>NC_064923.1:477240546-477869296 GCF_023897955.1 Schistocerca gregaria
CCTTACTACGAGTTTGTCATTTAGGTGTACATGTAAATGAAATGAAACAAAACATAATATCATACCACCAACAGCACAGTATAGAAATAAAGCTAAACTACAATTTGACATTAAAAAATTAGAATACGTATGTACACACAGATAATCGGTCAACTAACAGTCATTGTGACCGAGGTAGAAACAGTTCAAATTGGAAACTTTAATCCAGAAAAGTAATTTTTATGGATGGACTGCGTAGGTGCAGGGTTGAAATGAATATCATTAAAGCATCAATTGGACTGTTTTGTATGGCTAGGCATTTGCTCATTAATATCAAGGACGCACGAATCTGCGGCCTTGTGTACCCGTAAGCCTCGGAATATCTGACAGGCAAGGAAACAAGCCGCTGGAGGCCACGACAAGTGCTATTGCCCTACGATGCTGCACAGCCAAACATGCGACTCGTTTACAGCGGTGACGATACCCGACAGAGGCACTGTAAAGGAAAGCTGATGAAGACAACTGAGTTTAAAAACTTTACCGCTTTTGGAACTGATTTGTGCTTTTATTCGTTGATTTTCTGAGTGGTCTGATGTTTTGAGGCTGAAGACAGAAGCTTGAACTTCCGACATGCATTTGATTTCAGTGTCATCGAATTTTAGTTACTGTTAGTAATATGCTTGAACCGAATCGATCTCTTAAACAGTCCTTTGAACATTATAGCTTTTCTTTACTTAAGTGCTTGCGAAGAAATACTGGAGAAAACTTCGTCTTTATGAAAGACACATTTCGATAAGTTTCTTTTACCCATAAATATTTGCGCACTTTATGTGCTTTCTTCAAGTTTTCCCATACTATTTTGTCTTACATAACGCTATCAGTAAATTACGCTGGCAATGTCAAATTCAACGAACTTATGTAATTTTTCATAGTTCATGCTGCTGTCGTAACTATCGAGGTGACAACAAGAACGATGTGTTTCCGTCGCTGAAGCAAAAGAAACACGTAAACATTTCCAAGAAAACAGTGAAACACGCAATTTTTTTTATTTCTAACCGAGAAACCACACACAAATTTTCAGAGCTTTAGAGTCAAAAATTGTTTCATAAAGACATATTTCATCCCCTATTTTACTTCCGTAGGGGCTGAATTTCGTAAAATACTGGACGACATATATTTTTATTTCCAACCGAGAACTCAAATCCACACTTTTGTAGATGTAGCTCTAAAATAGCTTTCAAGATGAAATATTTTCATAAATCATTTCAGCCCTATTTTACACCCTTAGCGGTTGAATTTCCAAAAAACTGAAAAACGTTTTTCTTTATTTGTAACCGGGAAATCAGTTTTCAACTTTCATAGATGTAGCTTTAAAAAGGCCTTAGTAGTACTATAATAATGATTTATTCTCAAAAATAACTTTCACTCAACTTTTTACCCTTCAGTGTTTGAATTTCCAAAAATATTAAAGAACTTATTTTTTCTTTAGTTTCTGACTGAGAAACCAAATATCAATTTTCGTAATTCTAGCTTCATTATTGCCTTAATAGCGACATTTCGAACAATCGCATGCTAAATGATGTCTACAGTATGTGGTCGGCACCCGCTCCAAATTTGTAGTTTCTACCAGTAGCAGTTTGGGCTAGCCGATGATGAGTCAGTCAGGCAGTCAGTCCATCAGGAAATTGCCTTTTACATGCAGAGATTTACAGACCAGTCACTGATGATGCTTTGTGAATAAAAGCGAAATGCAACTGTAGTGAAACACTCTTAAATTACGGTATGCTTATACGTATGGTGAATCATGTAAGACGAAACACCCCTTTTATTTCGTGATTTGTTACACTTATCGAAACGCAGTTTTCGGCAAATGTTAGAGCGTCGAGGGGCACATATTTTTAGTATTGTTAATGGTTTTAGCGCTGGTACCAACGGAGATATTGAAGCAAGTATGTTTGTTGAAATGGAACGATATACTTCTTATAACTGCATTCGATAGCTCTTGGAAGACAATTACAGTGATATAGCGTTTGTTGACGTTGAAACTTGTAGTAAAAAAAATTCGAGAATTGTACAAGAAACTGAAACCACAGTGGCCAGAATCGACATTAGCGATGCAAACACAGCCAAGCGGAGCCCTTGTGCTACGCTATGTCAGAATGTCAACGCATTTGCCTGTTTACTGGTCTGCACTGGAGACAACATTTGTTGCGTCCGGGCATGTACACCAATGAAGAGAAGTTGGATATGCTACTTTTATATGGTAAATGTAAAAGAAATGCCGTAAAGTCAGTACAACGGTAAAGGGCTATTATCAGGATCGCCAATGCCAGACGCGCCAAGCAGTTTAACGAATTATTAAGTCGCTAGTGCGGACAGGCTTCTTGAATGTCAAAAAGAGGACAAGATGTAACACTACAACTGACACAGAACATGAAGGTGCTGTTCTGGCTACGACGCTAATGAATCCACACAATTGTACGAGACATACTGCCAGAAGAGTGTTAGCATCCTGCATCTACAGAATTTCCATCCCTATCGTCTGTCACTACATCAGGCACTCGACGACCGTCATTTTGAACGTCGGACAGCATTTTTTCGGTTTGCCCTTCAGCAATTGAGAGACAACCCTACTTTCTTCCAACGTGTGCTCTTTACCGATGGAGCAACGTTTACTAACCATGCTAATGCAAGATTCCATAACATGCACTACTGGGCAGCCAAAAATCGATCGTGGCTTCGTCAGGTACATCAACGGACGTAGACCGTAAATGTATAGTGCGTCATCATAGGAAATTACGTTGTAGGGACCTTACTTTATCTCAGGCTTCCTAAATGGACATTCATACACACAATTCCTGACGACCATTCTGCCGGTTCTTCTAGAAGAGGTATACCACTGCATATTCAACAGTGTATCTGGCTGCAACACGACGGTTGTCCATCTCACTAGTCCCTTGTTGCAACGCAAATACTGAATGAGGATTTTCCTGGACGTTGGGAAGGGAGAAATTCCAATGACAAATGGTTCCCTGATTTGACAGCTCTTGATTTCTTTCTTTGGGGAAAACTCAAAGATGCAGTCTACAACGAAGCTGCAACTGCACTACTACATCAGGTGATATGGGTCACAGAATTGCCAATGCATGCTCTACCATGTCATTCACTGTAATTACATCGGTTATTCGTTCTATCGAAAGACGATTGCAGATGTGCCTTTCAGTCCATGGACAACTGTTTGAACGCATGCTTAAATAAAGGATAAACTTATCTGTTTGGAATACAAAATTTATGTTATATGGTATGTCTGGTTACCAAATCATTGTCAGCAAATTGTTTGTTTCATTTCCGTGTGTACGCAATTTCATTGCAATGTCAAATAAGTTGAGAGCGTGTACTGCACGTAGCTGCTAACACTGTCACTACGCTCCCACGTTCAGCATGAAACGACGTTTCGTTAAAAACAATATTTATTTTGCGGGATACAGGTGGTCACCAAACTATATTAACTCCATGTTTAGTTCAACGAATAAATCCCATATGATATAATTTAGAATAGTGTAGGTAGGGGCAGTTGTCCGGCAGCATCTAATTTACCTCTAAGGAGCACAGTGCCACGTACAGGAAAAGATACGTCAAATCTTCTTTCTAGTATTTAGATATTTAACACAATAGTTGCTTCATGCAGCGTATAAGACCTCTTTATTTTTGAAGAATGAGAAGTTGATTTCTCTCTTTCAGCTCATGCAAATCTGGGAGGACACGTAAATGCGAAATAGTTGTGATACTTTAGATTATAGCTTATGTCGTAGTTTCATATACAACATTCGTAGATGAACCTACGTCTACGATGTTGGTTGGTTCAGGGAGGGAGGGGGGATATAGCTTTATTCTCGCAGCGCAGGACTGTCTTACCGTACAAAACTATGGAGCCTGGTCCGAAACGCCTGCTTTTAAGCGTTTGCAAAAAAAAAAAAAGTAAGTTCAAATGTGTGTGAAATCTTATGGGACATAACTGCTAAGGTCATCAGTCCCTAAGCTTACACACAACTTAACCTAAATTATCCTATGGACAAAGACATACACCCATGGCCGACGGAGGACTCGAACCTGCGCCGGGACCAGTCCATGTCTGCAGGGCCTTTAGACTTTTTTTTAAATCTCATTTTGTTCCTTTTTGATCGTTGTATCTGCTCGGGGCGGACGTCGCAAGACACCCGTTTCAGTTCGTCGTTGATCTATTAACTCAGTTTTTTTATTACAGAGGGCAGCTAACCCTCTGACCGAACACGCTGAGTTATTTTTAAATGTCGTGGGTTGAGGGTCTCTCGTCGAATAGACCAATCGGCTGGTGCAAGTCTCTAGATTTGACGCCACGCCGGCGACTTGTGCGTCCATGGGGATGAAATGATGATGATTAGGACAACACAACACCCAGTTCCTGAGCGGAGAAAATCTCCGACCCAGCCGGGAATCGACCCCGGGCCATTAGGACTGACAGTCTGTTGCGCTGACCACTCAGATACCGGGGGCGGACCGCTCGGCTAATCCCGCGCGGCTCAGTGTCTGCACTTCAAACGCCGTTTCCGCCCGGCGCTCTCTCACATCCTAGCCCATTTCTCGAATTTTTTTAACGACAGGTTTCAATGTCAGCATAAATAAACGCTAGATGACTGTAAGTGTCTTATCAAGAGCTGTCGAATGCAGTTACGAAAAGTAAGCGGTTCCAATTAAACAAACTTACTTCAATATCACAGTTGATGGCAGCGCTAAAAACAGTAACCAAACAAAATCGTAGAGCTGAAAAATAAATTAACTGCTCTGTTGCATAGGGCGGAAATTTTCTCAGTGTTGTTAAAAAGTATCTATACTAACTCGTATCAGTAAAGTCGGAATGTCCCTAACGCGTGCTACTCAACATGAACATGAAAGTCTTTCAAGCAGCGCTATTCCCGTCCTCCAACTGGGCACATATGGCGACCTATAAAAGTAGCAACTTGTCCTAACACATACGTTTGGCGCCGCAAGCACTCCCCAACAAAGGAGAATGAGTTCAGCAGGGGCGGGCGCGCAACTGCCATTCGATATCCGCAACCCCGTCGCGGTTCTTAACCGCAGTATGGCAGCGGAGAAACGACGATGAAGGGTGGTGGAGTAAGAGGAAGAGGGGGGAGTGTAGAAGCAATGGCGTAGTGGGGGGGGGAGGGGGAAGGGAATGCCTTTTGTTTGCGGGGAGAGGAATGACAGCGGGAACCGCGCGCCCGGCTCGCGCACCAACTAATAACATAAATAAGAAGCGGACCAGTAGAGAGAGAGAGAGAAAGAGAGAGAGAGAGAGAAAGATAGAGAGAGAGGTCCTAGCTGGGCACGCCACGCCGACTGCCCGGACTGTTCCCCGTGCTGTTTATTTATGGCGGCGCTGCCGCTGAACACCGCCGCGGCGGCTGCTGCCATGACTACAAAGAGAGGCGAAAATTTATGGGCCCTCAGATACGCGAGGATGATAAATTGCCCTCCAGATAGCTTTATTTATTCATCGGGTTCTTGCGCCGCAGCTCCGGTTATAAACCGACAGACGCGAGCTCGCGCGCTCTCGCACACACACACACACACACACACACACACACACACACACAGTCATGGCGGTGTGTGCTCTCACGCAGCGATGGGGTCAACACCCCCCCTCCCCCTCAATCCTAGCCCACCCCCGTCCCTACCGCACCCGGCCAAAAGCGACCCGCTCCACCCCATACCGCCTCCCTCACACCCCAATCCTGTTCTCACGCCGCAACCAATCACGATAAATCTGACTCCCTGCTAGTTTTTCTCCTTCTACTCTTCTGTTCTCTCTTTTTTTTTTGGCCACCCCTCTCAAACGATGCGCAGCGGGGGTGCCAACAAAGTATTGCTAATCGGCGCTTCTCTCATCCTCTGCGTGTGAGTGTGTGTTTGCCGCCCAGGGACGCGTGTGACTTTTTCCATCACGCGGGCAATCGCGTGACACGAAAACCAGCTTTATAGATTACGATGTCGTAACCCGCCCCCCAAAAAAATAAAAAAAAGAAGGAAAAATTATGGGGGTAGTAGGAGGGTGAAAGGCGGTTGAGCAGGAGGGGGCGGGGCGGTGGTAGTGGTGAGAGAAGAGACAGAAAAAGCTGCTGGAGCAGCCTACCCTCTGTGCGCTGCCTCTGGTCGATAGGATGGAGGGGATTTTTGAATATGTATCAGTTATAGGTCCCCTTTTTTCCATTATTGATAGCCTCGCGCTGTAGCAGCAGCTATTATGCTTAACTCGTAAATACCCTACTCTATCATCGCGTTGTCAAAAAGAATTATGTCGGATTAAATAAATATTATTTTTTTCCTCCCCACTCCTCCCCACTCCGGGCAACCTGTCTCCACCACCCCCTGCACTGTCCTAGTGTTCTGCGGTTGTCATCCTCGTGTGCCTTCAAACGTGTCGAACGATAGAGGATATACGCAATTTTTTATCCTCTCCTTTCCTTCCGTCAATTTTTTTTATTCTCTCTTTTTTTTTTTTTCAGACACGCGCCCGCTGCTGTCGCGCAAATTGCGAAGCGTGATCCGGCGTTCCCGGCAAGCGGCCGCGACGGGGAGGGGTGCGAGTGTTATATGGGAGCTTTAGGCGGGACAAGACTTAATGCCGTCATACAAGCGCGATGGCTGCAGATAGCGGCTGTCAATCAGAAAAATTGCACGCAGCTGATCCCGTCACCTTTCGCAAATTACGAGCGCGCGGCCGCATCGTGACGGCCCTGTCAGGGTTACGCCGGTGCTGCAGTACTTGGCAACGCGCGGACGTCAGCCCGTTGCTGTCATCGTGCGCGATGCAAGGCAACAAGTGTGCCCCGTGCCACCCATGTCGTCCGTCAGTCAGGACACTGGTGCAGGCAGGTCGTAATGTCGTCGCAAACACCTTCTTTCTGAACAGAAGCCGTAGGTATCCCTTCTGGAATCTAAAGCAGTTTTTTTCTTCTTCTTTTCGTTTTGGCCATCGGAAAATAACGTTAATTCGCTACAGTTTCGTTTACAATGTCTTTATCCTTGTCTTGTATTCTTTCAGACCCTCCTCGGCTAACGCACGCCTGTGCGATGGCACCATACCCGGGAGGCCGGTGGATGAAATTTTCATTGCCAATATTTGGCCGGCAAGGGTAGATGTAGTGGAGGCGTTAAGTTCCTGGTCACCGGTCTTTGTACTAACGTCCTGAGTTAAATTCGAAGCAGCAGTCTAATGAAATGGTTTCTACTTCCTTTCTCTGTCACTTCATCAAACAAGTCCTCCCCTCATAGAGTCTTCCAGTATACTCTGTCCGCCTGTCACCTCCCACCTCTGCGTTTAACAATGGAATTCCCATAATAACCTTGTTGTTGCCTCCATGGTTTTTAATTTCACCTAATGTTATTTTGACTTTTCTATAGGCGAGTTAGTCCTTGCAACGATCAGTCCTTTTTATATTTCATCACATTTTTTCCTGCAGTCACATCGCTTGGCTTCCTTTCACTTCCTATTTATTTCTGTGTTCCTGTCTTTTCCTGAACATTTTTGCACTTTATTCTTCCATCGATCAATTGAAGTATTTCTTCTGTAACCCAAAGTTTCTTGGCAGTTACTTTTATAGTAACCGCGTTTGTCTTTCCTTCGCGTGTGATTGCAGTTTTTACAGATGCCCACTCCTCTTCAACTGAGCTGCCTAACATGTTATTCCTAATCGCAGTAACCACATCTTTAGCGAGGTTCTTCAGTACCCACTTCCTTCCACACTGATACTTCCGTGCGATTCTCTTAAGCTTCAGGCTACTCATCATTACTAATTTTTGATCTGAGTCTTTATCTGGACAGATGCCTTTTCACAGAGGCGGACCAAGAACCATAACCTGTTTGAAACTGGTCTTCTGCTGTGAGAAAGCGTTTCCGCTCTGCGCTAACACCAAGAACGTAAAGACGCAATTCTCAGCCACAAGATGACGATGTGAAACATTTAAACGAGTAGAGTTGCAGTAAACAAATGGTTGACGACGAAAATAGTTTTACTGATGTTCTTTTTGTTGTGGTCTTCAGTCCTGAGACTGGTTTGATGCAGCTCTCCATGCTGCTCTATCCTGTGCAAGCTTCTTCATCTCCTAGTGTCTACTGCAACATACATCCTTCTGCATCTGATTGGTGTACTCATCTCTTGGTCTCCCTCTACGATTTTTACCCTCCACGCTGCCCTCCAATACTAAATTGGTGATCCCTTGATGCCTCAGAACATCTCCTACCAACCGATCCCTTCTTCTAGTCAAGTTGTGCCACAGATTTCTCTTCTCCCCAATTCTATACAGTAAATCCTCATTAATTATGTGATCTATCCATCTAATCTTCAGCATTCTTCTGTAGCACCACATTTCGAAAGATTCCATTCCCTTCTAATCTAAACTACACTCCTGGAAATTGAAATAAGAACACCGTGAATTCATTGTCCCAGGAAGGGGAAACTTTATTGACACATTCCTGGGGCCAGATACATCACATGATCACACTGACAGAACCACAGGCACATAGACACAGGCAACAGAGCATGCACAATGTCGGCACTAGTACAGTGTATATCCACCTTTCGCAGCAATGCAGGCTGCTATTCTCCCATGGAGACGATCGTAGAGATGCTGGATGTAGTCCTGTGGAACGGCTTGCCATGCCATTTCCACCTGGCGCCTCAGTTGGACCAGCGTTCGTGCTGGACGTGCAGGCCGCGTGAGACGACGCTTCATCCAGTCCCAAACATGCTCAATGGGGGACAGATCCGGAGATCTTGCTGGCCAGGGTAGTTGACTTACACCTTCTAAAGCACGTTGGGTGGCACGGGATACATGCGGACGTGCATTGTCCTGTTGGAACAGCAAGTTCCCTTGCCGGTCTAGGAAAGGTAGAACGATGGGTTCGATGACGGTTTGGATGTACCGTGCACTATTCAGTGTCCCCTCGACGATCACCAGAGGTGTACGGCCAGTGTAGGAGATCGCTCCCCACACCATGATGCCGGGTGTTGGCCCTGTGTGCCTCGGTCGTATGCAGTCCTGATTGTGGCGCTCACCTGCACGGCGCCAAACACGCATACGACCATCATTGGCACCAAGGCAGAAGCAACTCTCATCGCTGAAGACGACACGTCTGCATTCGTCCCTCCATTGACGCCTGTCGCGACACCACTGGAGGCGGGCTGCACGATGTTGGGTCGTGAGCGGAAGACGGCCTAACGGTGTGCGGGACCGTAGCCCAGCTTCATGGAGACGGTTGCGAATGGTCCTCGCCGATACCCCAGGAGCAACAGTGTCCCTAATTTGCTGGGATGTGGCGGTGCGGTCCCCTACGGCACTGCGTAGGATCCTACGGTCTTGGCGTGCATCCGTGCGTCGCTGCGGTCCGGTCCCAGGTCGACGGGCACGTGCACCTTCCGCCGACCACTGGCGACAACATGGATGTACTGTGGAGACCTCACGACCCATGTGTTGAGCAATTCGGCGGTACGTCCACCCAGCCTCCCGCATGCCCACTATACGCCCTCGCTCAAAGTCCGTCAACTGCACATACGATTCACGTCCACGCTGTCGCGGCATGGTACCAGTGTTAAAGACTGCGATGGAGCTCCGTATGCCACGGCAAACTGGCTGACACTGACGGCGGCGGTGCACAAATGCTGCGCAGGTAGTGCCATTCGACGGCCAAAACCGCGGTTCCTGGTGTGTCCGCTATGCCGTGCGTGTGATCATTGTTTGTACAGCCCTCTCGCAGTGTCCGGAGCAAGTATGGTGGGTCTGACACACCGGTGTCAATGTGTTCTTTTTTCCATTTCCAGGAGTGTATTTACCGTCCATGTTTCACTTCTATACATGTCTACACTCCACACAAATACGTTCAGAAACGACTTCCTGACACTTAAATCTATACTCAATGTTAACAAATTTCTCTTCTTCAGAAACGCTTTCCTTGCCATTGTCAGTCTACATTTTATATCCTTTCTACTTCGACCATCATCAGTTATTTTGCTCCGCAAATAGCAAAACTCCTTTACTACTTTAAGTGTCTCATTTCCTAATGTAACACCCTCAACATCACCCGACTTAATTCGACTACATTCCATTACCCTAGTTTTGCTTTTGTTGATGTTCATCTTATATCCTCCTTTCAAGACAATATCCATTCCGTTCAACCGCTCTTCTAAGTCCTTTGCTGTCTCTGACAGAATTACAATGTCATCGGCGAACCTCAAAGTTTTTATTTCTTCTCCGTGGATTTCAATACCTACTCCGAATTTTTCTTTTGTTTTCTTCACTGCTTGCTCAATATACAGATTGAATAATATCGGGGAAAGGCTACAACCCTGTCTTACTCCCTTCCCAACCACTGCTTCCCTTTCATGCCCCTCGACTCTTATTACTGCCATCTGGTTTCTGTACAAATTCTAAATAGCCTTTCGCTCCCTGTATTTTACCCCTTCCACCTTCAGAATTTGAAAGAGAGTATTCCAGTCAACATTGTCAAAAGCTTTCTCTAAGTCTACAAATGCTAGAAACGTAGGTTTGCCCTTCCTTAATCTAGCTTCTAAGATAAGTCGTAGGGTCAGTATTGCTTCACGTGTTTCCACATTTCTACGGAATCCAAACTGATCTTCCCCGAGGTCGGATTCTACTAGTTTTTCCATTCGCCTGTAAAGAATTCGCGACAATTGGTGGTTTATTAATGTCAGTTTTTACTGGTCCTCTAAAATCAGGGAAAGTGTACCTACACCTGAGTCATTATTTTTATCAAACTGTAATTATTTGTAGTCACCACGATCCTGGTTACCGTCAAAGAATTTCCTTTGTCTGACGAAAGACGCCATGAGCGTCGGCATACTTTCATGGGAGGCAGTTGGCGTTTGTGGCAAGCCTAGTTATGACAGCCTAAAAGATGTGGAGAATTCCGTTAGAAATCACCGGAAGACAGCTTATCTCAGTCTTGGTGGTGTTCTAGAGCAGTCAACACGTAGCGTCAGTAACCATCACGGAGAACTTCGTAGACAGCCGGCGCAGGAAAAACACCGTGGAGTATTACGCTCTACAGACTAGCCATCAGCATGGAGAATACACAGCGCGCTGGATTTGAAATGGGCGGGCAGGGAATGCTACAACCAAACAGAACCGCCCGGGAACAAAGATCGACGGCCTAGATAGGGCGAGATAGTGTAATGGCTAGTGACGTCAAGAGCCCAGCGCCGAAATCAGTGTTTTTTTGATAGTAAGGGAGGTGTTCATGTTATGACTGGCAACTGAAGGAGATACGATATTCCTGTGGGATTCTCTAGTCGGAGGGATACCTTGTGATCGGGCTGCAGTACTTCTTAATTTTGCAGTTGGTAATTGGCACTACTTGGTGGGAAGGAATTAGCAGGGCATAAGTGAGCGTCGAAAGAGAGAAACTTGGGATTGGGACACAGAAGCGTCCGCATCAAACACAGGTACGGTAGCGATAGTGGACAGATTGACTTAGCATAGCTTCGTTGCTGATCCTGCAACATCTGCGAATTGCGAAATGTGTTGACGACATTGTCTTCACGAAGGGGCAGCACATCTGCAGCGTACTGCTCGACACACCACAGTCATATTTACGGTGAGCACAATTCACAGCACCGGCAGAGTAGCTCAATTCGCTTTAGCCCTTGTGTAATCCAGGACGATCGCCTGTCTCGGGTTTATCGCACTTGTACTGAATGTGTGAACTACTGGGTATAGTCATCAACTTCCATTCTATGCTTCCGTCAGAAATTTGCAGAATTATACAGCTTTCTCTTATCGTTGTACTTTATTAGAGTGTAAATTTTCAAGTACGTAGGTAGTAAATTCATACGAGGGTTGCACAGAAAATAATGCACGGCATTTTTTTTCTCAGCCGAAAACAGTGCTACAAATGTACGTATGTATTATTTGAAGTCTCCTGAGTGAGTGCGCCAAGTTTCCGTCACTTCCGACAGATTGCGTAGCTGCAGGACAGATTCGAAATGGCTTCTGTAGGTGATGTACGTTAGAAGCAACGTGCCGTCATTGAATTCCTCACTGCAGAGAAAGAAACTGTGGGGAATATTCACAATCGCGTGTGCAAAGTCTATGGAGACTTGGCTGTCGACATTTAGGCGCTGGGCACGGAGGGTGATGCCATCGTAAGGCGGTTCGGCGGAGCTCCACTATTGGCAGCGGTCTGGGAGACCGTCCACGGCATTCGCACATGACGTACCTGACCTAGCCCCCTCGGGCTTTCACTTGTTTGGGCCATTCGTGGAAGATATTTTGAGAACGATGAGGAGGTGATTCACACAGTGAAGCACTGGCTCCGCCACCAGGGCAAGGATTGGTACCGACAGGGCATACAGCCCTTGTGTCGCGCTGGACAAACGTCATATATCGGGATGGGGATTACATGGAAAAACAGGGTGTGTAGATGAAACACCATTATTCTCATTATGTTCAATAAACAATTGTTGAAGAGAAAAAAGTGTAGTGCATTACTTTCTGGGCAATCCTCGTAGACGCGGGAGGAACACTGCCATCCACTCAAAATCCCTCAATAATTGCTTTGGAATTCTTGAGTATGTCTGGCTCGAATAGAAGGCATCGCCTTTTTTATAGCGGCCAAAACAGAAATATTTCCTTATCTCATCCTGGTTTTCCACTGTGGTGTCATCAAATTTGTATACGCTGTTTGGCTTTACTTTTTCATGTGGTGGAATATCGCTGCTTTTACTGGACACGTTAATCTGTTGAAGCCATCTCAAATCTCCTACAGTAGCTGATATCTGAACTGAAAGAGGGTTATAGAAAAAATATGTACATGCCCATGACAAATCTCCTCAGGATGTGTTAACAATGCTAGAAGAATATTAGTCTTCCTTCAGTCTGACAATTAAGGCATATGTATAATCTGCAAGTAATGACCAACTCCTTTTCTGCTTGTTTTGGTTTTCATTAAAATTACGGAACCAGACAATTACTACAAGTCTCTTGTGATGGGGATGTTTTGTCCTCTCAGTCGTGGTGACAACTTCGCATTTACATTGGCATACATGGTATTTTATAGAGAATACATGTAGCTCTTAAACTTTTTTCATTCATAAACACTTACAATTTAAAGTGAATATGAACATAATTAAATAAGGTTGCAGTTATTGGCTCACAGTTTTCGACTGTTACAGACGTACAGCATGAATCATAGGGTTGAGAAACGGTTTCTTCCAATGGAATAGGATTTTGACGAGCTGACTCCAACATATTATTCCACAGTGTCTTGTAGAATCATCTGCTGTACATTAGATTCTTAAACATCTTGTAAGAGGTCCATAATTAAAGAATTTGTTGCTAGCGCACTCGAGCTGATGTAATTTCGATGTGTTTCTCACGCGCAGCCTGCTATATGTAAGTTAGAAGAGAATCTGAGACCAAAGAGCAGTATTGACTGCAGTAGGAACTGTGTAGCAGTAGTAGTTTGTTGTTGCTAGCGAGCAGTCGTGTCTGGTGTATCGTGTTGGCTGGGCCGGTCGTGTGTAGCGATGGCGGAGCCTGAGCGTTGTAGGATAAGGTAAAAGCAGCCTCGCGCATGTGTAGTATTGTCACATCAAGTCCCATGTAAATGTTTTTTTAAAAAATCTGCTAATAATAATCTTTCTCATAAAAAGTAACTTTTGACATTTATCTCAATTTAAAGAATTCACTAATTTCTCCAATCCTTGGCAATCCCGATTATTGAAAAGAAAAGTCAGTTCTTTCCTTTTTTATAAGACAAATCTATCGGCCAGCATTGCACTTAGCTGCGCCAGGAAAATTTCTTATAGGAGCAGATATATACGCGTTATCCGGCGATCTAATTAAGGTAAGATTTTTCCGTTTATTCAGAATGATGTATCAGGGTGTAACATTACAGGACATATTGGGACATATTGAAGTATTCGATACTGTAGACTTTTAGGGGATGTCGATACAGATATGCAAAATGTAAAGGGAAACTTTGGTGATGTTTGGATATTGTACTGTGTCAATATTAGGACATTTTGCACAGAAAGAACAAAAATAGAATTAATGTAAATATATATTAGTGTTAGTAACCTATTTTCATTCAATTTTGTAATTATATTTCATTTTGTAAAAGAAAGACTCACTGTTTGCTGTAGCTCTGATTAATTGTATAAATTATCAGTTTTGAGCTAAATTATTTCGTATAATATGAACAAGATACTTTTAAAAACTCACCAGCTAAAGAGAAAGTCTGTAAATGAACGTTTAATGCACACTTCTGGAACTTTCTATGGAGAAATTCTATATTATGATCGCAAAAATACGAAAACTTGTGAAAACTGTTTCATAACCTAATTTCGAAAGACGATTTGTATCAAGAAATATTGCTAAAAAGATTTATTTACGTTTTGAAACACTATTTAAATCATTTTACATATAAATAGTTGTTCTAAATCACTCAAGAAGTATCCAGAATCAAATGTCAAGATATTTCTGGAAACATCGGTACAAATCTGGTGAAGGTTATCCAGAAGCTGGTAAAAAAATGTTATAAAATCTATTTGGAAATTATGCTTGTAAGAATTTATATGTACTGATCCTTTTACTTACTTTAATATGTACTAAAATTCTGTAATGTCTAATTTAGTTTAAGTCGTGAATTGCTATCGTATTGTAAACAAAACATTGTCAAAGACTCTCATTGTTTGGAAAGATATTAATACACCTAGGAGTTGTCAGTTGCCAGTTCGGATATGCAGTGCGGTTAGCTCGGAGAGTCAGTTGTTGAGTCTGTGAAGTCGGTCAGTTCTGTTTGTAAATAAACGTCTGTAATGAAGAATTACTTGTTGTCGTCAATATGAACTCAAGACCTTTTACACGAAGCAGACACCTCCTAATGCAACGTTTTAATTTGGTGTCGAGGAGCTGAAATGTTATAATTTGCTGGAGGAGCTGGGATGTTATAAGGGCCATGACGCAGCATTGCTGACGTCCAAAATTTACCAGGTTAAATTGACTGTCAATTATTGAAAGGTTATAGGTTTGTCACATTGTATTATATTTTCACTGTTGGGTAGTTCCGCTAAATGAGAGTATTATTCATAATATTTTACTTTGTGGGGAGGTTACAATCTGATCCTGTACTTGTGAACACTCCCTACTGTTAAATATTTTGATTGTTTCAGGGAAGTCTCCTGGTGTGATCATATCATGTCCAGTATTACTTATGAAGAGTAAATGTTCCCATGGAGTAAAGCGTGCATCTGCACAGACGTTGCATATAGGAAAACGTATTCATTCACATATCACTTTGGAATCACTAAACTGTAGATTTTTTAATATACAAGATACAACTAACAGTTCGATACCATGACCACACTGATGTATTTACAGCCAGCGTTGTTTGAACTGTAGCTGATGTTAAACAACATAATTACTGCATCATATGGTGGTGACAACTGCACCTCACCTCCTGTGTACCTAGACACCCTTTACCTGTCCACTCATGACTTGGTGAATTATTTATGTATTGCTGTTAATATACATTATTTGCAGGAGTGTGTGAAGCTTTTTAAAGAGCTTTATCTTTGGTTTCAGTATAAAAGATGATCATGCTGAGTTATACTGTCAGTGCACCATCAAAATGAACCAAGTTATGATCCTATGCTGAGAAATCGAGCTCATTGTTAACTTATGTGAGGGTAGTGAGTGTGACAATTCTAGAGTCATGCAAAGAAAGTCTACAGCAAGTAGCACAGAAATACTCAGATCAAGCATTACTCGTTGGAGGCCACTTCTACCGAACATATACTGGGATGTCTATGGATTCATTGCGGGGGTAGAGACAGACAGTCATGCGAAATACTTTTTAACACATTTTGTGACAACTGCCTTGAGCAACTATCTCGGCAGCCCACACGCATTGAAACTATCTTAGATCTTGTAGCTACAAATAGGCCGTATCTTATCAATAATGACAGTTCAGAAAAGGGCATTAGGATCATGATGTTATTATAGGAACAATGATTAAGAAAGTTAATAAATCAGTCAAGAGGGCTGGAAGAGTGTTTCTGGTAGACAGAGCAGATAAGAAGTTGTTAGCATCTCACTTAAACAGTAAATTGACATCACTCACTCCAGGAAGATGGGCGTAGAGGAATTATGGGCAAAGCTTAAGCAGATTGTAAATCGTGTTCTGGAGAGTTATGTGCCTAGTAAGTGGATATAGGATGTAAAAGACCCACCATGGTTTAACAGCGAAATTCGGCAGATGCTTAAGAAGCAGAGGCTGTTGCACTCTCGATTCAAAAGAGGACGCACAAATGACAACAAGCAAAGCTTAGTAGAGATTCGTGCGTCTGTGAAAAGATCTACGCGCGAAGCATATAACAACTACCACCGTCACACCTTAACAGAAGGTCTGGCAGTCAACGAGGGGAAATTTTGGTCCCATGTAAAATCGTTAAGCGGGTCTAAGGCTTTCATACACTCACCTGTTGACCAATTTGGTGTGGCAGTTGAAGATAACAAAACGAAAACCGAAGTTTGAAATTTCTCGTTCAAGACATGGTTCACAAAGGAGAGTCGTACAAATATACCGCGATTTGACCGTTGCACAGACTCCCATATGGACTACATAACAATAAGCATCCCTGGAGTGGAGAAATAACTGAAAGACTTGAAAGCAAATACATCGCCAGATCCGGATGGAATTTCATTTCGGCTTTACAAAGAATGCTCTGAGACATTGGCTCCTTGCGCAGCTTGAATTTATCGTCAATCTCTCGCCCAGCACAAAGTCCCAAGCGACTGACTCCAGTATATAAGAAAGGTAAAAGAGTGGACCCGAAAAATTACAAAAAAAAAGGTTCAAATGGCTCTGAGCACTACGGGACTTAACATCTGTGGTCATCAGTTCTCTAGAACTTAGAACTAATTAAACCTAACTAACCTAAGGACATCATACACATCCATGCCCGAGGCAGGATTCGAACCTGCGACCGTAGCGGTCACGCGGTTCCAGACTGTAGCGCCTAGAACCGCACGACCACACCGGCCGGCGAAAAATTACATACCAATATTCCTAACTTCGGTTTGCTGCAGAATCCTGCAACTTATTCTCAGTTCGAATGCCATAAACTTTCTTGAGACTGAGAAGCTTATGTACACCAATCAACTTGATTTTAGAAAGCATGGCTAGAGCGAAACTCATCTTGCCCTTTTCTACCTGATATATTGCAAACATGGATGAAGGGCAACATGCAGATTCCATAATTATAGATTTCCGGAAAGTATTGACACGGTGCCCTATTGTAGGCTGCTAACGAAGGTACGAGGATATGGAATAAGTTCACAGACGTGTGAGTGGCTCGAAGAGATGTTAAGTAATACAACCCAGTATGTTGTCCTCGATGGCGAATGTTCATCAGAGACAAGGGTATGGCCAGTCGCCAGGAGTGCCTCAGGGAAGTGTGACAGGACCGTTGTTAAATTATTTGGCGGGCAGGGTGAGCAGCAATCTGAGGTTGTTTGCTGATGACGCTGTGGTGTGCGTAAGGTGTCGAAGATGAGTAACTGTAGGAAAATGCAAGAGGACTGAGACAACATTTCCAGTTGGTGTGATGAGTAGCAGTTACCTCTGCATGTGGAAAAATGTAAGTTATTGTCAATGAGTAGGAAGAACAAGCCTGTAATGTTCGGTTGCAGTATTACTAGTGTCCTGCCTGACACAGTAAACTCGTTTAAATATCTGGGCGTAACGTCGCACAGCGATATGGAATGGAAAGAGCATGTGAGAACTGTGGTAGGGAAGGTGAATGGTCAA
Source organism: Schistocerca gregaria (assembly GCF_023897955.1). Taxonomy (NCBI): domain Eukaryota; kingdom Metazoa; phylum Arthropoda; class Insecta; order Orthoptera; family Acrididae; genus Schistocerca; species Schistocerca gregaria. The sequence continues at coordinate 477,258,395 of NC_064923.1, forward strand.
CGTTGCTTTATTGGGGGAATTCTAGGAAACAGGGGTTTAGAAGTAAAGGAGACCACATGTACGATACTTGTGCAATTTATTCTTGAGTACTGCGTGAGTGGTTGGGATCCATACCAGGTCTGATAGAAGTAATACATCGAAGCAATTCAGAATTGGACTCCTAAATTTGTCACCAGTAGGTTTGAAGCACACGTAAGTGTTGCGGCGATGATTCGGGATCTCGAACAAGAATCCATGGAGAGAAGGCGACGTTCTTTTCGAGAAACACTATTGCGAAAATTTAGAGAACCGGCATTTGAAGCTGACTACCAAACGATTATGCAGCCGCCAACATATATTGCACGTAAGGACCACTAACATAAGTTTCGAGACATTGCGGCACACACGGAATCCCAAAGAAAGCAGGTGTTAACAGATGTGAAAACTACCGAAGTATCAGTTTAACTTACGTTTCTAGCATTTGCAGACTTAGAGAAAGCTATTGTCAATGTCGACTGGAATACTCTCCTTCAAATCCTGAAGGTGGCAGGGGTCAAATACAGGGAGCGAAAGGCTATTTACAATTTGTACAGAAACCAGATGGCACTTATAAGAGTAGAGAGGTATGAAAGGGAAGCAGTGGTTGGAAAGGGAGTGAGACAGGGTTGTAGCCTCTCCCCGATGTTATTCAGTCTGTATATTACGCAAGCAGTAAAGGAAACAAAAGAAAAGTTCGAAGTAGGAATTAAAATTCATGGAGCAGAAATGAAAACTTTGAGGTTCGCCAATGACATTGAAATTCTGTCAGAGACACCAAAGGACTTGGAAGAGCAGTTGAACGGAATGGACAGTGTCTTGTAAGGAGGATATAAAATGAACATCAGAAAAAGCAAAACGAGGATAATGGAATGTAGTCGAATTAAATCGGGTGAAACTGAGGGAATTAGATTAGGAAATGAGGCACTTACAGTAGTTTGTCTATTTGGGGAGCAAAATAACTGATGATGGTCGAAGTAGAGACGATATAAAATGTAGACGGCCAATGGCAAGAAAAGCGTTTCTGCAGAAGAGAAATTTGTTAACATCGAGTATAGACTTAAGTGTCTGGAAGTCGTTTCTGAAAATACACTCCTGGAAATAGAAAAAAGAACACATTGACACCGGTGTGTCATACCCACCATACTTGCTCCAGACACTGCGAGAGGGCTGTACAAGCAATGATCACACGCACGGCACAGCGGACCCACCAGGAACAGCGGTGTTGGCCGTCGAATGGCGCTAGCTGCGCAGCATTTGTGCACCGCTACCGTCAGTGTCAGCCAGTTTGCCGTGGCATACGGACCTCCATCGCAGTCTTTAACACTGGTAGCATGCCGCGACAGCGTGGACGTGAACCGTATGTGCAGTTGACGGACTTTGAGCGAGGGCGTATAGTGGGCATGCGGGAGGCCGGGTGGACGTACCGCCGAATTGCTCAACACGTGGGTCGTGAGGTCTCCACAGTACATCGATGTTGTCGCCAGTGGTCGGCGGAAGGTGCACGTGCCCGTCGACCTGCGACCGGACCGCAGCGACGCACGGATGCACGCCAAGACCGTAGGATCCTACGCAGTGCCGTAGGGGACCGCACCGCCACTTCCCAGCAAATTAGGGACACTGTTGCTCCTGGGGTATCGGCGAGCACCATTCGCAACCGTCTCCATGAAGCTGGGCTACGGTGCCGCACACCGTTAGGCCGTCTTCCGCTCACGCCCCAACATCGTGCAGCCCGCCTCCAGTGGTGTCGCGACAGAAGTGAATGGAGGGACGTGTCGTCTTCAGCGATGAGAGTCGCTTCTGCCTTGGTGCCAATGATGGTCGTATGCCTGTTTGGCGCCGTGCAGGTGATCGCCACAATCAGGACTGCATACGACCGAGGCACACAGGGCCAACACCCGGCATCATGGTGTGGGGAGCGATCTCCTACTGTGGCCGTACACCTCTGGTGATCGTCGAGGGGACACTGAATAGTGCACGGTACATCCAAACCGTCATCGAACCCATCGTTCTACCATTCCTAGACCGGCAAGGGAACTTGCTGTTCCAACAGGACAATGCAAGTCCGCATGTATCCCGTGCCACCCAACGTGCTCTAGAAGGTGTAAGTCAACTACCCTGGCCAGCAAGATCTCCGGATCTGTTCCCCATTGAGCATGTTTGGAACTGGATGAAGCGTCGTTTCACGCGGTCTGCACGTCCAGCACGAACGCTGGTCCAACTGAGGCGCCAGGTGGAAATGGCATGGCAAGCCGTTCCACAGGACTACATCCAGCATCTCTACGATCGTCTCCATGGGAGAATAGCAGCCTGCATTGCTGCGAAAGGTGGATATACACTGTACTAGTGCCGACATTGTGAATGTTCTGTTGCCAATGTCTATGTGCCTGTGGTTCTGTCAGTGTGATCATGTGATGTATCTGACCCCAGGAATGTGTCAATAAAGTTTCCCCTTCCTGGGACAATGAATTCATGGTGTTCTTATTTCAATTTCCAGGAGTGTATTTGTATGGAGAGCAGCCATGTATGGAAGTGAAACGTGTACAATAGATAGTTTTGACAAGAAGAGAATAGAAGGTTTCGAAATGTGGTGCAACAGAAAAGAATGCTGAAGATTAGATGGGTAGATAACATAACTAATGACGAGGTATTGAATAGAATTGGGAAGAAGAGAAATTTGTGGCACAACTTGACTAGAAGAAGGGTTCGTTTGGCAGAACATATTCTGAGACATCAAGGGATCACCAATTTAGTATTGGAGAGTAGTGTGGAGGGTAAAAATTGCAGAGGGAGACCAAGAGATGAGTATACCAAGCAGATTCAGAAGGATGTAGGTTGCAGTAAGTACTGGGAGATGAAGAAGCTTGAACAGGATAGAGTAGCGTGGAGAGCTGCATCAAACCAGTCTCTGGTATCAAGGCCACAACAACAACATCAGCAACAACGGAGGCATATAGAGTGTCGTTTTTCCCTCGCTCTATTTGCGAGTGTAATTGGAAAGGAAATAACTAGTAGTGGGATACGGTACCCTCCGCCATACACTTTGCGATGGCTTGTGGGCTATCTATGTAGGTGGGGATGTATATATAGATATTGCAAGTTATGACCACTGATGCATCTTTGAAAACAGCTCTTAATGGAGAACATTGACTGCACAAGTTTTGTCTGTTCAAGAACTCATCGTAAGCCAGATATTCTGGACATTCCCGAATACGTTAGGATGCTTCTGCTGGAGGACTATGTTTTCAAAGATGAATAATGTGTTACTGCCTATTAAAAGTTCGAGTGGCTGAAATCAAGCAGTATTTGCAAAGTAGTTTCGGAACTTCATGGAACAGTTACAGAGAAATGTTGCAGTTTGCATGCTGTGGTCTATTATTTGTTTCCTACACAACTTACACTTTTGCTATGTGATATTTCACACAGGTTTACCCTGATGCACCACTTGTTCAAAAATTATGTCCTTTTTTCTAAGCTCTGCTATAGAAATTAGGGTGTGTATATTCATGGACCTCCTCCTGTTAAACTGCACACTGTGAGTTGTAAGAAGGAAAATAAATGATCTTTCCTTCTCAGTTTTTTAGGAAATAATAATATGTATACACAATGCAGCTTAGCAAGTAATTTCGGTTATGGTATTCTTTAGGAATCAGACATGCTACTCACAAAGCCACAGTGGTAACATCTTTTCACAAATCCTTACTTCATACATAGCTACTGCTGCTCCTAAACTGCTGTAACAGCTGCATGCTGCAGCTCTTATGTAGGTAGGCAGCTTATTAGCCTGCTACTCTCGCCTGCAGAAAGGCCATGTCTCTCAAAGACTGCTCCACTTCAGGCTTCGATGGATGTGAACGCAGCACTTGGAGGCAGTGACGGTGGAGACATTTTTTACGATCACTGTATGACACTGTATATCGCAAACAGCTGACCATTATAAGCCTTAAATTCAGCCTGTATAGCATTAAGTACAGTAGGTTGGACAATGTACGTAACATACCGTCCATGATCTCCGCCTCCACGGACTTTGCGGGATCTGAACTTATACCCATTGGCACTGGGGGAATACAGGTATTTATAAACTGTTCCAGTTGCTTCGTATTTACACCACTGTTATGCAAATATAGTCAACAGAATCATGGTTCCCCCTTCACAAATACAGATGCCAACAGCAGAACCCATCTGTTGTGATCATTAAGGCAAATACAGATCATTCAGTTGTACTGCACTGGAATGTTTTAGGTGTATGTTCATGCCCTTTTAGGTTACTTCAAATATTACTTCTCCATACATATCAACTAAGTACACCTTACATCCTAGCATCTGAACCTCAGTAGGAGTGTGTGATAGGTCGTTTTCGGCCGTCATATTCTTCTCTACACACTCCATCATGCTACAAAGGTAGTTCCACTCATACCACGAATACTGCACTTCAGCATTGACACGTTGTGCATTTTATACTTCCATAACTATTTCAAAGTCATTGTCAGGTGCTAGGCATACATTCACATATTTAGAACCAGTAGCCGTCACATTGTATGTGTTGGCCAATAACAGTACTCTTGAAGGTCTTAGCTGAGACTCGGTGAGCTGCAGAAGCTCCAACAGTACCTGCCGCAATGATAGTGGTAGAGAATAGTCAAACTCCAAGCTCGAAGGAGCAAGGAGACCGCCTGTAAGCTGCTGCTGCTAGTGTGGTGGTGTGGACAATAATATACTGAACACTCGAGTCTCCTCGTCCAGCAGTTCTATTGCTACAGTTTTAGAGGCGTGCAGTTTTGCTGCTGCAAAAATAACAAACGAATATATTTAATATTAATAATTATAATATTTTTAAGTGATACTTACTTTCAAATCTAACACTCTTCTTCTTATTATTATGCCTGGAGTTGCTGCCTGGTCCGTGCTGGTGCTTTATGGTGATCAACTCAGCACGACATGTAAAACTCGAATGAGTGGGGCTCAGACAATTAGATTCACGATGTAATAAAGAGAAGGGGAGAAGCCGAATCCTGTTGACTCAGGGGTTTTCGTATTGATCCAGGGCGAATTAGAGAGGAGAGGTGAGCCTAAGAAGGATGGGAGGTTCCCCTGAGCGACATACAATTGCCGGTTATTTCCCCGGGGGAGAGGGGGGGAGGGAGAGGGGGTGTTTGTGTTGAGTGTCCCTGAATGTAACTCGTCCCAGTATGTAATCAGTCACCGGATGTGAGGAAGGGACCTTGAGATACGATCCTTACGTGAGCTCATATCGGCACTACTTACCTATTGATTGTTCTTACCAGACAGTTTAGAATGGATTTCGTGTTATCATAGGTGTTCTAAGGCGTGTGTTCCTGTACGATAACAGCTGAAATACTTGAGGCCATCGCTACATTTGTCGCAAATGTAGTGTTTCCTGGTGCGTCATAGTAAGAAATATTCAGCTGTCAGTGTGATAAATTGTTCCTGCCTGTCTTCTCATGTTAGTATTACGGATAATTAGGTTGAGCAATCGCTGCCACTTTACGTTTGAAACCGGGGCAATTTAAAATGAGGATTGTGTCTACAGGTGACGTCCGATTTATTCTTATCTGTCGTTAGTAATACGAGTAATGGTCTACAGTTGCAAACAACGTCATGGAACTTGTTATCTCCATGTGCTAATTACTGAAAGATTTATGTCTCTGCTTATAGTTCGTGTTCACTTGGCTAGAGCCGAGAATGTTGCAATCCATATCAGCAAGCGGACTCGCTTGTCGTCCTTAAATGTTGCGTAACCATTCGTGCAGCTGCGTATCAGCCGAAGAAAATTAATTACTTCGTTAATTTTGACAGTTATCACAGAGGCGAGACGATTCTTTTCAAAAGTAGTGGATAATGTTCTTTGCCATTTTGAAAATATTGACCGTAGCTCCACGATCCGTCACTCCAGGAAGGTATTATGGACTGAACCAATTTCTGCACTATTAATTAAAATACTCCATATATTTTACGCTGCAGTCAGTAAAATGCCTTTTGAATTCAGAAACATGATGAAAACGTAAAAAGTCTAAAATAAATCCCTCTCTTTTGCAAGTGAGGCGTCCCTATAGTTACTTTATTGTGAATCGAAAGCTGGGACGAAGTTTGTTAGATTCTACTGTAGATAAAAGCAACCTGCAAATTGTCCTAGAAGCGAACGCTCAACAGCAAGCAATTTTAATGGTTTACTTGTGTTACTGTATTAGAAAAACTGTGAATTCTTCGTGACAACGAGAGCTGATGCCATCACCGAAGATGTTTGAAACCCCAACTCTCGGAAATATTTTCGATCTCAAAGGATTTTTTTCTTTTAAGCTAGCAATATAACACGTAAGCTAGCAAGAAAATATTAGATGGAGGGAGAAACGTAGTGCTAGCTTTAAGCTATGACTCAGTCTTTGACTCGTGCTCGCAATTTCAGGGAGGTGTACAGCTGAAATATAATTTTACCCTGATTAGCAACCTATCATGAATTTTCGACAGGTGCTGACTTGTTTCCTGAGTCTGCAAAAACAACAAACCAAGTAACATTACTATGATGTTTGAAAACTTTCTTCAAATTCGAACATTTCAGGTTGGGCTTAATCGTTAATTATCAGTGTTGATTGAAGTACACGAATAACCGTAAAACGTTTGAAAGTGAATGATAACATTTGATTTGTGTATCTTTGTTGATATTCGCTAACCCCCCCTCTTTCTCTTCAAGGACCGCGAACCTTGCTGAGGTGAAATGGCTTGCATGCCTCAATGATAAAACTAACAGCAGAGAGTGTGTAACTACAACGGAGTATAATCTTTGAAGAGGCCAGACGAACATGTGTTTACTCAAGAGTAGCAGCAGCCTTTTCAGTAATGGGAGCGGGTAGAATTTGATTGATTGACGGATCTGGCCCTCTAACATTTAATCGGAATGCCCTTTCTATGTTGCATGCAAACAGCTGAAAGCAAGGGAAAACTATAATCGTTATTTTTCCCGAGAATATGAAGCTTTACTCTGTGGCTTGTGGATAACGGAATTTCTGAGGGTAAAAGGATATTGTCAGAAGGGGAAGCAAAATTGGGGTTCTGATGTTCTGCAAGTTGGAGTGTGGAATGTTAGATGTCTCACTCGAATAGATAGGTTACAGAATTTAAAATGAGAAATTAATGGGTTCCAGTTAGATACAGTGATGTTAGTAAAGTATGGTGGCAGGAAGAATAGGATTTCAGATTATGTGACTATGGGACACAAACACAAAACGAAAAAGGTATAATACAGGAACAGGCCTAAGAATGAGTAAGGAAATGGGAGTGGGCGTAAGCTACTACGAACAACATAGTGGACTTATTATTACAGCCGAGATAGGCACAAAGCCAAGAACCAACACAACAGTACGAGTTCACGTGCCTAATGCCTCCATGGATGATGAAGACGTTGAACCATGAAGAGTTAAACAAATTACTCAGATTAACGGCGACGAGAGTTAAATTGTGATGAGAAGCTGAAATTCGATAGTAGGAAAACAAAGAGAAGGAAAAATAGTAGAATAACATGGACTGGGGGAAATGAACTACAGGGGAAACTGCCTAGTAGAATTTCGCACAAAGCATAATTTAGTTATTTCAGACACTTTGTTTAATAATCATGAAAGAAGGTTGTGTATATGAAAGAAACCTGGAGGCACTGGAATATATGAAGAGATTTCGAATCTAGAATTTCTACTGTAAAATATTTCTAGGGGGGAAATGTAGACTCTGGTCGTAATTTATTGGTTGTTAACTGCAGATTGAAACTGTGGAAAACGCAGAAGTGCAGGAAATTGAGGAGATGACCTCCAGGTTAGCTCAGTTTGGATTCCAGAGAAACGTAGGAACACCAGAGGCAAACCTGATCCTGTGACGTATCATAGAAAATAGGCGAAAGAAAGTGAAACCTACGATTGAAGCAGTTGTAGATTAAGTGAAAGCTTTCAACAATGTAGATTATAACAGATTCTTTGAAATTCTGAAGGTAAAAGGGACAAAATACACGCATTGTAATATTTTCTACAACTGCCACAGAAACTAGGAATCAGTTATAAGAGTTGAAAGGCATGAAAGAGAAGCAGTAGCTCAGACGGGTCAGACAGGGTTGCAACCTGCGGAGGTTGGATAAACTTCGCAGCAGTAGAGTAAGGTTGGAATGTGCATTATCGTTTTTATTGAAGTGTCGAAATCATAGTGTGGATCCAACGTTTGCTAAGGTTGTGCATCATATTAATTCTCCTGCCGCCAATCGCATCAAGCAACGTTTTGGTTTAGCTCTTGTTCGTGAAAGAATCCACTATACTCGACGTCAATTAGATTTTGTTTCTAAGGAATTATTTCAGCTTCGTTTAATGATGGCGTATAATGTTTCTGAATTTTCTTGGGATTGAGGCCTATTGTTTCTAATATTGGTGCTCCGACATATCGTGTAGCTAAACATCTTGCTAGTTTGTTGAGCCCACTAGTAGGTAGCTGTGAACACCACATTAAGAATTCTGCAGATTTCTTACGTAGATTGTAGGGATTGCGTTTGAATGACTGATATTTTAGTCAGTTTTGATGTGGTTTCTCTTTTCACTCGCGTTTCTCTCTCTGATTCGTTAAGTTTGGTGTCGAATTAAAAAAATTGTTTTGACATGTGCTGACATCCACTTACTTTTTATTCAATTGTCAGTACTACGAACAGACTGATGGAGTTGCAACGGCAAGCCCGTTGTCACCAATCGTGGCCAATTTGTTTATGGAGGACTTTGAGGAACGTGCATTGGAGTCAGCGACCTTGAAACCTGCGTATTTTTCAGATATGTAGATGAAACTTTTGTTGTGTGGCCTCATGGTAGTGACAATTTAAACTGGTTTTTGGAACATCTGAATTCAATCCACCCGAATATTCAGTTCACTATGGACGTGGAAAAGAATGGATGCCTTCCCTTCCTTGATGTGTTGGTCAAAAGGAAGACTGATGGTACGTTGGGACATTCTGTTTATAGGAAGCCCACCCACACTGACTTGTATCTGCAAGCTGATAGTTGTCACCATCCAGCTCAGCGTGAAGGAGTACTTCGCACCTTGGTTCACAGGGCCCACGTTATCTCAAATCCTGAAAGTTTGGCAGCTGAGCTAGCACATCTCGAAGTGACCTTTCGTCAGAATGGTTATAGTGAGACGCAGATCAAACGTGCTTTGCGCCATCAGCCTTTTGTGCAACGGGTGAGTGACGATAGCAACGAAGTGGCACCTAAGTCTACGGCCTTTTTGCCTTACGCAGGAAGCATTTCCAACAGCATTGGCCGTATTTTACGGAAATATGATATGAAATGTGTTTTTCGACCACCCTCTAAGATTAAGGCCCTGTTGGCGTCCGTAAAAGATGATCTTGGTTTGCGTAAGGCTGGGGTCTATCGTATTCCTTGCAGTTGTGGCAAGTCATATATTGGTCAGACAATCAGGATTGTGGAAGACCGGTGTATTGAACATACGCGTGAAACACGCTTACAACAGCCGAGCAAATCCACTATCTCAGAACATTGCCTTGACACCGGTCATCCTATGGAATACAACAACACGGAGATTCTGGCTTGCACGTCCAGCTATTGGGATAGTGTTATTGAGGAAGCTGTTGAAATCAAACTATCAAGCAACCTTATTAACAGGGATGCTGGATTCTGTTTAAGTGCTGCTAGGAATCCGGCTCTGTCTCTCCTCAAAAAACAGAGGGACAAAATTAGTCCTACCTCACCTGTTGATTAATAGTAACCATCGATATTTCTGATGTTGGTTATCTTTGGTTGTGTTGACACTTGTTCTGTTTGTGGTATCTTCCTTGTTTCTCCTCTATGAACCAAGGTATTAAATTTGCTTGCACATTTTTCTTCCTTGCATTTGTGCCTTGAGAAAGGTAGGGTGTGCTCCTGTTGAAATATCGGCGGTGTCCGACGACGTCACCCGGCAGCAAATCCGTAAGTTATTAACCTGTTGAGCAATCTGTATAGGTAACCAAGGGGAGACGTGGAAAAGAAATTAAAGTTCAGGGAGGAGAGATAAAAATTGAGGTTTGGTGATGGTTCTGTCAGACATGACAAAAACGTGGAACAGCTGGTGAACGGGAACGGATAGAGTATCGAGAAAAGGTTGGACGGTGAAAGTCAAACCAGGGTAATGCAATGCAGTCAAATTAAAGCAGCCGACGTTGAGGACATTGAAGTAGTAAATGGAGACACCGAGACTGGTAGATGAATTTTGTTATATAGGCAAGTAAATAACCGAAGTTGTCCAAAGACAGAGAGGCTCTGTAGCTATTTGGGCAGCAAAATAATTTATGATTACCAAAAACAGCAGGATATAAACTGTAGACTTGAAGCAACCAGAAACGCATTTCTGAAAAAGATGTATTTTTTGACGTTGAATATAAATTTAAATGTTAAGATGTTTATTCTGAACGTGTTTGTTCAGACATGAAGAGAATAAAAAGCACTGAAATGCGATGCAACAGAATAATACTGAAAATGAGACTGTTAGATCGAATAATGAGGACGTACTGGATGGAACTAGAAATAAAAAAAATTAAGCCACAACCTGACTGAAAAAGGGGAAAAAGGATCGGTTACTAGCCCACATTATGAGGCATCAAAGAATCGTCTATTGGGTAATGGAGAGAAATGTAGCAGTAAAGACTGTAGAAGAAGATCAAAGCTAAAATTCGACAAGTCACCACCGACTATAATTGTATGAGTGGAGTACCTATTTGAAATGAGACTCAAGTTTTCGTTAAACTGTTCAGCAACTATATCTTCTGAGTCGGGGGGGGGGGGGGGGGGTCGGTAAAACGATCCAATTAATATTACTGTATCGCAGGAACTATCTACTTCAATTTCACTACAAGGCAAACTACTTCTGACAGCGATAAATACTCCACCACCAACTGTATTTAATCTATCGTTTTTAAACACTGTTAGACGGTTTGACAAAATTTCGGCTGAACTTATTTCCGGCTTTAGCGAGATTTCTGTACCTATAACTATTTGAGCTTCAGTGCTTTCTATTAGGGCTTGGAGCTCTGGTTCTTTCCAAACACGACAATTTACAACTGCAATACCGATCGTTTCTAGAACAAGCTTACCGTGTTTTACCTGCCCCCTTTTAGACGGACGCCCTTTCTGTGGTTCCCCGAAACCCTCTAACTTAAAAAACCACCCAGTTCCTTCCACACAGCCACCGTTATCCGTGTAGCCGCCTCCTGTGTGTAGTGGTCTCCTGACCTAGGTGCCAAAGCCATAAAACCTGGGCTATGGAGCAATAGAAGGCAGTCATTTAGTAGGTGAATATACTTTCACCCTGTTTCCAACAACTGGCTGAATTTACGTCATATGAGTGAAAAATGGCGGACGTTCGATGACGGTTTTGACAGCCATATCGTCGTATAGAATGGGCATCATAGTTATTCTGCAAGGTTGCTTTAATGCAAAGGATATGTAACCGTTCTGGCTGTTCACGTCCATCCCAAGGTATACTAATTGATTCCCAACGGTTATGCTCTAAGATGGCGGGACTCCTGTTCATACAGCTCGCATCGTCCAGGAAGGGTTTTCTGACCACGAGAATGAATTTTCGCATCTCCCCTAGCCAACACAATTACCAGATGTCAATATCATTAAGCTCCTGTGGACTGCTTTGGAAAGAAGGGTGTGTGATCTTTGTCCGCCTCCATCACTGTTATCTGAATCCCCCACTATTATGCAGAAAGAATAGGCTCTGAGCACTATGGGACTTAACTTCTGAGGTCATCAGTCCCCTAGAACTTAGAACTACTTAAACCTAACTAACCTAAGGACATCACACACATCCATGCCCGCGGCAGGATTCGAACCTGCGACCGTAGCGGCCGCGCGGTTCCAGACTGTAGCGCCTAGAACCGCTCGGCCACTCAGGCCGGCTGCAGAAAGAATAGCGTAAGATTCCCTTGAAAACCATACACTATTTGTATTTACCCATTCCTAGACTGCTAGATGCCACCAATTTCCTACAGCGTATCATGCGTGGTGACTTGCTGTGTTTACGGTGTTCCCATATTTTTGTCCAACCCTTTAACTGAACCAGGGAGACACTTAGCATCAACAGTTTGTTAGTTACTTAGTTACACTTTCCATAGGTCACTTGAAAGAATTTTTTTCATTGAAGTAATGTGAGACTCTTCAGTTTACGTGATACGTATAAATTATAATGGCACTACGCCTAAAAGAAAGTTTTTTTTTCAGCCCACCAGCTTTTAACAAAAAATCGTCACTGGAATTAGAGCAATTGTCCATACGAAATGATTTTGGGTTATATATAAACTTTCCTTTGCTGCGTGTCAGACATTTTATGTTATTGAGAAAATGATTAAAAGATTTTTGTCGATCTTACAGGAGCTTCTTCTGAGCCACTTAAGAGTTTTAATAATGGGTAGCAAAGGGGCGCGTCACCGGAGCGTGATGCTCTCTGGAACTAACGTCAAAGTTATATGTGGCCTACTGACGCTACACGTCCCCGTTGGTATAGGTCATTCTTTATTCTGCTCTGGTGGGTATGGGCATCGCTATTCTTTTCAAATTGTGATAAATTTTTGAAGACAGATTTCACCAACTCTTTATTTCTAATAAGTTACCTGAGAAAAATATTACAGAAGACATCATTTATTGAAAATTTTCCAAATAAGTCACGCGGGTGATTCGTTTGTTTTCAAGACTAGTCGTTATAGTTACGAAAAGCAAAAGTTGCAGAACTTAACTGTTTGAGAACCCCGAATAAGCTTCTTTCAGTTAAGTTTTCGTCAATACACAACCCAAAAATAAACCTGCTTGTGGAGTCCTGATCATATGCTACGTCAATTGTTCGTATGACTCCGTTTGTTGTGCAGAACTGAATATTATGTGTTTTTTTCAAAAATTAAAGGGAGACCCATTTTCAGAGAAACACATAATAATTATTTGAAACACGTCATTAACAACTAGGGGAAACATGTGAAACTTTCAGTTTTATAGTTGTAAGTAATGACAGTGTCTGAAATACACTCCTGGAAATGGAAAAAAGAACACATTGACACCGGTGTGTCAGACCCACCATACTTGCTCCGGACACTGCGAGAAGGCTGTACAAGCAATGATCACACGCACGGCACAGCGGACACTCCAGGAACCGCGGTGTTGGCCGTCGAATGGCGCTAGCTGCGCAGCATTTGTGCACCGCCGCCGTCAGTGTCAGCCAGTTTGCCGTGGCATACGGAGCTCCATCGCAGTCTTTAACACTGGTAGCATGACGCGACAGCGTGGACGTGAACCGTATGTGCAGTTGACGGACTTTGAGCAAGGGCGTATAGTGGGCATGCGGGAGGCCGGGTGGACGTACCGCCGAATTGCTCAACACGTGGGGCGTGAGGTCTCCACAGTACATCGATGTTGTCGCCAGTGGTCGGCGGAAGGTGCACGTGCCCGTCGACCTGGGACCGGACCGCAGCGACGCACGGATGCACGCCAAGACCGTAGGATCCTACGCAGTGTCGTCTCCTGGGGTATCGGCGAGGACCATTCGCAACCGTCTCCATGAAGCTGGCCTACGGTCCTGCACACCGTTAGGCCGTCTTCCGCTCACGCCCCAACATCGTGCAGCCCGCCTCCAGTGGTGTCGCGACTGGAGACGTGTCGTCTTCAGCGATGAGACTCGCTTCTGCCTTGGTGCCAATGATGGTCGTATGCGTGTTTGGCAACGTGCAGGTGAGCGCCACAATCAGGACTGCATATGACCGAGGCACACAGGGCCAACACCCGGCATCATGGTGTGGGGAGCGATCTCCTACACTGGCCGTACACCTCTGGTGATCGTCGAGGGGACACTAAATAGTGCACGGTACATCCAAACCGTCATCGAACCCATCGTTCTACCATTCCTAGACCGGCAAGGGAACTTGCTGTTCCAACAGGACAATGCACGTCCGCATGTATCCTGTGCCACCCAACGTGCTCTAGAAGGTGTAAGTCAACTACCCTGGCCAGCAAGATCTCCGGATCTGTCCCCCATTGAGCATGTTTGGGACTGGATGAAGCGTCGTCTCACGCGGTCTGCACGTCCAGCACGAACACTGGTCCAACTGAGGCGCCAGGTGGAAATGGCATGGCAAGCCGTTCCACAGGACTACATCCAGCATCTCTACGATCGTCTCCATGGGAGAATAGCAGCCTGCATTGCTGCGAAATGTGGATATACACTGTACTAGTGCCGACATTGTGCATGCTCTGTTGCCTGTGGTTCTGTCAGTGTGATTATGTGATGTATCTGACCCCAGGAATGTGTCAATAAAGTTTCCCCTTCCTGGAACAATGAATTCACGGTGTTCTTATTTCAATTTCCAGGAGTGTACTTTACTCATTGGGATAATGGTAGTAGTGGGAATCAAGAGAAAACATCTAAAAAAATGAACCGAACTATGTGAAGCAATAACCAGGAATTTATGATACATCATTGTATATGGACTTCCCTGCAGATAATTTTGAAGTAAATTCTGTACAGAGCATTATAATACTTCGGTGTAAGCGATATTTGACTGCTTTGTTCTTGACAAAAGTTAATTATTAATGAGCAAATCCAAACGTAAAATAAAAAAGTAAAGGAATGTAATTTATTGCTCATGATAGTATTGGACTGTCATCAGATAATTGTAATTTCTAGCTTTGGACCGTAATATTTACAGTTACCTGTTCGTGAAGAGAATTTTAATTGGAAACACGAATATAAACCACAAATAAGTGAATAAACGCGAACTGTATAGGTCATAATGTAGAGTTATTTCTTACCTGGTGCATCACTATGGCCACAATAACATCTAACTGTAATTTGCGAGTTTAATTGCAGTTTGTACGTTATGTAAGTATGTTAGACCGCAGTGGAACAGGTAATCACAGCCCAAGGTGGCAATAACAAATATGTTTGACGTTTAAGAAAACAAATTCGTTTAGAAAACTTGTTCGACGGGCAGAGATAATGGACTACCGCAGTGGCAAAGGTTTTTATCTACGACAATGCCGTTTACAAATAATCGATTTAATAAGTACTTTAAAACAAATTAAATGGTATTTGGAGTAATATTGTATGTAAAAGGTATCCCTTATTCGTGATTAATAAGTTTGCTTCGCTAGATATCTGAGAAGCCGGTTGAAAAACCTTCCTAACGGCACCACATTCATCCCTGCACTACTAGTATATGTTGAGAAAAAGGGATGGTGACTTGAGAAATAATATATGTGATTTGTTGTCTTGTTTTCTCTCTAATGGGATTTGTTGTAACACTGCTATCGTCCGTAAAAAGTATCGCTTCTGCAACTTACGAACGACGCCAAGGTTAACTGTTAGTTTGTATGGCTAGATTAAAATTTACTCTGAAGATTTTACCTTAATTCATGCAGAAGATAGCGTCTGCGAATTTTTCTGAAAAACCGTCCTAATTAAAAATAATTCCAAATGCCCGGCTTTGAATAAGATTTCCGGGAGATTTCCTTTAGCTGTAACGAAAATGATTGAACTGTAAATCACCTCCTAAATGTTCCCGATGGGAACTCTCTCCGCCCCAGTTGAAACTCGCCTTGTATTTTGCTGATAAAAACTAGACCACGTAGCGGATTTGATCTTCGACAGTCCGCCGTATCCATCGGTATAGATAATGACACATACGCTTTGGTCTGGGAGAATGGACAGTACTGTCCTAGAATTAAATTACAGACAGTTGAATTAAATTACAGACAGTTGCAATACATAATTCCGACCAAGATTTTCATGGCTGTCCTTCCGTTATCGGACGAACGCTGGGAACTGGAAATCTTGTCCCTGATATTCTTTTACTCGGGACCTGCTCTGCCCCCGTCCCAGCTTGCTAGGGGTTTGGCACGATGTGATGGTCCGCACACGTGCCTCTACCGTGCTACCGTTCGCGGTACGTGCAGGCTTGTCGTGGCGACTAATGAATGCTACTCAGCTTCCATCTCGGCAACTAATACTGAAGAGATAACCGCCCACTAGACCTCGTACAGGCCGGCTTCTCTGTTCCACCTTATAATTTGTACCGCAGTTATTCTCACATAACGTTGGCTATACAGCGTTCGATGTGGACACTCGAGTACTTCGCCGACCGTTAATGACACCACACAGCAATTCTATAGATTTTATCTTCCGCATCCTCCAGCGCAATCTCCAAGCGACTCCACCGCAATTATGAAAGCCTCTGACGAAGTTCTGCCTCTGGCAGTAGAACTGTTAGTTGTCGCTTGCGTGCACTGTGTTCCTGGAATGCCCGGTCTAGTGACGTTAGTGCGGAAGAGACCGGCTGCGATCCTCTTCTGCGTAAATTTTCGTGCTGTGAGGCTCGTGTGAGCTTACGTGTGGATTGCTGTAGGGAAAAACGAACATTGTGTTGCAAACTACGCAATAAGCAGAAAGTGAAGAATGTGAAGCAGCATGACGTCAAACATCGGTTCTGGGTACGCAGTGCGGTGTCTCAACTTTAAGAAGCAATGCCTGAATCGGTTCTTGCTGGAATCAGTGTGAAATGGGTCACATAATAATAAGCAAACTACACAAAGCCTTGCACGAGAATCCTATGTATCACACCACGGTGTTTCAAAGCTTGCAGTACTTCCGAAAGGGATATCTGCTTCAAAAAAATATTCAAATGTGTGTGAAATCTTATGGGACTTAACTGCTAAGGTCATCAGTCCCTAAGCTTACACACTATTTAAGCTAAGTTATCCTAAGGACACGGCGGGGCAGGGATTTTCTCTGCCTCGTGAGGACTGGGTGTTGTGTGCTGTCCTTAGGTTAGTTAGGTTTAAGTAGTTCTAAGTTCTAGGGGACTGATGACCATAGATGTTAAGTCCCATAGTGCTCAGAGCCATTTGAACCATTTTCCTAAGGACAAACACACACACCCATGCCCGAGGGAGAAATCGAACCTCCGCGGGTATCAGCCGCACAGTCCGTGACCGCAGCGCCCAAGACCGCTCGGCTAATCCCGCGCGGCTATCTGCTTCATTCTGTGACAGTTCGCACGAGGTAGCAATACAGGAAATTGGTGTTGCTGTCTGGGCGAGATGTTAATAAGACTGGTTCAGTAGTATCACTTGCAAACCGTTCAGTGCAATCCTCTGCGAGACACTAAAGTGGTCTACGCTACACCTTCTGCGAAAATCGGGTTGCTAAAAGATAAATGTAACAGATAACCTTTTAAGATGGTTCAAATGGCTCTAAGCACTATGGCACTTAACAACCGAGGTCATCAGTCCCATAAAATTAGAACTGCTTAAGCCTAACTAACCTAAAGCCATCACACACATCCATGCCCCAGGCAGGATTGGAACCTGCGACCGTAGCAGCAGCGCGGTTCTGGACTGAAGCTCCTAGAACCACTCGGCCACATCGGGCGGCTCTAACCTGTTAAGACTCAGTGCCTTGTGACGGGAGACACAAAGAATAAGAGGATACCGTTTCAACGATAACACACGTACAGGAGTCCATAAAAGAATTACGACCTGCTATAGAAACGTGACATTAACTTCAATACAAACATAAAATAATGGAAATAAGAAACTTGTAAATAACTCAAGACAAAATAATTTCTTTTTTTTTTGGAAATGACATTATGTAACCTCTTAAGCTGCTGCTGTTTTTTATTCTTTGTGGTACGATTCGTTTCAGGCAAAGAAATTTTCCGGCAGAGATTTATTTTACAAAACATAAACATGATGTGAAAAAAATACAGGGTGTGCCAAAAAGAATGACCCGATTTTAAACAGAATTATTTATTAGGAAGAAGTGCTTAACACCAACAAATTGCATACTAAATTGCTCAGAGAAGACAGAAGATTATAAAAATCTATCATAAATGTTCAATATGTCCTCCATTGGCTGCACGGATGACATCGAGCCGATTGCCGAATTCATGCCAAACTCAGCGTAAGGTGTCTTCTGTCACTGAAGCTACAGTTGCTGATATTCTGGTTTTTAGTTCTTCACTATCACGAGGTAAGGGAGGAACGTAAACACATTGTTTAACATATCCCCACAGAAAGAAATCACATGGTGTAAAGTCAGGGGACCTAGGAGGCCAAGAGTGTAAAGCCTGGTGTCGCGGTCCTGTACGCCCTATCCAACGTTGAGGCACGCTGGTCAGCGCTCGTAGCGACATCTAGCGGATTTTTTTAAAAATTCTAGACCATGACGATTACATCTAGTGCTGTTTCAATTACCTAGTGACATTTGCCTCAGTATTATTCAAAGTTAAAATCGGGTCATTCTTTATGGGACACTCTGTATTATGAATATAAATAATGTTTAGTCGTGCTGAGGTAGAGGCATGGAATGTCAGTTAAGATGTAGTTGCGCCGACTTAGACACATTTGTCGTAGCGTTATACCAACTTTGCAACATCCTCGTCATAGAAGGCAGCCGCCTGTGCTTTTCGCCAATTCTCTACGCCGGTCACCAGCCCGTTGTCTACGCCAAAATCTTGTCATCATGCCTAGTGACTCAAGTGATCAAAGAGATGGAAATCAGAGGGACCCAAATCCGGGGTGTATGGTGAATGATCAAACACTTCCTATGGAAAACGTCGCAGGAACATCTTCAGTGCCCCTGCAGTGTGAGGACGATCATTGTCATGAAGACAACATCGTTTTTCGCATCTTCTCAACCGAGGACCCCGAGAAAGACTGCAAGTTTTACGAGTGCCAACAGCCGTCTCCGGCGGGCAGCGAGTACCTATTTCAGAGAAGTTCAGTAATTCTTAATTGCGTGCTTACATTCATAAACTTCTCGAAACCCCACGACAAAATTAAGGCCTATAGTGGGTACCTTTTCAATTAAATATTGACTTCCTGTCCTTCCACGGAGCCAAGCGTTCGAGAAGTGTGGCCGACAAGCAGACTAGGGCAACGTCACAAGTTCGTCGCACGGCCCGTACGTCTCGATGGATTCGTTCTGAGCCGCCCTTCGTAGGCGATTTCTCCGAATCGCCTTATCCGCAAGCTGAACTTGATCATCGGTTGACACTCGCTTCTCTGACCACCTGAGTCTTGGGCGCCTGTTCGTCCCGCTTCAAAGTTCCTTCACCATTGCCGCACTAAACTGTCACACACGACATTTACGTTATGTGGGCTCTAATAAATCATGCAGAACCCCTCAGCACGAAGAAATCAAATGACAGCACGCACTTCACACTTGACGAGAACAGCCCGCCGTTGTGGCCGATCTGTTCTAGGTGCTTCAGTCTGGCACGGCGCGACCGCTACGGTCGCAGGTTCGAATCCTACCTAGGGCATGGATGTGTGTGACGTCCTTAGGTTAGTTAGGTTTAAGTAGTTCTAAGTTCAAATGTTAAGCCCATAGTGCTCAGAGCCATTTCATACATTTGAACCTCGTCGCAGAAGGCGGCTGCGTGTGCTTTCAGACAATTCTGTACGCTCACCTACATCTCGTTGTCTGTGGCAAAATGACGTCTTCATAGCCAGCGGTTCATGTGAGCAGACATGACACTCAGGACGAGCCAGTTAATGGGGGTGTTTTAGGTGATCAAACAATTCCTTTAGAAAATGCTGCAGGAGCATCTTCAGTGCTCCTGCAGAATGCGGCAGAGAATTGTTATGACAACTATGTTATGTGGGTTGCATAACATGAGGCCAAATTTCTCACCAGGCCCTCGTACTTGACGGGAGACACTATTTTCTCGGCATGCTTACGTGCTCGCTGTACGCTCAGAATTGGAAAGAGCAACGTGAAAACTAGTGACACTGCCCAACAGATCTGCGCAAAACTTTATCGGATTTTCACAATCGTATCCATTTAGAAACTGATCGGTGGTTACTTTCCGAATAGCCCTCGTATATGTGCTCACTGTGCGCTCAGATCTAAAAAGTCGGGTGCGACACAGTCAACGGGCATAGACACTGTGCAGTACACCTTCGCATAAGTTCATAGATTTCCAGTATGGTTTTAATTTCTCGAACGATCTGATATCGAAAAAACAGTAGCCCTCTTACATAACAGTAGAAGTCACATTTGTTCAATGTCAGTGATCATTATCATGTATAAAAATGGAAAGAAATCATGAGTAGCATCCAAAGTGGCACAACTGCTCGGCAATATAATGTACAAAGTCAAAGTAATAATAGCATCATAACGTGACACAGAATCCAAATGAAACCACAATGTGTGCATGTGTATGTAGATGGAATTAGCAATGACTTTCAAACAAGGCGAACCACACAGGCTGAAACCCGCGAAAGAATGCAACCAGACCGGACAAAGATGCAAACCTGCATCAGAGACCAAGCAAAGAGGTTTCTACAGTGCTTGTACTGACTGATCGAAATTGATTAGAGCATACGCGCGTGAAGTGTGGCAAAGATAAATAGCTTTATATACAATTAATAAAATATTAAAAAAAAACGGAAGTGCCGCGAGAACACAGACACCTTTCTGATGGTGGTGGACAGTATGTAGTCACTCTTCACCGATCAGCCAGATGATAACATATTATCGACGTACAAAAAAGCCTGCATTTAAGGCACACTACTCACTATTGTAGCACGCCCCTTTCGATCGCCTCTTTAAACATGCCTGGTGATATAGGTATCTCATAGCTATTCCGTTCGTCTGTTCACAGAATATTACACTTCACCTTAACTATGTGGTAGTAAGACACTGATGCACGCTCTGAGGATGTCAGGTACCAAGGATTCCTGTAAAATTTTGGTCACCTCTGCTACAGGCACATTCTTAAGTCGGATCTTCAGTAAGTAATGCAACACTTTTTTTAGTGAAAGCAAGTAATTTTTATTCAGGATTCCAATACGTCTATTATTCCTCACTCTCATGGCTGGAAAACCCTTATTTTTCAACATGATTCCGTTGTATGCGACGCTCTTACGCCATCTGACTGGGAAGAGCTGTATTCCCGTATGGCACTACTCCACTGGTGCACGTCCGAGCGAAGATCTTGCTGCACCAGTAACCTCCACCTCACCCACGTACTGCATCCCGCGGAGTGCATCCTTCACTGGGCCAAACAGATGGACGTCGGAATGTGCGGGATCCGCGCTGTAGGGTGGATGACGAAGAAAAGGCCAGTTAAGTTTTGTGGGCTCCTCTCGTATCCGCAGACTTGTTTGTGACCTTGCATTGTCATGGATAAGGAGTAGTTCGTTTGCGTTTTTTTGGCGATGAATATACTGAAGCAATTTCTTCAATTTCCTGATGGTTGCACAATACACCTCTGAGTTGACCGTTGCATCATGAAGGAGGACAGCAAACAATATAAGCCCTTCAGAGCCCCAGAACACCGTCTCCTTTTTTTTTTTTTTTAGTAGGGGTTGTGTGGCACTCCATGTACTGCCGTTGACAAAAATTAAGTACCGTTCGAATAGGCCTTGAAGGCTCAACAGTACCGACCGGCCGCCGTGACATCCTTAGCCCTGAGGCGTCACGACGCGGATATGGTGGGGTATGTGGTCAGCACACCACTCCACGGCTGTTGTCAGTTTTCGAGACTGATGACACTACTTCTCAGTCAAGTAGCTCCTCAGTTGGCTTACAAGGACTGAATGCGCCCCACTTGCTAACAGTTGTCGGCAGACCCGGACGGTGACCCATCCAAGTGCTACCCAAACCCGACAGTGCTTAACTTCGCTGATCTAACGTGAACCAATGTTAGCATCACGGCAAGGCCGTTGGACGCCTGTGACAAAGTTCGACAGAAAATTGACACGATAAGCCTCGTAACACGCACGAAATTCCGCACAGGTGGTCATTCGTTGCTCTTTATGGTCGCCTGTTTGGCGGCGGGGAACCCAGCGGGCACACGACTTTGAATCCCCCAACTGGTATATGAGTGGGTCAGCACTACCAGCAGATCGGCCGGGAGGCACGCGGGAGATGAGAGAGGTTTGCACAACCTTGTTGCGATGATGACAACACCTCGCCCAACGGCTCACCGTGCTTTTGTTCACTTCCAGGCAAGAGCCTACGAATATCTGCGATACTCTAGTTATCCTCCAAAAGAAACCCAACGGCAACACTCCGCTTGGAACGCACGTCCGTTACAGACGCCTTCTTGAAGGCTATGTACAGCGCTGCCACTTATTGGAACTTTTATGTGTTGCGCTACTTAATGAACCCCTCTCTTCAACATTGTGTCAGTATCATGAGAGAAAAAAACATAGACGTTAGCTTTTACAAACGCTAGCGTAACGTGACGAGCAGAAGGCGCCTGCTGTGGCATCCCGTGGCCCTCCTCGGCCCCTCGGAGCTTCCGGTGGCGTGACAAGTGCGCGGCGGTTCCGCCACCTGTTGTCTGCCGACGCCCCCGCACCGCGGACAGCGCTTCCGGCCCGTCTGTCAGCGGGGCTGTCGCTGGCCCACTTCTGCCGCCACTTCGCCAACAGCTGGCTATCATCACTCGCAACGCCTTTGCGTCATCTTCAGGAGCAGGTGGCGACCCACCAAAGGGTGAACAAGCCCATGTCCACGCCGCACGTGCTTTCTCACGCCCCTCAGACATGCTAAACTTCCTTTAGATCTAATTCAAACACGCAACTTTCATCTTTCTGTTTTCTGTATAGAAAGGACGACTTTTCAGTCGTGAAGTAGATATACGTGACTGATAAAAAGTCTGCTTTAAACTGAAAAGTCGTACACCAATCAGGAAAAGGCATCTGAAAAAGGGTGAAAGCTTTCGTATTAATAACTTAGTACTTGTAATGCCATCAAGTTAATAACACAATAAGAAACGTACGATACCACTTAATGTCGATATTTTCAGTTGCGTAGAAATAAGTCGGTATGTACACAAATTCATAAAAATCCGTTGTTTCATATTTGAATATACATATTATACATATCTGAATTAACTTTGAAGCATTTTATTTAAATTACTATAAATTAATTTTTACTAGTTGTCTCAGAGGGTCCGCTGTGGGTCCCGATAACTTATTACATGTGTGATGACATACATACATATACTCTGGGAACGGCGTCTTGCTATCCACGCAGCATTCACCTGGCTCCAAAGTTCATCTGTGGTGGTTGGCATTGGTCAAAGCGCTGCACCCGTCGTTTCACTGCATCCCACAATTTTTCGATTGGCGACAAGTCTGGTTATCAGGCGGGCCAGGGCGAAAGGCTGACATCCTGTGACGCCAAGAAGGCAAGTGTTCGTGCAACAACATGCGGTCGTTCATTGTCTTGCTGAAAAATGGCGTCTGGATGTTGTGTACAATAGGAACAGCTACGGATTGCAGGATGTCATTCATGTAGGTCACACTGGTCACAGTGCCCTGGACACACACTAACTGTGATTTGTGCTTGCATGCAGTAGCACTCCACACCGTAAGTCACTGAATTGGCGCTGTAAATCTTATGTGAATGCAGTCACAGTGATGCCGTTTCCCCAGTCTGCGGCGAACCAAAATACGCGATCATTTTCAAACAAACAGAGCCTGGATTCTTTCGAAAACATTATCTGATACCATCCCTGTCCCCAGTGACGTCGTTCCATACACCACTGCCGTCTAGGATGATTCTGCACACTTGTCAAACGTAGGCGGAGGACGATGCGCACGTAACCCATACAGTAATAAACGGCGACGGAACGTCACTCCTGATAGTGCACGTTGTGTTACACTGTTCCACTGTAGCGGCAGAGTCGATGACGACCCAGATCTGTCCTGCAATTCCATTCGGGTGAGGTGTCGGTCTTCTCGGGAGGGGGGGGGGGGGGGGGGGTCTACGTGGTGCGAACTGACCCACCTCGTCGTGTTCTACGGCTTTCCTTTAACGATTCTGCACACATTCGATGCACTGCCGAAATACTTCATCCCACTCGAGCAGCAGTTTTCCGGATGGATGCACCACAGTCTCTCTTGCCAATAAATGCGTCCTTTAAAAATTCACTGGTTTGATGGTACAATTCACGCATACGTCTTCGAGGCATCCCGCACGTCTACTCAAATCACACTGTTCAATTACCTTCGGTTTACAGCCACAGGCACATTTTACTGATAGGTGGTGTTGCACCACAATATCGATGTTGACCTTTGCCTCCGGGTGCTGACATGATACAAATGTTAATCATTTCTGCAGAACATACTAATGTACACATCCTGTGAATATGAACGTCCTATCTCTAGGAGTTCAAGGTATTCTGTTTTTTCTGAACATCTCTCTTCTTAGTTGCGCACAGTCTTAGCGGAAGAATAGTCGTAAATGGACAGTTTTGGCGGGTATGTGACGTGAAATGGACAGTCTTGACGGAAGAGCTTTTGTAAATCGAGATTATTTATTTTTCTAATATTGTCTTTTTGTAATACTGTACTTTTGGTACTTTTGTAAGACTGCTGAAGGCAGATTTATCTTCCGTTAACAGTACAGTACGCACTGATACAAGTGACTAAAGCTGTTTGAAAGTTCAGAAACTTTAGTTCATTGCCGAATGACTGGAAGTAGCTTGAATGGCACAATCCTTTCATATGTTAATGGTTATTCGTATCAGGAATAGCATCCGAGACCATCATCATATCCCACACGTGACGAGATCACCAACGAAATAGCAGGATAAGCAGTATTTCACAACATGTGGATGAGAGATTCGATGCAGTTTACTTAAAATAAATGGACAACGTCTGCTTAGAAGAAAGATCATTGAGCGTTAACCACTGAAGGTCCCATTACAGTCGGTAACTCACTATTGAAGTGTGTTGTTACACATCCATTTCACAAATTTAAACAAAATTTTAAAAATTTGTTCATAACTATTTTTCGTCAAGAAAATACACTGACGAGAAAAAAACCAATCACCAAGGAGTTGTGCGAAGTTAACGAAAGTTATCTGCGTGATGTGCATCTGAAAGATGATGTCTACTCGAATTTCGCGCCAATCGCGTAAGAGTAGTGCTATTTTCGCTACTATGACGGTGCAAATTAGATTTGCGTTAAATACACACTGTAACGTGAGCGTTAGTTACCTTTGAGATTCGAGCTGGTGAGCTGGCGTTAGTCAGGAATGCCTATATGGCAACAAAGACGCCATTGGCAACACCTCACTGAGTTTGAACGAGGTCGTGTAATAGGGCTATGAGAGGCTGTATGACCCTTCTGCAATACAGCAGAAAGATCTGGGAGGAATGTAGCCACAGTACATGACTGCTGGCAGCTGTGGTCACGAGAATGTTCAGTTGCAGGAAAACTGGGCTCTAGACGGCCTCGAGGCACTACCGAGAGGGAAGGGCAACGTCTACGACGTACATATCTGGCACATCGTGCTGCATCTGCAGCGGCAATCTGATCAGCACTTGCCACCACAGTGTCACAACGAACTGTTGCAAATAGGTTACTTCAAGGACAGCTCCAAGCCAGATGCACTGTAGATTGCATTCCATTGGAGTCAAAACACCGCCATTTGCGACATCAGTGGTGTCAAGGGAAATTTCGCTGGTGGGCAGGGTGGAGATCTGTTGAGTTTTCCGACAAAAGCAGGTTCTACATCGGAGCCATTGACGGCTATGTGTTCGAAGGAGGCCAGTTGACAGCCGGCAACCAACTTGTCGTGCGTGCTATACACAGTGGACCTAAACCTGGAGTTGTGGTCGGTGGTGTGATTTCGTATGAGAGCGGAAGCACTCTCGTGTTTATCCCACGCACCATGACGGGAAATTCTGTTCGTTAATCTGGTGATTCGACCTGTTGTGCTGCCACTCATGTACAGCATTCCATAGCGATAGGATAACGCTCTGCCAAATACCGCTGTTGAAGCCCAAAATGCTCAACAGTGTATCGACATGTTGTCTTGGCTTGCTCGATCACCAGATCTTTCTATAATCGAGAATAAATGGGACATCATCGAACGATAACTCCAACATCATCCACAAACAGCGTTTACCGTTCCTGTATTGATCGACCAAGTACAACAGGTAATGAACTCCATCCCACAAACTGACATCCAGCACCTGTACAATAGAACACAAACACGTTTGCATACTCGCGTTCAACATTCTGGCGGTTACAAAAGTTATTAATGTACCAGCATTTCACATTTACAATGAATTAACCGCTCTTACATTAACCTGTAATCTTGGAATGTTAATCACTCAAATATATTAACTAAACAAACAGACAAATGTTCCCGAAATTCCGTTACTCTACATTAATCATTTTTTGGTGTTGTGATTTTTTCTGTCAGGATATATAAAGTTAAGTTAAAGAATGTGAACTTAGTAAGTAAAGTACACACATAAAAAAAAGTTTTTATCAACCCGATTCCCAGAACTCCTGAAGATAGACGTAGATGTGGATACTGTATCACAGACACGGCCCTCTGACAGTTCAGAGATGTCACTAAACCCGCCCAAAGATGTTACAACCATGCAAGAGCAGCGCCTGTTAGACGGAGGGTGTCCGACAGCCCTACTTTGTGCCAGGCGTCTTTGAGTGAACCATAGCTATGTTGTTCGAACATGGAGAAGACACGAACTGTCGATGACATGCCTCTCTCAGACCGCCCTAGGGCTACTACCGCTACCTACGGATTGTGGCTCGGAGGAACCCTGACAGCAATGCCAAAAAGTTGAATAATGCTTTTCGTGTAGCCACAAGACGTCGTGTTACGACTCAAACTGTGCGCAATAGGCTGCATGATGCACAGCTTCACTACCGACGTCCGTGGCGAGGTCCATATTTGTAACCACGACACCTAGCAGCGCGGTACAGATGGACCCAACAACATATCGAATGGACTTCCAGGATTGGCATCATCTTCTCTTCACCGATGAGTGTCGCATATGCCTACAACCAGACAATCATCGGAGACGTATTTGGAGGCAAGCCAGTTAGACTGAACGCCGTAGATACACTGTTGAGTGAGTGCAGCGAGGTGGAGGTTCCCTGCTGTTTTGATTTGGCATTGTGTGTGGCTAAGGCCGACGTACGCCGATGGTTGTCATGGAAGGCGCCGTAACGGCTGTGCGATACGTGAATGCCATCTTCCGTCTGATAGTGCAATCATTTCGGCAGCATATAGGCGAGGCATTCGTCTTCACGGACGACAATTCGCGTCCACATCGTGAACATTTTGTGAATGATTTACTTCAGGAGAACGACACCGCTCGACTAGAGTGGCCAGCGTGTTCTCCAGACATGAACCGTAACGAACATGCCTGGCATACACTGAAAAGGGCTGTTTTTGGACGACGTGATCCACCAACCACTCTGAGGATCTACGCCAAGTCGCCTTTGAGGAGTGGGACAATCTGGATTAACATTGCTTTGGTGAACTTGTATATAGTATGCCACGGAGAATACAGGCATGCATCAATTAAGAGAACGTGCTACTGGCTATTGTACCAGTGTGTGCAGCAATCTGGTCCACCACCTCTGTAGGTCTCGGTGTATGGTGACACAGCATGCAATGTGTCGTTTTCATGAGCAATAAAAAGGGGGGAAATGATGTTTATGTTGATCTCTATTCCAGTTTTCTGTACAGGTTCCGAAACTCTGGGAACCGATGTGATGCAAAACTTTTTTTGATATGTGTATATAGCTTTAAGCATAAGTATGTAACGTAAGACAGTTAACTGAAAACATGCAGGAGGCTTGCGTTCGTATTGCATAAGACAAACAGAACTGCACAAATACTGAACAGGTCACCTAGCGAAAAGTCATCAGTTGGTGAGCAAATGAGTTCTGGTTGTCTGATGAACAGTACTCTTTTAACAAACGTTTGTTCGATCTGTATAGCGCATGTATAATGACATTAAATGTGGTATAATGAAACTAAATGTGACGTCTACTAATGTATTGTCATGTGGGCTACTTGCGATGACAGTTCACTCCTGTTGCCAAGGCTTTGTTGTAGTATTTTTGACGTTGTTCTAGAATACGTCATTTTTGTATATTATAGCCCTCATCCTCTTACCCTTGTCTTTTGCAACGTAACAGCAATTTTTTCGTGGATATCATGATGAACCGATTTTTGGGTGAACAATTTTATTTCAGTAATCCCTATAGTTATGCCTGTTGGTTTCTGTTCTGCATATATATTACGACACCAAATGTGATGTAACTGCCAAAGACGTATTTTCATTCTTCATACAAAAATTAGAAAAAAATCATAATATCAGTGGCTAACCTATGTTAACTGTGCTGTACTTATGAATGTATAAGAAACTTGTACCCGATTTTCATGTCGGTTGATCTGGAGTTTATAAGTTAAAAGTAAATCTATATTTATTTTCTACTGTAATTGCTTACGACCTGTTGCAAAGTGTAATGATAAATTATTATATGCTTGTATAGTTTTAAAAACAACTCTTTTTTTATTGCACTTACCAAAAAGTCTCTATAATATTTTGTCTGTTAAGCCGGGTTCACACACGCAACGAAAGTATCGCCACAAGTCAAGTCATTCTGAAGTGGCGCTATGAGCTATCGTTCACACAGGACGCCACAAATTCTTCGTAATTGCGCAGTTTCCAAAATGGAGTCACCTATAGCAGCTGATTAAACGGCTGTACGTATTACTAAATAAGATGTTTTGGAAACATAATAAATGTAAAATATTACTTACCAAAGTGTATCTCGTCTCTCTTGTCTCGACTACATGTTTTAAGAACCAGTCTGCAGCTTCAAACCAATCAAGAAATACCGTCTGTAGAAGCACCACTCTTAAGTGATTTCAGTACTTTTTTTATGTTCATTCATGTAAGCACTTCGAATGCTACGAATTTTTAACTTTGTTGTAGCTACATCAATTCCAGGTACATATTCACGTATACTGTTTACTATTTCAATTAATGCGGCATCTCTCAAATTTCTGTCTTTGTATGATTCGCTTTTGTGGCTCCAAAGGCATTCTCGTTCTTGATACACCTCCAAGAATCTCATAATTGTTGCTGTTGACCACTTTTTCGACATATTAATAGCAAACGCACAAACAAAAGCACTATCTGCGAACGAATACGCACTAGAAAGGTTTGAATCCAACCGAGAGGTAGCAATCGAATGACGTTATTCGATTTTGGAGAAGGCAAAATGGCGCAACAAAGTAGAACCAAGTTCAGCTTTTTGTGGCGTGACGAAAGTTGAGCTTCTTAAATGGCGCTACCGAAAACTAGGAGTTCACACATGCAACTACGAAGCAACTGCAGTTCGCCATTCGCAGTGGCGATACTTTTGTTGCCTGTGTGAAGCCGTCTTTAGATTTGCGCCTTCCTGTGCGGTTTCCTAAAAGTTCTAGCTTCCCTGTATTTATATCTGTATCTTTGCGCCTGTTATACGAGCACTTATTTATGTTTAACTGAACACATATATGTTTTAAATTGTTATTCGAATCTTCTTCATTGTCAATAACATACTGCATATTGTTTTAGTAAATGACGCTAGGCAGCGCTACTTGGGATGTACTGTTGCCCCTGACGATAGAATGGTGGCCAGCCTAGTGGTACCGCCATTCTGCCTCTGACAGTTATATACTCAACATATATATTCTGTTCATCTGAACAGCGTAGTGTATTTGGTTTGTGTTGCTATCTGGAAACGCGTAATGTTAAAGTCATTTGTTCGCCAGTTGATGAGGATTCATTACGTCACATACTCAGCATTTGTGCAGTACTTTCTATTATAAGGCAATCAGTAACGTGTGTCAGGCAATGATATTTCTTCCGTCGTGCACCACGTCACCTTGCCCTCCAAGGTGTGACGGTTAAGGTCTACGTGTATTGGCTAACTGTAATGGTGTAGTGCCGTACAATGCTGAAAGGATGGTGACGGTGTAACGCAGTACCAACACTTAGCCCGCCCTTGTGCCTTATTTGGACCAGGATATTAACGCAAGGTCTGATGATTATTAACTTCTCGTCGCCTTGCCGGGCATTTACTGATATTTTAATACAACTCGATTCGAACCGGCTGCCTCAGATTCCAGCGTTACCGCACAAGTGAACATTTAGACGTGGTTTCCATCGTGATCGGGGCACAGTCAGAAAAGAGCAGCTACATCACACAAAAACTTTCGTTCATCGTAACAGGTGACTGAAGTGCTCTCCAGCGGCAGTTGTCGACTAGATATGGAACGAAAATCGTACTGTTTGTTTATGAAAATTGATCCACGTAAAATAGCAACGTTTGCTCAGTTAGGACACATATTTGCTCCATTGTTCACATGCATGTTGTTCTGTGTGTAGCACCCTAAGCATCGTACTGAATAGCCAAAGAATGAACCAGTGACGTGGACCTGTAATTCACTGGTCCATATTCCCTGTTACGTTCATAAAACTGGACACACTCACTCCTCAGTGGAGGGCGTTCTTGTGTATAGGGCCTACACAACTTTTAATATTCCAGAGCATAATTATGCTTAGTTAATAAGAAAGCCCCAGGAACATCTAGCAAAGATGAAGATGAAAGAAAGAAATTTCACAAATCAGGAATCGGACCGACAACTTTCCAGTCCACAACACGCATCTGTATCCGTTAGTCCCTGATCCAGTTATGTCTTAAAGGCTTCAACTGCTGACATCTCATGACCTGACATTTAATTATGACAAATCGTTCCGAAAACGAAACTGTTTCAGTAAGACACGAATGCAATGATGCCTAGAAATGGCGTATTTTAACAGTACTCAAGTTGCACCACGAAAAGCCTTCAACCACCAGTACATCCTAGTCACGTAGAAAGCGATAGCAGATCTCATGATAATGAATATTTTCTCCCTTTCACACTTGGGAATGCTCCACAACGTGAAATTCCAGGTTGTGACCGTGACTTACCCAGGAAATCCTGCGCACCTGAAGAACTGCTAAAACTACATGCAACTTCGCTACAGAATATAAGACAGAACGTGGTTCTTTTGCACCTCCCTACAAGTGTTTAGAAACGCACAGTCAGAAAACAAGATCACCCTTACTGATAGCCAATCTCTTCAGTGACACGGTACCTTAAGAAGAAGAAGTAGCATCCAGTTCTGCCCTGTCGAATTTGACCAAACTTTATAGGTGCAAGCTGCGTGAACAAAGCACACTGTTGTCCTTAAATCGCGTTAGTTAAACGTCTGTTTGATAGTAGTTGTTTCTTAGAACACGACACTGCAGAATGGCAGCGTGCGTTTACAGTCGCGAATCGGTGGAAGGACTTTTTCTCATAGGCAGAAAATAGGAATAAGTGGGGTGCAACAGCCAATGCGTCTCTCCCGGTTAAATCTATCTTTCTTCATTTTTCCCCTTTCGCTTCATTTTTTTTTCCCTCGCTCTTTACGCCCCCACTGTGCGTGAGTCCTTGGCGCGGTACTTCCTCACCCGGCCTGGCTGCTGCCCAGCTTGTGATATGACATAGCTCGTCAAACTCTACATCCAATATGACTTTCACGTCCCGTGTGGGAACGTCTAGCGATCTCAGCTACAGAGGCTGATACGTCTAATTTAGTTTGCGCTAACGGAATATAATTCCTTTAGGGGGGTTTGAACGTCAAATGGGCCGACTGGGAGCAGGAGAGGCACCACACGACATTTTAATTTCTACTGTCTATGTGGTGTCACCGCCAGACACCACACTTGCTAGGTGGTAGCCTTTAAATCGGCCGCGGTCCGGTAGTATACGTCGGACCTGCGTGTCGCCACTATCAATGATTGCAGACCGAGCGCTGCCACACGGCAGGTCTAGAGAGACTTCCTAGCACTCGCCCCAGTTGAACAACCGACTTTGCTAGCGATGGTTCACTGACTTCTAAGCTCTCATTTGCCGAGACGATAGTTAGCATAGCCTTCAGCTACGTTATTTGCTACGACCTAGCAAGGCGCCAGTATCCGTACTATTGATATTGTGAATCATGTACCATAAAGAGCGACGTTCTCCATTAATGGATTAAAGTTAAGTATTCCACCAGCTACGTCTGTTTTTCTCAATTCTAATTCCCTTGTCATGTTCCAGACCTCACGCCAGCCTGCGTGAGCTGAAACGCGTGCATTTCGGCCTCCTTTAATAACACAGGGTTGGCTCTCCAGCCAACCACAACAGTCTACACTTTTACAAATAAATTCATAAAACTTTGTCAACACGACCAGAAAGGATTCAGGATTCAAACTCATAGCAATGTATGTTCAAAAGAATAAGAAAATAAATTTGTTTTACGTGTGAAATTTCATTATTTTTTCCACTTACTGTTGGCTACATTTGTTGCTATAGGTACACTTTTCTTCACAAGTAAGAGAAATTCTTCGATGAATTTTGCACAGCATACCAACCATATTTACAGGTGTATGAAACTCTAGAATTTATTTAATTAATGAAAAAATGAACGAGCTGTTACATTTTAAACTTTATGTTTAGAAAAAAAACTCAAATTTTATCGTTAATTATCTCAATTTTTAGCACCGTTTTTAAAAGATTTGGAAAATTCTAGAGTTTCATACACCTGTAAGTATGGTTTGTATGCTGTGAAAAATTCATCGAAGAATCTCCCTTACTTATGAAGAAAAGTGTACCTACAGCAACGAGTGCAGCCAATAGTAAGTGAAAAAATAGTGATGTTTCACATGTAAAATATATATATATATATTGTTATATTTTTGAACTTCCACTGCTATGAGCGTCAATTCTGAACTCTTTCCGGCCATGCTGACCAAGTTTTATGAATTTATTTGTAAAAGTATAGACAGTGGAAATTAAATTGCCCTGTGGTGCCTCTCCTGCTCCAGTTTGACGTCCTACCCATCTTAATTTTGTAGGCGGTAGATGAGTATGATTCTACACTGCCAATTAAGTTATATTAACCGGTACTTCGTAAGCCCACAACAGGTGGTCGTCTGGTTTATGAATTGACGTGAAAACGAAACCCGCGTGTCAGCTGCTCGTCATTAGCAGCGGTCGTTTTCTGGAGCGCGTGGTCCTTATCAGAGGGGGCAGCAAGGCGCCGGCCTGGGCTGGGCTGGTTTCTGGCGCTCAGGAAGAGCAGAGCGGCGCGTGGCCGCCTCAAAGGCGAACACCGCAATTAGCCTCCTTTCAAGTGGCCGCTATCTGCGTGACCCGCGCCGCAAGACTAGAGGCCAGAGTCATCGCCCTCACTGGCCTGCCGCCGCTCCACAGTAATCTGTCCGTCGTGCACTCGGCGGCATCACACACAGCACTTGTCTTCACGTATCTGTCTCCTACAGTGGTCTGGGATTCAAAACATGTCAGTCGGAAGAGCGACGTTAAACAATTTCTACTTTACGGCTCAGACGTCTTCTGAGCGTGTCACACAGCAGACTGTTAACGAAGGTCAGAGCATACCGTACTGGGTCTCTGGCATCCTTTTTGTTAACAACAATTCCAATGGCCTTATGTAATGCAGAACTGAGCGCTTCGTGTCACGAGAGCCTGCCCGGCCAATAGGAAGTGATGTGGCTTACTAACGCAAGGATAGCGTATGAATAGGGACAAGAAAGGAGACATGAAGGGCACCAAAAACAGAAATAGCAGTCTTCCATTTACTGCACCATTATACCCACACATCATGATATATGAGGCATTACAATTGGCATACTCAAACAAATAATACGTATGACGAAGGGCACGCGCAATGGAGTTTAAGAAATTACAATGGCACATCAACTCTGGTATCACAAATAGTGTGCATAATGAAGGCCGCACAATTTTACCAATATAAGAAATTAAAATAATATTAGCATAAAATTAACTAAAATGCCTTGAAGGAAATGTTTATGAGAAGAACACGACGGAGCCGCAAGGGAGGAAGCAACACAGTACTTAACTCAGGTGCACCAGTCATCAGCAAATTAAAAAAAAAAACAATAACATGACAAAAATACAATAATTTAAGAAAATCACATCATATGACTATGAGCTTAAGGTATTTCGGTAATTAACGGATTACGAAATAGGTAAAGAGGCATGTGCCACTATTAAATCTTCCGTAATCACACTACTAAATTTCTCACTGCCCAAGTTGCAGTTAACGCAACAAGAATTAGATCATTTCAGTGACAATGTTACTTTAAAATAATATACAGCAGAGGACCAAGAATGGCCCTATCACTACTCCCCAGTGAAGCAGTTCACACAAATGATACTCCACGGCTCCGAGCACACAGCCCCATACAAAATGCAGCACAACAGCGACGTGGCGTACTACCAGAACCACCAGGCAGTAAACCAAAGTCGTACTCAGCCAAAACAAGGACCGACTCTTAAAATAACGAGACCTAGCCCGGGCCGGACAACAGTCTAAATGCCGGGAAACCCATAAGAACCCTCAGCCAACTTAATACCAAAACAACAATTGATCAACAATATGCAAAACACAAGACTTCTCAGTCCAAAGGCTTCCGTTTAGTCGCTCCCCTTGCGAATCAAGTTAAACGGCACACAGCGCCGCTGTCCACACTATTAACCGTAAAATCACGGTCCGGTCTTCCGATCGGGCCCCACTCGGCGTCCAAACGCAAACAACCCCAGCCGAGCCGAACTGTCTCCACGCCAAGACAGCCACCTCTTGCCTCCTCACACGCCTCCAGCTAAGCTGCGGCCAGCGATCACACACGGAAACAGCCGCCTAACGCCAAAGCGCCGTCTGACTGAAAACTCAGCACTGAGATCGATACCGACTTGGAAATAAGCGAGCACCGTAACACGAGGGACGCCAAGAGTACTGTGTTGTCAGTGTAGAAATAGTAACAGCGCAATGGATCTTGAAAGCAGTCTACTGGGGCACACCTGTATGTGGCTCCCGAATATGACAAGAACATTAATGTAAACTGAACTGAAACAAAGATATTATAAACTATGCATGTCTCTCACAGGCTTTATAAAGTGGATCGCTGACTGTACACGACCACAGAGCCAAAGATACTGTTTCTGGTCTGAGATTGTAGTGTTGGAGTAAGAGAGTGCTGCGCGCTGTCTGTGAGTGAAAGACGATGGAGCAGGTAGCTTTTTTTATGTGCTCTGTGAAGCCACCAAGTGCTAGATTAATGTAGATATGTCAATGTTGTTGAACATGGAAGTAGAAGTCTTAATGGAAGCAAGGAAATTATGTTAAATAATTATGAATTTTGTTTTGCCAGCGCGTTAGCATTTATGAGTTGGCTGATAATTTGTAATTATTGAGTACCTCCAAAATCTAAGTAAACTGCTTGATAAAAAGGCTAGTTAGATATTTCACCCTTGTAATGCTTTTAAGATTTGTTAACAGAGCTATACGTAATTTGATTATCTGCATTTATGTTGATTTAGTAAAGTGTAAATGTTGTGTGACTAGAGCCTCCCGTCTGGTAGACCGTTCGCCGGGTGCAAGTCTTTCGATTTGACGCCACTTCGGCGACTTGCGCGTCGACGGGGATGAAATGATGATGATTGAACAACACAACACCCAGTCCCTGATCGGAGAAAATCTCCGACCCAGCCGGGAATCGAACCCGGGCTCTTAGGATTGAGAGTCTGTCGCGCTGAGCACTTTCTTATGGTTGTATTTGGTCGTTGCGGACGTCACATGACATCCGTTAAAGTTCGTTTATTGGTCATTCAGTTTATTTATTTTTTTATTACACAGGCCAGCCAGCTCTCTGACCGAACACGCTGAGTTACCGTGCCGGCGTCACTCAGCTACCGGGAGCGGACGATGGTTTAGTGAGGTTAGATAATACTTGCTGTATACACCTCATTCTTCGTTAATCAATTATTAAATATGATTTTTTTGACAAATGTAACTTCAGTTATCCGATGTTTGTGAAAACACAAACTTAACTTACAATATAATTTAGCTAAAAAAACTCAGTATCAGTAATTCACCATAATCAGTACTGCCTCCCTGTCCAGGTCATATGTTTTTCAAAGAAGTTGGATTTTTCTTAAATGTTTCCATTTATCAGCCAAAAGAATTTTATGTACATTTCAAGTGTTACGGTCAGCATTGCACATTGCTGAGCGTGTAGCTAGCATATGTATATTTTTTTCATGAGAGACGAGAATATATCGCGTACCAACATTGCTGCTTTAGAGGTAAGACAATTTAGTTTATCTGTTATGCGCACAGGGAGCAAAGCTATCATTTTTGAACCGGGCTGAGGATTTAGTGCCTAAGGGGCAGAATGTATTTTGCAGTAACTGTATTTCTGTATTGATATTGGGAGTTCGTATAAAGTTTTTGCTAACAGTAACACAGACTAAGCACACAACTTGTACTTACAACGCGCTACGGAATAATTCGAGTGCAGTGCCCATTACACAGTTCAGACATACATTGAAAGTAATCATAAAGCTTTTATTTCTTTAAACGAACTTTACAATCTGTCAGGAGAGTACAGTAACTTATGAGCGTGGACTAGTCGCTGGATGTTATCTGAGTAACAAATTCATCAGGAACGTTTCAGCCCTTTTAAAATTGCACACACTGACTGTTGGTGAGGTCCGTAAGTAATGGGGACACGAAAGAACGACCACAGGTAATCCAAGACCAGGAAGACCCACCGGCCTCTGTGGCCGAGCGGTTCTAGGCGCTTCAGTCTGGAACCGCGCAACCGCTACGGTCGCAGGTTCGAATCCTGCCTCGGACATGGACGCGTGTGATGTCCTTAGGTTAGTTAGATTTAAGTAGTTCTAAGTTCTAGGGGACTGATGACTTCGTATGTTAACTCCCATAGTGCTCAGAGCCATCTGAACCATTTTGAACCAGGAAGACCTCATGTACTGACGGGCAGACATCGTCGAGCGTTACTGAGGGTGGTTGTACTACATCGCATGAGGTCAGCCGAGGGCATCAGTCGTCAGCTCTGAAGTACTACCAGCAGTGAGATCCGTTCTCGAGTACTGCTCGAGCGTCTGGCATGCCCCCCATGTTGAATGAAAGGAAGACATCGAAGTAATTCAGAGGCGTGCTGCTAGGTTTGTCACCAGAAGGTTCGACCAACAGGCGTGCACTACGGATACGCTCCGTGATCTCAAATCGGAGTCTCCGGGAGGAAATTCCTCCTTAGGTTAGTTACGTATAAGTAGTTCTAAGTTCTAGGGGACTGATGACCTCAGATGTTAAGTCCCATAGTGCTCAGAGTCATTTGAACCTGTTTCAATACCCGACGGGGAATTACATTTCTGTCCCTGGACCATTAAGGCGTTGGGCCTCTTCTCTTCTCGCCTAATCGATAGTCTAATTAAAGAAAACGGATACTGAGAAAGTTGCAGATTAATGATAGCCGGTGAATGAGAGTAACTTTGAATATATTGCAGGAAAATAAAGGAATGCGATGGAGAATTTCTTGCACATAAAAAATATTTACTCTGACCTAGAAAGTTAATTAGAAGCTGGAATCGCCTTTAAGATCCTAGCAATAATTAATGTCCACAATGGAATGAATGAATAACGCACGTAATTTACAACTGTAGCTATGGATCCTAGAGTAGGGGATTACAGAGAAATAAATTAGGTATAAATAGAGGATGTTAACAGAAAGCAAGCTTTGGATTAACACATTAATTTATTCAATTAATGAAGCCTGAGCTGCAATTTTCCTGTCACAATTAAAGAATGGTAACTAGTTTCGGTTGCTGTCTGCAACCGTCTTCCGATCGTTCAAAATGGGAACATGCGGTGAATAAGCATTGTAATCATGCAATAACATCCATTCGGAAGTACCAAAACAAAAACAGTACCTATTTTAAAAACATCAAGCCACGTGTTTACTCATGCAATTGTACATTTTCCTGTATTACCATCATCCTGTGACGTTACCGTCTACAACCTGGCTTGCTCATGTTGACGATTTAAACTACTTATTGTTATTGTTTTGGTATTAACGAATGCATGTTATTTCAAGACTGCAACTAATGATGATTTACTGTGCTTATTAAGCGCCTTTACAGATTTTCAGTGAAGTGGAGATGGTTGCAGGTATCAGGCGAAACTAGGTATCATACTCTAATCCTGATCGAAAAATTTCAGTGTAGGCATTAAAAGATTTTTCTTTCAAAATTTTTCATTTAATTATTCAGTTAAATCATACATTAAACGGATCTGACTCTGAAAGAATATCAGTAGCCTTTACGAAGGTCCCCTGTCCCCTCTGTGAAGAGGGTCGTAATGCGTAATAGGCAGACATCTATCCAGACCATCACACAGGAACTCCAAACTGCATCTGGATCCACTGCAAGTACTACGAAAGTTAGGCGGGAGGTGAGAAATACTGGATTTCTTGGTCGAGAGACTGCTCATAAGCCACGCATCACGCTGGTAAATGCCAATCGACGCCTAGCTTAGTGTAAGGAGCGTAAACATTGGACGTTTAAACACTGGCAAAACGTTGTGTGGAGTGACGAATCACGGTACACAATGTGGCGATCCATTGGCAGTGTGTGGGTAAGGCGAATGCCCGGTGAACGTCATCTGCCAGCGTGTGTAGTGTCAACAATAAAATTCTGAGGCGTTGGTGTTACGGTGTGGTCGTGTTTTTCAGGCTTTCACCCCTTGTTGTTTTTCGTAAAACTATCACAGCACAGACTTTAGCCACCTTCTTGCTTCCCACTGTTGAAGAGCAATTCGGGGATGGCGTTTGAATCTTTCAGCACGACCGAGCACCTGTTCATAATGCACGGACTGTGACGGAGTGGTTACACGACAATAACATCCCTGTAATGGAGTGTCCTACACAGAGTCATGACCTGAATCTTGTAGAAGACCTTTGGCATGTTTTGGAACGACGAATTCGTGCCAGGCCTCACCGACCGACATCGCTACCTCTCCTCAGTGCAGGACTCCGTGAAGAATGGGCTGCCA
Organism: Schistocerca gregaria; assembly: GCF_023897955.1. Taxonomy (NCBI): domain Eukaryota; kingdom Metazoa; phylum Arthropoda; class Insecta; order Orthoptera; family Acrididae; genus Schistocerca; species Schistocerca gregaria. The sequence goes on from NC_064923.1 coordinate 477,297,241, forward strand.
TTCCCCAAGAAAATTTTCAGCACTTGCTTCAACGTATATCTACGAGAGTGGAACCTGTCATCCAGGCTAAAGATGTGCCAACACCATACTGAATTCCAGCATTCTTGATGGAGGGTGCCACGAACTTGTAAATCATTTTCAGCGATGTCTCCGGAGACTTTTGATCACATAGTGTAGGCCTATACCCTAAACGACACGCTGTCGATAGACTACAGTGCTGTAAAATTGAAGCGGGACACTTTCATAGCACACAGGTTATATCACTAAAGGCATCAAATACAGGAAGCGTTTAGCTACTGATATGTAGTTTCCCGTCCTTTTATTGGGACAAATCGTAACCTAAAGCGACTCATGTTCGAGAGATCCTTAACGTGCTGATGCTCTGAAACAGCTTGAGTTCGTGCCCTGTACTCTGTAACAATAAAAACACGAAATACGGAGTTTAACTCTGTAGCCTATAATATGGTGTCTCCGAAAATCTGCCTGTGACGCAACACTGATGCTGCACCCCAATTGCCACATTCCTCAAGATGAGACAAAAATCTGACATGCCAGATTCCTTATTTCACGTTTCGCAGTGAAGTGGAACGTGAAATTCCATGCTGTGACGTCACTAGCTCCTCGTCCACGCGCTCTTTCACGTCCCGTGAGAGGATCGCTGTAGAGTAAAGAGCCACTCCAGTACCATGCCTTGTAGTCCACGTCCACTGACGCAGTTCGCTCAGTAAGATAGCATTTACTGTATTTCGAGCACTACCAGTCATTAGTATTTTGACAACTGTGCTTAAGCTCTCACCGTGTTCCCGCGACTTCAGAGTGATGTACTCTTCCTTGCCACCTCTTAGGTCAAACACGGAAGAGGAAAAAAGAAGAGGCAGCCCCCTATCGCTCTCGCGGTGCTTGGTGTGTGAGCCACGGCGGCAGTATTTACGACGTTTCGAGTTCAGAACGGAGTACCAAGTGCGCACACAGTGCGGCGTTTGTTATGCTGGAGCAGCGCGGCGCGTGCACGAGTTATCTCTACGCGGCCGGTTCTCACGCCATAGACCTGTCGCGCCAGCTCTGAACGTGTCCACGGGCGCGCGTTAACGTCCGGAACGAATGGACGAGTTCGCAGAAGGGTGCCGTTGTATCACCCGGTAAAACTGTATTCAACGACTTAGTTCCAGAAATTATCCACATGGCATCCGAGGCTTACTGCCTACGCCACTCACGCTAGACACACGACTACACGGGTCGCCTGCTTCACTTGCACGTGTGCCTTACATGTGGAATACATTCTCTTCAACTACGAGGAAAGAAATAAGTCTTTCAGTGTTGAGACATCTGGTGTGCAATATTTTGCGCCAGTTATTGCGCGAGCAACATGAGAGAGAATCTGTTTTTATTCAGTTGAGGAATTTACGAACTTGTTTACTGTTCAAACACATGTTAAGATAATCTTCCTCCTTACAGTGTAAGGAAGTACACTGAGGACTCAACAGAAAATCTGAAATAATGGAAGTGGTGGGGCACTGACAGAAACAGACACGTAGCGTAAAATATTTCCAATATTTTTCTTTGTTCATTGGTCCACAATCATTTACTAAATGAAATATTTTTCCCTGGAGACTGTTTTTTATTGCTTAAACAATGTATTTGCTCTTGATGACTGGCTGCTTTGTGGCTATGTTTGGGTAGCCGGAAATTAAGCTACTGTGGAGTTTATCGAATGTTTTAAATGGACGACAATAACTATATACGATATGAATAAAACTACAGAACCGTCAAAATTACATTGAAGTTGATCTTTATTTAAATGGCGATCAGTTCTGGACCTTTGTAGCCATTATCAAGCCATTCTGAAGAACAGAGTGTACCTTGTTACAAGTAACATATACAGCATATGAGGTCTACCAAAGTACAAGGGCGTTTGACAAGACGATTACATAATACGTTACTCCTACATAACAACATTACGTATATACTCGTACGCTAGCTACATGGTTGGGCTGCATGCAGCACTGGAAAGTGGTACGCAAATTGTATTTTGCACTCGGCCACTCATACAAGCAATGTGTACTCACATTATGGTGTTACGGAAGACTAACGTGGTATGTGATCATTATGTTCAATGTACTTGTACTGTGGTAGACCATGTGTATTGTATACAGTGCGGTCAGAAAATGTCTGAAACGCTTGTAAGGATGTTGCGGGGCGGGTTGTACTGAGATATGAATGTTACGAAAAAAATTCGATACGCTGCGCCGTTTCCGAGTTATTTAGCATTGAAGTTAGCCAATCAGATCGTCGCGCACGTAAATTCAAGTTTCAGCTAACGAGACAAAGCACTCGTTTGGAAACACCGCCCCTGACAGGCCGCTTGAGCGTGAGCGCGCGACACCCCGATTGGCTAAATTCTATGCAAAATAACTCGGAAACGGAGCAACGTATCGAATTTCTTTCTTAACATTTATGCCTGTAACATCCTTACAAGCATTTCACACATTTTCTGACCACCTTGTATATGATTTGTGACCCAGTACACTCTGTTCTGCAGGATGACTTGATACTGGGCTACAACCGCCCGAAATTGGTAGCAATTTAACTGAAAAAGAACTTCTGTGTAACGTCATTATGTTGCTGTCTATTGCCATCCAGATTGGTGGAAGTACTGTAACTATACGCAATATTTTAAGAGATTGTTGATTGTTCGCGTCTGTGAATGACTTCTCATTTTAAAATGACAAAGTATTTGGAACTGGCCAAAGGTGACGCATAAACAATTCTTCTGTTCTACAGAAACATTCCTGCAGGAAAAATGAGTTTCTTTAGTAAAAAACATACAACAATGTGGAAGATAAAAGAAATGTTATATGTGGTTGCAGATTATCGACGAAATGTCGAAAATGAAATAGCCTTAAAAATGTGTGGTGGACTACCATCAGTGTAAAGATTAGAAATGATATAGCATTTTGGTAAGAAAATAGAGCGGTAACGCAATGGGCGATTTACCTATAGTGATCTACACTCCTGGAAATTGAAATACGAACACCGTGAATTCATTGTCCCAAGAAGGGGAAACTTTATTGACACATTCTTGGGGTCAGATACATCACATGATCACACTGACAGAACCACAGGCACATAGACACAGGCAACAGAGCATGCACAATGTCGGCACTAGTACAGTGTATATCCACCTTTCGCAGCAATGCAGGCTGCTATTCTCCCATGGAGACAATCGTAGAGATGGTGGATGTAGTCCTTTGGAACGGCTTGCCATGCCATTTCCACCTGGCGCCTCAGTTGGACCAGCGTTCGTGCTGGACGTGCAGACCGCGTGAGACGACGCTTCATCCAGTCCCAAACATGCTCAATGGGGGACAGATCCGGAGATCTTGCTGGCCAGGGTAGTTGACTTACACCTTCTAGAGCACGTTGGGTGGCACGGGATACATGCGGACGTGCATTGTCCTGTTGGAACAGCAAGTTCCCTTGCCGGTCTAGGAATGGTAGAACGAGGGGTTCGATGACGGTTTGGATGTACCGTGCACTATTCAGTGTCCTCTCGACGATCACCAGAGGTGTACGGCCAATGTAGGAGATCGCTCCCCACACCATGATGCCGGGTGTTGGCCCTGTGTGCCTCGGTCGTATGCAGTCCTGATTGTGGCGCTCACCTGCACGGCGCCAAACACGCATACGACCATTATTGGAACCAAGGCAGAAGCGACTCTCATCGCTGAAGACGACACGTCTCCATTCGTCACTCCATTCACGCCTGTCGCAACACCACTGGAGGCGGGCTGCACGATGTTGGGGCGTGAGCGGAAGACGGCCTAACGGTGTGCGAGACCGTAGCCCAGTTTCATGGAGACGGTTGCGAATGGTCCTCGCCGATACCCCAGGAGTAACAGTGTCCCTAATTTGCTGGGAAGTGGCGGTGCGGTCCCCTACGGCACTGCGTAGGATCCTACGGTCTTGGCGTGCATCCGTGCGTCGCTGCGGTCCGGTCCCAGGTCGACGGGCACGTGCACCTTCCGCCGACCACTGGCGACAACATCGATGTACTGTGGAGACCTCACGCCCCACGTGTTGAGCAATTCGGCGGTACGTCCACTCGGCCTCCCGCATGCCGACTATACGCCCTCGCTCAAAGTCCGTCAACTGCACATACGGTTCACGTCCACGCTGTCGCGGCATGCTACCAGTGTTAAAGACTGCGATGGAGCTCCGTATGCCACGGCAAACTGGCTGACACTGACGGCGGCGGTGCACAAATGCTGCGCAGCTAGCGCCATTCGACGGCGAACACCGCGGTTCCTGGTGTGTCCGCTGTGCCGTGCGTGTGATCATTGCTTGAACAGCCCTCTCGCACTGTCCGGAGCAAGTATGGTGAGTCTGACACACCGGTGTCAATGTGTTCTTTTTTCCATTTCCAGGAGTGTATAATGTGCAGTAGAGACTGGAACAAGGATAAAATTTTAAAATTGGGGAAATACTTCATGGGAGACGTGGAAGACCTCACGGACACAAGTTTAATGAAGATATGTGCAGCAAGTAATGCGTCTAATCAGCGGTCACAGAATTTAACGTCTCAAATGTTCCCAACCAAGAGTGCTCTGTCGAGCGCAAGTCTAGAAGATCGGTGCTCTACAGCGGGTGGGGCACTACCCCTTCCACTTAGACTGGAAATGGAAAATAAAATGAGGGTATTTATTCAGTTTCCACCAGGTCCCATGAGTGCATTCAGCACCTTCATCGGCAGAAGTAAGAAATCAGCATGCTATTTTTTTCCCATGATGGTAATCTGATAGCTGATGGAAGATGCATTTGCCAAAGTATTTATCATCGAGCGTAAGTATTTTAGTGAAACTGGTAACGAAAACAGGCAACATCAGCTCCCTGTTCTGCGACGTATTATCCGATACCGAATGAAAGCTTATTAAAAGTGATATACGCCGTACCAACAGAAGCATAACAGTAACACTACGAAGTTTCACCAGTGCGTAACATTTAGCTTCAATTGTAGAAGGGAAATAATAGTCAGCTCGTGCTACACAGTGCTGCAGTAGTGTTACAAAACGTCGAGTCAAGAGAAGCGTTTAGAAATTTTTCGGATTATTTGTAATCAAACAAATTAACTGGGTAACTAAATTGTTAATGGTTCCACGTTGGGTGCCAAAATATGATGAATTGAAACTGATGGAAATTAGGTCACTCTGAAGACACATTGACTGCAGGATTAATACATGGATGTATTAATTGTTGGATGAACAATATAATTATATAAACTCAGAGTAGATATGACTGGGCATAGGCCCGATGCAGTAAATGGGAAAGTACGGCGGAGTGAATGAATTATTTGATGTCACCATTCGACAGAGTCGTTTGAAATGTAGGCTTCTATGGCAGACGTGATGCCAACGTGAGATATCGGTCACCCATAGCGATGTGTGTGGCTGAGTGTTGACAGGCCGCAGCTTTCATGTTACATGTTTCGCGGCTTGGAGGCAATGCATTGGATAGCTTAACACATTTCATCTTCTGCTTGTAACATAACCGTATTTAGCTGTACACATCTACCATCGGTAGCTGCATCTCCGTCGAATTGACTGAAAAGTATTTGTGAAATGTAAGCTATTGCCAATGATGTAGGCTACACCAGGATTGCAGTTAGATGTTGAATAATCTACGGTTTATGGACAGATTGAGTGTCATTTGTTATAATGTATGGACAAATCAAGGTTAGCCACATACTACACTCTTCTGATATCGTCTAATACACTACTGGCCATTAAAATTGCTACACCACGAAGATGACGTGCTACAGACGCGAAATGTAACCGACAGGAAGAAGATGCTGTGTTATGCAAATGATTAGCTTTTCAGAGCATTCACACAAGGTTGGCGCCGGTGGCGACACCTACAACGTGCTGACATGAGGAAAGCTTCCAACCGATTTCTCATACACAAACAGCAGTTGACCGGCGTTCCCTGGTGGAACATTGTTGTGATGCGTCATGTAAGGAGGAGAAATGCGTACCATCACGTTTACGACTTTGATAAAGGTCGCATTGTAGCCTATCGCGATTGCGGTTTATCGCATCGCAACATTGGTGTTCGCATTGGTCGAGATCCAATGACTGTTAGCAGAATATGGAATCGGTGGGTTCAGGAGGGTAATACGGAACGCCGTACTGGATCCCAACGGTCTCGTATCACTAGCAGTCGGGATAACAGTCATCTTATCCGCATAGCTGTAACGGATTGTGCAGCCACGTCTCGATCCCTGTGTCAACAGACGCGGACGTTTGCATGACAACAACCATCTGCACGGACATTTCGACTACGTTTGCAACAGCATGGACTTTCAGCTCGGAGACCATGGCTGCGGTTACCCTTGACGCTGCATCACAGACAAGAGCACCTGCGATGATGTACGCAACGACGATCCTGGGTGCACGAATGGTAAAACGTCATTTTTTCGGATGAATCCAGGTTCTTTTTACTGCATCATGATGGTCGCATCCGTGTTTGGCGACATCGCGGTGAACGCACATTGGAAGCGTGTATTCGTCATCGCTATACTGGAGTATCACCCGGCGTGCTGGTATGGGATGCCATTGGTTATACGTCTCGGTCACCTCTTGTTTGCACTGACGCACTTTGAACACTGGACGTTACATTTCAGATGTGCTACGACCCGTTGAAACGTCCCCTTGGAAAAATTTATACACGACTGTGCTTAAACTGACACACAATATTTTTAGCGCAACGCAATCTGACTTCCAAAACTCCCTACGAAAGAATGGCCCTGACTAACATTAACCTTTACGTTTCACAAATCACTTACCTCACAAAAATCTTCGTTACTCAAGCTACTGCAATACAGCGAGCGCCATTACTGCCAGCTAAATAAAAGATTCAAACTACTAAAGGCACTAACTACTGATAGGCATAGTTAGCAAATGAAAGATTTTAATACAGAACAAACAATGTATTTACCTTAATAGTCATAATATATATATCAGTTCGTGACACCAATTCTTACAAATTTCAAAACTCCGCCATCTCTCTCCCCACATCCACCACTGCTGGCGGCTCACCTCCAACTGCGCAACGCTACGCGCCGCTAACAGCCAACTGCCCAAAGCTATAATGGCAGACAACAATGCAAACCAGCCACAGACTGCACACGGCACAGCCAGTGATTTTCATACAGAGCGCTACGTGGCGGCGGCGTTACCAATAAAAAATCCTAAGCAGCCTACTTACACCGTGGCTCTACCCCTATTTCGATCCCTGCGAAACCCTACATTTCTGCAGGATAATGCACGACCGCATGTTGCAGGTCCTGTACGGGTCTTTCTGGATACAGAAAATGTTCAACTGCTGCCCTGGCCAGCACATTCTCCGCATCTCTCACCAATCGGAAACGTCTGGTCAATGGTGGCCGAGCAACTGGCTCGTCACAATACTCCAGTCACTACTCTTGATGAACTGTGGTATCGTGTTGAAGCTGCGTGGGCAGCTGTACCTGTACACCCCATCCAAGCTCTGTTTGACTCAATACCCAGGTGTATCAATGCCGTTATAACGCCAGCGGTGGTTGTTTTGGGTACTGATTTCTCAGGAACTATGCACCCAAATTGCGTGAAAATGTAATCACACGTCAGTTCTAGTATAATATATTTGTCAAATGAATACCCATTTATCATCTGCATTTCTTCTTGGTGTAGCAATTTTAATGGCCAGTAGCTTATGATTGTTCGAGTGCAGTAACCAAACACTGAAATTATAAAACTCAATTATTAACGTGTAGCAAGTAAATGGTTAACACAGTCGCTGAATAAACTCCTCGCATAGTATAACAGTCATATCAGTACGGAAACGATGTGCACAGTAAGTATCATTTGCAAATAACACTGTTCGTACTCGGAATCTACTGTCACAATTTACATTACGTATTAATGAAGTCTAACACAGCTGATGAAATTAATTGCAAGAGCACAGTCGCTGATCAATAAAGCAGTCCCTGAATCTCGTACGTAACTTCCAGATCCGAAATTTAGATAAAACCCGTAGGATTGTACTGGCTGTAATTTGTGCTAACTCGTCGTTCCTGGGCACGAATATATTTCATAATCATCCTCACACTAACCATAATGGCTTCTGAGGAACCGCTTTTATAAGACAGTAACAATTAAAATTAAAGTTAGATAGTGTTGGTTGCTGGGCTTCCCTAAGTTACAGTTGAAGATTTATATTCCTGATTATTTGAATGCACAGTGGAGAGAGATACGTTTTAACTGGGACTTTTAGATACAACAATAATTTTTATTCGGTTAAGCTAGCTAGTTTGCCGAAATGTAGGATTGCTTTTCAATAAATATATTTTTTTCGAAATATCTTAATTATTCTGAGATTAAATGTATGAGAAGCTAACTAACACGTTTTCATCAAAGGCTGTAGGGATGCTTCATACGTTCATTTGATCTGTTTTTTCAGGAAGTATGTAATGGAATATATGTTGACGAAGAAGAAATGTTCATTAAATCTAAAATTACTGCTGACCGTAATTAGTTCAGTTTTTTAGGTAATTGAGTCATGTCAATGGAATTTAACTAACCAATGAATGTAATGGATAATAAGATGAAGTTGGACAAGCCCAGAGTTGATTTTGAGGTTTTTAGATGCTGTGCAATGTCATAAAAATAAACCTATAGAATATATCCGCAAAAAAAAAATAGAAAATGAAGGGATGGAAAACATAACAATAGTATGGAATCCACGTGCTTGGTCAGATGCTCCTCCATCCCTTCAAGTTGAGCATGGCACTGGTGGACGACACAGCGTTATTGTGTTTGTGTTCAGTGTTTGTTATCTGCAGTGATTATTCCACAAAGAAGGTGTCAGCGTAATATATCCAAATGGAGATCAGACAAGGAAGTGCAGCCAGATACTTAAAGATTCGAACATCACATCAAAAGGAAGGTCCATTTCAGACGGAACGGAAAATGAGAAAATAACATAGTGACGACAGACACTGGAAGGAAGGCAGGAATCTAAGCCAAAGTTTGAAGACTGAGTCGCCAGTAGTTTGACGTGCCACTGGAAGCTATGCTCACTCTCTCTTTCCTCCAGTCCAATTCTTCTTTGACTGACTGCTGACTGCCTGATCCATATGACTAATTACCCTTACCTCCTCCTGCTCAGTAGTGTCGTTAGCTGATCCATTCTTTACTGCATGGTGCTAAATTCGCCACCACGTCGTCTTTGCCATTGGTGGGCTGAATTTGCAATCTCTCCCAATGAGTGATGAATGCTTCATAACCACGCCTCCTAGTTTCCATACAAGTTGAATACTTTCGGTGTTGTTGGTCGCAGAATTCCGCATTGCTCTCAGGTGTTCCACGTTGTGGCACATCCCAGTTCAGGATGCTGCGTCCTTGGTGTATTGCTTCAAGTGTTTGCTTGTATTCCTGAATTATCATGAAACCCGTGACCCAAAAACAAACCGGCTTGTACGTAGCGGGAGTGCCTGTACTTTGCTCCAGGATCCCTTGTATTTATGATTCAACCGTGTCGTTCGTGCTGTCCGTCAGATTTTAAACAAGGAACTTCTCAGTGGTAAGCAGAAACTTCATTTTTGGCTTTTGGGGAAGATTCTGTCCAAAAAAAATAATTATTACAGGGAATATACTAATGAATCACATCACTACGACGAATACAGAGTCGAGAGTAAAAATCCCTGCCGGCCGGTATGGCCGAGCGGTTCTAGACGCTACAGTCTGGATCCGCGCGAGCGTTACGGTCGCAGGTTCGCATCCTGCCTCTGGCATGGGTGTGTGTGATGTCCTTGGTTTAGTTGGGTTTAAGGAGTTCTAAGTTCTAGGGGACTGATGACCTCAGAAGTTAAGTCCCATAGTGCTCAGAGCCATTTGAACCATTTTGAAAAATCCCCAAATAAATAGTAACTTAGAATGTAAAACTAAAAATGCAGGTAAGAGATGCATGTAGGATATGGAGAAAGTCTACTTCATGGTAAATAAGTTATACTTCACTAATCAAATGGCTACTGATTTACAACTCTGTGGTGAATAGATATGAAAGCAATACAAGGTCTTAGCTTACTCAACAGGGTGCAAACAAGAAACTTCAAACATTCATGGAATGCCGCTAAAATGATACCCGCACAGAATAGCATGTGATACCGTTTTTCATCACTGTGACTGGCAATTGAGCGCGAATAGCAAGGAAGAATACGCGTAATAAGATGTTACACGTGCTGTGGTAATTTTATGAATTTTGTTTCTTTTAAAGTATAACGTTTCTGAAAACTAAGGGTACAGGTTTATACTCTTCAGCAGCAACTATTCCGGGCTGAACATTTGTGACAAATGAAAATTTTGTGCTGGACGAGAACTTGAACCCGGTCAAGTACTGCGGTAGCGGTTATAGGAAGGAAGCAAGTGGCAAGTTGCAACTTTGGGTTGGTACTTAGCGTGCGCATGAATAGCGGAAGTGGCAGCGTACTGCCTGTGACCGGCAGAGGTCGACTCCCAGATGGCCACTCAATTAAGCCTCACGAGTTCCTGGAGACCGTAACATCAACGAGGATACGTGAAAGTTCTGGTACGACGTGCATGCTTAAGTACAGGGCTGAATGAAGTGACTCAATGAGCAAGTTGCTGGAAGGGTACTCGTGAATATTGAGAGTCAAGTTCCTATCTGGCTGTTCCAATTTTGGTGACCCATTACTTTGGGAGAAAACCAGTATCACACAATCGTTTCTCGTCGCCATCCTTGTCCGTTTGACTCTGCTCTCTCTGAAAACCTTGATAAGAATGATACGTTAGGTTCTGCCTTCTTCCGTTCTTTCTCTCCTCTTCTCTTCGAAGCGAGTTGAAATTTGCGAGACGTTTCCAGTAATGTGGAGGCGATCATGGCTGCTTTGTTTGACAACCAGAGTGTTGTAAGGAATTGGTACGAACCACGAGTTCAAGATTTCTCTCAAATATTTCCCTCGTAATGCTGTTTAGTGCAACCAAAGGTAGCAGTACCGTAATGATATAACCGTTTATCGATACATTTCCCACTGTCGATAGCATATTAAAGATTCACCGGGTTTCATGATCTCCTGAGATGACTCGTTTATTTCTGCCACTTCCCAGAGGTATTCGGCTGTAAAACAATCTGCATTAGAGAGTTGATAGCGGGTAGTGCAACGTTTCCTATGTCGTGGGCACACATATTACTACTTTTAGAGGGAAGAGCGTCTAAGAAAAGTCCTTGAATGGCTGAAGGCTGTATTACACACAGTACAGAAGTTAACAAAATAAATAAATAATGGATACTGCTCTTACTTAATCGTTATCTTATTTTATAACGTGCAGACTCAAATTTTCGTTGCACTCGACACAATTATGCAAATAAAATAAAAAAGGAACTAATCCAGCAACTGATAATAAGAATAATCACGGAAATACAGTATTAAATGTTTGATGCTACACAAAAACTACATTCAGAATTAGTTAAATTACAGTGCAAGATTTCTTTTCTCTTGCGGAAACTACAACTAAACTATAAAATTAACAATATAAAGAAGTTTCAGAATATATTGACGCTTGAAAAGATAATGACACCAATATACACTAGGTTATCAAAAGTATCCGGACACCAGGCTGAAAATGACTTACAAATTCGTGGCGCCCTCGACCGGTAATGCTGGAATTCAATACGGTGTTGGCCTTGATGACAGCTTCCACTCTCGCAGGCATACGTTCAGTCAGGTGCTGGAAGGTTCAAATGGTCCAAATAGCTCTGAGGCCTATGGGACTTAACATCTATTGTCATCAATCCCCTAGAACTTAGAACAACTTAAACCTAACTAACCTAAGGACAGCACACAACACCCAGCCATCAGGAGGCAGAGAAAATCCCTGACCCCGCCGGGAATCGAACCCGGGAACCCGGGCGTGGGAAGCGAGAACGCTACCTCACGACCACGAGATGCGGGCAAGGTGCTGGAAGGTTTCTTGGGGAATGGCAGCTCATTCTTCACGGAGTGCTGCACTGAGGAGAGGTATCGATGTCGGTCGGTGAGGCCTGGCACGAAATCGACGTTCCGAAAGATCCCAAAAGTATTCTATAGCATTCAGGTCAGGACTCTGTGAAGGCCAGTCCATTACAGGAATGTTATTGTCGTGTAGCCACTCCGCCACAGGTGCTCGATCGCGCTGAAAGATCCAATCGCCATCTCCGAATTGCTCTTCAACAGTAGGAAGACAGAACGTGTTTAAAACATCAATGTAAGCCTGCGCTGTGATACTGCCACGCACAAAAACAAGGGGTGCAAGCCCTCTGCATGAAAAAAACGACCGCACCGTAACACAACCGCCTCCGAATTTTACTGTTGCCACTACACACACTGGCGGATGACTTTCACCGGACATTCGCCGTACCTACACCCTGCCATCGCGTCGCCACATTGTGTACCGTAATTCATCACTCCACACAACGTTTTCCCACTGTTCAGTCGTCCAATGTTTACGCCCCTTACACCAAGCGAGGCGTCGTTTGGCATTTGTGGGCGTGATGTGTGGCTTATGAGCAGCCGCTCGACCATGAAATCCAAGTTTTCTGACCTCCCGCCTAACTGTCATAGTACTTGCAGTGTATCTTGATGCAGTCTGTAATTCTTGTGTGATGGTCTGGATAGATGTCTGCCTATTACAAATTAAGACCCTTTCAACTGTCGGCAGTCTCTGTCAGTCAACAGACTAGGACGGACTGTACGCTTTTGTGCTGTACTTGTCCCTTAACGTTTCCACTTCTGTATCACATCCGAAACAGTGGACCTAAGGATGTTTAGGATTGTGGAAATGTCGCGTACACAAGTGACACTTAATCACCTGATCACGTTCGAAGTCCATGTGTTCCACATAGCGTCCCATTCTGCTCTCTCACGGTGTTTAATGACTACTGAAGTCGCTGGTATGGAGTACCTGGCAGTAGGTGGCAGCAGAATGCACCTAATTTGAATAATGTATGTTTCTGTGTGTGTCCAGCTACTTTTGATCACATAACGTATCTCGTGCTATTTGCAAAAGACAAATTGGAAAATTAACTTAATTTTAGGAAACTAATCAGCTGTCATATCTTCCATATTCACCTCTTAGATTCCGTCTCTATTTGCGAATATTAAATATGAAAATCTAATCTGTGAGTTATGAAGTCACAAATACTGAGACAGTGGTGTCGGTCTCAGTAAAATATATTCGACGATGTAATTATACGTTGTGCGTACAAATGGTTTCGAGACTGGATTAACATAAGAGTAGAGAAAAGTCAATATGATGGTTTTAATACTTCAGGTGTTCCATATAGTCTTCCACCACTTGAATCTAACGCACAGAACATAGAGATCATGCGAAACGGTAAGAAAAATTCTTCTTGGAGGCGTTGTTCAAGACGCAAATCCATCACGCAACTTCTTCGGTCTTGGCCAGTTATCAGAGCAACATTCTGGTCCTTGTCGTTTCGTGGAGCTTCGAACTGATAACTCCAAGTTTCGTCACTCGTGAACGTTTTTGGCAGTAAAGAACTGACCTCGTTTTTCATTTCAGTAGAGTCGCGTCAAGATTCAACGCGTCGTTGTTCTTTCTTTGAGAATCAAGGTATGTGGGAAAAACTTTGCATATGCTTTTCTCTTCTTAAAATCATTCTAGCCTAATGTGTTTAAAACCTCATTTAGAGGTGTTCTGTTCATTGTCTTATTGCACTTTGGTAAATAATAATTTTACACGCTACGGTCGCATGTCCACGGATTAACACTGCATGTTCTCAACTGACTGCTCGAATACAAATATGTTGATTACCTTTGTTACTTGGAGCTGTCACCGTAGATACTACACTGTCGTCTCTTGTATGCCAGGAATAAAATCAGTCTTGGAATTTCTTGGACGATCAGTGCATGCAGATTTGAGAAAAAATTACAGAGTAGAAATAAACTTAAAACTGAGGTTATCTGTTCTTGCGGGGGTTGGATGACTTTGCAAAAAAAATGGTTCAATTGGCTCTGAGCACTATGGGACTTAACTTCTGAGGTCATCAGTCCCCTAGAATTCAGAACTACTTAAACCTAACTAACCTAAGGACATCACACACATCCATGCCCGAGGTGGTATTCGAACCTGCGACCGTAGCAGTCACGCGGTTCCAGACTGCAGCGCCTAGAACCGCACGGCCACACCGGCCGGTGGATAACTTGACACCTGGACATTTATGCCTAACGGCGAAATGCTACACCAAGGTAGCTTTTTAATCAGTTGCACTTTTGAGGGTTTGAATTTCGTATATAGTGGCACCGGCAACATCGTGGATCAGTTTTTTTTTTTCTTGCTGCTTCACAATCGATTATTTTTCACACATTATTCGTTCTGCATTATGCTGAAGTTTGCAGAATAAAACTCTGGTACTTGGCTAACTCAGTGGTGAGAGCTAAGCAACATCTGTTAGGTAGATAGAATAAATAGCGAGTACTTTCTACAGGGATTGCTACCTGAACGTGAACGGTACACTATCAGATGTGCGATGGATCTCGACGCTGCAGAACATTACGAAGCGGGATTCACGCTGTACATATGCCTTCCCAGATACCTCTACCACCGGTGAGCTGCGTTTTGGTTTTCCCTGAGTGATCTATCGATAGAACGTCGGACGGCGTCTACTGGTAGCTCCATACGTCAATTGACGTCAGTGTGCGTGACCCGGTCCCTCAACAAGCAATCGATGCTCATGACAGGTCTTGTTTACCGACAGAGAATAGACACGTAGCTGGATGAAACTAGTCCTGCGAAAGCATTGAGCTCATTCGGCATGTATTACCCTTACAGTGTTGTCGCCTCCATATAATCACGATCAACTTTCGTTTGAGATACAACATGAATGTAGAAAGTTTAGAAACAAGTGCTTGAGTGGAATTTCATGATAACGGTAACCATATCTCCTCGAATATGTGCCCAAGACAGTAGAAATATTCACCGATTTATTATATTGTCCAATCTGAGATGTAAAGGCAGTCTTGTCACCTTTGGTCTCACTGTAACAAAATAAGAATTGTTTATATAATTACGAATTTCCCAGATTTTGACAAGTATCTGCGCTGATGTTTGCTGCTGATGTTTGTTTTCGTAAATGACTTCCCGCAGTTAATTGTTACATAATTACTTTTCATCACCATGACAGTTACGTTTACTTCTTAGCAGTCTACATAATCAGAACATCGAAACAAGTGGCACTATTTTTGTTCTATGTTTTGCTGATACAACTAAGCTTCACATGTTTGAGACAGTTTGTTTAAAGCAAACATGAAACACAAAGTAGCCAGTCATTAAAACTAAAGTTTTTTTAAAAATTTATTACGCGTTTAAGATATTTTGCTCCCTTATCAGGATGTATTTAGTTGTGGCTCACTGCTACAGAGGAACCACCAATGTTGAAGTATCTAGAATGTATTAAGTATATAACTTTCATTCGAAGAGGCCCTTCGAGGAGAGCACTGCATTTGAGCTTTACACACTCATTTTTCGCAAACTTTACCACTAATGTTACAAGTATTTAACGTATCTGTCATATAGAGATGCTGTACGATTTTCCGTTTTACGATGTGCAAAGATTCTTGTAAAGTTGTAGATCAAGTGATAGGATCTTTTTGTACACTTTAACCTAATTTTTATACAGTTTTCTATTAAAAGCATTCTGCCAACAACATTGAGCAATCACAGCGATGAATACAAAAAATGTAGATAAAGATGTCGTGAGTTCTCGGAAGAAACGCATGTGCCACATGATAATGAAGCAATCCCCCCTAAGCACTCCGTGAGGTAAAAAGCTCTGAATGTATTAAGCCGTTGTCTCTTATTTTCATCTTAGATTGATATTATTACGACTTCTGTTTTTAACGTAATACCACAATCACTCGGAAAGTAAGGAATGTACATCACACAGCTCTTTAATGGAAGCTGCTCACTTACTGTCTACCATTAGGAAGTGTAATGGAGCGACTAGTGACGTTCGTAGCAATTAACTATTTTAGTTCCAAATAATTAGCTATAACAATGACCTTCATCACTAAAAATTCTACTGGCTGAGAAACTTGAACTGTTATTCTGTACTTGTAAGTAGAAACTGTAGTAGATAAATTATAGTGTATGTTAAAGAGAAATGAGATAAATGAGCCTCGATGTCAGTAGATTCTCGGTTATCTTCTCATTTCCATCCTCACTTATCAAAACACAAACATCAAAACGTACTTCACAGGGCTCCACGCAGCCATCCGTATGACACTCATACACGCTACAGAGAGGAAAGACTAATGATCCTACTCAAGATTTATCGACCCTTGAACAATTAGGAAGCTAGTTCGTAACATTCAATTTCGATGGAATTACTAAACACGACTAGGTAATAATGAGGTTGTTACAACATATTGACTATTATGATATTACAGTTTCTCATAAATAATGACACTGTTGTGTACACTGACTATACTTACTAGCCGAGATTTGCAAAGTGGTTTATTATCTTAATTAATCAGATCCTTGTACCACTTGCTGTTTTCATAATTATCTGTAACTGTGAATGGCAGCAAAGGAATTTAAACAATGTTTTCTATTAGAATGTTAATACAGTTTAAGGCACTCTAATGACTGTTGCCATCACTAACAATTCCCACGATCCAATGAGTCTTTATTTCCAGGCAAGTACAAAAGCCACCACCACGGATATTGTTGGTATTCCCATATATTTCGTATGTTTTAACTGCTCATTGCTTTAACGAGTAATATTGAACGGTTGCTTTCCCGTTTACCATAAATGTGATAGTTCAGCTCTAAAGAATATACTAAATGAAATTGTGTGATTATGTAGACTAAATCTAATTTTTTCCTCTTTTATGATATCATAATAGCTCAAGATGAGATTTCATAAAATAATTTGTAGCTCTGAGATAGAGAAAAGTAATCCATTTCTACAAAACAAACCGCTACTATCATCGTTTAAATCCTTTAAACGATACTTTCCATTGAACAGTGTTATAGATACGTGACCATGTTAACAGAGATGCCTATTTATCTGACAGAAACACGGTTCTTCCATAAAATCCTAAATCAGTATAAATTTAAATCCTAATTGAAAAATATACAAAGTCCAGAGGATGCATCGCTACCTTTTACTGCTAGAAAATATAAACCTCCAGCTTTAGACATCGTTTACTAACATCATAAGCAAAAAATACAGATGGGGTTAGCTTCTTAACCATTCATAACCCACAAATAACAGCTCACTCTCATTAAGTAACGGAATAAGTGTTACAGTACCACGTATGTCGCGTCTTTTCATAACATCTTAAATCACTTGCTGCTGAACCAAGATTCTAA
Source organism: Schistocerca gregaria (assembly GCF_023897955.1). Lineage (NCBI taxonomy): Eukaryota > Metazoa > Arthropoda > Insecta > Orthoptera > Acrididae > Schistocerca > Schistocerca gregaria. The sequence continues at coordinate 477,314,667 of NC_064923.1, forward strand.
AGAACCGGTGATACAACGTAATGAATGACAGCCTTATTCTTCAGTAGCAGTTCAGGTTGTTACTCCTAGTGGCCAGATACATTAAACGAAATAAACTTCTTGTGTCTTTCCATTTGATCAGAGATTACGAACTAACAGTTCAGACACTATCACCTATATGTTTCCCCAAGCGTTCTGACTGGGCGAAGCAGTTGCTCCATTGTTCCGGAGTAGTCAAGTAATGCTACAAACGGTGGGATTTACACTTAAACAAGAACAATAATCTTAGCATTTTTTAATCTGGCGCTGGTGAATACCACATTCGGTTCGCTCACTAAGTTCAAAACAAAAGTAAAACTTATACAATACGCCATCAACAATGAATCGAAAAGAAGAATGCACCACGTGATTAAACCTATTTCCAAAAATGGGGGAAACGTATAAGGACTGACGAATATTTAAGAATCTCGTGTGATGGACTGGATGAAGTGAGAGGCGTTCACAGGATGTAGTAGGGACTGCTTAAATTGCTGTCTAGCTACTATAATTACCTAAATGTTCAAGACCGGTGGAAGTATGCAACTAAAGTAGTGTGTTCTGATTTTCATAGGACGACACTTTCTTAGCAATCAGACCACAAATGGTAGCCTGAAAAATGTAATACTGTCTCTTGGATGAAACTAAAGAATAAAGAAATGTAACAATAATTACTTCAAATGCATGGTTTATATGTAGAGTTAAGTCAGCTTAACTAAGTTTTCAATGTTCTTGTTAATGTAACACACATGAGAGCAGTGGTGTCGCTAAGAATGAAAGCCATCTTCGCACATATCTTTTACGTAAGATTTTCAGAATTACTATAAATAATGTAAAAACTGTTTAAGCAGCGTTTGAAGACATAGGCATTTCAGATTAATTGTGGCAACATCCCGTAATGTATCGAGAGTGAAACCCCCAGTTTCCCCAAGTTTTCTATCAATTTCTTTTTATATTCATCAGGCTCATTTAAATACAGGAACCTTGTAGGCGTTACGGAATATTTATTCACTTTGGAGAATTCTTGGTGCTTGTTAAGAAATAGCGCCTTAGAGTGCTTAAAAAGAATGTCGTAAGCGGATAGGATTGAGTGGAATTTCCACAGCCTGGTCTTCAGCAAGTGGTAATTAACGACATAATTTCTTGTGCTGGCTGCGTTAGCTCTAGAACGCAGAAACACAACTGTCCAACCTGTAAATTGGAGCAGACATCCATATCACCACCGGGAATAGGTCGACGCAGACGCGTTCCGTCAGTCACTAGTCAATCATCCCGCGTATGATCTGTGTGTGTATAATTTGTGTAGAAACAAAGAACAACTTTCCTCATACTTGTCTACAGAACTCCTTCTAACGTGAGAGACACCACAGCAAAAAGTCAGCTTAGAAAGTCAGTTGAGAGCCTCAGACCTAAATCATCATATTGGAGCCGGCCGAAGTGGCCGAGCGGTTCTAGGCGCTACAGTCTGGAACCGCGCGACCGCTACGGTCGCAGGTTCGAACCCTGCCTCGGGCATGGATATGTGTGATGTCCTTAGGTTAATTAGGTTTAAGTAGTTCCAAGTTCTAGGGGAGATAGGATTGGGAAGAAGAGAAGTTTGTGGCACAACTTGACCAGAAGAAGGGGTCGGTTGGTAGGACATGTTCTGAGGCATCAAGGGATCACCAATTTAGTATTGGAGGGTATCGTGGAGGGTAAAAATCATAGAGGGAGACCAAGAGATGAATACACTAAGCAGATTCACAAGGATGTAGGTTGCAGTAGGTACTGGGAGATGAAGAAGCTCGCGCAGGATAGAGTAGCATGGAGAGCTGCATCAAACCAGTCTCAGGACTGAAGACCACCACACACACACAAGTTCTAGGGGACTGATGACCTCAGAAGTTACGTCCCATAGTGATCAGAGCCATTTGAACCATCATCATGTTGGTAAAATACCAGTGATGGTCGTAAAAAGCTGAACAGAGTATTCTGCTAGCATGTGAGGTAGTACTAGCTCCCTTCATAAACGGATGAAACAAAAAATGGACTGAAATCGGGGTGAAGATGCTGTACGTTGTGATTGAAGAGCCCCAAATACCTTCGCTGTCCATTCCACAGACGCCAGAAACAAAGCCAGTATCCTATAGTACCTCTTTTATTAAAGCATTTAATCTGCAGGTGAGTTTTCCCGGTAACACTCGCTAAAGAAACGGCGGAATACACGGTGAAAACTTTCGAAAATTCAGCCAAACTGATGTACGTAAGCGACGCCCTCGTTCATCCCAGAATTTTTCGTTGGCGCTTAGGACAGGGCACAGAGGATGACGCCGTAGTACATAATTCTTATAATTTTTTTGGGGGTGGGGGTGGGGATGACCTCCATTAGTCTGTTTTGATGCGGTCACCACGATATCTTCCCCGGTTATCAGTTTCCTCGATCTCAGGATATTATATACCGGGTGATTCAGGAATACCTATCAGTGTCGTTTCATGCATCCCTCAATTCTATAACTGGCCTCCGAAACCCACCTGCGATTCTCTTGCGAGGTCGGAGATTTTATGTAGTTAAATTTTGTACTGGAATACGTTTCTGCCAGAGGCCGTAGTTTTCGCGTTATTCACGAACAACTGACATAAGTGACCTTCGAACGAACCCTCACTCCCACACTGTGTTCACTGGTCAGGATTTCTAATATGTTGTTCACTGGTCTCCCTCCTACCACTGTACAACAATTTGCAGCTGCACGAATTATTTCCCACATTCTACCTTTTTTGACTTAGTAAGCCACCGGCTTATTCGAGCATCTACAAATTGTAAAACTGGCGTTTGTGTAAACTTTAGCTACACTTTTGAGAATTTTAACAGCATAAAATAAACAATTACGTCGTCTTATTCGCCAGGCATCTTGGTAACTAAAATACTGTGCTTGTAAGGGATTGAAATGTCAACGTAGTTAGTTTTGGCGTAACGTTTACAAAAGTACTGTTTCTTTTATTACCCTCAGGGACACATTTAAAAGGTAATATTAAAGAAATAGACGACTGTGCTGGTGGCGTAATAGCCCAATCAATAGGGAGCAAAAAATGTCGAATATCGAAAATTGTTCGTGTAGTCGGGTATTTTTGTACAGTGGTAGGAGACAGTGCTATGAACAACACATTAGAAAACGTAGCTGCTGAGGGACAAATGTGTGGTAGAGACACTTTCAAGGTCACTTTTGTGCATTTGTCTTGAATAACTCGAAAACCGAGACCTTCAGCGAAAAGATATTCCAGTACAAAATTTATCAACATTAAAATCCTATAAAAAGGTCCTGTTAATTTTTTTTGTAGGGCTAACAGAATATGAAAATCTTCCCCGTGGTATTTGAAGACCAGATATAGAACGCACGTTGCATAACACGATTTTAGTAGGGACAGCTACCTCAACCTGTATATAAATCATCCTTAATTATTTGATTCATATTCTATAATCTCAGTTTGGCCTTCTACAGCTTTCACTAGTCTATTCCCTGTAACATTGCCTTATCGTTTCATCCCTTCTAATAGTACGCGTTTATTATAAATTCCTTTCATTGCCGATCCTGAGGAGAAGATTTTCATTTATAGTCTGTGATCCCCTCAGTTATTAGCGTTCTTATGTAACACTAAATCGTAAACGGTTTCATTATTTTCTTCTTCCGTTTTTCCTCTTTAATACTTTCGTCTTTCTTTGTTTCACTCCAAACTCTCATGCAGTGCTCAGTACACTTTATTCAACTCAACAGGTCCTGTAATTATTCCACAGTGCCATGGAGAAACGCAGTCATCAACGATTATTATTGTACTTGATTTTTACCCTGAATTTTAATCCTATCTCTTTCCGTTTATTCATCCATGGGTATGCTTAAAATAAAAATCTGATATCGTGGTTTATTTCCCACCATGATGTAACACAATTGCATCTTCCTTTGTTTCCTGGTCTTTCATAAATTTCTTTGTAATTTTTGTAACTAAAATCTGTCGTAGAACAGAAGGAGCCGTTCTCCTCTCTGGTTCCTACTGGTGAACCCGTTTCCTTCCATAATTCTGGCTTCTATAAGTTTTCGAAGTAGAGCATCCGAATTCCCACTTATGGTGTTAACTTTTTCTTTAGTCTGATTTCTACTGCTCTATAATACTTTCGTCTTTCTTTGTTTTACTGTGTACTAGGATGAGAAAGAAAGCGAAGAATAAGCTACTGTGAACGGTTCAGCGACAGAATTATTAATATCCGAATAAAAACCAAGCACACAGCGCCAATAATCTATACTCTAAATACCGTCGCAGAAATTGGCGAGAAAGTGAATTGTATATATAGAGCACAGGCTATAATTCCCTTTTGTCTCCTCGAAAATTGAAAGAAACGTCTATTACAGAATTAAAATTGAGTTGTATCTGTCCTTGCGGTGGGTTGGTTGACACACCACCGGGAAGTTTACGCCTCTGTCAACAGAGAAATTCTCCGGAAAGATACCTGTTTAATTAGTCGTACGTTGCAGTTTGTTGGTTTCGAAGAAAGTGTGGTTGCATCATCGTCTGTCTAGATGAGGTTTATTTTGTTTTATAGATCTGTAAGAAATTTTGCTACACTAACGAGTTAGAGGGGTAGGTGTCTCTCGCAGCCCCTCCACGCCTGTTGCACGTTCCTCTGTATCATTCAAAAAAGAAGTCATTAAGCTTATTTTCCGGTCACGGAATGATCGTTAAATTAAATCTGATGGTTCACAATAACTCCGCTGCAACGAGGCTTAGGACTGAAGTTTAGCGGGTGGAGAAGTTTCCAGTGTCAGGTACCTCTTACATGAACCTCCCCAGGAACGAGAGATAAGTGAAAGAGAGTCGTCAAAGGAAAGATATACGCACAGGTTCCGTACGTAACTCCAACCTTTAGTGCTCCTCAAGTCTTGCCGTAGTTTATCTAGCCAGACACAGCCGCTAAGACGGCAGCCACATGTACACGCCATTCACCAATTTCACAACCCGGCCTCAGCGCACCAGACACGAGATTCCATAACAGGAAGCGAGTTATGGCCTTATTTGCAGCGGTCCGTTAGGCTGTGACTTCTTTTAGTTACTATCGGCTTTCCGTTTTAATGAACGGTCGTATATTTTTTACGGGCGCAGCTGTAAATATTTTACAGGCAATAACAAGTAACCGAGGCGGTTTCCTGTGACCGGCCAACATGCCATAAAGGAAGCCGATAGAGAGAGAGAGTGAGTCCTTGCCGACGTCGGAGACACTAACCCGCAGTGAAAACGGGGTAAAAACAAGGTAGAGAGGGGGAGGTAGGTGGGAAGAAACGGGAGATAGAAAGCGGAAGAGGGAGCGAGAGAGAGAGACGGTGGTGACCGCTAGTGAAGGAGAATGGACAGTAGACACAGGGAAGGGTATAGGTGGAGATGCGTATAAGGGTTAGAAGGAGAAGGAGATGGAGAGGAAGGACGGACTGAGGAGAGGAGGGAGAAGAGGAGGGAAGGAGAGAAGAGAGACCAGCGTCGGTGATAAAGTCGGCCTCATAAAGTTGCTCTCAAATTCGGCCATAAATCATGCGAGGTCATTAGATAACTGGGCAGCAGGCGACGGCGGTTGCCAATTTATGGGCAGAAAAAGGGGCAGGCACCCCGTGGCGGCGGCCGGAGGCCATTCATCGCGGCTCCTTCAGGGAATTTATTTCCGAGTAAGGTTCCAGGCGGGCGCATCCATCTCCGGCGCGCGTATGTTATAAGGCGAGCCGCCTGCTGCCGCCAATGCATCACCGCCGGGGTAACACATGGAGCGCCTGACCGCCCCTGCACCGGCTGCCCGTCCGAGTAGGTGCAGCGAGCGCCGCGGCAGCCTACCTGCGGTAGACAATGTTCCTTTGTTTCCATCCAGACACCTAGCAACGGCGCCTGTCACAGTGGATAACTTGTGTTCTCCTGCGGGTGCAGCGGGAAATAGATGCAGCCTCAGAGCTCCTGCGCTCATACCGTAGGAAGGGGCGACGGCGTTATACAGTACTGTTCAAATGTGAATATGTAGAATTGTATGGAATAAGTTATAGCTGTTGTGAGGTGTGCTTGTTATCTTGAACACTTGTTAAATTCTTACTTTCATTTAGATTCACTGAAGAACACTACCGTGCAGTTTTTAACGCCAAATGCATATTAATGGTTAGTTTGAAAGTATTTCGAGGGTGGTATCGAAGTGTAAGTAACGAATAACACAGGGGCTAGCTTCCACTGCCTGATTGTTGTGTCTTTGCAGCAATACCAACCCCAGTGTGAGTTGGGCAACCGCCAGAGTGTGTTCAAGTGCTAAACATTTGCTTTCTATTGATACTGAACATTTTCCCTGTGTTCTTGAGGTACCTATAAATTTCTAACCTCATTCTCAGTTAATGTTTCTATTACTATGTGATTAAAACACATTCTTTCGTGTGTTACAGCACGTAAATGGATTTTAAAGTACAGTAGATCGTCGATTATCCGAGCGTCGGTCAACCGAACGACCGCTTAACCGAACTGTATACTCGCTCGCACCTGTTACTCTCCCACCCTACCGTCCATCATCCCCCTCACTCCCAAACCAAGTTTCCCCAGAGCAGTCGCTAGCCGCACTGGCCCACCGCTGGCGGAACATTGCTTCTAATGGGGCCTTCACAAGGCGCTGCTGACCGGCCAAGCCGCCAGTCGCTGTGTATCAACAATCAGCACACTTCTGCCGGCTTGGCACTGGCAGTAGAAGAAGCGGCAGTATCAAAGCTGTTCACAAAACAGCTGCGCCAGCTTAGAGTTGAGGCGTGCCGCTCCGCGCAGTTTAAAGGATTGCGCGCCCCCAAGAAGAGCTTCTCACGGTGCATACTGTGTGTATTGTTCATGCAAAATGCGTATGTAATATGTATATATTTTTGTTTAATAAACTGTGCCACATACTATATATTCCTACTAAAGTTGCCTTTGTATCTTACTTTGTAATACTAAAAGAGATGCCTGTTTTTGTGAATAAATTTACTGTACAGTACTTCTTTTTGGCAAATAAACATGTACAGTTCGCATCGAATATAGATTTATGTATCAGGAAGTCGTTTCTGAAAGTATTTGTTTGGAGTGTAGCCATGTATGGAAGTGAAACATGGACGATAACTAGTTTGGACAAGAAGAGAATAGAAGCTTTCGAAATGTGGTGCTACAGAAGAATACTGAAGATAAGGTGGATAGATCACGTAACTAATGAGGAGGTATTGAATAGGATTGGGGAGAAGAGAAGTTTGTGGCACAACTTGACTAGAAGAAGGGATCGGTTGGTAGGACATGTTTTGAGGCACCAAGGGATCACAAATTTAGCATTGGAGGGCAGCGTGGAGGGTACAAATCGTAGAGGGAGACCGAGAGATGAGTACACTAAGCAGATTCAGAAGGATGTAGGTTGCAGTAGGTACTGGGAGATGAAGCAGCTTGCGCAGGATAGAGTAGCATGGAGAGCTGCATCAAACCAGTCTCAGGACTGAAGACAACAACAAGAGTTCGATTATCCGAACATACCAGTTTTCCGAACACCCATGTCCCCCAATTACTTCGAATAACCGACGCTCTTCTGTATTTAAACATTTTTCAATACAGTTGATAAAAACTGTAATAAGACACCTGCAGGTAATAACTCCATATCTGCATTTTTCTGTTCTAGGTATACGACATCGGTAAGCACTGTCATAATCTTCGTGCAAATTAGTCTACTGAGAAACTGCGGAAGGCCATTGAAGCAGTTAGATCTGGAATTATTGTTTCGGAGGCTACGAGGACATTTATCATTCTACGAAGAACTCTTTGAGGATGACTGAACAACGATGAAGGGGATACGCCACCTAAGAAACTTGGGCGTAATATAATTTATCAGCAGCATCAACATCGGGTCTCGTAAATGCTCACAAGAAAGCCTCGCTCAAAAGACCTTCCAAACCTTGCAATAACCATCTGTACTGCGGTATGGTTGCTACTTCTACGATAAAAGGAGGAAGAAGGTTTGGATCCAGTGCAGACATGTAAAACATGGTATCATGAAACATGTTATGACGGATCGGTAAGAAACTTATGGCTGTGTACATTTTGCGAAGATGGCTGTGCTGAACTTGAAATTACCTCACTTAGTTCTTTGTACTATTACATTGTGCATTTTTTTCGTAACCGTTGAATCTATTACTTCCAATATAGGCTACAATTATGTTTTTTTTTTTAATTTTTGACTGATGTGTGGTACGTTGGGTGTCATAAATGTGAGAGAACTTTAAAGTGCAATTATAAGATTCATTATTCCTTGAAAACACTGGTTTTCCCTTTTCTACATGAAAAAGCTTCATGTAAAAAAATAGTAAATGTAGATCAATTATTTTTAAAGGAATCCATAAGGAAGTTACTAGGGCATAACTCATTAAAAAAAATTATACGTTCTGCATATCTCGATACAACATTAGAGCCAATTAACGGAATGCATGGCGTTATTACGTTCAGTTACCTTATCGATATGCACGTATCTGAGAGCAAGCTATGTTGATCCGCTATCTATGGTTGTGTTGTTACACCGTCTCTGCCTGTGGACGCTCACAGAGAGAGCATTATTATCAGTCGAGGTGTGTTGGGAAGCAGACGCGGAACTGAATGGTCAGGAAATTTCTATCTCAAACTGAGCTACTAACTTCTGAACACAGATTTGCTGGAAATGACTGAATCAGATAACGATGAGACTATTTGTGGATTTTGAAAAGGGTTTTGAGAAGGATTGTGATTCAAAGTAAATCCGCAGTTTTTTATACTTGCACGTAGGTAATCACATTTTTCAGTTCCGTGTACATACACTCCACATTATGCACACACATAGAAGGCAAAGTAGAAAAGTTACATTGTGAGTGTTACAGCGTTATTCTCGGGATGGAGAGATGAGCTGGCTACGGATAGAATCCGTCCGACCAATTGACGACGAGAGTCGGTGTGCCGGATGTCGTTATTTGGCTAGTTCCCCCTAAGTGAATACCGGGTTGGTACCCAGGTGCTCCCTCAGTTACATCATTCGCAAAAATTTAGAAAACTGTCGCCCACTTTCACATGAATAACACTACACAGAGACAGGCGTGGTACTTCTGTTCCATACTGGGGGATACCAAGAGAGAAGCAGGAAGGCCGTTCACCCATAGAACTAACAATGCCAATCCATTAGCAACAATGCCGACTCTGAGCCGATGTGGGACAAGGCACAAAAACGCTCTTGGAAACAAAGCTCAAGTTACATGGCACTGATGGCTTTACGAACAGCTAGTTTTATTCATACTTAACAAACAGAGTGGAAAAGATTGTGTTGAATACTTCAGACAATGTCGCAAAGGTAGAAAAATTCAGTGTCTTGAAAGTTGAAAGGGGGAGGGGTGAGAAAAATGCTAAAGGATGTTCCACAGGGTTCCATTTGAGGCCCAGTCATATTCCTTACATACACACACACACACACACACACACACACACACACATATATATATATATATATATATGAACGATCTTCCACTTATCAGTCAATAAGCAAAATTGTTACTTTTGGTGGACAATTATAGTCTTATAATAATCCCATTAGAGAGAAATCAGCAGAAGAGTCCGTAAATTATATTTTCCAAAGTATTATTTGGTGGTTCTCTGAAAACTGACTGTCCCTAAACTCTAAAGAAAAAGAAGCACACTACATACAATTATATACAACAAATAAGAGTCATACCATATGAGAGGAGTCAGTAAACGAGGTAGAATGCTTCAAATTTTTGGCTGTAAATTTTGACGAAAACTTGAAGTGGAAATTGCAAGTTACTGAGCTTCTCAAACAATTAAATCTAGCTACTTTTGTTCTTGGTATGATTCCTGATTTTCAAATCAAACGTGTCATGCGCCTGACTATTTCGCGTACTTCCACTCAATACGTCCAACGGAATAATTTTCTGGGGCACCTGGACACTCAGAAAGAAAGTATTTATTGCACTAAGGCGAGCAGTAAGAATAATAAATGATATTAACCCACGGACGTCATGCAGGTGTCTCTCCAAGGAGCTGGGCATTTTAGCTGCGTCATCACTATACAAATATTTACAAATGAAATTTGCCATAAATAATTCACCACAATTTTAAAGGGATAGTGATACACATACCTACAACAGTAGAGAGAAAAATGACCTTTATTACTCATTAGTGAAGGTATCGGAGCCTCAGAAACGAGTTCAGTGTGGAGAAACAAAAACTTTGATCTCAATAATAATAAATATCTGACAAGTAGCGAAGCAAGTTTTAAATCTCAGTCAAAGTCATTTCTTTTGCTCAACTTCTATTCCATTCACAAATTTCTAATTAAAAATCGGTAGCCCTTACAGAAATACGTGTAGGTGCATGAGTAGGACTAGAAGGTAATGTGTTCATTAATGTTAACTCAATCATGCATACATGTCCTGTAAACTGGTTGCGCAATACTTCGATAAAGGAATCGTTCAATAGATTTAAGGAACATGTAACTAACTAGCTAACAAGGTAAAGAAGACGATATTCTACGAATAAGACAATGTCTCATAACGGACAAATGTAAAAAGTTACCATCCTGGCAATGAAAAATGTTGCTTCAAGTATAAAACAGAATTTCCTTTGGCTCACAGATCATTTTTGTAAGTTTTTCCAATGTGTAGACTTCGTCTTTGGAATATATTTCTGGAAATGCAGCTCCTTTTTACCCACCTGAAGCTGATACCATGTCGCCATTTCGCTCAAAAATATTTTACAGGTATAACTTCCCTTGCCGTGCAGGAGTGTATGGAGGTCAGATGCTGGCTAATCTGGAGGACAATGAGGGTTTATCAACAGTTTGTACTTATGTCCATTTATTTTTCCCAATTTCAGTCCATCTTTTTGGGAACCTAGTCAACGGCAGTGCCGCAGTGGATACATAGGTTCCCTCCAAATCACCTAAGTCAAGTAGTGTCCGGGGTGGACAGTATTTGGATGGGCGACAGTCCGGGTACACTGCATGTTGTTGGCAATTTTCCCGTTGCCTTTATAAATGGCGGGAACAGGATGAGTGGTGGCGTAAATTGCCTGGTCATCTGTCTATCCGTCAGTGTCCTGGATTAAATTCCCAATATCTCCGTAGAATCTCATGAAGTGACAGTGTGCGACACTGGTGATGGCGATTCACAGGTTCCCTCCAGGTCACTGAAGTTGAGCACCGTTTGGCGTGATCGTCCGGGTACGCCACGCGCCGGTGGTAATTTTTCCGTTACCTTTACAGAAGGAGTGGTACCGTACAGTCCCTGATCACCAGTGTTTGCGTCAATGGTCTGGATTCAGTTCCAAACCCCGTCCTCAGGGTGACACTATTGATGGTGATTGTCCCTCAGATAAGGACGGAAGCCCACTTAGTGTCATTCGAGTGGTCTAAGTGCGCGCAATGGGTTTAATAGTTACACTTAAACAACACACAATGGTCACAGTTAACGAAGGGATGATGCCTATAGGTGCGAAGGAACGATAACACTTTTTTAGTTCAGGCGGCTGAATCTGCCCTTCGAGGTCTCCTAGCCAGTCATGCTACAAGACTTCACGTCACTGGTACGTATATTTAGTAGCACTGCATGAAGTAATGGTGTTGCTATTGTACGTAGGTGAAGAGAGGAGAGATGACGCATATATCAAAAACATTGTTTAAATCGTGTAAAACTGCGTACCTAAAAGCATAAATGCTTGCCAAATATTCGACACGCATTTTTAATCTTCGAAGAAAAGATTGCTTTTGTAAAAACGTCAAGGAAGTTGGAATTTTAAACAGTATCTAAAAATACTGTATTTTGGCACCTCTCCTCGTGAAACGTCCCCTTAGAACAATTTATACAAGACTGTGCTTAAACTGACACAGAATAATTTCAGCGCAACGCAATCTGACTTCCAAAAATCCCTACGAAAGAATGGCCCTGACTAGCATTAACCTATACGTTTCACAAATCACTTACCTCACAAAAATCTTCGTTACTCAAGCTACTGCAATACAGCGAGCGCCACTACTGCCAGCTAAATAAAAGATTCAAACTACTGAAGGCACTAACTACTGGTGGGCATAGTTAGCAAATGAAAGCTTTTAATATAGAACAAACAATGTATTTACCTCACTAGTCATATATAGCAGTTCATGACACCAATTCTTACAAATTTCGAAACTCCGCCATCTCTCTCCCCACGTCCACCACTGCTGGCGGCTCACCTCCAACTGCCCAACGCTACGCGCTGCTAACAGCGAGCTGCCGCTGCCCGACACTACAATGGCAGACAACAATGCAAACTAGCCACAGACTACACACAGCACAGCCAGTGGTTTTCATAGAGAGCGCTACATGGCGTTACCAATAAAAAAACCTAAACAGCCTACTTACACTCGTAGGGTAGGTAAGATGACGCATCGTGGATAGGAGAGATACCACATGACTGGAACGTTTTCGTTTAATTATAAGACAAGTCCACCCTACTGGTTTACAATTGGCTCAAGAAGCTTCTATTACAATTTCCAGCAAATGAAAACTATAAAGGAGTCAGAGTGAGACATAACTATTAGAAACGCACGTGATAACTGGTTCACTCGTACGAACTGAATGAAAAGGGTCATAGACAGGTATCTAAACAAACAAAGAAATTACAAGATGATATTATTTTACATTTTGGCGACTATAATGTTTTATGCTCTTTCTATTCATTTGTTCCGCAAAGATCACGCATGTTCTTTTACTATTAACCAGTCTATCGCCGCGTCATTCGACGTTTTGTTAATTCCTTTGCATGACCACGACATAACGACATCACACTATGTTCGCGAATTTTCAGACATTTACCTCAGCCAGACGATGAGAAAATGCCCCCCTAAAACTTACGATTAGGCTCACAATTTTACAGAGTTCGCAGTATACCTGTCTTCTGTAGCTACTAACTTGCTACGAAGAGACTCGTGCTAGCACACACGGGTAAGTGTGAAAGCAGGAAATGTGTCTTCTCTCCTATGCCCTTCAACTTTGCTAGCTTTACCCTATGCTAGGACGTCTGGCGGCTGTGGTTATTTGCTAAAACTGCTAGCATATGGCAATCGGATCCATCACGTACTTAACAGACATGAGGGTTTTGTTACAGAATATGATCGTGGCTGGAATAAAAACACAGTAGAAAATCAGGGAGAACCGAGATAGCGGGTTCAACAAATAAACTTAATAAGAAGAGAGACATGTGGAAAACAATCCAGTCGTATTGTTCAATAAAGAATTAGATCCATACACAAAGGGAAACACTGACAAAATATAGAATCGTACCCTTTACAAAATGGGTACGGTATCTTAATTATTCATGTCAATTGTTAACATAAATTTTAACGACCAAGGTGACGTAGAGGTTAGCACTCTAGACTCGCATTCGGGAGAACGACGGTTCAAACCAGCGTCCAGCCATTCTGATTTAGGTTTTCCGTAATTTCCCTAAATCGCTACAGGTAAATGTCGAGACGGTTCCTGTGAAACACCACGGCAGACTTCCATACCCATCCTTCCTTAACCCGGTGGGACCGATGGCGCCCTGTTTGGTCCCTTCCCTTGAATCCACAAACCAAGCCATAAACCGTAATCAAAAATTGAAGAATAGTGTCTTGTCCCTGTCGCTAGCAAAGTAGTGAGTACAACAATCATTTCTTCTGACCCCCTGCTGACATGAACATACGTTAACACACTGAAAAATCAATAAAACTAATACATTAAAACGTCACGCATGATGTGGTAATTTATCTGCATTAACAGCGACAGTGCAGTAAGCGATAAACTTTGTGCCTTTCATTTTTATGTGGAGGGTGTCAGCGAAAGAGCTTTGAAATTCCGTGTAAAGTTGGGTACAAGTCACTAAGTGCTCCATCTGGCTATATGGGCACCGTTAGCCACGCTTATTTTTCACCCTCGCAGCTTTTCAAGGTAGGTAGTTCTTACCCCGTAGTGGTTCTTTCCAAACAGTAAGCAAAATGTGCACCAAGTTTGGTTGAAGACGATCCCGTGGTTTAGGAGGAGATGTGGAACGTACGACATACATACATACACTTTTATGTTGTGTATGTATTCTATAAGCCAAATCTTTCTTGTATTTGCATTTTGGGTTTCATATCATCACACTTCATTCACCTACTATTATGATTCTGTTTCTTATTAATGAATACCAGTTGTTTCACTTACAGCTGTAGACTCTATGTGCACAATCTTTTGTTGCGATCAGTGAAAATCCCGTGAGTCTCAACAAACAGTATTTTGATGACAATGTTTCTGAGTAACTTGAATGTTCTGTATGTCTCTTTCTGCAGTTTGGCCCCATAAGACCTTACCATTAACTAAAATCCTGTCTCTTTCTGTCTCGCTTTTTCTCTGCCTCTGTTTATCTCTTTTCCTGCCTCATCAATATTTCTCCACCTCCCCAGTAACCTTTAACTCTAGCATGTAAGCCACTTCATTACAAAAATTAAAAAAAAATATTAAAGGACTGGCAGTCTTTTTTCGTTAAAATTACTGTTTTACCTTCAGGTAACTGTATCATTGAGTCCCTCAAATTATATCAAATTTCCTCAGATATTCTTTCAGTGAGAAGAAGCAACTCTGTAGGTAATTAGCTACAGCTGTGACATATTTATAATTAATAAGCAATTTTATTTCCCATCAGACCTAGGTATTTATTTATTTTCCATCGGTTTTGGTTGTTCCAACTATCATCAACTTGAAGAAAAAGTAAAACACATTTCGGTTTAAAAATGCATCTTTCTCATAAAGGCACTTTCGTATACGAAAGGTAACTACGACAAATCGTGGAATGCAACGTAACCAGATTTTGACAATATCTTCACGAGCTTAGGTAAGTTGCATATGCGCTTCTGACAGTTTACAGGCGACTAATAAACTATTGACAGTTACCAGGTGACTGTATTTTGCTTCGAGCAGTGCTGATAATGGAAACACTACACAGTCAAATAGAGCAAGAATTTTCTTTCTTATGTGTGGTTCGTGCATATGTGTAAATGAACCATAATCACTAACTTCCAGCGTGCTGAATGGCAGTGGGCAGCAACTTACTATGAATCAATGAAGAGGGATAGAGAAACAATTAAAATCGCTCAAAAGAGGAAAGGCCGCTGGTCCTGATGGGATATCAGTTCGATTTTACACAGAGTACGCGAAGGAACTTGCCCCCCTTCTTGCAGCGGTCTACCGTAGGTCTCTAGAAGAGCGAAGCGTTCCAAAGGATTGGAAAAGGGCACAGGTCATCCCCGTTCTCAAGAATCGACGTCGAACAGATGTGCAGAACTATAGACCTATATCTCTAACGTCGATCAGTTGTAGAATTTTGGAACATGTATTATGTTCGAGTATAATGTCTTTTCTGGAGACTAGAAATCTACTCTGTAGGAATCAGCATGGGTTTCGAAAAAGACGGTCGTGTGAAACCCAGCTCGCGCTATTCGTCCACGAGACTCAGAGGGCCTTAGACACGGGTTCACAGGTAGATGCCGTGTTTCTTGACTTCCGCAAGGCGTTTGACACAGTTCCCCACAGTCGTTTAATGAACAAAGTAAGAGCATACGGACTATCAGATCAATTGTGTGATTGGATTGAGGAGTTCCTAGATAACAGAACGCAGCACGTCATTCTCAATGGAGAGAAGTCTTCCGAAGTAAGAGTGATTTCAGGTGTGCCGCAGGGGAGTCTCATAGGACCGTTGCTATTCACAATATACATAAATGACCTGGTGGATGACATCGGAAGTTCACTGAGGCTTTTTGCAGATGATGCTGTGGTGTATCGAGAGGTTGCAACAATGGAAAATTGTACTGAAATGCAGGAGGATCTGCAGCGAATTGACGCATGGTGCACGGAATGGCAATTGAATCACAATGTAGACAAGTGTAATGTGATGCGAATACATAGAAAGATAGGTCCCTTATCATTTAGCTACAAAATAGCAGGTCAGCAACTGGAAGCAGTTAATTCCATAAATTATCTGGGAGTACGCATTAGGAGTGATTTAAAATGGAATGATCATATAAAGTTGATCGTCGGTAAAGCAGATGCCAGACTGAGATTCATTGAAAGAATCCTAAGGAAATGCAATCCGACAACAAAGGAAGTTGGTTACAGTACGCTTGTTCCCCCAATGCTTGAATACTGCTCAGCAGTGTGGGATCCGCACCAGGTAGGGTTGATAGAACAGATAGAGAAGATCCAACGGAGAGCAGCGCGCTTCGTTACAGGATCATTTAGTAATTGCGAAAGCGTTACGGAGATGATAGATAAACTCCAGTGGAAGACTCTGCAGGAGAGACGCTCAGTAGCTCGGTACGGGCTTTTGGTGAAGTTTCGAGAACATACCTTCACCGAAGAGTCAAGCAGTATATTGCTCCCTCCTACGTATATCTCGCGAAGAGACCATGAGGATAAAATCAGAGAGATTAGAGCCCACACAGAAGCATACCGACAATCCTTCTTTCCACGTACAATACGAGACTGGAATAGAAGGGAGAACCGATAGAGGTACTCAGGGTACCCTCCGCCACACACCGTCAGGTGGCTTGCGGAGTACGGATGTAGATGTAGATGTAGAAGTTACGAAATCGACGAAGTAGCATAGAAGTTCGTTTTCATTTAAATGGTGACCAGTTTCGGACCTAGTTGCCATTGACAAAAAAAAAAAGAAAAAAAAAAGTACTTCGACGGTTCCGAAATTTGATTGAAACATAACTTTCGTCGCAAAAAAAATGATTGTCAGATGTGATGTTTTTTTGGAACGGTGATAGAATTCCCTAGAGAGCAACTTTTCCAAGCCGTTGATCTCAGGTTTATACTCTTGGTAATTGCGAGAAAGCAAGATGCTGGAGAAAAGTCACTGCAGCAGTAGGTTTATTCGTGAGTAAACAAGATATTGACATTGCAATTAAAGTCTCTCTATAGGGTAGTTAATAAACCTTACGCTGAAACTATGACCTCGATTTTTATAAACAACTGCAGTTGTTTGTCATTTACTTGATCCCAATAAAGTTTGTACTTGTTACAGGAAAGACCTGCATTAGATTACAGATTTACAACAACTTCGGTAGCGTAGACGGACAACAGGAGGCCAGAGATTCTGTGCAACATCCCTCGTGACCGGGCGTACTCCCGGCACGCCAATCTGCTTGTTTATCCACGTCGACGCTCCTGTCTCTCCAGGCCCTTCTTTTTTTCTCCTCTGCTGCCGCCTTCCCCCATTAAACGACATATCACGTTTAAACATTTCGGTTCGCACGGCAATAACATTTGCCACGAGGCTCAACTGTTTGCATCCCACCATGTGTTTATCATAAACGCTATCCGTGCCCGCATGTCCAGTACGTTATGCACATGTGTACGTGTCTGCATACATGTGTGTGTGTGTGTGTGTGTGTGTGTGTGTGTTTGTTTTTTCATTCGTCGCTTTTTATTCCTCCTTCCCCCGGAGGCGTTAGCGAGTTCCTTGAACTGCTATTGAATAAAACGTGCAGCCTATAAAACCCGGGCGACTGTCAAGACGCCGGTGTATGTGACGACTTGAAAACGGCGCAACTCCTCCGTCGTTTAAAAGGGGGTGAAAGAGGAGAGTCAAGGAAAAGACAGACAGAAGGGAGACGGGGAGATAGAGAGGGGGGAGAGAGGGGGGAAGGGGAACAGGCGAGACCGACAGGCAAAAAACAATATTTACAGCGCGAGATCTGCACACCGTCTCCTTTGACCGCAGCCGCCTTGCCGACGCAACGGATGTCGATGTGTGACGCAGGCGGGAAGAGCCGAGTGTGCACGAACGAAGCCGACCACACCCGACTGACCGCTGTTGGGGTCCGACGCACGTAACTTACGGTTATTGCCGCTATATAAACGGGTGCCATCCCCGCAACCACTGCGTTCATCATAACTTCTTCTTCTCTCACTCGGCGCGACCCTTCTTGCCTGCACTCCTCGTACTTTTATTTCCTTCCTTTGGCCTGCCATATTTCAGAATATTACTTCATTCCGTTCCATTAAATACCGCGCTACTGGATTTCCCGCTCGACAACCTTACTACCCTTCGTCCCGTCGTCACGGAACACCATACCTACTGTCACTAGCAGACATCCCCCTCCTCCTTTTCTTTGACGTCACAGATCCCCCCACCCTCTCACTCTTCCCTCCCCTTCCGATCCCCCACCAGACCCGCTTCCCTGCCCACAAGGTTTTTTTGTGCGTCTGTCGGCCGTGTGTTAAAGCGCTGCACGAGATAGAAGTCGTAAATCTGGAGATTTCTTTTGTAACGGGATTTGGCCGCGGCGCGGTAATTTGTAGCGGGCCCATGTGTTGGCTGACATAACAGATGGAGCCGGCGAGCGCGGCGACTATTTACATAGGCGGCTGCGTCGCTACCGGACGCCGCTGCAATCTCCATTAACATCTGCCGCGACATTAAATAAAGAAAAGCCCTCAGGCGGCGTGTCGCCGCCGCCTGCGGAGCCTCGCACATAAATTCCGGCTATGTGCCAGCGAGAGGGAGAGAGACAGAGAGAAAGAGAGGAGCACCGGAAGGCCTGTTGAAGCCATTTAAAAAAGAACGAAAAGACACATGCGGTGTATGCGTGAAAGGTGCGTGAGGGATATAATTCATCGGTTACTGAATGTTGCTTCGACGGAAATTTCTACTTTGTTAATCGCAGCTCTGCCAGCGTCCGAGACGGGATTGTTAAGATTTCCACGCCACCAAGTAAGACAGCTGTTGTTACTAAATATACACCAATATTATTTAAACTGATGGTGGAGGGCGGTAGAAGCGATAGGAAAGGAACTAATGACATCAGCTGCATCGGGTCATTGTGCAGAATTAGCGGCGACGAATGAAAGTCGGACAGGGCATTGGCAGGCATTGCGGATAGGTGGCACTCGATAGGAATGTGAGTCGGCTGGGGAGTATAACGAGACAGTCCGCGCATTTGCGGTAGGCGCTGTATCCAGGTGGTGCAGTAGCTAAGGTAACTGCCTAAAAGGCAAGAGATCCCGGGTATTATTCATCGTTCGGCTCCTTACTTAGCTTGCATTTATCGCGAGTCTCTTGCCCAACGCAAAGTCCCGAGCGACTAGAAAAAAGCGCAGGTGACGCCTGTATATAAGAAGGGTGGAAGGACGGATCCTCAAAATTACAGACCAATATCCTTAACATCGGTTTGTTGCAGGATTCTCGAACATATTCTCTGTTCGAATATAATGAGTTTCCTTGAGACAGAGAAGTTTCTGTCAATGCATCAGCACGGCTTTAGAAAACATCGCTCCTGCGAAACGCAACTCGCCCTTTTTTCACATGATATCTTGCAAACCATGGATGAAGGGCATCAGACGGATGCCATATTCCTTGACTTCCGGAAAGCGTTTGACTCGTTGCCCCACTGCAGACTCCTAACTAAGGTGCGAGCATATGGGATTGGTTCCCAAGTGTGTGAGTGGCTCGAAGACTTCTTAAGTAATAGAACCCAGTACGTTGTCCTCGATGGTGAGCGTTCATTGGAGGTTAGAGTATCATCTGGAGTGCCCCAGGGAAGTGTGGTAGGTCCGCTGTTGTTTTCTATCTACATAAATGATCTTTTGGATAGGGTGAACAGCAATGTGCGGCTGTTTGCTGATGATGCTGTGGTGTACGGGAAGGTGTCGTCGTTAAGTGACTGTAGGAGGATACAAGATGACTTGAACAGGATTTGTGATTGGTGTAAAGAGTGGCAGCTAACTCTAAATATAGATAAATGTTAATTAATGTAGATGAATAGGAAAAAAAATCCTGTAATATTTGAATACTCCATTAGTAGTGTAGCGCTTGACACAGTCACGTCGATTAAATATTTGGGCGCGACATTGCAGAGCGATATGAAGTGGGACAAGCATGTAATGGCAGTTGTAGGGAAGGCGGATAGTCGTCTTCGGTTCATTGGTAGAATTTTGGGAAGATGTGGTTCATCTGTAAAGGAGACCGCTTATAAAACACTAATACGACCTATTCTTGAGTACTGCTCGAGCGTTTGGGATCCGTATCAGGTCGGATTGAGGGAGGACATAGAAGCAATTCAGAGGCGGGCTGCTAGATTTGTTGCTGGTAGGTTTGATCATCGCGCAAGTGTTACGGAAATGCTTCAGGAACTTAGGTGGGAGTCTCTAGAGGAAAGGAGGCGGTCTTTTCGTGAATCGCTACTGAGGAAATTTAGAGAACCAGCATTTGAGGCTGATTGCAGTACAATTTTACTGCCGTCAACTTACATTTCGCGGAAAGACCACAAAGATAAGAGAAGAGAGATTAAGGCTCGTACAGAGGCATATAGGCAGTTATTATTCCCTCGTTCTGTTTGGGAGTGAAACAGGGAGATAAGATGCTATTTATAGTACGAGGTACCCTCCGCCACGCACCGTATGTATGTAGATGTAGATTCCCCATACAGTCCCGATGCAGCTAATATCATTAGGTTCTTTGTGCAAGACGAATCAGCTGTTGACAATAAAGATCAGCAGTGATGATTACAGTTTGTGGAAGCAATTCGTTGCACTGCACACCGCCACTTTTCCACCACATGCATAACATTATCTTTTCTGAATGCGAGCCGGTCTTCGATTGGGCTCAACCGTTCGTTTCTTTTTTATGTTAGCATAATGAGAACATTTCTCGTCACCGGTAACGATGCAGGACAGGAATGGTCGATATTGTTTACAAGTCAATTGACAACGAGCAAGCAGAGATGCAGGTGTGGCCACCCACAGATTTTTTTGATTTTGGAGGAAGAGGAGGAGATTAGTGTTTAACGTCCCGTCGACAACGAGGTCATTAGAGACTGCGCCCAAGCTCGGATTAGGCACCTCTCTGACCGAACACGTCGAGCTATCTTGCCGGCTGTCCACCTCTCTGGGTTGCGATTTTGGCTCAGAGAATTCAGTACCCATACACCCTACTTCTGAAACTTTTCCATTGCTTACAAATGTCGCACGACGATGGGATGATAAGAGGTCATCTCATTTGTCAGTTATCGAGCGCATTGACGTCGATCAATGTGGATTAATGCTTTTAAATAATCTTCACCAAATCTGGAAGCTCTTCTTGAATTTGAAGAGTTAGTAATGACAAATCCAACCTCCTTAAAACGAGATAACCGTTTTCTTGCCGTGCTCTGTCCAACGGCATTATCCCCATCCACCATGAAACTGTTCCTGGAAGCCATCGCTGCTGTCACCTCTCTATTGAAGTCTAACAGAAGAATGTGCCTGCAAGATTCCCATTTCTCCACTTGCAACTCCATATTCCAGCGTTCACACCTTCACTCACTATCTCCACATAACAAAATTACGATATGCAGACTCAAACAGCTACAGTGAACTACAAATAAAAAGTAACAATCGGTAAATAAGTCCATAGAAATCGGAATTCCAACATGCAAAATAAAAACGCTACGAACGTATGCACCAATCTAATAGAAGTGGTCTAACGTACTATTGATGGATGACAATGATTTTTGGTTTGTGCGGCGCTCAGCTGCCACTATTGATAGAACTCTCCTTTTTTAACACCATGCCTTACGCTCCTCTACGATTATTTACTGTTCAGAACAATTGGGGGAACATTACATTAGCGCCTGGCATAATACTGTCAGTAATAATTGCGTACTGGGCATGTTACCAAATTATACCTTTATCTTTCACAAAGTAAGTACACAACAAACAATCATGAAATCCTCTTTCATTTACATAACAAGAACTGAAATTTCCGACACGTGTCGAAAACATAGTGGAAACAACCACTCATCTCGCATCCTGTGTGCTTTTCGCTGTACTTTAAAAGCTCCAGCTACGTGTATACCCTCCTTGAGCGTTTATCTCTGACTGACACCTACGTGGCATGCTCCGTACAAGTCTATGGAGCTCACCCTTTGGTATCCGTTTCCATTCTTCAATGAGAGCTCTCAAGAGTTCTTGGAGAGACCGCAGTGGAACAGAACGACCGCGAACACGTGTATCAAGCATGCCCCACACATGCTTGAAGGAGGTTAGGTCGGGATTCACCGCTGGGCATTCCATTACTTTAATGTCCAGATTTCTAAAGACATTCCTGGTGACGCCCACTACATGCAGTCTGGCATTAGAAGGGAATTTAGAGCCACCACCGTATGCAACAGACACCACGTGGTCCAAGAACTCTGTCCTGTGTAAGCTCTTGCGATAAGGCTGTATGGCTGTCAAAACTTAGCAAGCATGTTTTGGTAATCGGTTCCTGTTTGAGTTATGAACATGGGGTAAAGAGGTTTAAGTTCAGCCCGGACCATCGGCCATTTGTACAGTCATTCGAACATTTGCCTTACTGCAGCTATGTCATAACATATTAAGCAAGGTTTGAACCACGAACTGCAGCTGGCGCGCAGGCAAATTGTGCGAATCGATTAATTCCTTTTGTAAAATAAGTTAACTGGGCTTAAATTATTGCTCAGCTAATGGCACTATTTACGTGTACACAGATCGTATTTTACGTGCAAATAAGTGCACAAACACTTTCATTTTGGGAATATTTTGAAGTGTGTCACTTCTGTACGGTAAACTTGTACGAATCGCTTCAAACTTTGCACTAATGTAGATAAATGAACAAACTGAAAACAGAATTTTTGCCTCCGGTAACCTTTACCCATTGTCGAGACACGATAGTTTGAAGTCGCGCTAAATGTAGCATGTAAAATTAATTCTTATGTGAAGTGAATGCGCGCAAAGTGTTTAAAGTGATTGAAACAAGTGAAATACGCATTCTTACGATACAGCTGAAATGTCTATTTCAGAAATCTAGCTTTGTTCGGATTTTACATACAAAAAACGTGTTTTTTGTGAGTTTCTTCCGCGCGCCACTTCTTTGCTTCGAACTTGTGCGAATCGGTTCAAAATTGTAGATAGACTATTGTAATTAATGGTTGTCTTTTGTCCTGCGGTTTTGTGAGAAACCGTTCGTTGCAACGATATAAGCATCATGGCTCGAAAGACAATAAAAAACCTGTACTCGATTAGTCGTCGCCTGAGTCAACAAAATTCTACAACGATTGCCGAACTGTGGAAGTCTAATGTCAAAATTACGGTAGAGTAAAAGTTTGGAAACAGAATGAAAAACATTCCTAGCGCAGGAGAGAGAGACAGAGAGAAAAAAACGGGGACTATGTCTTGGGAAGAGTTATGGACCTAAGAGAAGGTAATTAGCTTTAGAAGTAATTGGAAGCATCAAAGACATTTAAATCAAAACATCTTGACAGTCTCGCTCTTATTTGCCAGTTAACCTTACCCACTGCAGTGAACTCTATTAGCTGCAAAGTGTCCATACAATTGATTCTTGAAATTTACACGCTAAAGACAATGATCCTGTGCCCAAAGTCGACAATATTCGCCAGCCACAGTAAACAACATATTACACCATATGGTTTAAGAGCAGGTAATAACAAAAAAATTTTTTTCTTGTTTGGAGAAGGACAGTAGTGGGATAAAGCTGGTTCTGAGAGAATTTTGATACCAAAATTGTACCCAGTTAATTATGCAAATTAATTAACTGATCAATTAATTACCCCACCACCCCTGATGACATCATGGGTTTCCCTAGACAGCACATGAGTCCACCTCAGCAACTACCAGCCTCCCACCTCCCCGTCCAACGGCCATGACATAATCTAAGTATAAAATTTTACGTCTTCACCTTGAGGTTTGGAGACCAACTGCCCCAGTTCACAACAAGAAGATGGGGGAAGCGGATGAGATTGTGGAGGATTCATGTGGAGGACGGAAGGCAGATATGGAATTTGAGGCAGAGTGCATCGCGTTCTAGGATTTGGAGGGCTTTTTAGAGTCTGGGAGGGGAGGAAATCTAAGTGACACTGGCATAACAAAGGATGGGGTAGATCAAGGATTTGTAGATGTGAAGGATGGTGGAAAGATGCAATCCCCATGTCCAGCCAGACAGGAGTTTCAGGAGGCAGAGGTAGGAAAGGGCTTTCTGCTAGATGGTAAGGGCATGTGGGGTCAAGGTGATGTGACGATCGAGAGTGAGGCCACAGTATCTCAGGGTGGGAGTGAGCTGGATGGGACGACCACAAATGGTTAGATAGAAATAGATAGAAATCATGCAGCTGGCAGGAACGAGTGGTATGAACTATGATGATTGCCTGGGTCTTGGAAGGGATGATGAAGGAGCCACTGGTTGCACCAGGTGGTGAACTTGTCAAGGTGGGTTTGAAGGGTGATTTGGGACCATTGAAGGGTAGAATAAAGGGGCTAGAAGGCGGTGTCATCAGAAAATTGGAGGAAATGAACAGGCAGGGGAGGTTTGGGCATATTGGCAGTATACAAGTGGTAGAGCAGAGGAGAAAGGATGGAGCCTTGGAGCACGCCGGCAGTGGGATAGAAAGTACGGGAGTTGTATTGTGGATAGTGACATAGGAGATACGATGGAAGGAAGCAACGAGATGGACGAAATTGATGGGGAGAGCATATGTCATGAATGTGAAGAGGAGCCAGGAGTGCCGGACATGGTCGTCGGCGTTCTGGAGGTCGAGGGAAACAAAGCCTGCAGAGTGATGAGAGTTAAGTTACAGGGAAAGAAAATTGATAATGTTAAGGGGCTGGAGCAGCTGGTCGTCGGATGCGAAGGCCACAGCGCCTGTAACAGCCTGCCCTATGTACAGGACACTTCAGCAACTTCATTAGAGAATGAAACACACTCATACCTATGTATGAGCCTGAAGACACATCCTGGCCTACAGAAATATGAGAAACATATTGCACAATTTTTTTTATAAATGTAACGATCGTTATCTTATCTGAACACAGAGTCTCAAGACGAAAAACTGTCCAATCATATCCTGTCACCTGCAGGATGTATTGTGTATTTGAAGAGGAGCTGGGGAGGTGCCGCACATCAAAGGCCAAGCCAATCATCTGTTTCCTGCTGCCGAGCAATTCCGCTGTCAGCCGCGGCACAATACAACCCGACTCGGGTTACCTGCAGTTCCATCCCTGAAGAAGACACCCCATTTTAAAAAATCCTAAACGGGGATGTTGTTTTGTCAATAAAAATCGATGTCTCAAATGAAATGTAGATTCCTCCCATTTATATGAGTTATTTTCGAAGATAGAAGATATTCGACCATACACGCGTTTTCACATCGCTAAAGTATCGTTACTTGTTGTGAAAATCCTGTAGACTTCGGCATAAGCTATATTTCCTCTAGGTATTCTTTCATCAAGTAGAAAAATTTGTTCTTATCTGCCAATATTCTGCAGAGAGCTACCTCTGTCACAGAATGCCTTGTCACTTTCTAATTCTCTTAAAGTAAACAAATGTCTCATCACACCCAAAGTCCCTCAAGGTAACAGCACAGAGAAGTTATAAATATCAGGTTTATGCCATATATCACTTTACAGATTCAGCCGATTTCGTTACAATTATCATCTCACGCCGTGTAGGTTCCGTTAAAAGAACTCATGACGCCGAAAAAACGGCTGATTAACGTTCCAAATATCGAATCATATCCATGGTACTCTAACACTTGCATCCACCCACCTGGCAGCATGCCACTAATACCAAATTGAAAGGCTAATTAATTAATTTGATCCTGGGAGCCCGTTTGCATAGTGAGTAGCTTTTTTTCCTGCACTCGCATTACAGTCGCCAGGTAACTGCTACAGAAGCTTCTGTGATATATCTGGAGGCTTCCTACAGGCTAAGTATGAGAGGCACCCACATGCCTTGCTCATACTGTGGCATCAAGCAGTCAGGCCTCCAAGATAAGTGGTCTGCCCAGCGAGTGAATTTATTCTTATTTCTCGAGTAACCTCAATGACTGATTATGAGTTCTAGTACCCACAATTAAGCTACAAATTATGCTCCTGTTTGAATATTACGCAACGGAAACGGATAACGCACATCTGACTATTAGGAATTCCCACAACTCTGATTGTTCACTACGCTCTGTCAATACCACATTTTCTTTCTCACCCATCGGCTTTGATCAACACGTAAATATCGCACTGAATATGAATGGCGCACGCATTATAAATTCTGGATATCATGACTACACACTATTCGAAGAACAAGGCCACCAATCTTTTACTTTTCACTATATTTTTTATTCCGATAAATGCTATTATGATTCCAAGATAACCTAAACACACCATTACATTTTATGCAACAATTGCTCATGAGAAACTCCGCCCATCGGGCATGACTTTACACTGGTGATTCTCTATCTTATGGTCTCGTAATTATCTAACGCTACAGTGCACTTTCTGGATAGGACGGTGGATCTTTTGCTATATCTCACACTTCGACTCTCACACTCATCATTACGAAAATTTTCTCCAGATCGAGCGGTACAAAAAGGAACATGCATAACCCACTGCTTCTGAACCTATCTTGCTACTCTCCCATGCAAACCACACATACTTAAATTACGTGAAATACATCACAGTGGCAACATAGAATACATCACAAAGAATAGGCACAGCGTTAGAATCACTTCACTTTCAACTTTCCCACTTCAATTAGTATTCATCCCAGTTTCACGCGACACTGCCCCACTTCGTAACTTTTCTTTCCTGCTACGATCTCTGGAGGATATATGCACGCACGTCTTCCTGTGCAATGCAAACCAAGTGGCGTTGCTGGATAGACGGCTGACTCACCTTGCTTCTCTCTCAGAGTATTAGAGTTTGAATTTAGCGTCACACGGAAGCATAACAAGCAAAGGTAATATTAATATCATATTCATCTTTCCTACCACGAACTCTGGAGGATATATGCACGTCTTCCTGTGCAGTGCCAGCCAAGTGGCGTTGCTGGATAGACGGCTGACTCGCCTTGCTTCTCTCTCAGAGTATTATAGTTTGAATGTAGCGTCACACGGAAACGTAACACGCTAAGTAATATTAAGACCATATTCGTCACACACGCGAGTCGTCAACTGATACCTTGGACGAATACTTCTCTTTATCCTTTGTCTCATACACAGATTGAGACTCACACAGTACACACCACGTGGAAGTGCTCGTCTCTAATTTCAAGTCCTGCACACGCCATTTCTTAAATATTTCCAACTTATAGTTCACACGCCAGTAATTCAGCTTAACTTTAGCACTCGGAAGTATTTCAACTTAGTACTAGCATTCGCAAGTATTTCAACTTACTGCTACACGTGGTTTCATTGCAACCATTGGTCACTTCCGAAGATTACTACTATCTCCTTAATTTTACCTGCCCGTCATTTAATTCTCCCTCCAAAAGTTCCTGAAATAGAGAAATAATTTTGATTCAAACTACTCTTAAGTATTTCACATGCATACCATTCTCTCCTCTCTTTTGTCTTTACGGAGCACACCTAAGACAGGTCTTACCAACACAAGATCCAGCGCCAGAGTGCTGAAATATGGCCATTCTTCAGGTCATCTCGCACCTCCGCCGAGGTGGGGGAGCACCGTGCTACCGTATTGGTCAGCCACATTTCAGGCGCTCAAAGCTCAGGTAAATTTCATCTCTTTGGTTCCACCAAAGGGCCGTCTCAAAGATGATCATTTATTGCACATTCACTATCTTCGGTTAGCAGACGACCGTACATTCATTCATTTCACAGATCTCACCAAACTGAATGTAGGGATTTATTTTGTGGGAGTGCACATGTGATCTATTAAATAAATAAATGGGAGGTACCAGTCATCAGTTTTGCTGAAGACATCCAACACTACTTGCATTCTGTCCCTCGGTTGTCTTATCATGCTGGTGGACGTAGGTCACCTAGAATTCCAGTATATTGTTCCTGAAATTATCCTGCTGAGGACTAACTGTTTATGGGGCCACTGGACTGCACGTGAACAGCTTGATTAGGCTCTAATCTCTCGCATATCAGAGCTGTAGTGCCCCCAGCTGACATCCCACTGCCCCATGTGCTGTACGACTGTTGATGAGTCCACACTCGCAAAAGTGTTCCTGTCCTTCCCAGAAGGATTGGGAGCTTAAATGTCGCTGAGATGAACACCAGGATGTTGAATAGTGTCCTTCTCTCATCACTTGTGAAAACCGAAATTTTCTGAGATATGTTTTAAAAACATTCCGGAAAGGCTGCAACAGTGGCAATAACAAAACACCATTATACAGGCCGCCACTTCCAAAATGTGAACGAGTATGCAGACCCAGGGGTCCCTCAGGATACCACCCTGTAGAGTCGTTCAGAATGCCTCCCGCCAAATTAGTGGCAGATGATTCGAGAACTCGAATGGGAAACCTGGAGGGGAGACGATGTTCATTTCGAGGAACACGACTGAGTACGGACATCTGAAGCTAACCACAGAAGGATTCGACTGCCGACAGTATACGTTTCGCATAAGCACCACCAAGATAAAAAAAAAAAAAAAAACAGGAAATTAGAGCTCATAGGGAGACATATAAGCAGGCTTTTTCCTTCGCAGTATTTGCAAGTGGAATAGGAAAGGGAATGAGTAGTAGTGGTACAGCATACCGTCCAGCACACACCGTACGATGGATTGCGAAAGAGCATATAGATGTAAATTTTGTCTACCTATTAAGACGTGAATCCATCCATTTATAGGCGCACAAAACCGAAGGAAGAAAGTTGTCTCTTATTTATTGAGAAAACAGAAGATGGAACTTCAGCTGCTGATTGTCTCTCAGTAGAAACCTTCCTATTAGCCCCTAAGTTTCTCACTGAAGTCACATCGCGAAACGCATGTGAGAGATTGTAATATTTTTGCCTGCAATACTTACAAGAAACGGAATGGAGCTCACCTCTCAACTCCCCTTTCGTCACAGTATCGCTAACAGCAGTATTCTCACGAATGTTCCAATTTTCGATCTACAGCATTTGAATCCATCTGATTTCGACGAGTAAGAGATGTCCCCCATCAAGTTACAGGCCATTGCTAATTCTCTCGAAATCCCATCACATTCCGGCAGCACTATTCCATTTGTTAGGAGCCTGACAGAGAGCTATCACAACGAAAAAAAATAGTAAACTAATGTACAGGAGGAAATTCACAATCATTCAGAGTATACATGGACCGCAAAAAGAAATTCAAAACCATAACACCCACAATTCATCGATATTGAATGAGTGACTGTAAATATTCCTCCCATAACTGACCTAATCTCCCGTGTTGTATCCGTATGATTAGCATGCTACAAATACGACACTGTAATCGTATACGAGTCTTCATTGACAGCACAACGTCTCCCTCCCCCCATCCTCTTTCTCTCACTCTCTCTGTCCCTCTCCTACACACAACTGAATAAAACCAATAGAATTTTACCACATCTCTTTCTTCTGACAAATCGGGAAACAAATGCGGTCTGCAGGTTGGCATCAACCATATGTGATAATCCCGTACACGTACAGGTCCACTGGAGCAGGCGATATGGGCAACGTCGCTTCCACAGGCCTGTTTATAGTTTTGCAGTCTGTATTGGAGGAAGACAATATCGACAACAAATGCACAAGTCCTATGACCAATACACTGGCTTTTCAGATCTATAGTGTTAAGCCTTCTGCTAGAAATGCTGTCTGTAATTTGGAATCATTTCTTTCCATTCAACCACGTACTTGCACTGGATCCTATGGAGATCTCTTTTAATGATAACAGCCGCTCTCATATCTCGAAACGAGTCACTTTTCCTGAACCTGTCAGTTGAAGACCCCATTCCGCAAAACTCAACTGTGGCTTCAGACAGTCCCTCTGCATTTTGTAACTGCTTCTCGGTCTCTGTTCTGCCCTCACTGCAGCTTTGCCCATGTGATCGCTGCAATTTAAGTCGGAACTGAGTAGAATTCGGAGAGCACTATATGTAAAACCTTCTGCATCCCAATGAGAAACAGGACGAGCTCAGCTACAGCGAAAGGACCATGTTTTGATCACTCCGCAGAAATGAGAACATGTTGTAATAGCTCTGTCAACCGTGTACAATGCGTAAGTCCAGCGCAAAGCAAACGTTTCTCCTGCAACAGGAGATAGTAGAGAAGATGGTACAAGCAGTTATGGTGGTGTTTCTTATCTCAGAAAATAGGAAGAGTCAACATCCTACAGGAAACGGTAGAAGGATGAGGATTTTGATACTTCCTCGCTGCATGTCACTGAACTACATACAGCTACTACAGTCCACAGTTGATCTGAGTCCCTCAGGGTGCATTCAAGTCTGTCACCTAAACATTCTCTCAAATGGCTCAAATGGATCTGAGCACTATGGGACTTAACAGCTATGGTCATCAGTCCCCTAGAACTTAGAACTACTTAAACCTAACTAACCTACGGACGTCACACAACACCCAGTCATCACGAGGCAGAGAAAATCTCTGACTCCCCCGGGAATCGAACCCGGGAACCCGGGCGTGGGAAGCGAGAAAGCTACCGCACGACCACGAGCTGCGGACTAAACATTCTCTCTGTCGTGGTAATTGTGTACCATCCAACAAAGAACAACTACAAACTATAAAACCTCTACTAACGTCACCCCAGTAGAGAACGCAATAAGATATGACTGCATCCCTCTTTTTTTGATATACCAAAAAAAAAAAACACCTTTTGAAAGCTGACATCAAGTATATGTGGTGGTCCTATTAAATATACAAGTATTGGTCCATTGGAGCAGGGAGTCAGCGATTGAAGTCGCTTTCACAGGGTCGTGTAAAGTTTCGTCACCCATACTGTAGGAAGACTCGCAAGAGAGGCTCCCTTTGTTCTTCTTCCATAAGTAGTTCGATATATTGTTGTTTTTTCCCTACTGCAACACAACCCAGCAGTGTGCTTCATACACTGCCATACATTTTGTTTTTCCGCCATAACTTTGTGATCTGCATCATGTGCTAAACCGTTATTAACACGTTTCAATCCGTTTTCTCTCACAGAAAGCAGTACATCGCATGGTGTAAACTATGCTACTTCCACACCACACACAAAGGGTGGTTGAAATAAAAGACAGAGGCATTGTTTCTTATTGACAAAAATGTGGAAGACACTGCAACATATGGAACCTGGAAGAGTTTATAGTACTGTGGAGCGCTTAAAAGCGGCTGCACAAAGGTGATGACTTCTACAATTAGTCTCATCTTTCACAGGTTTAGTGGATATATAGGAGATCAATTTCCTAGAGACCAAGAGCATCGATTCATTGTATGGAGGCCATGTACGTGTTCACCGTTTCGATGTTGGCCAACCCTGTAAGGTTTTGCTCCCACCAAGAGTCTCTCCATCTCAAACAAGCGGTGTTAGTCAATTACAATGTGTTAATCAACAGCACACATGGAGATGGGTGGGATGGTAAACACACTGTCGATATTGGACAATGTTTTGTAATAAGCACCACAGTTGACAGTTCTATCAATTTTAGAAATTTTAAATGTTTCTGATTAATTTCAATGATGACCTATGTCAAGAAAGCATCCTTTCCCGTTTCTGTATCATTTATAAGCCACCCCTCCACTACAATGCATGTACCATATACCAGATTGCGAATATGGGTAGATTACAGTGCAGTATGTCCATTCATGGTAAATTCTCGAACATATATCATCAAAATATATCAGACAGAGCCCTATACCGATGCAGTTAAGTTTTCTAGACATTTCTATCACTTCAATCACTGTGCATAATTTACGATTATGACCACCTATCTTCCCCTATGTGGATGGGGTTCGCATAACGTTCTCACATTCTTAGGGTAAAGTTAGAGGTTGAAAGATTTCCCTGCATTATCTTTGATTAACCCTCCCTGCAAGACTGTCACCGATTTAATTTTCAGCTAACCAGAAGTAGGAGGGCACCTTACCCACTACATTCCACATCTCATGAAGGAACAGAACATGCCAAGTCTCTAACTGCTGTACAGCAATGGCTGTTCTGCACTAGTCTTAGTCATAGCACCCATCCAAGTGCACAAGATCCCTCCAGGTGCGTGCATGTTGATGAGTTTAGCATCCCTAATCGGTGAACAGTAGATATGAGAGAATTGTGATGATATAACAGATGATTAAGAAGAAGACATGTGTGCTTTGTGAATGATGGAGCTCCAGGCAGATGGAATTTGAAGCGTTTTATGTAAATCATCTATGCTATCAATTCTAAAATATTGTTCTACAGGCTGGGGTCAGTACCAAGAACCTACTGCCAAAAGAGAAATGCTCGTAGAACATAAATATTTGCGCTCCTAAGACTACATGGATCTGTACTTACTCACACTATTACGTTAAAGTCTTGGGGTTTCCAAAATATTAGTTATAAAGAGTGCAAGGCTCTTAACATTCAAATGCAGCATATATATGTCCAACACCTGACATACATCCACCCTGCAAGTTGTCTGTGCAACACACTGCACTGACAAACTTTAAGAAGGTAAAAATACATCCTTCTACCCCCAAGGAAAAAAAATGGTTCAAATGGCTCTGAGCACTATGAGACTTAACCTCTGAGGTCATCAGTCCCCTAGAACTTAGAACTAGTTAAACCTAACTAACCTAAGGATATCATACACATCCATGCCCGAGGCAGGATTCGAACCTGCGACCGATGCGTCAGCGCGGTTCCAGACTGTAGCCCCTAGAACTGCTCGGCAACAAAAAACACATACAGTCTTTGACATACATGCACAACATAGCTTTCCTTAGGTGTATAGTATCTCTACATCTACATCTACATCCATACTCCGCAAGCCACCTGACGGTGTGTGGCGGAGGGTACCCTGAGTACCTCTATCGGTTCTCCCCTCTATTCCAGTCTCGTATTGCTCGTGGAAAGAAGGACTGTCGGTATGCTTCTGTGTGGGCTCTAATCTCTCTGATTTTATCCTCATGGTCTCTTCGCGAGATATACGTAGGAGGGAGCAATATACTGCTTGACTCTTTGGTGAAGGTATCTTCTCGAAACTTTAACAAAAGCCCGTTCCGAGTTACTGAGCGTCTCTCCTGCAGAGTCTTCCACTGGAGTTTATCTATCATCTCCGTAACGCTTTCGCGATTACTAAATGATCCTGTAACGAAGCGCGCTGCTCTCCGTTGGATCTTCTCTATCTCTTCTATCAACCCTATCTGGTGCGGATCCCACACTGCTGAGCAGTATTCAAGCAGTGGGCGAACAAGCGTACTGTAACCTACTTCCTTTGTTGTCGGATTGCATTTCCTTAGGATTCTTCCAATGATCTCAGTCTGGCATCTGCTTTACCGACGATCATTCCATTTTAAATCACTTCTGATGAGTACTCCCAGATAATTTATGGAATTAACTGCTTCCAGTTGGTGACCTGCTATTTTGTAGCTAAATGTTAAGGGACCTATCTTTCTATGTATTCGCATCACATTACACTTGTCTACATTGAGATTCAATTGCCATTCCGTGCACCATGCGTCAATTCGCTACAGATCCTCCTGCATTTCAGTACAATTTTCCATTGTTGCAACCTCTCGATACACCACAGCATCATCTGCAAAAAGCCTCAGTGAACTTCCGATGTCATCCACCTGGTCATTTACGTATATTGTGAATAGGAACGGTCCTATGACACTCCCCTGCGGCACACCTGAAATCACTCTTACTTCGGAAGACTTCTCTCCATTGAGAATGACATTCTGCGTTCTGTTATCTAGGACCTCCTCAATCCAATCACACAATTGATCTGATAGTCCGTATGCTCTTACTTTGTTCATTAAACGACTGTGGGGAACTGTGTCAAACGCCTTGCGAAAGTCAACAAACACGGCATCTACCTGTGAACCCGTGTCTAAGGCCCTCTGAGTCTCGTGGACGAATAGCGCGAGCAGGGTTTCACACGACCGTCTTTTTCGAAACCTACAGAGTAGATTTCTAGTCTCCAGAAAAGGCATTATACTCGAACATAATACGTGTTCCAAAATTCTACAACTGATCGACGTTAGAGATATAGGTCTATAGTTTTGCACATCTATTCGACGTCCCTTCTTGAAAATGGGGATGACCTGTTCCCTTTTCCAATCCTTTGGAACGTTTCGCTCTTCTAGAGACCTACGGTACACCGCTGCAAGAAGGGGGGCAAGTTCCTTCGCGTACTCTGTGTAAAATCGAACTGGTATCCCATTAGGACCAGCGGCCTTTCCTCTTTTGAGCGATTTTAATTGTTTCTCTATCCCTCTGTCGTCTATTTCGATATCTACCATTTTGTCAACTGTGCGACAATCTAGAGAAGGAAGCACAGTGCAGTCTTCCTCTGTGAAACAGCTTTGGAAGAAGACATTTAGTATTTCGGCCTTTAGTCTGTCATCCTCTGTTTCAGTATCATTTTGGTCACAGAGTGTCTGGACATTTTGTACCCACTGTTTACATCCGATCATGGTGCATAAATTAAGCTATACTCTCATCAGTCCTGCAAGATGATCGTCAGCAATGGAGAATGCCTCTTACAAAGACAGAAATAATAGCACAGCAGTGGTTTTTGATATGTGAAATTACACGCCATGCTGCTCCAACTCCGGGAACAGAACACAGTCTCTTCCAAGCACAACATATGTCAAGCAATTGTACGAGTATTTGCAGGGATTTCAGTATTTCAAAAACACTTCCACTAATTACAATCACCTTGACATGAATCTGAAGATTCGAATTATGTCCAAGATGCGGCAACAGAATGGAGTACGTCACATAAATCTTTGTTTGTCTAGAGAAGGGTGCCAAAACAGGTCTTCTATTGATGGACATGTTCCATCACACTTGCTTTAGAAGTCATCTGCTAACTGTGGTATGGAGGGGTTTTGCTGTTAACGACAGCAGGTAGATAGTGCTCTAAGTCGAACGCAGATTATACCACACAACTGATACACCCTCAAAGAACAACTGAAAAAAATGGTGTAATGCATGATAAATGACCTGCAACAACATATCCCTCTCTCTAGAATGCATCATCAGTAGAATGTTAAATCATATCTCCTTACAACTGCATCTCAATCAATCACTCCATCCACTTTCTATCATCCTTTAACGTACATCCAAGTCAGTTTTGAGGCAGATGGTTGTCTTTTCCAGGAAAGTATCAAAGACAGCACTCAGTCAACTCGCATGTATCACTGTTACCTCAATAGACATACAGTGGAATGTTATTAAAAGACCATACAACAAGTATTCTGTAAGATATTTGCTAGCTGAAACTGCATGGCTCTGATCATGGCTCTGATAGGTGGAAATGACAGAGAAGCACATTGTCAGTACTACAAAGGGTCAAATATGCGATCCATTCTGTAGTTGTATGTTGCAGTCACCCACCTGGTAATACAACAATCTTTAGCTAAGGACACTTTCTAAAAATCTATAATGTGCTTGCCAATAACTTTGGGGTCACAACTGGGCTTGTGATCCAATATACATAAATTTGTTACTCTACATTTGGCGGTCATCTGCGTTAGACATTCTATTCCAGCCGTCTAATCGCTGTCGACGAAAAGTAACTCTTTTCCTGGATCGCAATGCTTCCATGTCCATTTTTTCTCATCTTACTCTTGCTGCTACATGCTCATCCCCATGTAGGAAAATTATCCTGAACCAAGAAGAAGACATGCAAGTACTTCCTCTGTCCCCCTCAATTTCATCGTACATCGGCGTATTTTCACTCAATTTATACGTATTTTCCGCCAATTTACGTAATTTTATAGAGTTAATGTAACTTCTGCCCATGCGATCATGACATCACTTCTCGTCGTGTATTCTAAAATTGCTTGTAAATGTAGCGAAATTGTCAACGCCTAGCGCAGATGCACTATTTTTATGATGAGACGGTATAGTATAGCACTGTACTCGAATGCATACAGTCACTTCCAACCATATATTCTGCAGCAGCAGTGCATTTGCTCTGCTTTCTGCATGCCTGTGTCTGCACATGTGTTACGGATGGCTCAGGGAGGAAGGCACCATGGCTTCTGACAACCGATGCGTGGTGTGGCCCAGCAGACAGCACGATGTGACCACCAGATCTGGAACAGTGCAGTTATGCACTTTGGAATAAATAAAATGCTGCACTTCCACATGCTGCCTTGTATATCATAAATGGTTCAATTAATATTCCACACACTGCAGTTGGTTCCCAGACTATTTTCAACATAGGATTATACAGTCAGTCAGTTGCCAATTACTGTTTGGTACACTGACCTAGGTTTTGACACCTGCTAAGGGTGTCTTCATCAGAATGAAATTCTGATAAACCATAAAATTACATTGCAAAAAATCTATGGTCCCAATTTAAAACAGCCTCTGCCAGATATGCCTATCTAGGAGTAACATCAGACTCTGAGCCTGATATTAGTAATCAGTGGTCGTGGTCTCTTCGAAACGAAATGCCCAGATATCTACCACCGCTGTCACTGTAGAAGATGAGGTTAGGGCAGTTCTTGTAGATGCCCAACAGCGTCATGATTCCTTCCAATTTCCATATGTTGCGATGCCTTATACATTTTTCTCAAAAAGAAACACCATCTCATTCCCCTATTTCTACCATTCTGTGTGTTATGGAAGCAGTAGAGTGTACACCATGTGATGCCCAGCTTTCTGTCAGAGCCAACAGATCGAAACGTGTTGATGTCGTTTTAACACATGACACATACCTCAAAGTCGTAGTGGAAAAATAAAATGTATGGCACTGTACAAACCAACTGCTTGGATGTGTTATAGCATAAAAGAACAATATATCGAACGGCTTGTGAAAGGACAACAGAGGGATCCTCTATTGCGGTCGATAGTCTGCGGGATATGGTCCTCCTACAGTGTGGGAGACGAAAGCTTGCACTAGTCTGTGAAAGCGACTTCGATCACTGGCTCCCTGCTCCAATGGACCAATACTTGTATATTTAATAGGACCACCACATATACTCGATGTCAGTACTCAGACGGTATTTGTTTTTGATATATCGCAAAAGGAGGATGCAGTCACATCTTATCGAGATCTCTACGAAGCGACGTTAGCACACTTTTTAAAGTCTGTAGTTTTTCTCTGTTGGAGAGGATAGTGAGGGTGTTTGGGTGACAGACATAAATTCACTCTGAGGAATGCAGATCTCCTTTGAACTCTAGTACTTGTACGTAGTTCAGTGCTGTACAGCAGTGCAGTAGCAAAGTCCTTTTTCCGGTTCCCATATGATGTTGACTCTTCCTATTTTTTGAGAGAATAAATACCACCATAACTGCTCGTACCATCTTTTCTGCTATCTGTTGTTGCAAGAGAAACCTTCGTTTCACTCTGGCTTAACACGCAGTACATGGTTGGTGGAGCTATGAAAACATGTTCTCATTTCTGCTGAGTGTTCAAAACATGGTCCTGTCGCTTTAGTTCAGTTCCTCCTGTTTCTCCACGAGACATAAAAGGTTTAACATATAGTTCTCTCAGAATTCCTCTCAGTTCCGACTGAAACTGCAACGATCACATGGGAAAAGCTCCAGGGAGGACAGGGCACAAACTGAGAAGCAGTTAAAAGATGCAGAGGGACTGTTTGAAGCCACGCTTGAGTTTTGCGATGTGGGGTCATCCGCTGACAAGTTCCAAAAAAAAGTGGCTCGTATCGGGATATGAGAGCTCCACAAGTATGATTCACCAGTGGCTGTATCATTAAAAGACTTCTCCATAGGATCCAGTACAAGTGTGCAGTTGAATGGAGAGATATGATTTCAAATCATAGACAGCATTCCTACACCAAAGCTATAAAAAGCCACTATATTGGTCATGTTGTTTGTTCTTGTTATGGTCTTCAGTCCTGAGACTGGTTTGATGCAGCTCTCCATGCTACTCTATCCTGTGCAAGCTTCTTCATCTCCCAGTACTTACTGCAACCTACATCCTTCTAAATCTGTGTAGTGTATTCATCTCTTGGTCTCCCTCTACGTTTTTACCCTCCACGGTGCCCTCCAACGCTAAATTTGTGATCCCTTGATGCGTCATAACATGTTTTACAAACCGGTCCCTTCTTTTTGTCAGGTTATGCCACAGACTCCTCTTCTCCCGTATTCTATTCAATACCTCCTCATTTGTTATGTGATCTACCCATCTAATCTTCAGCATTCTTCTCTAGCACCACATTTCGAAAGCTTCTATTTTCTTCTTGTCTAAACTATTTATCGTCCATGTTTCACTTCCATACATTGCTACACCCCATACAAATACTTTCAGAAACGACTTCCTCACACTTAAATCTGTGGTCGATGTTAACAAATTTCTCTTCTTCAGAAACGCTTTCCTTTCCATTGCCAGACTACATTTTATACCCTCTCTACTTCGACTATCATCAGTTATTTTGCTCCACAAATAGCAAAACTCCTTTACTATTTTAAGTGTCTCACATCCTAATCTAATTCCGTCAGCATTACCCGACTTAATTGGACTACATTCGATTATCCTCATTTTGCTTTTGTTGAATATCATTTTATATCCTCCTTTCAAGACACTGTCCATTCCATTCAACTGCTCTTCTAACTCCTTTGCTGTCTCTGCAGAATTACAATTGAAACGTCGCCTTAGAAAAATTTATACACGACTGTGCTTAAACTGACACACAATATTTTTTAGCGCAACGCAATCTGACTTTCAATAATC
Source organism: Schistocerca gregaria (assembly GCF_023897955.1). Taxonomy (NCBI): domain Eukaryota; kingdom Metazoa; phylum Arthropoda; class Insecta; order Orthoptera; family Acrididae; genus Schistocerca; species Schistocerca gregaria. The sequence goes on from NC_064923.1 coordinate 477,353,346, forward strand.
CCTACAAGAGAATGGCCCTGACTAACAATAACCTATACGTTTCACAAATCACTTATCTCACAAAAATCTTCGTTACTCAAGCTACTGCAATACAGCAAGCGCCACTACTGCCAGCTAAATAAAAGATTCAAACTACTGAAGGCACTAACTACTGATAGGCATAGTTAGCAAATGAAAGATTTTAATACAGAACAAACAATGTATTTACCTTAATAGTCAAAATATATATGGTAGTTCACGACATCCAGTCTTACAAATTACAAAACTCCGCCATCTCTCTCCCCACGTCCACCACTGCTGGCGGCTCACCTCCAACTGCCCAACGCTACGCGCTGTTAGCATCCAGCTGCCGCTGCCCAACACTACAATGCAGACAACAATGCAAACCAGCCACAGACTGCACACGGCACAGGCAGTGATTTTTCATCAATGTATTTACCTTAATAGTCAAAATATATATGGTAGTTCACGACATCCAGTCTTACAAATTACAAAACTCCGCCATCTCTCTCCCCACGTCCACCACTGCTGGCGGCTCACCTCCAACTGCCCAACGCTACGCGCTGTTAGCATCCAGCTGCCGCTGCCCAACACTACAATGCAGACAACAATGCAAACCAGCCACAGACTGCACACGGCACAGGCAGTGATTTTTCATACAGAGCGCTACGTGGCATTACCAATAAGAAAACGTAAACAGCCTACTTACATAGCCCCCATGCTCCCCACAAAATAATTTAGAAATTGTTTTGGGCAGTGGCCAATACAGATTTGAAATTTTTTTTTCATAATTATGATTACAATAGCAAAGAAATCAAATGCACACACTTATTGATACAATGTTGGTCAAAAGCTAAAATTTTCTCACAGTCCATCTAGACAGTCGTGATCATTCATCACAGTAAAATAGTAGCAATAAAAGAAAATGCACACGGAAGTAGTGGATTTCCATGAAGTCTTGAAGAAGTAGTGTTGTCCTTCCTATGGAAAGACAGTGCTGACTCTTGACATGCAGACAGGTAGAGGGCCACAACAGAGCAAACTCACAGCAGAGTCAGTCGAAGTTTTGAAGAATATTGGTAGGTAGATCGGCACAGAGTAGAACCATTGTAGTCCTGGTAGAGATTATGGCATTGGTGGGCCACCAGAGATGCAGACCGACTGTAGACCTTGTAGAAATAATGGTATTGGTGGGTCATCAAAGGTGTAGACCCAGTGTAGTCCTCGTAGAGATGGCCAGCAGCCATCTGTTTGACTGCGCAGGTGCACAATCACCATTGAAGAGTCTTGCGGATAATATAGCAAGTCCATAACCACCACTTGTGCACGCACAAAAAATTTTTTTTGAAATATCCTTAGAATCAGCAATGCTGTTATCCAGTCCCTTGCTGAATTATTAACACACGTGCAAACACTATCAGTCCCTACTTCTCATATATTATCCTTATACTACGACCAACAGAAACGTGTGCAGTGAAATGTAACTTACAAATTACTTAATTTGATGAACTGGTGTCAATTACAATTTTATAACATAAGAATACAATAACAAAGGTACAAAATACATCTTTAAAGAACATAACACTACAGATAACATTTGCAGTAGTACAGGCTTTACAAAAGAATCGAAATAGCAAATACATCAGTGTTACAAAAATTACGACATAAGTACATACATAAAAGATCAGAATAACTTTTGAAACATCAACTTCACACATGAGCATTAGAACAAAACAGAATAAATAATGTTTAAACATCTTTACGAAGTAAATAGCATGTTATTAATGCAAATTATGTTTGAGGATAACAGTATTCCTCATCATAGTGAATGTAGCTTAGTATTAGAAGAGAAAAAATTCTATGAAACAGTACACAGAGGCAGGAAGAAAACAAATACACAAGGGTACACAAACATATAGTGGGATACACAAAAGGAAAGGACAGGCTTTGTTTTCAGTGTAACATTTGGTACTGCAGTCTAACCCAAAACTTCATTCTGTAGATCTTTCGTCATATCTCAACATTTGTTTCCACCAAAAATATCCTATCCAAGCATGCTTTCTGTATTTTGCTGACATCCTCTTTCAAAAATAGTTTTTCTCCAATGTACACTACTTTTTTGGCCAAACCATTTTCTTATAGCTTCTCAATGCTTTTCTTCCAATTAATCATAGTTAGATTCTACCCCCTCTTAACCTAACTTAAATCTACTGAGCTCAGATGCTTAACTAAGGGACGAGGCAATGCAGCAGCACCAAACAATTTACACAAACAGCAATGATAAAAAAATGGAAATTGGCAAAAAAAGGCAGCAATATTACAACTAATATAAGGCAATGCGCAGCAAACAAGAAAAATAAATCAGTAATAAAATTGGCTTAACCTAGTAATACAAAGTGACATTCAGTAGCACTATGAATGGCAAACAGCCGCAGCAAATGCTATAACTTATACCTAAACATGACAAACCCACAAGCAGAAAAAATAGTACACTAAAGACAACAATGCAGATAAGGACAATGTCTATTCACATCTTAATGTCTATGCAATTAAAGTGGTGCACCACAAAAACTAATGCTACAACAAATTACCAAGTACTTGAAAAGGAAATTATATATACAGTTACTGTTATTAGTCGCTTCTTATTGATCTTTCCATTCCAAGAGCTCCTTTTTCGAAGAATGTGGATAATGAAATAATTATTTAATAGATCTGTTGACAGAAAGTGTTCACATTAGCAAATGCATTTAATTTCATTTTATAAAACCAATGCTGCAACACAGCTGGAAACCAGATATCAAATGAAATAAGCAACTATGAAAGGCAAAGCATAAAAATATCATTCAATAGTCATGTGACATTTCATAAGTTAGTACAAATTCTCTCAACTCTCGTAGAAAGACGCTTGTCATTATCAGGTGTGCAGAAGTAAATAAGCATCTTTTCCAAGTAATGAGCGTGTCGTTTTTGCGACGCTTTCTGCAAAGGAATGTCAATAGCGAGGATAATGGACTCCCTTTTTTTTCTTGTGCCTCTGAAAGGCACACACTAATGGCTTGTTTCCTGGTGGCTCTCACCCAGCTGGGCGCCTACGACGCATTACGTGCTGGTGGTCACTTAAGTTTCTTACCGAAATATTTACGACACCAGTTTCCACTACAGTGGCAGTCTCATATAAAAAATTTCACAGGTCAAGAATTTGCGTTACACATCTGTAGAAACAAAATTCTATTAATATAACAGTGTCCAAAAAGTTTTCGTCAGCATTGTAATACATTCAAGCATTTACATACATTTCATAACTCTTAAAGTATTATTCTTGGTTTTCAGCAACCTTTTTCACAAACCAGAGTCCCTAACCACTACTCATTATTCCTTACCTTATTCGTCGATACTTCTTCAATATTTCATCATAACAGATAATTAGCATAATCAAATAACTCATATAGCATCAGCTTATTGATCATAAACATATAGCAACAGCATAATACACATATTCATCGTAATAACAACATCATAACACCTCAGTCTAATTCTCAAAATCGTCGTAGCTTCCTCCACTAATTTCAAACCTAAAAAAATTCTCTGCTCATGTCAAAAGTGTCATCTACCTCAAACGTACTTTAAAAATCATGATCCCATACCAAATATGTCATTCAAAGCTCTCATAGTGTCACAATGGTTCCGAAAAAATATGAACATTTCACAAAGTACAGACTAAATACAATTTCATAAGTGTGAAATTATCCAACTGTGTAATTGCGTAAACATGTGTCACTGACGTAGTAAATAAAAAATGTTTGTCTCTCATTTAATTGATCACATAGCTGTGTAATTCTGTGTTAGAGAAATATGGTACCAATGTGTAGAGTTGTATAAGCAAATACCATATTAGCTAGGGCTCCTTGTGCTTGCCAAACACATGGTACACAAAGTAGGCGTGTACCCCCCTGAGGATTAATGTAATTATACCCTCAGGTGTTACAGATTACAGCAATGGAATGAAATGTATCACGTAAAACTTTCTTTTTAATTCAACAATCTTGATAAATAAATGGCTTAAGTACCAAATTAATCACTCAAGATAATTCTGTGGAACTGTCGTAGTTATCGTCCTCTGTAAGCAAAGTTCTGCTGAAGTCAATGTACTTACCTCATCATAAACGAAAGTGAAATGTTTTCCGTATAGATATCGTAGTTGTTACGTACCTTACCGTGATCAAGAAAGTACTATAATGTAACGTATTGTTGTGCTACGATAAAGGCTGTCTCATTGTAGCTATACCACAAAAGTTACTACTAAAACATGTTTTACTTTCCAGAATAATACAGAAAAACTGTGCAGATATAAAACAGATACACCGCCAAAGCAACAATGTAAATCGTGTCACATATTAGTCGCGTCGTGATATGATCGTGTAGTTATCAAAGAAACCAAATGCTAAGTCATCTTTAATCTCACCGAATGTACTTCAAATAAAGAATGTATTTTCAAGTAAACCAAAATGTTGCATTAAAATCTCATTAGCAGTACTGGTAAATGTTCTAAGTAAGTAAGCCTTATAGTCGTTACGTAATCTTGCAACTAACAAGCAAGAATGTACACACAATAACACTGTGACGTCTGTTCACTATAACAATGCACTCGTAAATACTGTCTAAATATGTTCCGTAGGTTCTAGACTGGATAGTAAACTTCAAACATTGTTGCATGTTAACAGTTTGTAAGTGTGACAAAGCATACTAGAAATGTGAAGTGAAATGTTTTATGGCAAAGACAAAGTTAAAAAGCAGATTATCTTTCAATAAACGGTTTTACATGTGAAATGTGGTGTAAACCTTTACTCTTCCTAGTACGCAGAGTTTCAACTTCAACGCAATTATCATGCGGTATACGTCGGTAGAGAATACTGGAATTTTTCTCAAGGTTAGCGTCTATGTTATTTTTCTCTGCGCCAGCCGGAGAACGCGGCTGCCTGCGGTGCGAGTCATTGTCTGTCTCTTTGTTGGCGCGCGCCGTTATTGGGATTAGGAGACCTAACTTCTACAAATTCACCTTGCCGAGAAGGCCCAGCTCTGTTTGAATCCCGCCAGTTCTGATGAAATTCCGGTCTGTCGTTATAATTATATCGTCTGTCGTCATGTCGGTAGATTCCATAGTTTCTTTCTTGTCGGTTAAGTGGTGGAGAATTTCTCCCTTGAGTATCACGGTGCGGTGGACCCTTGCGTCTGAAATTATTCTGTATCCCGTGATAACAATTATTTCCGTGATAATAATTATTTTGGTTTCCATATTGTCTGTTTCTATCATTGTCTGTGTAATATTCATTACTGCGGAAATATGATATTTCTTTGTAACTATTACTACTCTGCCAACGGTTGTCATATGGGTGGTGTCTGTTTTGGTCACGATTTACGTTGTACGAATAGCCTTGTCGTGTATTATTTCTGTAATCGCGGAATTGTGACAGGTGTGACCTGTAATTGTTGCGCTCCTGTTTTCGCGTTCCGCGATTGTCAGTGACAATTTCCAGTTCTTGTAACAGTCCCTGAAAAGCTTCAATGTCGTCTTTGCAACGCCCTGACAAAATCATATTCCTTAAATGTTCAGGCAATTTCATTATGCAAATGCGGATGAGTTCTGAAGGGCTATATGGGTTTGAAAGATATTGGTTCTTATGCAACATGTCTTCAAAATATTTGACGAGACTGAAAAATTCAGATTGTTCAAAGTGTTTCATCATCATGATGCATGTTTTACTCGGTCTTGTGTAGCTTGAGACCAATATGCTGAGATGAAGGCATGATAAAATTCTCCTTCACTGTAACAATCGTGAATGACCGATCGCATTCTTACAGCTGGTTCATTCTCCAAGTAGCCACACATAAATTCTAACCTGTGCTCCAATGACCAGTTGGGAGGAAAACAATGTGAGAATTGATGGAGCCACGCTTGTGGATGAATGTCATTGCCATAATTCTTAAATGTTTTGAATTTACGTGCAGTAATGAACAGCTTGTAGTCAAAATCATCGTGTCGGCTGGTAGCATATCGGTCACTGTTACGTCGTGTCGGCGGTTCCATCTCAAAATTCGGTGCACCTTGCCAATTTCTTTCATAATTTCCGAAATGCACTGTGTTATTATTCTGTGGCTTTTCCGTATTTCTAAGTCCCTCTTCCCGTGTTGGAGCGCGAGTGTCCTCTGAAATACGTATTTGCTGTATTACCTGTGTCAGCTGATCTTGTACTTCCTGGATTTCTCTTTGGTGTTGCGTACTAATTTGATTCAGACTTTGTTTGAATTTCCTAACTTGTTCGCACTCTTCTGTGTCATTAAAGACTACCGGTTTTGTGTCATTCAGATTATCATGTACCTTCGTAGATAAATTAGTAAACTGATCCGAAAGTTCGGCTACCTTCTCCGATAGTGAACACACTTCCTCAGTGTGTTTTTCTGAACCAAGTTTCAGTGTGTCCATTTGTGTTGAAATCGAAACTACTGTGTCCTTTAAGTTTTCCTGAGTTTTTGCAAGTTGCGTAACCGAATCGGTGGATGCAACTGAGTCCATTTTAGCTTGCAAGGTGTCGTGATTTTCACGAACAACAGTTTGCAATTCTTTTATGGCTGCTTCGTGATTCTGTAATGCATTTTCATGCCGCGAAAAAATATGTTGGAAATGCTCACAAATTTGTGTTTTTACGTCATTACAGATTTTTTGACATTTCGATTCAATGTTATGTAACTCAGTAGTTAAGTCTTCACGTGTTTGTTCAAGTGTGGTGTCTAACTTTTGAAGCTTTTGCTGTGTTTGTCTCTGATTTTGTTCCATTGTGTCTAACTGTTGCTGTGTTTGTCTCTGGTGTTGTTCCATTGTGTCTAACTGTTGCTGTGTTTGTCTCTGGTGTTGTTCCATTGTGTCTAACTGTTGCTGTGTTTGTCTCTGGTGTTGTTCCATTGTGTCTAACTGTTGCTGTGTTTGTCTCTGGTGTTGTTCCATTGTGTCCAACTTTTGAAGATTTTGTTCCATTGTGTCTAACTTTTGAAGCTTTTGCTGTGTTTGTCTCTGATTTTGTTCCATTGTGTCTAACTTTTGAAGCTTTTGCTGGGTTTGTCTCTGATTTTGTTCCATTGTGTCTAACTTTTGAAGATTTTGCCCCATATGTTTCTGATTTTGCATTAATTGCAATAATAATGTAATAGTGTCTGGAATCTGTTTTTCTATGCTTTTTGGCAGTGCATTTTCACCGGCAACATTTACATTTTGACAGGCAGAAAATGTGTCTTGACTCATTTGAGAAAACTGTGAGGACCCATAACCTAGGTCTACAGTACTTGCAATATTGTGTCCTGTCATTTCGGATTCCTGAGGCGAGCTGTTGCCGACTGATCGATCGATAATTGTTCCCTGTTCACTACTTGTTTCATTGTCTACACCATTATTTGCCTCCCGCTCCATTTCCCTATGCACAATTACCAAATTACTACTTCGAATGTCTGTTAATTCACTACACAGTGGTGCTGATAAGCGACGCTCGTCGTCACTATTGTTTCTCAGTTTACTTTAGAGCCTAGTGTTACGTTTTTCACACGCCATTATTGTCACAATATTTCACACGATAACACATAAAAGCACAATTTGAAGAGCAAAAATAAGAGAACACATTAACATAGCACTGAAAATAATATCTAGTTAATTGCAAGATAAGCTGCGAAATACCTGGTGCAAATCTACATGCATGCCACAACTGTTTTACTGTACAACAATGAAGACTGCAACTACAAAGGAAACTCTCTCTATGATTACGCGCTAGCAATAAACAAACGCTACACTAACTACACAAACTACAAGAAAAAAATCAGAAGATTCCAGCGAGGTATCCTCGGCTAAGGGTCGACGTATGAAACGCCCCCTTAGAAAAATTTATACACGACTGTGCTTAAACTGACACACAATATTTTTAGCGCAACGCAATCTGACTTTCAATAATCCCTACAAGAGAATGGCCCTGACTAACATTATCCTATACGTTTCACAAATCACTTACCTCACAAAAATCTTCGTTACTCAAGCTACTGCAATACAGCAAGCGCCACTACTGCAAGCTAAATAAGATTCAAACTATTGAAGGCACTAACTACTGATAGGCATAGTTAGCAAATGAAAGATTTTAATACAGAACAAACAATGTATTTACCTTAATAGTCAAAATATATATGGTAGTTCACGACATAGTCTTACAAATTACAAAACTCCGCCATCTCTCTCCCCACGTCCACCACTGCTGGCGGCTCACCTCCAACTGCGCAACGCCACGCGCTGTTAGCATCCAGCTGCCGCTGCCCAACACTACAATGCAGACAACAATGCAAACCAGCCACAGACTGCACACGGCACAGGCAGTGATTTTTCATACAGAGCGCTACGTGGCGTTACCAATAAGAAAACGTAAACAGCCTACTTACACAATGTCATCTGTGAACCTCAAAGTTTTTATTTCTTCCCCATAGATTTTAATACCTACTCCAAATTTTTCTTTTGTTTCCTTTACTGATTGCTCAGTATAGGGATTGAATAACATAGGGGATATGCTACAACCCTGTCTCACTCCCTTCCCAACCACTGCTTCCCTTCCATGCCCCTCGACTCCTATAACTGCCATCTGGTTTCTGTACAAATCGTAAACAGCCTTTCGCTCCCTGCATTTTACCACTGCCACCGTTAGAATTTGAAAGAGGGTATTCCAGTCAACATTGTCAAAAGCTCTCTCTAAGTCTACGAATGCTAGAAACGTAGGTTTGCTTTTCCTTAATCTTTCTTCTAAGATAACTCGTAAAGTCAGTATTGCCTCAAGTGTTCCAACATTTCTACCAGTTTTTCCGTTTGTCTGTAAAGAATTCGAGTTAGTATTTTGCAGCTGTGACTTATTAAAATGATAGTTCGGTAATTTTCACATCTGGCAAGCCTGTCTCATACATCCTGCTTACCATATTGTAGAGTTTTGTCAGGACTGGCTCTCCTAAGACCGTCAGTAGTTCTAATGGTATGTTGTCTACTCCCGGGGCCTTGTTGTGACTCAGGTGTTTCAGTGCTCTGTCAAACACTTTACGCAGTATCCTATCTCCCATTTTATCTTCATCTACATCCTCTTCAATTTCCATAATACTGTCCTCAAGTACATCGCCCTTGTATAGATTCTCTATATACTCCTTCCACCGTTCTGCTTTGCCTTCTTTGCTTAGAACTGTGTTTCCTTCTGAGCTCTTAATATTCATACAAGTGGTTCTCTTTTCTCCAAAGGTCTCTTTAATTTCCCTTTAGGCAGTATCTATCTTATTCCTAGTGAGATAAGCCTCTACATCCTTACATTTGTCCTCTAGCCATCCCTGCTTACCCATTTTGCGCTTCCTGTCGATCTAATTTTTAAGACGCTCGTATTCCTTTTTCCCTGCTTCATTTACTGCATTTTTGTATTTTCTCCTTTCATCAATGAAATTCAATATTTCTTATGTTACCCAAGGATTTCTTGTAGCCCTCGTTTTTTTTACCTACTTGATCCTCTGCCGCCTTCACTACTTTATCGCTCAGAGCTACCCATTCTTCTTCTACTTTATTTCTTTCCCCCATTCCTGTCAATTGTTCCTTTATGCTCTCCCTGAAACCCTGTACAACCTCTGGTGTAGTCAGTTTATCCAGGTTCCATCTCCTTAAATTCCCACCTTCTTGCAGTTTCTTCAGTTTTAATCTACAGTTCATAACCAATAGATTGTGGTCAGAGTTCACATCTGCCCCTGGAAATGTCTTACAATTTAAAACCTCTCTATCTTGTCCACAATAATGCGTTCGCTATGCTGTTTGTAATAGCTTACCCGCACTCCTATTTTTTTATTCATTATTAAACCTACTCCTGCATTACCCCTATTTGACTTTGTATTTATAACCCTGTATCCAGCTGACCAAATTTCTTGTTCCTCATGTCACCGAACTTCACTAATTCCCACTATATCTAAATTTAACCTATCCATTTCCTTTTTTAAATTTTCTAACCTACCTGCCCGATTAAGGGATCTGACATTCCACGCTCCGATCCGTAGAACGGCAGTTTTCTTTCTCCTGATAACGACGTCCTCTTAAGTAGTCCCCGCCCGGAGATCCGAATGGGGGACTACTTTACCTCCGGAATATTTTACCCAAGAGGACGCCATCATCATTTAACTCTACAGTAAAGCTGCATGCCCTCGGAAAAAATTACGGCTTTAGTTTCCCCTTGCTTTCAGCCGTTTGCAGTACCAGCACAGCAAGGCCTTTTTGGTTAGTGTTACAAGACCAGATCAGTCAATCATCCAGACTGTTGCCCCTGCAACTACTGAAAAGGCTGCTGCCCCTCTTCAGGAAACACTCGTTTGTCTGGCCTCTCAACACATACCCCTCCGCTGTGGTTGCACCTACGGTACGGCCATCTGTATCGCTGAGCCACGCAAGCCTCCTCACCAACGGCAAGGTCCATGGTTCATTGGGGGGGGGGGGGGGGGGGGAGGGGATATTGGTCATAGGATTTGGTATAGTTGATTTTTTATATTGTCTTCCTCCAATGCAGACAGCGAAAGTTTACGGAGGTGCATAGAAGTGACTTCGCTGACGTCGCCTTCACCAGTGCACCAATACAAATATAAGATATCTACATATGGTTGACTCCAACCCTCACACAGTATTTATTTCCCGATTTGTCCGAAGAAAGAGGCATGGTCAATCTTATTCAGTTTTCTACCAGGTGATGATAGTGATGTTTGTATAGTCCGCAGTTTTGTTCAGTTGTGTGTTACCAAAATAACTAGGAGAGAGAGACATACACTGCGCTGCTGACGAAGACTCGTATACCATCACAGTGTCGTATTTGTAGTTTGGTAGTCATAAGGATACAATAGAGGAGATTAGGTCATTTGTGGGAGGAATATTTGTAGTCAGTCATTCAATATCGACGAATCGTAGGTGTTATTCTTCTGAATTTCTTTTTGTGGTCCATATATGCTCTGCATGGTTATCAATTTCCTCCCGTATGTTAGGGCGCTATTTTTCTCGTTGTGATAGGTCTCCACACCATAGACTTCTAACAAGTGAAACGGTGCTTGTCGGAATTTGGTAGTATTTCGAGAGAATTAGAAGTGGTTTGTAACTTGGCAGGGGTCATCTCTTACTCATCAAAATCAGCTGTATTCAAAAACTATAGATCGAAAATTGCCAGATTTGTAAGAATATGGCAGGTAGTCAATACTGTGGCGAAAGGGTTGTTGAGAGTTGAGCTCCATACCGTTTCTTGTAAGTACTGCAGGCAAACATATTACAACCTCTCACATACATCTCATGAAGTAACTGCAATGAGAAAATTAGGGGCTAATACGAAGGTTTCTTCAAAGAGACAATCAGAAGCAGAAGTCGTGTCTTTTATTTCCTGAATAAATAAGAGACAACATTGTACAGTAAGTTTCGTGTGTCAATAAATGGATGGACTGACATCTTAATAGGTAGACTAAATTTACATCCATATACTCTCTTCGCAATCCATCCTACAGTATCTGTTGGAGGATATCCTATACCACGATTAGTCATTTCCATTCCTACTCTACTCACAAATAACACGAGGGAAAAGGACTACCTATATGTCTCCCTATGAGTGCTAATTTCTCTCGTCTTATTTTCGCGGTCCTTATGTGAAATTTACGTTTGTGGCAGTGCAAACATTCGACAGTCAGCTTCAAATGTCGGTACTCAATAGCGTTCCTCGAAAAGAACATCATCTTCCCTCCAGGGTTTCCCATTCGCGTTCTCGAATTATCTGCCGCTAATTTGACGGGAGGCAAGTGAACGCATCTACAGGACTGTATTCTTAAGAAAACCTGGGTCTGCAGACTTGTACACATGTGGTTAGTATAATGGTATTTCGATATTGCCCACTGTGTCAGCGTTTCCGTGTTACACACCGCAAAGCGTTTCGGTTTTCAGAAATGATGAAGGAAAGCATGTTGTTCAGTATCCCGGTATTTACCCAGGCAACATTTAAGGACCCATTGCTTCTGGGAAGGATAGGGCAGTTTTTGCGAGTCTGGACTCATTAACAGCTGTCTAACACTGGGAGCAGTGGGTTCTCAGCCGGGGGCACTACAGCTCTGATACGCGGGAGAGGTTCATCCCGTTGAAGCTGTTCGTGTGCCGTCTATTGGTGAAGAAGGGAGTGAAACATCCTATTGCCCCCATAGAACGATAAGTCCCAGCAGGATAATTTCGGAAGCAGTGAACGAAAATTGTAAATGACTTATTTCCACCAGTGTGACAAGACAACCGAGAGACTGTGTAAGGTGGTTACAATTTCGTACCTTACAAGCACTCATCCGGAATTAGGTATCATTTGATAGGTTTTACATCGTATATATGAATATTTAAAGAAGACTGGCATTTTCACGTACACCTTGTAAATAGTTGTTAATGCTGTCTGCATGAAAGGTGATGGATTGTCTTTATTACCAAAGAGCATAATGAATGATTGCCTATACTAGTAGAGGTTGGAACGCCAGTGGAAATGAAACGGCAGGCGTGACTCAGACCCTGGGTGGAAAAGCTCGCATAGGTGTGTTGGTCCTTCTTAAACGTTGTAGGGGGGCCGGAAGGATAACCGGATAATACTTCAGAAATTCCGAAAATCTTGGACGCCACAGAGAGGAACAAGGAAGTGTTACCTCGGAAATCACGCAGGCTGGGTTATTTCCGAGGATTTTTACTCTGAGAAGCGTACCGTTGTACGAATTTTTAATTATCGGGTGCAGGTATTTCCTTTCAAACTTTCCGTGCTGGACGACAATAGTCTAAAATATGGTTGGTCATTGTTTAGAAGAATCTGTTGAGAGGGAGAATATTCCGTGGTTTCGAGAATATGATTTGCCTTCTGCAGTCACGAGGGAGGCGAGCCGAGCTTTGCAGGAAGCCAGTGGTGGAGAGAAAAGGGTCTTCCGTTTCGAGCGCCCGTGTCTGACGGTCGCTCAGTATCAGTTTTGTTGCTACAGATGGACTTTCTGTCTTTGCTCTCAGTAGATTTTATAGTTATAGTGGTTAGGCACTGTACTGTTGCGAACTTATACGATTCTGGGCTTTGTACCTCCGGGTAGGGAGTCGTCGTTGAGTCTGCAGCTTTCAGTGATTGAGAGCACTTCTTCTGCCTATGTTCATGTTGTTACCTCAATCCCGTCCTTGTGGCTGGGAGTTCGCGTTCCTCGTCTGTAGAACACAATGAGGAGAAGGCAGTATTAGATTATACTAGTCAGAGGACTGTCTTCTGCCATCCAAGTGTTTGAATGAGTTTTTTTTTATTCTGTGACTGAAGTTCCTCTGTTGTTGCAGACATGTACGAGAACTATAACTCTGACACACCGGATCCAGTACATACGGTGATATTGCTAATTTTTTCGGGTTGTTAGGGCTATAGAGCTAAACAGTTGGGATCACATAAATTTTAATTCCACTGAGGCTCCACACCACCATAGATCATCTTTGAAAGTAGTGTCTTCTAGTGCTTGGCACGTAGATGATGTCAGTCATCTAGTGTTATTGATACTAGATCGTGTAGCCATAGAAAGGGGCGGATTTAGGCAATTGATCAGTCATATTAGTTAAGAAATTCATTTGTCTCTTCAAGTCCGTTGGACATCGATATATAAAAATTTGTAATATATAAAGGGGTTTTAATCTATAATGAATGTATAAGCAGATACAGCATTTATCGTTTTGTAATTACTAGTTCCCTTAATCAGTCTTTTACGTTTATGTTGTAATTTATATGTTAAAGAGCAAGAGAGAGAAGATAACGTCACCATTAAGAGATCCTAGGATCTGCTTCAGAGGGCAGTCAGACAGGGCCAAATATTCATTTTCGCGCTCAGTTTTTTTCGTTGCCCACATTCATTTTACACCCGCCTGGAGTAGCATCTTGGAACTGAATGCAAATCTTCATCTATTGGACGAAGGTTACCACCCATTTTGGTATCAGAATAAGCGTTTACATAACCTATGGAAAACCTCCACATACATCATGGAAGCTTCTGTAATGGTTACATGGGGAGCGTAATCTGATGCAGAAAAAAAAGTTACTCGCCATGCAAAGGGGCTCTCAGGATCAAATAAAATAATTGGCTTATCGACTTGATATCAATGACATGCTACCAGGTGGGTGGATGCCAGGGTGAGAGTACCACGGATATGATTTGAAAGATGGAGCACTTATCAGGCGTTTTTTCGTTGTGGTGAGATCTTTTAACGAAACCAACACAGGGAAAGATGATCATCATAATAAAATCAGCGTATTACTGAATTTATGAAGTCGCATTGAGTGTAAAGCTGATATTTACAACTTCTCTGTGCTGTTACCTTGAGAGGCTTTATATCTGATGAGTCATTTCTTTACTTTAGGAGAGAATTCGAAAGTGGGGATACAGCCTGTGAGAGAGATGGAGTATGCTCTTTGCACTCTGTCATGAACCAAAAATGAGTTTAATATTCTAGCCGCGAGGGATTAGCCGAGCGGTCAGGGGCGCTGCAGTCATGTACTGTGTGGCTGGTCCCGGCATAGGTTCGAATCCTCCTTCGGGCATGGGTCTGTGTGTTTGTCCTTAGGATAATTTAGGTAAGTAGTGTGTAAGCTTAGGGACTGATGATTCTAGCAGTTAAGTCCTATATGATTTCACACTCATCTTTAATATTCTAGTCCTGTGATACAGGATGTGTCAGATAAGAACAGATTTTTCTATCTGATGAGAAAATACTTGTAGGAAATATAGCTGGTGCTATAGTGCTGTACAGGACTTTCACAACAAGTAATGATACTTTAGCGATGTGAAAAATGCATGTATGGTCCATCTTCATCTATCTTCGAAAATAACTTGCATAAACAGCAGGAATCTACATTCTGAGTGTGAAATTTGAGGTTTATTGACAAAATAATATACTTGTTCCAGATTTTTTAAAGTGAGAAGTCTATGTCGGACATAGAGCTGCAGTTAGCCTGAGACAGGCTGCACTGTGCCATGGCTGGTGGTGGGACTGCTCCAGCAGCTGGAAGTAGAGGATTTGCTTGGCCTGTGATGGGTGGCAGCTCCCCATCTGGTCGGCTCTTTGGGAACACTCAGTGATGGCTCTGGACTAGACAGGATGTGACTGGTCAGTTTTGTTTCTCCTCATGATACGCCATGTTCAGGTAAGACAATGATCGCTACATTGGTAAAAAATATTGTACGATGTATTTCCCATGTTTCCGTTAGCCAGGATGTGACCTGTGACTGGTAAATAGGTATAAGTGTGTTTCATTCTGAAATGATGTTGGTACATGGGTCCTGCATACACGGCAGGTTGTTACAGGTGCAGTGGGACAGTGTGTTACTGTTGTAATATCATTATTACCCATCCTAATGTTCCTCGCAACAGTAGTTTTCCACTTGTAGACGGGCTGCCGGTTATTCCACTATACGAGGATAATCCCAAAGTAAGATCTGCTAGTTTTTTATAAGTACATAGACCTGTTTGTCCAAAATGGTTTACATCAGTTAATAGCTTGAACATTTAGCTATTTTTCGACATAATCACCATTATTGTCGATGCATTTTTGTATACGCTGTAGCAGTTTTTGTATGCCTATGTCATACCAGTTCGCCGCCATTGCGTTGAGAAAGTTACGAACCTCTTCTTTCACCTCGTTGTCGGAACTGAATCGCTTTGCAGCCAAATGTTCTTTTAACCTAGGAACAGGTGATATTCACTGGCCTCCCAAGTCAGGATCATAGGGTGGGTGGGTGATTATGTTCCACTGAAACTGCTGCAGGAGAGAAACGGTTTGCCGAGTGATGTGTGGGCGAGCATTCTCATGGAGAATGTGTAGTCCCTTGCTCAACATTCCTCTTCTTCCGTTCCGAATTGCCCGTTTGAGTTTTTTCAGAGTCTCACAGTGCCTGCCAGAGTTAATTGTGGACCCAGCGTTTGAGTCCCGACGACAAGGTGAAAGAAGAGGTTCATAACTTTCTAAACAGCATGGCGGCGATGTGGTATGACATGGGTTTATAAAAACTGCCACATCGTCTACAAAAATGCATAGAATGCATCGACAGAAATGGTGATTATATCGAAAAATAGCTAAATGTTCAAGCTGTAAACTGATGTAAACCATTGTAAAAATAAATAGGTCTACGTACTTATAAAAATTAGGAAACCTTACTTTTAGGATTACCCTCGTACTTCAGTTATAGTTAGCTGTCCTATCATTATTTCCGATTCTTGGCTATTGGCTAGACTGGCAGGAGAAACTATCCAGTGCTAGGCTAAGAGCGGAAATATCCTATTCAAATTCGGCAGTTACTGATGAAAATGGATGGAGATAGTGTCTAGAGCTTGATATATTGAATTCAGATTGTTTAAATAAAAAATGTACCCTACTGAGTACAAAATACTTACATCAGCTGTATCTGGCAACCCAGAACGGACTGAATATTTTTCCCACCAGTTTACAGATTAGGAGAGGAGGGGAGGGTAGTGGAAGAGTGAAAAATGGTTCAAATGTCTCTGAGCACTATGAGACTTAACTGCTGATGTCATCACTCCCCTAGAACTCAGAACTACTTAAACCAAACTAACCTAAGGACATCACACACATCCATGCCCGAGGCAGGATTCGAACCTGCGACCGCAGCGGTCGCGCGCTTCCAGACTGAAGCACCTGGAACAGCTCCGCCTCACAGAATGGAAGTGGTATTCTGAGTGGGATATGGAGTGGAAGTGGAAGTGGAATTGGATGTGGGAGTTGCAGTGGGAAGTGGGCAGTAGGGGTGGCAAACAGCACCATTGCGTGATGGAGTCGTGAACTAGGTCTCCGAATCTCAAGGTGAACACGCAAAATATTCCTATCAAAAAATTTGAATTTCCTGCCATTTTTTCCTGGGCAGCATCTTGGATTATGTCATGGAAGAGGAATGGAAGGGGAGTGGGAGTTGCCTGAGGGGGACCCACATGCTGGCTGGGGAAAATCCATGACATTGTCTGGGGTAGAGGTGGATAATTAATTGATGAGTTCATTAATTTGCATAATTTGATATCAAAATTGCGTCAGAACTCGCTTTGTCCTGGTACTGATGACATCATGTACCATTTTCTTTGCTTGGCTCAATGCTTTGTGTTATGTGACATGAGTAGTCGATTTAAATGTCTTTGAAACTGCCAGGTAAGGCGAAAAGCTAGTTCCTTTTTTTACACCCCTAACTCAGTCCAGGTGGTGTTATGATAGGAGTATTTTTCATTCTGGTCATCAGATGATCGCATTAGGTAAATGCTGTCAGTAAAAGACTGTCACAAAGGTGTCGTTGTGGAAAGTGGCACGCGTTCTTTCAGTACTTCAGAGAGAATTTCATGTGAAGAGTGTGCCAAACGTGTTAATGCGATATCAAGTGATCCATTAGTTGATGAAAGTGATTAGTTGCGTCGATGCAACAGGGCGTTGGCTCAGACAGCCAAGTAGTTTATTATGTTTCAGATTACGAACTGTAAAACCTAATTCATGTCAGAATGTCAACGCCTCCTTATCCTCTACACGTAATAACGCCCAATCGATAAGAATCTGTGTCGAAAGGCGAAATCTTTCTATCTTAGATTTGCGATATACGCATCAAACTCTCATGTTCTACTTCCAAATAAAAATAAATTCAACTTTGTACGTCGAAGTGAAGTCTGAGATACTGAGCTTCAACCTGATGTCAGGTGGATACTTAAACATGAAACCGTAGCCTTCTTTGCTCGATAGACTTTGGGTTTGCTTCTTCCCACGTTAAGAGAAAATTAGGAAAGTGGCCATTCTATGCTCGTCACAAGCAGGTGTGCTATATATCGTAGTAAATTCACATTCACAAATATAGAAACTGTACGTGTAGCAGATAAATGTTAAAAACACTCTAGAAGCAAGATGGACATAGAAATTTTTCACACGTGAAAAAAAGTTTCGCATCACCCCGGTTCCCAGAACTCCTGAAAATAGAAGTTGACTGTGGCTATTGTACCACAGACATAGTCCCTTTGACTGTTCAGAGATGTCACTAAACCCGCCCAAATATGTAAACAACCATGCATGAGCAGCTCCTATTAGACGGATGTGGTCCGACAGGCGATCAGTTCCAGTGATTCCACCAGGAAGGAGTTACACGACACGTGTTGTCTGTAGTTCAACCATGCCTATACGGTCATTACCGCGGTTCGATCACGTCATCATTGTTACTTTGAGACGGGAAGAGCTCTCAACAAGGGAAATGTCCAGGCGTCTCGGAGTGAATCAAAGTGGAGTTGTTAGTACATGGAGGAGATAGAGGGAGACAGGAACTGTCGAACACAGCTCGCTGAGGCCGCCCAATGTCATCTACTGTAGTGGATGACCGCTACCTAGGATTATGGCTCGGAGAAACTCTGAAAGCAACTCCACTAAGTACAGGACGATAAGGTACGACTCACACAGTGCGCAATAGGCTGCATGACGCGCAACTTCACTCCCGACGTCCATGGCGAGGTACTTCTTTGCATCCACCACAGCATGCAGAGTGGTAGAGATGGGCCGTACAACATGCCGAATGGACCGCTCACGATTGGCATCACGTTCTCTTCACCGATGACTGTCGCAAATGCCTTCAACCAGACAGTTGTCGGAGACGTGTTTGGAGGCTAGTCGGTCAGGCTGAACGCCTTAGACACACTGTAGAGCGAGTGCAGCGAGGTGGACGACCCCTGCTGTTTTGGGGTAGCATTATGTTGGGCCGAGTTACGCCGCTGGTAGCCATGAAAGGGGCCGTAATGGCTATACGATACCTGAATGCCATTCTCCGACCTATAGTGCAACCATATCGGAAGCATACTGGCGAGGCATTCGTCTTCATGGACGACAATTCGTGCCCCCACAGTGCACATCATTTGAATGACTTCCTTCGGGATAATGACATTGCTCGGTTAGAGTGGCTAGCATGATCTCCAGACATGAACACTATCGAACATGAGTGGGATAGATTGAAAAGAGCTCTTTATGGACGACGTGACCCACCAACCACTCTAAAGGATCTACGCCGAGTCCCTGTTAAGGAGTGGGACAATCTGGACCAACATTGCCTTGATGAACTTGTGGATGGTATGCCACGACGAAAACAGGCATGCATCAATGCAAAAAGACGTGCTACTGGGTATTAAAGGTATCGGTGTGTTCAGCAATCTATACCACCACCTCTGAAGGTCTCGCTGTATGGTTGTGCAATACGCAATGTGTGGTTTCCAAGAGCTATAAAAAAGGCGGAAATGATGTTTATGTTCATCTCTATTCCAATTTTCTGTGCAGTTTCCTGAACTCTCGGAACCGAGAGATGCAAAACTTTTTTTTTATGTGTGTAACTAGGAAGAAGTCCAATAAGCATAAATAATGATGAGTAAGATGGAACATATATTACATTCTATGCATAACATCTTCACAACATCACAGAATTGCGCGAAGCAACTAAAAAGGTATAGTCACATAGCATTGTGAGTCAGTGACGACTCTTGTACGATCTATAAACTGAAGTAGGACTTTGCCTACAGTGCAGTGATAATTCACATATGGTAATAACTAACTGGCAACGGCCTTGCCTCAGTGGATACACCGGTTCCCGTGAGATCACCGAAGTTAAGCGTAGTCGGGCGTGGGTGACCATCCAGGCCGCCATGCACTGTTGCCATTTTTCGGGGTGCACTCAGCCTCGTGATGCCGATTGAGGAGCTACTCGACCGATTAGTAGCGGCTTCGGTCAAGAATACCATCATAACAACCGGGTGAGCGGTGTGCTGACTCCACGCCCCTCCTATCCGCATCCTCTCCTGAGGATGACACGGCGGTCGGTTGATCCCGGTAGGCCACTCGTGATCTGACGACGGAGTGCTTTGCTTTAATAACCAACAGGACACTCGAAATCATGTGCAGTGTCACTGATATGTCTCTTGATTTGGAAGCAGTTTCGGCTATAAAGATTAGCGTTACTTACGCTGTCCATATACCACTTCCGGGAAATGTTGAACAGTTCTCCATAGGAGAGCTCAATGTTTTTTTTCTTTCCTTTTTTTGAATCTTCTCAGAAATATGGTAGCGATTGTCGGTAAGGACTTTGGTACAGACATTATCTGAAACTTCATAAACAAACAATACACTGCAACCGGTATAAATTATTGTATAAGCCACCGAAATATTAAATTACGGATGATGTCGAAAATTTTACGAAACAGTGAAGCGAAACTGAGATATGTTATGAAATACACACACTAATGTAAGACGAAAATACCAAGTCATTGGGAAGCACAATAAATTTATTCGCAATTGCGAATAAGATGATACTACAGGTCAACAATTTATTGGCAACACATGAGAATTTGTGCCAGAAGGGGACCGAGCAATTTCGAATTCGCAGCTGCTAATCGTATATACAATGAAGCGCCAAAGAAACTGGTACAGGCATACGTATTCAAATACGAAGTTATGTAAACAGGCACCAAAATACGGCGATGTAGTCGGCAACACCTATGTAAGAGAAGTGTATGGCGAAGTTGTTAGATGGCTTACTGCTGCTAGAATGGCAGGTTATCAAGAGTTATGTGAGTTTGTAAGTGGTGCACAAGCGATGGGACACCGCATCTCAGAGGTAGTGGTGAGGGGGAATTTTCGACCACATCAGTGTATGGTGAATGTCTGGAATCCGGTAAAACATCAAATCTTCGCTGCGGCCGGAAAGAGATCCTGCAAGAACGGGACCAACGATTATTGGAGAGAATCGATCAACTTGATAGAAGCGCAACTCTTCCGTAAATTGCTACAGTTAGCACTATTGGGCCGTCAACAACTGTCAGCGTGTGAACCGTTCAACGAAACCTCATTGATATAGGCTTTCGGAGCCGAAGGCCCTCTCGTGTACCTTTGATGACTGCAAGACACGAATTCTTACGACTCGCCTGGGCCCATCGTGACCGGCGTTTGACTGTTGATGACTGGAAACATATTGCTTGGTCGGGCGAGTCTCGTTTCAAATTGTATCGAGCGGATGGACGTGTGTGGGTGTAGAGACAACCTCATGAATCCATGGACCCCGCATGTCAGCAGAGGACTGTTCAAGCTGGTGGAGGTTCTGTAATGATGTGGGACGTGTGCAGCTGGAATGATATGGGACCTGAAATACGTGTAGATACGTCTCTGACAGGTGACATGTACGTAAACAGTCTGTCTGAAAACCTACATCCATTAATGTCCATTGTGCATTGACACCTCTTGACTTTCACTTACATTTATTTAAATCTCTTTGGGTCAAATGACATGGTTTGACAGGTGCCGATGGGTGTTTTTCACACTTTCGAGAATCTCGTTCTTGGGATAGTAGTTAATAAAGTAGAATGATCGAAAAGGAAACTGTAGCGAAAAAGTGGTTTTTTGACATGATCGTTCTCAATATCTAACGCAGCAATTTTGTGTTCATAAAACTGTGTTTACAGTCTATTTCTGGCCGATTAATTGTTGAAGACGAGTATTGCGAGAAAGTTGCTAGTTATTTGGACAACAGTGTAAGATGATCATATCGTCGGGAATAACAAAAGACACGTCAAATTTTTACTAACACAGTTTTTTTTTTAAATTTCTAATATGTAAATTAATAACTTCATGTGTCGTTGGACTCAGTGCCCCTTTGATTTAATTTTTTGATTACGAAAGTAATTGTTGACGGAGGTCCTGTGTTCGTCAGCCTCTTACGTGAAACCTTGCGTTGTGCTAACATCACCAGACGTGACGGGCAGGTTGTGACACGGTGCTAAAGGGGCGCCAGAGGTGGTCAGATACGGAAGAGAGAGCAGACAAGTGAGGTGGTGAGGAGGGGGGGGGGGGGGGAGGGGGAAGGCAACAGCGGAAGGCGAGCGGTCGCAGTCGGGAATATGTGTATAGTACTCATCAAAATTAATGACTGTAAAAATTATGTCGACGGTGCACGACTGGTGCAGGTAATACGAGAGAACCGGCAAAGAATTGTGTAATACAGTGGTGGTTCCTTACTTAACATAATCATCTTCCCACGAATATCGCACCAAAAAGACAGATCAAGACACACTTAGCATTCTAGAACAGAAATACAGTTTTTTTTGTACTAATGTGAAGTCAGATTGCAACAGAAATAAACACTTTTGCACTACAAAAGGTTTAAAGTGAATATATGGCTACAAACAGTAAAAAGACAGCTTATACCACAGACTTAATATTCAATAGAAGTTAACTGGTGCTCGACTTTCGGTGCCAGGATGAAACCAAAAATTTTATTTTATTAATATCATGCGTCCCTTTATGAGCCGACTTCATATTCAGCAACTGCAATAGATCTACAATAGTCCTCAGCATATGCGGTTTGTTCTCAGTCGACGCCTAGTGTACCCTGTCAATCCAACCCACCTTCTCAACGTGAAACGCGTCTATTACAGCGACCCTGCATGAAATTATTACTTGTAACAGTTTAGCAGATTGCTTTTCTGCTACTTGTATAACATAGTCATGTGTGGGAGAAGTATTGCGTAGAAAACTAGCTTTATTGATTTTATTTTCTTTTTATTTCATATCAGTGCCCTATGCTACACCTCATTCTTAATCCTAAGGATGGATAACTCTGTGATGTATGAGTATGTGGATGATTGGAAGGGCATGTGAAACTGCAGAATTAGAATATCTTTCTTGATTCTAGTTGTAGGGGCATGGAAATGTCCATTCAATTTAGTTTTCAAAGTTGGCTCGTGGCGTGACCGATTCGGAGGCAACAATCTATCCCGCTCTTTATATAAGTACGTCTTGCGGTGGACGTGATCAGCGCGCATGCTCTGGAAATTTTCAAGAAACTCTTGCTTATATTTTGTACCGCAAATTGTTAGAAGGCTTGAGCAACGAGCGCTGCCGTTTTAGCGTCCATCCAACTGGACGAAGTTCCAGGTGCCACACTGTTGTTGTTTTTTGACATTTGTCTGTCCTCCGTCTGCAGTCGGGGATATTGCACCAGACTACAGCGTCTGGGAAGTTAAAGAAATTTTCAAAGTTAGTTGGGGTTTGAAGGTGTTGTGAGTAGGTCGTGCTGCTTTCGAGAGCACTTAAGGTGAAGCATTTTGCTTAGGATTCTTGTTAGTCGTTTCATTTCATAATGCACGTGATCTTTGCAGTAATTAAATACAGGTATCAAGGGGGTTATGGAAGTGTTATGTAACTAGATCTCACGTGTATTAGTTTAATTGGTTTCAACTTCGTTTTTAATCAACTTAGTTTCTAGAAGGACGACTTTGATATTATCAACCACCCACGATAAGATCTTTCCATTGTGCTCTATAGAATTTCTTAAGTAAAATGAATGGTTACAAGTCAGGTTTAATGACAACAGCTTGCAATTCTTTAGAATTATTAGGATTTTCTTTGTTATGATGAACTAATCATCTAGTGGCTCTTCAAAAAGAGAAGAAGAGTTCAGATAGTATATGAGTCTATGGCACCACAGAGTTTCTTTACTGATGTTGCATGAACTTTTTAATGTTTTGCTTTAAACCTAGTATCACATTATCATCATTACGTCGTAAGTCCTTAACATTTATTAAATGTAAATAGTCTTACAGCATTCTTTACCGAATTCTGATTAAATGGTATCCACTTGTTTTTTTTTTTTTAAATTTATCAAGTAAACCGTAACGCAGCCATGTAGTTCAGTGCGAAAGCTGTAATCGTCGTTACAAGAGTATTTTCAGTTAAAGAGAAACTGCATTTGCCAGCTGCTACTTATCCACGACGTTTTACACGGCCATATTTAACTGGGTGACGGTTGCTACAACACTGCTCTTTCTCTCCAGAAAATACGGAGCTACCTTACGAAAGTGATTGCAGAGTTATCTAAGAACGATTAATTGGTGGCTGCGATCCTAGTTAGTGAAGGGCTGTAAATCGTACGCTGCCAACGAGGTATGCCGCGAGACAGGGGCTTCTATTAGTGGCTGTTTCCTACAGTAAATATCAGACAACATTTCCTTTGCTTTATGAGAAAGCTGCAGAAACTCTGTAAATACATCCTCCAATCTGACTGCAAACGTAACGTGAGAAATGACTCCGTGTGAGCTCTGTTTACATTCTTCGACTTTTTACATTGGTAATAACGAGCAGCCAGAAGGCTTTTCCTATTAAACCAGGGAAACATAATTCACACAGCTGTGAGGGAATAAATGGATTTACACTTTTTTGATTTCGTGAGATAACTGCAACATTTCCATGCAGTCACATATCACATCACTGCATTAGATGTGTAGTAATGAAATGCATTGAATATTAGGAATTCTCTGTAAGGCGTTAATTTATTTCGAACCGCCGAGACAGGGCTCGCTGCACGGCGTAGGTTGTTAGAAACCATCAAGTCATTAATATGGAATCTTTTGTAAAAAACTAAGTTAGTAAAGGTGGATCATGAACTCCTTTCGTCCTTATTGTGGGAACTCAGGTCCGCCTATTATGTAAGTAACCTTTTTTTTCTACGAAATGTGGCCCTAAATTACCTCAATTTAGTATGGAAACATCATCTTCATCATCATCATCATCATCATCATCATGATTCTGCAAACATAGCTACTGTTAAAAGCTCCAACGGCAAAAGACGATTATTTTTCACCCTCATTGCAAGAGCAGTTTTTCCAAAATGCTACTCGTTTTCGCCAGAAATGACCCTTACGTTGTAACTGAACTTACTGCAAAACACATGGGCTGACCTAAGAATAAAGCTAGACTGTATGAGGTATCACATAGCTTACTGAACTTACTGCAAAACACATGGGCTGACCTAAGAATAAAGCTAGACTGTATGAGGTATCACATAGCTTACTGTCAATTTTCATGGCATGCTGTGGATAATTTACAGTAACTGAAGCGCATAGAGGCTAGACACGATATGTGTAAAATGTATACAGACACCTTTATATTTGAGCATTGGTATTTCTTTAGGAAAAAAATCATTGTCAAGAAAAATGTCTAATTTTATGTGTTCCATGTTTTATTTTACATTGGAAGAACGAAAATGAAAGAAATTGCAACAGTCAAAAAAATTTCGAAAAAGCCGTTCGTCTAAATGGGTACCAAGCATCCTAATACTACTTTTAGTACAAACTACTGTACAACACTCCTAATATTTAACTTGAACGAAAAGTTTTTGGCACCTAGGGATTTGGACGATGGGGACTGCAGGAGAGTGAATCGCTACGTCATTATGAAGTTCCACAGAATACTGAAAATTCAAGGTAATGTGAGGTTTGTCTACAAAAAAGGCTCTAAAATGACCATATAACTAACATTTTAAACGTTAGCGTAACCAATTGTTTATTACTCCTACTTGTAAGTATTTATTGATTCAACCAGTTTCGACAAATCCACTACCGATATTTTGCGCCACTCTATTTGAAGTGTCTTCTTCAAATTGATTTATTTGTAGTGCGATGATTCAAAAATGTCGATGTTCTCCACAAATTTTCGGTTGAATTACATCAGGACGCTGCGAATACATTAATTCTCATGGGGCATTATTCCGTGTGGTAGTATTCAGTAAACAGTAAAGAAAAGTCTTATGGTATAAATACCTGGGAGGCTCCGAAGGGCGGGTTCAGTCGCCTGATTGGAAGGGTTTTTCCTATCCTTCCCGTCCACAATCACCTAACCTTCGCAAAGTATGAGACCTATATGCTTTAAGTTGTTCTGTTATGTGTGAGTGAAGGCAATGTGTGTATCAAAATTGTGTGTGTGTGTGTGTGCGTATTCTGTGTTCAGTTATTACCTTGACTAGAGCTAAATAACCATCTGCAAGAAATTACGGAATGTCAAGTTGAATGTGTAACACCACTTCTCCCTGTAATTCCTAAAACATGCAGTTACCTCATTATATTCAAACAAGTCATTTAATCTTTTTTTCCATGAACTATCTAATCTTACCTATTCCGGTGATAACATGGCATCGTGTCAGCACGTTCCTTTTCTGGTACAGTATTCCTGACGCATTTCTAAGATGAAGAAACAGAGATGCTAACTGCTAGTTTTCTGTCCCTCAAGTTAAGCTGTGCCTCCTTTGGTGAGATGTTGACTAGGAAAACGTTCCTGAAATCTCCAAAATATTGACATGATGTTAAATTTTATTCAGCTTTAACGTGGCTAAACTTTAACTTCCAGAAATATAACCCAGTTGTTCTGCTTACATACAGCCACTAGGGCAAACTGTTTTCACTCACAAACACACATCAGTTTCAGAATCGATGCCGTTACATAAACTTGTTCTGCCTTTCACAACGATTCTCGTCTTTCTTATACAGTGCAATCGGTTTTGTGTTATTGTAGTCAGACAACCGCATTCATAATGTTTGATCACTTTCTGTCACAGTTAGGATATACGACAACTTTTGCAACGCAAATTTTAAACACCATGACTCATACTAAACGAACAAGAAGAACACCATCTTGTGATCTCTCGAAATCAGTGTTTCTCACAACAGCTAGTAATGAACAATTGTAAGTAGGCTATTTATGTTTTTATGTTGGTAACGTCACCTAGCGCTCTGTATGAAAATCACTGGCTGTGCTGTGTGCAGTGTGTGGCTGCATGTCATTGTTGGAATAGTGGCTATTGTATTGCTGGGCAGTTGGCTGTTAACAGCGCGTACGTTGCGCAGTTGGAGGTGAGCCGCCAGCAGTGGTGGATGTGGGGAGAGAGACGGCGGAATTTTGAGAGCGGACGATCTGGATGTGTCCATCAGAGTAAATTTGTAATATTGGATATCATGGACTGATATATATATTATGACTTTTGAACACTATTAAGGTAAATACATTGTTTGTTCTCTATCAAAATCTTTCATTTGCTAACTATGCCTATCAGTAGTTAGTGCCTTCAGTAGTTAGAATCTTTTATTTAGCAGGCAGTGGTGGCGCTCGCTGTGTTGCAGTAGGTCGAGTAACGAAGATTTTTGTGAGATAAGTGATTTGTGAAAGGTATAGTTTATTGTTAGTCAGGGCCATTCATTTGTAGGGACTATTGAAAGTCAGACTGCGTTGGGCTAAAAATATTGTATGTCAGTTTGGTGTTGATCAGAATAAGTAAAGAGCGAAATGTCTGAGTACGTTCAGTTGTGCTCAGCTGTTTGAAAATCAAATAACGTAAGGGGTTTACCAGCACAGTAATTCAATAATTTTTCTAAGGGGACGTTTCACAATCTATACAAGACAGGGTCCATTCCAAGCATAATCATTCACTTCTGTCCCACACTGTTTGTCCAGGCGGCACTATTCCTCCGCTCATGGATTCTAACGACAGTATTCATAATTCAGACACTGATATTTACAACCTTCTACTATACGATAATACATCCATTTTTCACAAACAAATTACAACGGCTGTACAGGGAGACTGATGTGGAGATCCTTGTAAAACTACTCTTCTGACTGAAAACAACGCCAGTTAATGTGTTTCCTAAAACGGTTGTGTATATGAAACAGGAAACTCAAAGAGTTTGTTATATTTGAGGCAGAGTACGCTAAGTTTTATATTTTCTGTGCCATTTTAATCTAAATAAACGTCAAGTAACTGCAATTACTGGTCTCTGAAATAAACGTCATCAAATTACCTATGTGCCAGAATGTCTTAGTACCAGTTCCAAAGCATAGGCTGCCTGAATCGTTTTTTTTTAATTTTTTATAAATAGTAACGAGTTTATGTACATACGCTGTGTGTGAACTCTGAAATGTAGTACGTGGGAGCACGCTTGAAATAGGTAACTGGTTCATTGGGTATTGTCTTGATATGTTTTGGCTCATTTCCGAGCACTGGTGCAACTGCATTTCGTTTTTGTGCTTTGTTTTGTTTCTGTGCTTTTGTGATTAAGTTTTCCACATTACCGGTATGTTTTCAGTTTAATTTATAATCGGACACAGTAAGGTCAGACGTAAGGTGTTCAGTTTTATTTTTAACTATAGCTCTTGGTTTTATTCACATATTCCTGTAGTTTCATGAGCGCTACAGTGTTACTTTTGTCTGCTTTTGCAGATATTGCCCCCTTTCCTGTAGCTAATTGTGTGTTATGTTTTTTTTTACATGTCATTTATTCATTTATCTATCAATTCCGTGATTAAATCTATACTTACACCTTTGGTTTGGTTTCTGTTTTTCCGTCTTTGTGGTACGTTATGATCTGTTTCTGTTATGATGCCCCTAATGTCAGCATGTGTGTGTGTGTGTGTGTGTGTGTGTGTGTGTGTGTGTGTGTGTGTCTTGAGTGAGTGTGCGCGTTTGTGTGTGGTTATGTGTATGTCTACGCGTGCGTATGTTGTTCAGGTAAGTTGCTATGCGCAAGTACAGATTATGTAGCTTTGTCAGTTCAAGTTGGTTTCTTCTCACTGTTGTCTAATTCTCTAGAATCGGACGAAAAGTGTTTTGTAAGTCAATTATTTCGTGGATGAAATACAAGCCCTTAAGAGTGTCTTACTGAATTTTAGCTTGACATCTGGCTTTCCTACAATTACTTTTACCTATCATTCCACTTTAGGTCAATCCAGGTGGTTACTCAGAGGTATTTTACTTTACTTTTTCTACTGCTTTATCGTCTAACATTTCTCGAATAGTCATGAATTTCTTAGCCTATTCAAGCTCTGCATTTCGTTGATTCTCTGTACGTCTAATTGAATATCGTTACAGACTTCAACAGTTTCACTCTTTCTGTAGAAAACAGCATCTCCTG
Organism: Schistocerca gregaria; assembly: GCF_023897955.1. NCBI lineage: Eukaryota > Metazoa > Arthropoda > Insecta > Orthoptera > Acrididae > Schistocerca > Schistocerca gregaria. The sequence goes on from NC_064923.1 coordinate 477,382,183, forward strand.
CTGACGGCTTTATGGTTATTCGGTAAATAATTCATATATGTTTTTTACAAATTTTGCAACAAAAAAAGGGTTCAAATGGCTCTGAGCACTATGGGACTTAACTTCTGAGGTCATCAGTTCCCGAGAACTGACAACTACGTAAACCTAACTAACCTAAGGACATCACAGACACCCATGCCCGAGGCAGGATTCGAAACTGCGACCGTAGCGGTCGCGCGGTTCCAGATTAGTGCCGAGAACCACTCGGCTGCAGCTTTTGCTGCGAGGTCTTTAGTCCACGACTGGTTTGGTGCAGCTCTCCATGCTAGCCTATCCTGGTCAAGCCTCTTGATCTCTGCATAACTATAACAATGCCCATCTTTTAACTCCCTGCAGTAGTTCTGTTAATCCTCTAGAATTTTTGGCCCCTGAACATCCCACTTTACTGAATTGATATTTCCTTGAAGCCTCACGATACGTACTTTAAACCGATCCTTTCTTTTCGTCGAGTTGCGCCAGAAACGATTTTTTTCGCCAATTATATTCAGTACCTTCACATTGGTTGTTGCATCTTCCCATCTAATCGTAAACATTCTTCTATAGTATTACATCTCAAAGGCTTCTATTTTCATCTTGTCTGAACTGTTTCATTTCCACACAAAACTACACTCCAGACAAAGATCTTCAGAAAAGATTTCCTAATACCTAAAATTTATATGCGATATTAAAAACAATCCCTTTTTCTGAAATTTTTTCTTGCTGTTCTCAGACTGCATATGATATCCTCTCCATCTGGGCTGTCGTCAGTGAGTTTGCTGCCCACATAGTAAAACCCATCGACTACTTTTAGCGTCTCACTTCCCAATCGAATTCCCTCAGCATCGCCTGATTTGATTCGACTACATTCGATTATCCTCATCTTACTTCTTTTCAAAACACTATCCTTTCCGTTCATCTGACCTCTCAGTATACAATAACAGGCCTGCAACAATTCCATGGGACATACCAGATAATATATCTACATCTCCTGATTTTGTTCTATTAGCAATCACGTATGGACTTTGGTGTACAGGGAAGTCCTTAACTCAGTCGTAAATCTGGTCCAATATTTTGTAACTTCGTGTCTTGTTCATTAAATGGCAGTGTGGAGATGTATCGGTTGCCTTCTGAAAATTAAGTAACACGGTTGCAGTCTCCTTCCTTTGGGAACACTGGTGTACTTTGTTGTCGAGTGTCACTTAGCCAGCGACTGCCGAACACTGCAAATACACTCCTGGAAATTGAAATAAGAACACCGTGAATTCATTGTCCCAGGAAGGGGAAACTTTATTGACACATTCCTGGGGTCAGATACATCACTGGATGTAGTCCTGTGGAACGGCTTGCCATGCCATTTCCACCTGGCGCTTCAGTTGGACCAGCTTTCGTGCTGGACGTGCAGACCGCGTGAGACGACGCTTCATCCAGTCCCAAACATGCTCAATGGGGGACAGATCCGGACATGTTGCTGGCCAGGGTAGTTGACTTACACCTTCTAGAGCACGTTGGGTGGAACGGGATACATGTGGACGTGCATTGTCCTGTTGGAACAGCAAGTTCCCTTGCCGGTCGAGGAATGGTAGAACGATGGGTTCGATGACGGTTTGGATGTACCGTGCACTATTCAGTGCCCCCTCGACGATCACCAGAGGTGTACGGCCAGTGTAGGAGATCGCTCCCCACACCATGATGCCGGGTGTTGGCCCTGTGTGCCTCGGTCGTATGCAGTGCTGATTGTGGCGCTCACCTGCACGGCGCCAAACACGCATACGACCATCATTGGCACCAAGGCAGAAGCAACTCTCATCGCTGAAGACGATACGTCTCCATTCGTCCCTCCATTCACGCCTGTCGCGACACCACTGGAGGCGGGCTGCACGATGTTGGAGCGTGAGCGGAAGACGGCCTAACGGTGAGCGGGACCGTAGCCCAGCTTTATGGAAACGGTTGCGAATGGTCCTCGCCGATACCCCAGGAGCAACAGTGTCCTTAATTTGCTGGGAAGTGGCGGTGCGGTCCCCTACGGCACTGCGTAGGATCCTACGGTCTTGGCGTGCATCCGTGCGTTGCTGCGGTCCGGTCCCAGGTCGACGGGCACGTGCACCTTCCGCCGACCACTGGCGACAACATCGATGTACTGTGGAGACCTCACGCCCCACGTGTTGAGCAATTCGGCGGTACGTCCGCCCGGCCTCCCGCATGCCCACTATACGCCCTCGCTCAAAGTCCGTCAACTGCACATAGGTTCACGTCCACGCTGTCGCGTCATGCTACCAGTGTTAAAGACTGCGATGGAGCTCCGTATGCCACGGCAAACTGGCTGACACTGACGGCGGTGATGCACAAATGGTGCGCAGCTAGCGCCATTCGAAGGCCAACACCGCGGTTCCTGGTGTGTCCGCTGTGCCGTGCGTGTGATCATTGCTTCTACAGCCCTCTCGCAGTGTCCGGAGCAAGTATGGTGGGTCTGACACACCGGTGTCAATGTGTTCTTTTTTCCATTTCCAGGAGTGTAGTTTGAAGGGTAATAGTTAATAGCAGCTCCCTACTGCTTCTACGACAGGGGACCGGTAATATCAAAGGTTGGTAAACGATGTCGTAATGCTAAGTCACGACGAAATACAGTGCGTCCGAAAAATATTGTACCCTTTCCCTTTTGTGTACAGGTGTCCAGTGATATTCCAAGCTACAACTGAAATACCCGCCGTTCCAAAGGCCACAGAACAACACAAGGGATTTTGTGCTGTGGAACACGTAAAGACATGTCTATTATCACAGTTCAACATAACCTTTGAAAATAGTTTGGGGCCGTTCCACCCGATAAGAATTCCAGTAAGCGTTGGCAGGGAAACAGGTTGGTTATGCAACGTCAAAAATACCGGCCCTTCTTCGCATTCTTGCAACGTAACCCCATGATGTCATTTCCGGGAGCGAGACGTTAGTTTATATTGCTTTGCTCAACATTTCGGCCAATTCATTGCAAGTATTTGGTATTTGTTAGTCTTCAGTCATGAGGCGACCTTCAGTATAAAAGACAAAGTCGACAGGAATAATGTTCGAATCTTGTCCAGAATACACCCAGCAAATCATTGTACTTGTCAGAGATTATCCAAAGTTGAACGTCTTCTCTGCATTGTGCATAACAATGATTTATGGACTATTTTTCCTTGCACAAAGATATGTATCGGAGTCTAGTATCTTAACATGCTCCAGATATTCTTCATACGAAATCTTGAAGAGGACCCCAGAGATTCATTTTCCAACAGGTTGGAGCGTCATCTCACTTTCATAATTACTTGAGAGGGTATTTGAACGAACATCTCCCACAGCATTGGAAAGGCAGCTCGTGATGACGAACCTTTATTGAGATGGCACTGAAATCTCCGAATATGACCCCATGCATCTCCATTTTATGTCCTTGCCCATCACTGCATCAGGACGTGAGGGACCTGCGAAACGGATCCCAAAAGCCTTTACTGCTGTTACAAGAGACGTGTTAGTTGGAGTATAGGAAGGAATGTATTACTGACTAGGTATCTGCCGTCTCACTAAGGGCACTCATTTCAAATCTTTGTAAGACACACAATGTGATCAAAGTATCCGGATACGTTTTTCATATTAGGTGCATTTTACTGCCACCTACTGCCAGATACTCCCTATCAGCAACCTCAGTAGTCATTAGACATCGTGAGAGCACAGAATGCTGCGCTTCAGAAAACTCACGAACTTCGAAAGTGGTCAGGTGATTGGCTGTTACTTATGTCATACGTCTGTACGCGACATTTTCGCACTCCTAAACATCCCTACATCCATTGTTCCGATTTGATAGTGAAGCGAAAATGTCAAGGGACACGTGCAGCACAAAAGCTTACAGGCCGACCTCGTCTGTTGACTGACAGAGACCGTCGACAATTGAAGAGGGTGCTAATGAGTAACCGGCAGATATCTATCCAGTCCATCACACAGGAATTCCAAACTGTATCAGGATCCACTGCAAGTACTATAACAGTTAGGCGGGAGGTAAAAAACTTTTATTTCATGGCCGAGAAGCTGCTCATAAGCCGGTAAATGCCAAACGACGCCTCACTTGGCGCAAGGACCATAAACATTGGACGATTGAACAGTGGGAAACCGTTGTGTGGAGAGACGAATCACGGTACACAATGTGGCGATCCGATGGCAGGATGTGGGTTTGGCGAATGCGCAGTGAACGTCATCTGCCAGTGAGCGTAGTGGCAGCAGTAAAATTCGGAGGCTGTGGTGTTATGGTGTGGTCGTGTTTTTCATGGAGGGGGCTTGCACCTCTTGTCGTTTTCCGTGGCACTATCACAGCACAGGCCTACATTGATGTTTTAAGCACCTTCTTGCTTCCCACTGTTGAAGAGCAATTCGGTGATTGCGATTGCATCTTTCAGCACGATCGAGCACCTGTTCATAATGCATGGCCTGTGTTGGAGTAGTTACACGACAATAACATCCATGTAATGGTCTGGCCTGCACAGAGTCCTGACCTAAGTACTATAGAACAACTTTGGGATGTTTTGGATCGCCGACTACGTGCCAGGCCTCACCGACTGATATCGATACCTCTCCACAGTGCAGCACTCCGCTAATAATGGGCTGTCATTCCCCAAGAAACCTTCCAGCACCTGGTTGAAATAATGCCTGCGAGAGTGGAATCTATCATCAAGGCTAAGGGTGGGCCAACACCATATTGAATTCCAGCTTTACCGATGGGGGGCGCCACGAACTTGTGAGTCATTTTCAGCCAAGTTGGGTTGGGTTGTTTGTGGGAAGAGACCAAACTGCGAGGTCATCGGTCTCGTCGGATCAGGGAAGGACGGGTAAGGAAGTCGGTCGTGCCCTTTCAGAGGAACCATCCCGGAATTTGCCTCGAGCGATTTAGGGAAATGACGGAAAACCTAAATCAGGATGGCCGGACGCGGGATTGAACCATCGTCCTCCCGAATGTGAGTCCAGTGTTCTAACCACTGCGCCACCTCGCTCGATCTTTCAGCCAAGTGTCCGGATACTTCTGATGACATAGTGTAGGTAAAACACTTTGACATACTATCTTACTTTTGAGATATAAAGGATGTTAATATCACATTAGGGATCCCGAGAATTTATTTTTTGAATATGGTACGTTCTTTTTCGGACACCCAGTACACAGGTATACCAGTAGTCGTAGAGGAATGCTAGTGCAGTCGTGGCCGAAACGTCCGGAGCACTCACTCACAATTATAAGAGGATACATCACCCTGCCCAGAAAACAGTTACGCCAGTTGACAATTGCTGCGCAAGACTACACAGCTATTTTTAGCCAACAGTAAAAGTCATCGTGGACTCCTTTATGTCTATAAGTAAGTCTGCACCCAATCAACGACCAAGGACACGGGACGGAGAAGCAAACCAACAGCTTTGCTGAAATGAAGAGAGCGTTCACCGGCGCAGTAATTGCTTTGGTCGCGTGACAAGCGTTCGCATAAACAGCGCACTCAGGGGCTGTCCGGCCGTGTGCAGAACTGGCCACGAGTGCTTGGACCGCGCGGCGACATTCCACAGTGAAAGGGCAGGGGTTCGTTGCCTGCTCACGTCGCGATTAACCCGTTCACCGGCCGTTGCGAAAAAAAGCCGCTCTCGGCCGAGCGGAGAGTGACTCCACAGCTATTGACAGGGATTAATAGGCAATAAATCCTTAGGAATGGCGGCGCTGCCACACTGTCCGCTTATTAATTACCTCCGTCGGCGGCGCAGTGAAAGAAGGTCGCGTGATGTCACGGTTAAACATAAAGACGTCGTAGACGGCATTAATAACAGGCTGTCTCATTTTTTTTTCTTTCAGGCGAGCAAGGACACGCTTGGGCGGCGCCTAACATGTGACCTGCGGGACAGCTGAGCGTGTCAGAGTGTCTTATCTCGGAACGCAAAATAATTATCCTGAAACAGTGCCGCCTACCTTACTTAGTGTATAAGGTGTGGCTCGCAACACTGACAAATTGTTTTGTAAGTTTGAGATTTAGAAACTATTCTTGAGCGTTAATCGCATTCCGTGTGCTATCACGAACCTTGAAAGAAACTAGTTTGACGTGACTTCGCTGACAACGTCGTTCCCCTCACTAATTAAGTTAAAATTTGTAACTGTTTTGTTACTGATAGGTGTAGCCACGGACAGCCGCATTTTTCCAAAAAGGTGAGGTGAGGTAAAATTACAAAATTCCCAGTTTTAATGTAACTGAGTCGGTGTGTTTGGAAACACGTCGTGCACCAATAAACAAGTTTCACAAGAAATACCTGACACTTATTATTTCAGAAGACTGATAATTAACCAGTTTGTGTTTTAAGGTGTTTCCTCTGATATCTAAAAAGTTAAATTAATTCAACAGTATATCCAAATATTTTACATTACTAACACGCATGGACAGGAAAATTTCGCTAAAATGATAACCCGAAATTAGCAGTTTTCAGCGAAATGTAGGGAAATGGATGAATTTTACGACACATTGCGAAATTTCTAATTTATTCGAATAAAGACGTTATAACTCTGAGGATAACAAATGGCTCTGAGCACTATAGGACTTCACTGCTGAAGTCATCAGTCCCCTAGAACTTTGAAGTACTTAAAGCTAACTGACCTAAGGACATCACACACATCCATGCCCGAGGCAGGATTCGAACCTGCGGCCATAGCGTCTGAGGGTAACAATTTACTATATACGTAGCTGATAGTTATCGAATGTTAAAACTGCATTTTGGCTTCTGATCTCCTGAAGGCTAAGGTTAACGAATAATCTTATAATGACATTGGAAATGATGGTATGGGATTGTTGGCCGCCATGTCCCAGTCGGGTTCTGCCACCAAGAGCAAATATTATTTTATTCGGCGCCACATTGGGCGATTTTCAGTCGATGGTGAGGATGGAATGATGAAGACAACACAACACCCAATCCACGAACGGAGAAAATCACTCACCCGACCGGGAATCGAACCCGGACCCAGGCCATGGGAGGCAAGCACGTTACCAACTAAGCACGCAAACATAAAGACAATTCATTTCTTGTGTAATGAACTCTGATGTGGCAACGAAAACAAGAACCCGGACCCAGGCCATGGGAGGCAAGCACGTTACCAACTAAGCACGCAAACATAAAGACAATTCATTTCTTGTGTAATGAACTCTGATGTGGCAACGAAAACAGTACTGAAACTGAAAATTTCGCAAAGCAACATCGAATCTGGCAAATAACGCCTAATTTGGCCAGAAACATGAAAATTGTCAAAATAACAATATTGAATATGACAAAAAACACCGAATTTGGGAATAAACCGAATCTGTTAAAACAACATTTGCTAAAAGGCAAAACCGAATTTGGTAAGAACACTGAATTTGGTAAAAACACTAAATTTGGTAAACAACAACGAATTTGGTAACAAAATACCGAATTTACTAAAGACAATGGATTTGTTAAAAAAATATCGAATTTCTCAATGAAACCACCGAATTTATCAAAAAGTTACATCAAATTTGGTAAAAAAGTAACAGCGAACTTGGCAAAAACGTAACACCGAATACGGCAAAAAGCAACGAATGTGGAAAAACAGCAAATGTAACAAAAACACCGAATTCGGTGAAAAACATCTAATTTAGCAAAAAAAACATTGAATTTGGCGAAAAATAATACCAGATTAAGTAAAAAAGTCACCGAATTTGGCAAAAATAACCAATTTCCAAAACAATAGATTATGCAAAAACAACAGCAAATTTGGTAAGAACACCACTCAATTCCGTAAAAATGACAATGAATTTCCAAGAGCTGGCAAAAAAAAAATTTGCAAAGAAACGACTGTGGCAAAAACAGCATCTAATTTGGGGAAAATATCCTGCACTACATCAGGTAAAAAAAATGCCGAATCGAGAAAAAAAATAAACTCAAACTGACTATAAAATAAAACGATTTTCCCTATCGCTACTAATATGAATATTAATGCTACTGTTTGCTCGAACAGTCTGAAATTACGTCCTCGCACTATTACATTCACAGTTTTCAACGAGTTATGAAAGGAATCTTTCGAGAGTTGTACCGATGTCCAAGTCTTGCGGGATTAGATGAAAAGAACAGAATTCGTGCTGGTGATCTGCAGGTTTACTGTGATGACGTGAGTGGGCTGCGTGAAGATATGACTGAACGACTTAAGGTTCTGTTTTTCCTAGAAATTTCAGACAGGGTGACAAATTCATTTTCAGATATTGGGAAAGTTGGAGCTCTAGAGGACTAACTATGGAGCTACTAAATGATTTAGAATTGAAAACAAAATTTGAAAAGTCTGTAAGCAATTGGCTGCAGAAAGGTTCCTGGTCGATGGTGTGCAATATGGAGAGAGACTAAGAAACTTCTTATTTCATTCCAAACACGATACTTGGTAGAATGTGGTTTTAGTGCGAGAGTGCGACTTCCGCCAAAGCAAAGAAATATCCTCAGATAACTGAACTCGAAAATCTGACGCTCTTGTTAAGTAGGATTAAACCAGATATTGGAAAACTGAAATCTCTGCACGAAGTCCATCATCACATTAAGGTTTTTCTGAATGTCATCTGAAAACATGGAATCTGTTTCGGCGCATTTCAATCTAAGGTCACTGATCAGTTATAAAGTTATGTGCAAGATTAAATTTAAAATAAATGTCAGCTTTTCTTTTAAAATAACGCGAATGACTTTTTCATATTTATATTTCAAAGTAAATATAGGTTAATTTAGGGGGGGGGGGGGGGGGGGAGGCACTCAAGACGAGTGCATTTGGCTAAATGGGCAGTCGTCTGAAACAGTGTCAGTGATAACCACTGATGTAGATGAACAATTCCTCTTCATGAGTGCTGCTGTATTATGAGTCAACTTCTTCATTTTCCCAAATAACTTCCATAGATTATTCCCAATATTTCATAAAATACCAGATGAGTTGAAACTTTTACAACTGTCTGCTCCTGTCACTTCAGAATCGTCTGAGCCTGGATGATGTACATATTCCGCTTAAGCATTCCTCTTCTGAAAATAGTGGTCTGCAAAATCTTTTGACACGCATTTTTAATCTCGAAGTTACTTTTCCTCTTGACTTTAATTTGCTTTGAGGACAATATTTCAGGCGTATCTAGTTTCCTCACAGTGCAAGCTCAACTTCAGTATGCTGCGGTATCCAAAACAGCTAAGTTTTGGAAACCTTACTTTTTCTTTTCTGTCTTCTGAAACTTTGATATTTCCAAATTTGTTCACGTATATCCCATCCATTGAAATTAATGGTTATTTTTGCTCTTGCCGAGTCCATTCGCGATATTTATAACCAGCTAATAAATTAGTGCATTACTTTATTAATATTTGCGTGTAGTCATGAAGAATAATTTCGACACAAGGTATTTCATTTCCTTTCTATTAGCCAGAATGCCATGTTATCTCGAAATATTCATGCATATCTAAGAATTTTTTGTCGGCTTTAGTATACTTGAAGAAAACCCTTTTAAAACTATGAAAACTGTTTTGGTGGTTTCACACTGTCGTTCTTCGCTTTTCTCTTGCAACTATACTCACATTTTGAACTTTTGTTTTACTTCACTCCTTAGTTTCTCGTAATACAAGATAGGTTATAGGTCTGATAAACTTAACATCTGTTCTGCATCTTTCATGTTGTGCTGGAAACTCAGACATCTTATTCTAGTTTATACTGTCAAATGCATTCTGTCAATTCACGAAAGTGTAGAAGGTATCATCATTTCTCGTAGTCCTTCAACGAATATTTAAAAGACAGGTTTTGCTGTGCAGTGGATTTATACAAACAAGACTAACAATATCTCTGCGATCTTCTATGTATTTTCTTAGTGAATGGTTTATAATAGTGCCGCATCTACTATCTGCTACACAGTACACATCCATGATAGTTAATTATATACTTCAGAGTAATAAATAGCATCATATCGTGTTTACCATTTTTATTTCGGAACAAAAGTCTATAATTCACATTGAGAAATGTCTCATGGAAAACTTAAGTGTTAATTACAGAACAAATTTTAGTATATATTTTAGTTGTAAAACCTTACTACAAATAGTGTATCTATTTACTCTTGAAGCATTAACACTACTGAAGATATGTTGCAGGTGGCAGTTTGTGTAGTACAGAAAAATCAAATTTATAACCAGCTAATACATTAGTGCATTACTTAATTAATATTTGCGTGTAGTCATGAAGAATAATTTCGACACAAGGCATTTCATCAGAATGCTGCAATAAATTTTGAAAAATTATGTTTAAGGGCTGGATCATGGATCCAAAGTCCACAGTTCGATCATTTACCATTTCTTCCACATCTCGCAATATCCGTTAATGAGATAAATTTGCTTTAAATTACACCGTGATTCGGGACCCATGTTAATCTTTAAGTCCGCTTATAATAGGTTGGGTAAGTTAGCGCTAGCATGGATGTAGGCAATGGTACACTCTACCTCCAATAGGGCGATACCTTGTGGTCCTATTGTGGCGTTGAAACTGACCTATGGGTTGATGGGAGGTTTATTCACACAGTCAAGTGTCATGTCTTAATTTTACAAAATTTGCAAGAAGGCACAATGGATGGTGTAGGATCGCAATCGTACACTCTACCTCCAATAGAGCCATACCTTGTGGCCCTATTGTGGCGTTGAAACTGACCTATGGGTTGATGGGAGGTTTATTCACACAGTCAGGTGTCATGTCTTAATTTTACAAAATTTGCAAGAAGGCACAATGGATGGAATCGTATGTACGAATGTTGTGTGCTGTTCATTTAGTACCTAGATAACAAACACTTCAGTTTTGCTCTTAAGTATAAATGTGCAAAATATTTACAATACACATTAATGATCACTGTTTGCCCCGCTGGCGACGCTTTTTAACTTAAATACTGAGCAAGACGTCAGCTGTTCATGAGGAAGCCGTATGATCTCCAGTTCAAGTGTAAACAGGTCAGTGACGGAAAGATCAAAGATGCTACATAACGCATGCTCCGCCTCCCCTAGATGTAGCAGTCAACGTACCCCAGCCTTCTGCTTAATGAGCATCTACCCTCAGTAAGAGTCCGAACACACAGCAAAGTAAAATGAAATGTCAATAGTTGTCATTAAGTTGCCACTACATACATTATGGTTGATAACTATCGTTAACGTTCGCAGACAGCCAAACACTTCGGTCTAAGCTATTCCGCTAGCCATCACTTGAGCTCCAAGAAATCTGGGACTCAAGGAAAGCTTCACGAGTAGATAGTAGTTTGTAGTGTTAGCGACGACAACAATGCACTGAGGTGAGCCATATTACTCGACGGCCACTCGTCAGAGCCGTCTTGAGCAGTTCTGTGGAGTGTAAACAAACTCACATGAGAAGGTAAGAACTACAGCAAAAGGAGAAGCGTAAGAAAAAATAAAATGTAGGCACCATTGTTTCAAAATATTAGACACTGTTTAAAAAAAATCTGGGAAAGTTATGCGAGGCAGGTTATTCCGTAGCTGAGTGTCGTCAGTCGAGGACTACATGTGTGAAATTTAGGAGAAGGAGGGGCAAGGACACACTGTGATTCGTGAGCCAAGGATTCAGCGTCAGCGGTGTTACTAATGTGGGATAGCTGTCTTTGAGGACAGCTACGTGGAACTGCAATTACAGAGATGCCTCGGTGTATAGTAATTATCTCTTCAGGACTTAAATAGACAAGATACTAATCCGCGGAAACGGATTATGCAGTTGTAGAATGGTGCATCTTTATGTGTTTTCCGTAGGAATGTAGATCAAGAACACGGAAACAGGGGTTCTCGCTGTTTGGATGTCGCTGGAGGATGACGCAGTATTCGAAGTAGACCAATACGAGCCACATACCTTTTTGTAAGATGTTAGAGCACAGCGGATCATTGGGGGAGAGAGTTGCATCTTCGAACACTATTCATATCTACAACTCCAGACAGGTCTGCAGCAGACCGGAGTGGCCGAGCGGTTCTAGGCGCTACAGTCTGGAACCGCGCAACCGCTACGGTCGCAGTTTCGAATCCTGCTCCGGCATGGATGTGTGTGATGTCCTTAGGTTAGTTAGGTTTCAGTAGTTCTAAGTTCTAGGGGACTGATGACCTCAGTAGTTACGTCCCATAGTGCTCAGAGCCATTTGAACCATTTGAACAGGGCTGCAGTATAAGTTAAAATATTGTCTTCAACCATTTTTAAATATGCGCTGCAATTTTTTCTGCGAAATTAGAAAACTTCGTAAATATTAAGTTTCTCTAAAAGTGGAAAAATATTTCAAGGTACAACATGGCCATATACCTAAGAACAAATGTTCTCCTGAAATTTAAAAACGTTGAAATCCAGAAAAGAATTGTCAGTTCTGTACCTAACAGTCTACGTGATGCGTCACTACTCCACTGCATACCAAGAATGGGTAAGTGGAAGTAAACTGAATAGAAGTATTATCGAAAAGCAGTTACAAGTAATATATTAACAACGAGAGATAAAGTTTTTCTTATGGATGAATGAAATATAGTTTTAGGTTGAAAGGATGTGCAGCAATCTAACATATTGCCAAAGCTCAGTAATAATATTTATTCATCTTAGTCTGACACACTGAATTTAGACCGATGATTAAATTCAACTACGAAGTTAAGCGAATCGAGAATGGCTTTCTTCCCCGATATAGTGATTAGCAAACATATTACACAACTAACGACATACGAAGACGTCATTGTTAACAGTTTCCAGCCGACAAACAGAAGAAAAAAAATTGTTTTTATTTTTTTATACAAGTGTTGGCAAAAAATGAAAAACAACTAAGAAATAACTGCATTAAATGATGACAATACAATACTAAAATACATTGATGGTGTATAGAGAGTAAATTGTACTTATTAACAGACTACCTGATGTTAATAAAAAACCGGTCTTAAAAGCAGTTACATATATCAATATTTAAAATTCACAAAAATTCGGCTGAGCGCTGTACAAAACATGTTTAGGTGTAGGCGTTACATTGGGCTAAATATCACGCGAGGGAGTTACTAAGTAAAAAGATAAATACATTAAAAATTGATATATAAGTAGTATATAATAAGCCAAGTGCTACTGGTACGCTCATTGACGAGCCTTTATTATTTACTGCTATTTGGTGGTCTGTAAGTCCTGTTATGTTGGTTTAGTCGAGAAAAAGATTTTCTGTACTAGCGGCATTAATTAACAAACAGTTGAAGGTCGTCAGCATAAAGATATTAACTTTAACACTGTTTATCTATTGGGCGTCTCTAGATTTAAATCTACTATTTGACGGAAGTGATTTCACTGGAAATATTCCTTTATTGCTAGCGTAACTATCTAGACACGTGACCAAATAGTGTAGATGCTGACAGGCGCGGATAGAACCGCGCCATTAGTTCAGTAAATCTTGGTTGCAAAATGCTGACACGAATGTTTATTGGAAGACGAAGAAAATGGTAGTAAACGAACTCGAGAGCGATCAGTTTAAGTTCTACAGAAATGTAGAGATCAGTGGGGCAATACAGACACTAAGACTTGACTCAGAAGGTAAGTTAAAGAAAGACAAACCTCCGTGTGCAGCATTTGTAAAATTAGGAAAAGCTTTCTAAACTGTTGACTGAACTATCCTATTTGAATTTCTGAAGATAGTAGGGATAAAATATAGGGAGTAAAAAGTTATTTGCAACTAAAGTTAAAAGATTCGAAGGACATGAAAGGGAAGCAGCGGTTGGGAAGGGATTGAAGCGGTGCCACAGTCTATACGCTGAGACAGCAGTAAAGGAAACTAAGGAGAAATTTGGCAATAGAGGTGAATTACAGGGAGAAGAAATATAAAATTTGAAGTTTGCCACTGACCTTGTAATTTTGTATGACACGGTAAAGGACCGAGAAGAGCAGCTGAACGGAATGAACAGTGTTGTCTTGATGAAAAGTTATAAAATGAACATCAACAATAGTAAAACAAACCTAAAGAAAAGTAGTCTGACGGTACAGGCTATATTGAGGAAATCAGATTAGGAAACAAGAAACTGAAAATTGTAGATTAGTTTTGCTATATGAGCAGCAAAATAACTGATATAAAATGTAGACTAGTTACTGCAAGAAAATCGCTTTTGAAAACTAGGTATTTGCTGGGATTTAGTAAAAAATTTAGGAAGTCTTTTCTGAAGGTATTTGTCTGGAATGAATCCTTGTCTGAGAGTATTTACTAAAGTCTATAACAACATAACAACTTTAACTTTACAGTAAGTAATAAAAATGTGAGGTAACATCGAGGTTTCCGAAGATGAGATCATCTTAGAGTCACAAGTTTTCATGCACAAAATTCTTCAAACGATGTTATGCTACTAACGCTGTTCATACGTTCCTCGCGTCTCGTGTCGTTATTATCCACAGTGGTGAAAGAACTCAGACGAAACATACTTCATATATGCGCGCGCGCGCGCGCGCATCGCATGTGTGTGTGTGTGAGTGTGTGTGTGTGTGTGTGTGTGTGTGTGTGTGTGAGTGGGTGAGTGGATGAGCGGGTGCAGTTGTCTGTGTGTGTGTCTGTGGTACTTCATGGTGGGAACACTGTGTAGTTTAATGATGCTGTTCTAGTCTAAGAACTGTTTTATCTTGTTGATGAACTCTGTTTTACTTAAGAGTACTAGTGCGATTGCTCCGTTTTCTCTGAAGATCACAATGTTTTTTCTCCTTTGGTTTGTTGATTGGTTTTTCCGGAAATGTTTTGTCTTACCTCTTTTATTTTAGAGTTGAAATTGATCTTGTCTTCAGTGATTATGTGTTTATCTCTGTTACTCTCTCTGTTACTCTCTCTGTTACCAGTTACTTTCTTAAGTAAGTATTGCATTTTGTGTTCTTAAACTGAAACGTCCCCTTAGAAAAATTTATACACGACTGTGTTTAAACTGACACACAATATTTTTAGCGCAACGCAGTCTGACTTTCAATAATCCCTACAAAAGAATGGCCCTGACTAACATTAACCTATACCTTTCACAAATCACTTACCTCATAAAAAAATCTTAGTTACTCGAACTACTGCAATACAGCGAGCACCACTACTGCCAGCTAAATAAAAGATTCTAACTACGGAAGGCACTAACTAGTGATAGGTATAGTTAGCAAATGAAAGATTTTAATAGAGAACAAACAGTGTATTTACCTTAATAGTCAAAATATGTATGATAGTTCATGACATCCAGTCTTACAAATGACAAAACTCCGCCATCTCTCTCCCCACGTCCATCACTGCTGGCGGCTCACCTCCAACTGCGCAACGCTACGCGCTGTTAGCATCCAGCTGCCGCTGCCCAACACTACAATGGCAGACAACAATGCAAACCAGCCACAGACTGCACACGGCACAGCTAGTGATTTTTCATACAGAACGCTATGTGGTGTTACCAATAAGAAAACGTAAACAGCCTACTTACAAAACATTTCATGTTGTTTTATTATAAGTCTGTTTCTGTGATTAGAGTTTCTGTTGCTTGTGTGGCACATTTGAGATTTTTTGTGTTTAAGCCCCTTTTAAGTAAGTTTATTCCTTGTTTTGTTACCTCTGGTCAGTTAGTTTGATGATTATGTCATAACGTTGTCTTTGGCACTCGTAGTGACTTCTGTACTCACTGGTATTAGTTTTTCATTAGTGTTTCTGCATAGAAAACAAGATAAAACACGATGAACACGATAAAGTATCCTCATGTGGTATCGCTGGTAAACCCAAGAAATGGAATCTTGAAACATTGTAACTTCAAGTTGAATGTGATTTATATTAGTTATTCTCCAGATATTTCGGAGAAGACTAAACTGGTAGTAATTCAAACGTGTCGCTAACTAGGAATGTGATACAATAATTGGACAGGTGCAATACGAAAAGAGGAAGTAAAAAAAATCTACGAAAGGCAAGCTAGTAGGACATCTACTGCAGCATTGAGCAATAATAACCTTAGTACTGGGAGGACCAGTAGAGGGTCAAACAGTAATGGAAGACAGACACAAGTACACTATGTAGTTAACCAATCCGCCACAGTCCATGTATTATGACCAAGTGCTCGATCGTTTTGAAAAATCCATTAACGAATTGCTCTTCAACAGTGGGCAGCAAGAAAGTGCTTAAAACAATGTATGCCTGTGCTGTGATACTGCTACGCAAAACAACAAGGGGTGCAAGCCCCCTCCAAGAAAAAGACGACCACACCATACCACCACCGCTACCGACGTGATGCGTGGGTCATGAGCAGCCGGTCGACCATGAAATCCAAGTTTTCTCTCCTCCCGCCTAACTGTCATAGTACTTGCATTGGATCCTGATGCAGTTTGGAATTCCTGTGTGATGTTCTGGATAGATGTCTGCCTACTACACATTACGACCCTCTTCAACTGTCGGCGTTCTCTGTTAGTCAACAGAAGAAGCCAGCCTGTACGCTTTTGTGCTGTACGTGTCCCTTCACGTTTCCACTTCACTATCACATCGGAAACAGTGGACCTAGGGACTTTTAAGGGAGTGGAAATCTCGCTTACAGACGTATGACACAAGTGACACCCAATCACCTGACGACGTTCGAGGTCGGTGAGTTCTGCGGAGCGCCCCATTCCGCTCTCTCACGATGTCTAATGACTACTGAGTTCGCTCATATGGAGTACATGGCAGTAGATGGCAGTATAATGCACCTAATATGAAAAACGTATGTCTTTCGGGAGTATCCGGATACTTTTGATCACATAGTGTGTATACGAAAATGATTTTGTAGGGTGCTGAGTTTGGTAGTTCCGTAGAGATGAAAGATTAGCCAAAGAAAGGAAAAGACAGAATAGAGCATTAAATAAGACGACACGCTGATGATGTAAAGAAGTCAATTTTGGTATTAGTTCTTTAACTGTGGCTGATTTGTATGCAAATATTGTATTCGATGTATTCCCATAAAGAGATCTTCACAGCTGTGTTGGCAATTTAAAATGCTCAGTTTATCGCTTTTTTTTTCGTTTCAGTTCGTCGTTGATCCATTAACGCACTTTTTTTTTTTTTATTACAGAGCGCAGCTAACCCTCTGACCGAACACGCTGAGTTACCGTGGCGGCGAAATTGTTCGAAAACACTGAGTGTAAAACATTTTGATATAAGTTAGTGAATGCATTACTCTTCAGAAACACAGTGTTCTGCACTGAACTACAAACACAGGTAAGTTAAAGCGACGTTTCGCATCGTGTGGTTGACTGGAACTGCTCGATATTAGAATGTACGTTGTTGCACGTACTTCTGCTCTGCAGTCAGGGCAATTTTCGTAGTGAGAGCTTGTTAATGTTGGAATGCTTCCTAACGGAAACACTTTAAAATGTAATGGATGCGCAATTGTGTCAGTAACAATTTGACATAAATATTTCTTTCAATATCTGACGCGTGTGTTCTGTAGTACTACAATCAACATCTATTTTAACCTATTCATATCTTGTCATCTCCTTCTTCCCTGTTTCCCTCTACAAATCCCCCCCCCCCCCCCCCCCGTCCTTCCCACACCCACACACTTCCTTCCATTACCAAAGCGACTAATCATTGAAGCCTCGGGCTATATCCATCGACTGATAGCTTCACTTAGTTAAATTGTACAATAACTTTCTTTTTCCCTAATTAGATCGAATACTCCTTTATTACTTACTCAGTCTATCGATCCAGTCTTCAACTTCCTTCCACAGCAACAAATAAAAGTCTCTATTTTCTTTTTGTTTGAACTGTTCCTTCCACGCTTCACTTGTGTACAGTTCCCATTTCGGTGCAAATGTATGACAAGAAAAAAACACCTGACAGAGGAGGGAAATGGTACAATTGCCGAGAAGCATATAGTGCGACTTAAGGTAGCTAGAATACTGGGGTAGGGATGTGACGCCAGTGTCTGTAGTATCAGAATAGGTGAGAAAGTGGTCAAGGACGTCGAAAGGGTTAAACGAGAGAGAGTGCAGACGGCAAATGATATGGAAATACTGTAGAAATGTTGAGACACATAACAGTTTTAGACAGAATACTGTAGACATAAGAGAGGAATAGCTATTGAATAAGAAAGTTATTGACCAAATTTTCTCTTTACAGTGTGCTGATCACAGAGAACTAATGTGATGCAATCAGTGGTAAGTTTGTATGATAACAGTCGGTGCCTACATCCGAAATATTTTCAAGAAAATATTAATGCGTTCTAGACGAACTCATTGTTATATCAAAGGCAATCCAGAGCAGATTACATACATCTGTAACAGAGTAATCATTTCAAGATGAAAACTAGGGTATTTCAGTGTCCATAATTAAAAGTTTTCATGCAGCACGTTCTTCTAACAATCTTGCATCACACTCAGATGACATGAGATGGTCGGAAGATGTTATAATCTGCTTCACACATATTATTTAAAATTTAACATGTAACATGTAGAAGTTCATAAACGCTTAAATGAATTCACATCATGTTGTATCTGCCTGCCCATGCCAGTACATATAAAACCAACACATTATTCTTGGCTTACCAAGCGAGGGTTATAACTGACAGAAAAAGTTGTTGGTGACCACATTACAGAGTGAAGTGACAAAACGTGTGTACATAATTACAACCCTCAATGCACAACAAGGCAGAAAATCATGACTGAAAACATCAGTGGAGAACATGTAATACGCCTATAAAAGGAAAAGTACACAAAAATAGCTTTTTAAACAAATAATCACATTTTTTCTCCATTTTATAGATGTCACGCTGCCAAGACTTAGAGGATATAGAAGCAGTCCCCCTAGTACAAAACCTCTACTTTTGGAATTAATGCAGCTTCACATGAGTAATAACAGAATGAATGCGCGTGTTATAGTTTTAGGTCTGAAACAAAAACAAACCAAATTTTGTGTAATATTTTACAGAAATAAACGGTATCCATAGGCGATGATGGTACCCTAACATGTATTGGTAAACATTAAGGAAAAAACTTTTTTCTTTTCAGAACGCAGAGTTTTAAAAATCAGATTCGAAAATTGGTGCAACCGGCTGAATAATTTAGCTTAAACCTAGACATTAAAAAAGGGGAACATTTCTTGTGGCTCCTCCCATATAGAACATAACCCTGTTTCTCAAACTTACAGTTGAGGAATGTCTTTAGCATGTACTATGTGCGGCGTAAAAGGCAGTGTGGAATTCTATATTCTTTGAGTAATCCCGCAAATAAGAACGAGAACTTTAAATTATTCAAAGCTTTAAAATAAGTTTGCAGAAATAACACAGCTCTGGGAACTGTGTAAACTGTCGTTTCATGTTAATGTGTACGTCACCCGTACATTCGTTTCAATCTAGGCAATGAACAATTAACTCTCTTAAACTACACCGCAAAATTTTACAAAGGCTGCCAAACGCCTTTGTTAAACGTCTACTTATGCATTTATTTTAGCCTGTGACACAACACCACTGTTAATAGTTGATAGTTTTGCACACTGAGGTGACAAAGGTAATTGGATACCTCCTAATGTCGTGTCCGACTTCATTTTGCCCGGTGTAGTGCAGCAACTCGACGTGGCACGGAGCCAACGCGTCGTAGGAAGTCCCTTCCTAAAATACTGAGCCATGTTGCCTCTATAGCGGCTCGTAATTGCTTAAGTGTTATCGGTGGAGGATTTTGTGCACGAACTGACCTCTCGATTATGTCCAATAAATGTACGATGGTATTCATGTCGGGCGATCTGGGTGGCCAAATCATTCGCTAGAATTGTCCAGAACGTTCTTCAAAACCACTCGCGAACGATTGTGACCCAGTGACATGGCGCTTTGTCAACCATAAAAATTTCATCGTTGTTTGGGAACATGAAATGCTGAAAATGGTCTCCAAGCAGCAGAACATAACAATTTCGAATCAGTTATCGATTCAGTTGGACCCAGTCCATTGTATGCAAACATAGCCCACACCATTATTGAACAACCATCAGCTTGCACAGTGCCACGTTGACAAACTGTGTCCATGGATTCGTGGGGTCTGTGCCACAGTCTAACTGTACCATCCGTTCTTACCTGGTGAAACTGGGACTCATCTGACGAGACCATGGTTATCCAGTCGTCTAGGGTCCAATCATTGTGGTCACGAGTCCAAGAGAGGCGCTGCAGGCGATATCGTGCTGTTAGCAAAGGCACTCGCGTCATTTGTCTGCTGCCGTAGCCCATTAATGCCAAATTTCGGCGCACTGTCCTAATAGATACGTTCATCGTACGTCCCAGATTGTGTTCTGCGCTTATTTCACCTCATGTTGCTTGTCTGTTAGCACAGACAACGCATACAGCTATACGCAAAGGCCGCTGCTGTCGGACGTTAAGTGAAGGCAGTAGGCCACTGCGTTGTCCGTGGTGCAAAGTACTGCCTGTCGTGCGGAGATAATCACCTCGAATCATCTGAAACCAAATGACCGCTCCGCCAATGCACTGCCCTTTTTATACCTTGTGTATACAGGGTCGTCCATTGTAGTGACCGGGACAAATCTCTCACGAAGTAAGCGTCAAACGAAAGAACTACAACGAACGAAACTTGTCTAGCTTGAAAGGGGAAACCAGATGGCGCTATGGTTGGCGCTGCCATAGGTCAAACACATATCAACTGCCTTTTTTTAAAATAGGAACCCCCATTTTTTTATTACATATTCGTATAGTACGTAAATAAATATGAATGTTTTAGTTGGACCACTTTTTTCGCTTTGTGATAGATGGCGCTGTAATAGTCACAAAAATGTGGCTCACAGTTTTAGACGAACAGTTGGTAACAGGTAGGTTTTTTAAATTAAAATACAGAACGTAGGGCCGGCCGGAGTGGCCGAGCGGTTGTAAGCGCTACAGTCTCGAACCGCGCGACTGCTACGGTCGCAGGTTCGAATCCTGCCTCGGGCATGGATGTGTCTGATGTCCTTAGGTTAGTTAGGTTTAAGTAGTTCTAGGGACTGATGACCTCAGAAGTTAAGTCCCATAGTGCTCGGAGCCATTTGAACCATTTTGAACAGAACGTAGGTATGTTTGAACATTTTATTTCTGTTGTTTCAATGTGGTACATGTGCCTTGTGAACTTATCATTTCTGAGAACGCATGCTGCTACAGCGTGATTACCTGTAAATACCACATTAATGCTATAAATCCTCAAAATGATGTCCGTCAACACCAATGCATTTGGCTGTACGTGTAACGACATTCCTCTCAACAGCGAGTAGTTCGCCTTCCGTAATGTTTGTACATGCATTGACAATGCGCTGACGCATGTTGTCAGGCGTTGTTGGTGGATCACGATAGCAAATATCCATCAACTTTCCCCACAGAAGGAAATCCGGGGACGTCAGATCCGGTGAACGTGCGGGCCGTGGTATGATGCTTCGACGACCAGTCCACCTGTCGTGAAATATTCTATTCAATACCGCTTCAACCGCACGCGAGCTATGTGCCGGAAGTACATCGCCATTCCGTCATGCAGTGAAACATCTTGTAGTAAAATCGGTAGGCAATCAGCATGCATTGCACCATTTAGATTGCCTTCGATAAAATGGGGGCCAATTACCCGTCCTCCCATAATGCCGCACCATACATTATTCTGCCATGGTCGCTGATGTTCCACTTGTCGCAGACATCGTGGATTTTCCGTTGCCCAACAGTGCATGTTATGCCGGTTTACGTTACCGCTGTTGGTGAATGACGCTTCGTCGCTAAATAGAAAGCGTGCAAAAATCTGTCGTCGTCCCGTAATTTCTGTTGGGCCCAGTGGCAGAACTGTGCACGACGTTCGAAGTCGTCACCATGCAATTCCTGGTGCCTCGAAATATAGTACGGGTGCAGTCGATGTTGATGTAGCATTCTCAACACCGACGTTTTTGAGATTCCCAATTCTCGCGCAATTTGTCTGCTACTGATGTGTGGATTAGCCGCGAAAGCAGCTAAAACACCTATTTGGGCGTCATCATTTGTTGCAGGTCGTGGTTGACGTTTCACATGTGGCTGAACGCTTCCTGTTTCCTTAAGTAACGTAACTATCTGGCGAACGGTCCGGATACTTGGATGATGTCGTTGAGGATACCGAGCAGCATACGTAGCACACACCCGGAAGGCATTTTGATCACAATACCCATACATCAACACGATATCGACGTTTTCCGCAATTGGTAAGCGGTCAATTTTAACACGTATCTCGAAGCCTGGAGATACTAAAAGGTATCAGATAGATTATATAATGGTAAGACAGAGATTTAGGAACCAGGTTTTAAGTTGTAAGACATTTCCAGGGGCAGATGTGGACTCTGACCACAATCTATTGGTTATGACCTGTAGATTAAAACTGAAAAAACTGCAAAAATGTGGGAAATTAAGGAGATGGGACCTGGATAAACTGAAAGAACCAGAGGTTGTACAGAGTTTCAGGAAGAGCATAAGGGAACAATTGACAGGAATAGGGGAAAAAAATACAGTAGAAGAAGAATGGGTAGCTCTGAGGGATGTAGTAGTGAAGGCAGCAGAGGATAAAGTAGGTACAAAGACGAGGGCTGCTAGAAATCCTTGGGTAACAGAAGAAATATTGAATTTAATTGATGAAAGGAGAAAATATAAAAATGCAGTAAATGAAGCAGGCAAAAAGGAATACAAACGTCTCAAAAATGAGATCGACAGGAAGTGCAAAATGGCTAAACAGGGATGGCTAGAGGACAAATGTAAGGATGTAGAAGCTTATCTCACTAGGGGTAAGATAGATACTGCCTACAGGAAAACTAAAGACCCCTTTGGAGAGAAGAGAACCACGTGTATGAATATCAAGAGCTCAGATGGCAGCCCAGTTCTAAGCAAAGAAGGGAAGGCAGAAAGGTGGAAGGAGTACATAGAAGGTTTATACAAGGGCGATGTACTTGAGGACAATATTATGGAAATGGAAGAGGATGTAGATGAAGACGAAATGGGAGATACGATACTGCGTGAAGAGTTTGACAGAGCACTGAAAGACCTGAGTCGAAACAAGGCCCCCGGAGTAGACAACATTCCATTAGAACTACTGACGGCCTTGGAACAACCAGTCCTGACAAAACTCTATCAGCTGGTGAGCAAGATGTATGAGGCAGGCGAAATACCCTCAGACTTCAAGAAGAATATAATAATTCCAATCCCAAAGAAAGCAGGTGCTGACAGATGTGAAAATTACCGAACTATCAGTTTAATAAGCCACGGCTGCAAAATACTAACGCGAATTCTTTACAGACGAATGGAAAAACTGGTAGATGCAGACCTCGGGGAGGATCAGTTTGGATTCCGTCGAAATGTTGGAACACGTGAGGCAATACTGACCTTAAGACTTATCTTAGAAGAAAGATTAAGAAAAGGTAAACCTACGTTTCTAGCATTTGTAGACTTAGAGAAAGCTTTTGACAATGTTGACTGGAATACTCTTTTTCAAATTCTAAAGGTGGCAGGGGTAAAATACAGGGAGCGAAAGGCTATTTATAATTTGTACAGAAACCAGATGGCAGTCATAAGAGTCGAGGGGCATGTAAGGGAAGCAGTGGTTGGGAAAGGAGTGAGACAGGGTTGTAGCCTCTCCCCGATGTTATTCAATCTGTATATTGAGCAAGCAGTAAAGGAAACAAAAGAAAAATTTGGAGTAGGTATTAAAATTCATGGAGACGAAGTAAAAACTTTGAGGTTCGCCGATGACATTGTAATTCTGTCAGAGACGGCAAAGGACTTGGAAGAGCAGTTGAATGGAATGGACAGTGTCTTGAAAAGAGGATATAAGATGAACATTAACAAAAGCAAAACGAGGATAATGGAATGTAGTCAAATTAAATCGGGTGATGCTGAGGGAATTAGATTAGGAAATGAGACACTTAAAGTAGTAAAGGAGTTTTCCTATTTAGGAAGTAAAATAACTGATGATGGTCGAAGTAGAGAGGATATAAAATGTAGACTGGCAATGGCAAGGAAAGCGTTTCTGAAGAAGAGAAATTTGTTAACATCGAATATCGATTTATGTATCAGGAAGTCGTTTCTGAAAGTATTTGTTTGGAGTGTAGCCATGTATGGAAGTGAAACATGGACGATAACTAGTTTGGACAAGAAGAGAATAGAAGCTTTCGAAATGTGGTGCTACAGAAGAATACTGAAGATAAGGTGGATAGAGCACGTAACTAATGAGGAGGTATTGAATAGGATTGGGGAGAAGAGAAGTTTGTGGCACAATTTGACTAGAAGAAGGGATCGGTTGGTAGGACATGTTTTGAGGCATCAAGGGATCACAAATTTAGCATTGGAGGGCAGCGTGGAGGGTAAAAATCGTAGAGGGAGACCGAGAGATGAGTATACTAAGCAGATTCAGAAGGATGTAGGTTGCAGTAGGTACTGGGAGATGAAGCAGCTTGCACAGGATAGAGTAGCATGGAGAGCTGCATCAAACCAGTCTCAGGACTGAAGACAACAACAACATCTCGAAGCAAATACCGTCCGCACATGCTGAATGTTACGTGATACCACGTACTTACACGTTTGTGACTATTACAACGTCATCTATCACAAAGCGAAAAAAGTGGTCCAACAAAAACATTCATATTTCTTTACGTACTACACGAAAATGTAATAAAAATGGGGGTTCCTATTTAGATAAACACAGTTGATATACGTTTGACCTATGGCATCGCCATCTAGCGGGCCAACAATAGCATCATATGGTTTCCCTCTTGAAGCTGGACGAGTTTTTTTCTTAGTAGTTTTTTTTTGTATGGTGCTTATTTCGTGAGATATTTGGCCCGGTCACTATCAATGGACCACCCTGTATACGATACTACCGCCATCTGTGTATGTGCATGTCGGTATAAAGGGAATATTTGTGCCGACTGCGGTGACGAAAAAGCTACCTACGGACGGCGGGCACGGGGCATTTGTGTGTGTGTGCTTGTCAATCAACAGCAGACTTCTAATGCCCTCTGTTAAACTTGTATCTCCTATTACGTCGTCAGTTTATGTTTTGTGGTCTACGTCCGTTATTTACCTCTTAGCTGGGTAAATGGCCGTTAGTTGCCGGGGGCCAAATAAATAGAAAATAATAAATTTGCCAATGTGTAGAACAATAGGCACGTATTAGTGAAGAGTATGGATGATTTCCAAGCGTCGCTTCCAGTTTATGGATTTCCGTGGGTTTGCTAAATTAAACCAAGCGATCCCATTGCGGTTCTTTAGACAAGCAAGACCGTTTCCTGACCCTATCCTTTCCCAGTTAAACCTGTGTTTCTACTGATGTCGGTTCCAATGAGAAATTAATTACACTTGTGGAAGAAACGTACACGCCTACCACAGATTACCAGGGCGGGCAGAAGAAACCAAGTTGTAAACACCACTACCGGATTCCGCACGTATCTCGTTTAAACGACTTGCTAAAAGAGAAATAATTCCCGCGGCCGTAGGTACTCTGGCTAGCGGGGAAAAAGATTTTATTTTCTGAGGCTGAGGCGCGGCCAGTAAATAGGAGGTGTGGTGGCTGAGCGGTGTGCCGCAAGAACGGCGGTTTCAGCTGCGACCGCCCTCCCAGGCTGGACCAGAGCTGACAAATGCCCCCTGCCCGCCGTCCGTGGCCAGCTTTTGCGTCACCGCAGTCGGCACAAATGTTCGCTTTATCGTGGGCAATATTTATCCCACCGCCAGTCGTATTAATATTCCAGCCGGCCGGAAAAACCTTGTTCTGTTGGCCGCTGCTGCAGCAGCGGCAGTAACGACGCTTTAAT
This sequence comes from Schistocerca gregaria, assembly GCF_023897955.1. Lineage (NCBI taxonomy): Eukaryota > Metazoa > Arthropoda > Insecta > Orthoptera > Acrididae > Schistocerca > Schistocerca gregaria. The sequence continues at coordinate 477,407,970 of NC_064923.1, forward strand.
GATACTTCAGATAGCGCGAATGAGCAATGGAATACAATATCGCCTTGTCGCTGTCAGTCTGTATTATACAGCCGTGTACATATACACGCGCGAGATTAAAAACGGCTGTTAATGGAATGTTTAATTTATATTCGCAAAAAGAACATCGCTCGTAGGGCTTTGGTGTAGCCTTTCTCTTCCGGCGTTATGAATGAGCTTGCAAGTATAATTAACTGTCACGGAGAGAAGTCTAATGTAGCTCTTGACAAACTTGTATTTACTGTGCCTTTTTGTTTGTCAATTTGTTTAGTGAAAGGCGGCACCGTATAACTTGTGGACTGGCGGCTCAATTTCCTCCACGTTCCGATGAAGGTTCCCACGCGTAAGTGAAGCGTGCTTTCTCATCGACAGACCTACTAATAACGTTTTGTGGAAAACATATTCCCAAAGACGTCCTACAGACGTGTGATTACTGTCGGTTCGATGACAGTCTGCTATTTTGTCATGAGACTGTCCATTGGAGTGTATGTTTGTTTTCAATTTACGGCCGCTCAACTGCGATGTTATCGATACTTTGAGACATTTCAAAAGAAACGGACTTGGATTAAATAGCTAAAACTGTTGCACATGAAGAGGATGAAACCTACAAAACTAGCTAAAATAACGGCACAGGGTAACGTGACCGGTTGACCTCTTACAAAAATTTGTGTAAGCCAGTTACCCTATCAACACATTAAAACTATCTCCTCAGAATCTGGGGAAAAGTGTTGGGCAATTAACAAAACTTTAAGCCTCTAACCACATTCGTTGGAAGGTCACTTAAAATAGAGGGAAGGGCTGTCGGCAAATCTGCGACTACCCTCTGGTCTGAAAATTAAACACAGTCTAAAAACATGTGACGCACAGCGATCTGTACAGATTGGAGCATCCTTTCGCCGCAGGAAGAAGCCATATACGGCTGTGGCGAGTAACGAGTAAGAAGGACCTAGTCCCGATGAAGTGGCTGGAAGGAGACACGCCACGGCAGCGTCGAGGGCTTTACTAGATGGCGCCTGTTGTCTGTCACTTCCGGCCACTCATCCACCCATCCACGCAAGACTTCTGACGACTGCTGACCACGGAATCTTACAGGGTGTTTCAACAATGACCGGTATATTTGAAACGGCAATACAAACTAAACGAGCAGCGATAGAAATACACCGTTTGTTGCAATATGCTTGGGACAACAGTACATTTTCAGGCAGACAAACTTTCGAAATTACAGTAGTTACAATTGTCAACAACAGATGGCGCTGCGGTCTGGAAACTCTATAGTACGATATTTTCCACATATCCACCATGCGTAGCAATAATATGGCGTAGTCTCTGAATGAAATTACCCGAAACCTTTGACAACGTATCTGGCGGAATCGCTTCACATGCAGATGAGATGTACTGCTTCAGCTGTTCAATTGTTTCTGGATTCTGGCGGTACACCTGGTCTTTCACGTGTCCCCACAGAAAGAAGTCACAGGGGTTCATGTCTGGCGAATAGGCAGGCCAATCCACACCGCCTCCTGTATGTTTCGGATAGCCCAAAGCAATCACACGATCATGGAAATATTCATTCAGGAAATGAAAGATGTCGGCCGTACGATGTGGTCGGGCACCATCTTGCATAAACCACGAGGTGTTCGCAGTGTCGTCTAAGGCAGTTTGTACCGCCACAAATTCACGAAGAATGTCCAGATAGCGTGATGCAGTAATCGTTTCGGATCTGAAAAATGGGCCAATGATTCCTTTGGAAGAAATGGCGGCCCAGACCAGTACTTTTTGAGGATGCAGGGACGATGGGACTGCAACATGAGGCTTTTCGGTTCCCCATATGCGCTAGTTCTGTTTATTGACGAAGCCGTCCAGGTAAAAATAAGCTTCGTCAGTAAACCAAATGCTGCCCACGTGTATATCGCCGTCATCAATCCTGTGCACTATATCGTTAGCGAATGTCTCTCGTGCAGCAATGGTAGCGGCGCTGAGGGGTCGCCGCGTTTGAATTTTGTATGGATAGAGGTGTAAACTCTGGCGCATGATACGATACGTGGACGTTGGCGTCATTTGGACCACAGCTGCAACACGGCGAACGGAAACCCGAGGCCGCTGTTGGATCACCTGCTGCACTAGCTGCGCGTTGCCCTCTGCGGTTGCCGTACGCGGTCGCCCTACTTTTCCAGCACGTTCATCCGTCACGTTCCCAGTCCGTTGAAATTTTTCAAACAGATCCTTTATTGTATCGCTTTTCGGTCCTTTGGTTACATTAAAACTCCGTTGAAAACTTCGTCTTGATGCAACAACACTGTGTTCTAGGCGGTGGAATTCCAACACCAGACAAATCCTCTGTTCTAAGGAATAAACCATGTTTCCACAGTACACTTGCACGTTGTGAACAGCACACGCTTACAGCAGAAAGACGACGTACAGAATGGCGCACCTACAGACTGCGTTGTCTTCTATATCTTTCACATCACTTGCAGCGCCATCTGTTGTTGAAAATTGTAACTACTGTAATTTCGAAAGTTTGTCCGCCTGAAAATGTACTGTTGTCCCAAGCATATTGCAACAAACGGTGTATTTCTATCGCTGCTCGTTTAGTTTTTATTGCCGTTTCAAATATACCGGTCATTTTTGAAACACCCTGTAACTTATATCCGACCCCTGTTACGGTGGAATGGAATTTACGTGTATGATTGAAAGTATTACTGATAATGAACCAATAAAGAAGATTGTGTCTGCTACTCATATTCAGTCTTTTTTTATATCGAGAACACTGTATTAATCAAGTCGTACCATTAATTCTTAAAATGTGGGATACATTTCTTGCGCTTGAGTCTCATACGAGTATTTTATAAGAGCTGTATTGGGTGCTTAACTAACATCTTTCAAGCAGAGTATCTTATAATCGTAAACATCGTGGCAGGCTGTCATAGCTTGCCAGATCCGTTAATCTGAAGAATAGATATTCTCTTGGAAAGTTCTTTTACTTGAGTCTTCGGAGCGTGCGCCCTGGACCTAAATGTTTTTTTCCTTGCCTCTAGTCCCCACAGAATGAAGGCTCTGTATTGTTGTTTATTACAATATTTAAATGTTGTAACCAATTTAGAATCAATTTTACGATACAAATCGACGGAAAAATGTCGATTTCTTGTGATACAGTACGCTGAAACATCGTTACGAACTTATTTAATGGACTCACAGCCTCTGTATAGCAGCTTGGATAACTCTGGACATTCCTAACAATATCTAAGAAAATTATTTATTTACAGATTTATCACTCTATGAAGAGCGTAATAAATGACTGTGGAGCGCTTGTTTAATAGGATAATGAGGGGATCGGAGTCCAGTGTAGCGATATTTCCTTTGGTGACTTCCAGATCACTAAGAAATAAATAAATTAAGAATCACCGGGGCTGTATCTATACCCAAGTACTCTCAAGAACAAATCACCTATGTTTCGATAGGTCATACGAGATCTTTTTGGGAGAGATATTTACATCATCAGGTGGTGTATCTTGTATTAGTCCATTTGTGTTATGTTGTATCATCTCATATCAGCGTAACTACTGAAGTAATCAAAATATTGTGTAACTTTATTGCTTAAGATTTGCTGGCGTACGAAATTTTGTTTGTTTATAAACCATTATTAAGCGACAGTCACGCACCATATCTGCTTATCACGGTGGCGTTTCAGGTTATGACATGCTTAGTCTGGCATTACTGCCAGTATTAAGCGGTGCACCAGTGAATGCCATCATTCTGCTAAGGAGCTGGCAAAAGATATGTATTTTCTAGGCGGATAAGATTTCTGTCAACACAACGTCAATTGAACCACAGTTACGTACACCCACGTCGCAGTCGACCGCCAAGACCACCCCCAGCCCACTTTAAAAATAGAGCCCTTAAAAGGGCCAGACCAGCTGCAAGTTTTAGTGTAAGACTATACGCGTCTCTCTTACGTAGCAATCATTAAAAATATTGCCTTACCACAAGAAGTATAACGTTTCTCTTTGGATAGACAGAATTTTTGTAGGCGGAGCTTACGATTAACATTAAGACCCTGATTGGTCAGTTGAAAACACAGTCAGATAGCTTCTTTCAGACCAACTTCAATAAATTGTAGTAAGGAGAAGTTAGAGAGAGTTGCTTCCGAGACGGTGAGGTGAGCGGAGCTGCACCGCCCGCCGCCCCTTGACGCTGCCTAGCCAACAACAAGGTAATGAACGCACGCGATGCCGCATCACAGCTCATAAGGCTTCACACAGATCTGCAGAAGTCTCATCTGTTGCACCCCCTTTTTACGTAATACTAGTATCGATCGTAAATTAAAATTCGTGGTATTCACATTTGCTATTAAAAGTTAAAAATCTGAAGCCCAATGATTTTTCTGTTATATAATTATTGAGAGGCCACGTCAGCCACTGTAATTTGCGACAAGCTAATAAGTAATTAAAGATGATTGAGGGTCACTGTAGACCATTTTTGATAGTTTTCTCTTTTATGAAACTTAATTTAAACCTAGATTATAGATGTGATATGGCATAGGTCATCCTTCGATCCATTGTAGAACTTGGAAACCCATTCAGGGAATATTCGTTCACATTTTTGTTGAACGCAGTTGGTTTTTATTATCCTGTATTAAAATATTTCCTTTTATCAATAGTGCAATTTATAAACAATGTTTTGTGAGTAGAATAAAATTTCCAATGGTAAACTTAACAGCTTTTTCGACGTTATTTTACCAGCTAACTAAAAATAGGAAAGCCTTGAACCCCTTCCACTAAATTTAGTTAGAATTAAGATTCTTTTACAGGGAGTGCAGTGGAACTGACGCTGAAATCATTAAGTATTTGATTATATCATCGCTAGTCTCACTGAACTCTTCTGAACTCTACATGTCATGTGTGGTCTGGCGTCTCCTTACCAGCAACAGGTCCTAGGTTCAAACTAGTCAATTCCCTAAAAAACCTGCTCAGAGCGTCGTTGCGCGAAAGTGGTAGGGAGACACGACTTAGAATAAACAGAAACCACGCAGAATGTTAGAAGGAGCTGTCAAAAGATCTGTATTTTATAAGTGGGTGAGATTTCTGTCACCACAACGTCAATTGAGCCACAGTTGTGAGGCAAGAGCATGTCTCTGAATCGTGTAAAAACTGTTGTATTACGTATCGATATGATCCCACGAGAGTCATACACTTGGCAGCGGAGAAGCAAGTTTCCGTGAAATGCCGATAGCGGTCGTGCGAGATCCGGCGGACCCAGGAGTACGCCCGTTGATCCACGCCCCGAGTGGCTCTGTAGCACGAGTGCCCTCAGCCGCTGCGATATAGGAGCGCCAGTAGGACCCACCAATCCGACTTGCACTTGGAGCCTCATTAATTGAACACCTTCGTTCGTGCTTAGTACAGACACCCTCATCGTTGTTGCTTTTGAAATAGCTGGACTCTGTTTCCTGCTGCATTATTTGCAATAAGACTTTGTGTGCTTGGAGATATACACTGAAGCGCCAAAGAAACTGGTGTATGCATGGGTATTGAAATACAGAGATATGTAAACCGGCAGAATACGGCACTGCGGTCGGCAACGCCTATACAAGACAGCACGTGTCTGGCGCAGTTACTGCTGCTAAAATGGCAGGTTATGAAGATTTAAGTGAGTTTGAAGGTGCTGTTACACTCGGCGCACGAGGGATGAGACACAGCATCTCCTAGGTAGCGATGAAGTGGTAATTTTCCCGTATGACCATTTCACGAGTGTACTGTGAATATCGGGAATTGGGCAAAACATCAGATCTCTGACATCGCTGCGACCGGAAAAACATTCTGCAAGAACGGGACCAACGACGACTGAAGCGTGTAACGTGACAGAAATGCAACCCTGCCGCAGACTGCTGCAGATGTCACTGATGGACCATCAAAAAGTGTCATTAATGGGAACCATTCAATGAAACATCATGGATTTGGGCTTTCGGAGCTGAAGGCACACTCTTGTACCCTTGATGACTGCACGGTACAAAACTTTAGGCCTCTCCTAGGCCCGTCAACACCGACATTCGACCGTTGACGACTGGAAACATGTTGCCTGGTGGGACGAGTCTCGTTTCACATTGTAACGAGCGGATGGACGTGTACGAGTATGGAGACAACCTCATGAATCCATGGACTCTGCATGTCAGCAGGGGACTGTTAAAGCTGGTGGAGGCTCTGTAATAGTTTGGATGGTGTGCAGTTGGAGTGATATGGGACCCCTGATACGTCTAGTTTCGACTCTGATAGGTGACACGTACGTTTAAATGGTTCAAATGGCTCTGAGCACTATGGGACTCAACATCTTAGGTCATAAGTCCCCTAGAACTTAGAACTACTTAAACCTAACTAACCTAAGGACATCACACACACCCATGCCCGAGGCAGGATTCGAACCTGCGACCGTAGCAGCCCCGCGGTTCCGGACTGCAGCGTCAGAACCGCACGGCCACCGCGGCCGGCGACACGTACGTAAGCATCCTGTCTGATCAACTACATCTTCATATTCATTGTGCATTCCAAAGGACCTGGTCAATTCCAGGGCAATGCGACACTCCACACGGTCCAGAACTGTTACAGAGTGGCTCCAGGAACACCCTTCCGAGTTTAAACACTTCCGCTGGCCACCAAACTTCCCAGACATGAACATTATTGAGCTTATCTGGGATGCCTTACAACGTGCTGTTCAGAAGAGATCTCCACCCCTTCGTACTGTTCCGGATTTATGAGTAGCCCAGAAGGACTGTGGTGTCAGTTCCCTCCAACACTACTTCAGACATTAGTAGAGTCCATGCCACGTCGTATTGCGGGAGTTCTGTGTGCTCAGGGGGGCCTTATACGATTTTAGCCAAGTGTACCAGTTTCTTTGGGTTTTCAGTGTACAAGCTACGTAAATCTTGTGTTTACTGTGTTAAATTACTCGCTGATCACTTCTGCTCATATCCACCTTTCCTACGAAGATGGATGCCGCACCACATGTACCCCACCTTCCTTACAACTGTGTACGAAATTGTACACAACAAAACTGTTTATTCTGAGCTCTTAGTGTTCGACGGGTGAGCTGAAAAATGCAAGACTGACGTGAACGGCTGTAGAAAACAATCGGGAAACCACAGAAGAGCTGGACTGTGTCTAACACAAGCGACAGTAAAACAGAAGTACGTTTTCAGTCTGGTTCTAGGACTTCACATTTTACACGCAGCTATATCTGTTCGTTTTCGCTCTCCATTTCCTGGAAGAATCTTCAGCTCCGTGGAAAAAAGTCCTAAAGCAACTGAAAACAGCAAATAAACTGCACGTAACATGGGAAACGAAACAGAGCTCGATGGCAATTGGATCGTTCACGACAACAAGTGGCAAGTTGGCAGCGCTGCGCAAACGCACGTGCATCGGCAACAGCAGCAGACTGCTGGCGACGCCACGTCGCGTCGGCCGACGGCCGCCGTCAATAGTATCGCGAATTGCCTCCGGCGGCGATAAAACGCGGCGAGTTACTGGCAGCGTTTTGATCGCGAAACCGCCGCCGCGCGACGCGCAGACTCGCCCGTTTAATCCGCGGCGGCTACGGCGCGCGCATTCCGGGCGGCCGGACGCAGTAAACAAGTGCTTTTACAGCGCGCCCGCGGTCCGCGGTGCTCCCACGGCTCTGTTTACCGCAGGAGCGCGAGTTACGCCTCCGACGGCGAATATTTTCCGCGTCTTTATAGGCCCGAGCAGTGTCCTCGAGTGGCTCGGTTCCTCTTGCGCGGAATCCTCTAATTTGTAGGCGAGCCGAGTGCGGTGACGTCGTCCGAGAGGCGATCGCCCCGCCAGCGGTCCAAAGCGGCTCGTCCTCGATGGTCAAGGAAATGTCCTGGTGGGCGCTCTCTGCCTATACGAAACTCATTTCTTTGGCCAGTGCATGCCTTCCGACTGCAGAATGCATGCCTCTACAGGGCGTTCTACAATTCATGTTACAGGTTGTAGAGGAGCCCATATCCGAAAACGTCATCCAACGACGCAATAGAGCGTCAAAGGTATAGCTGCCGACTCATGTTAATTGTATGTATAAGGGTGGTCCATTGATAGGTACCGGGCCAAATATCTCTCGAAATAAGTGTTAAACGAAAAAACTACAAAGAACGAAACTCGTCTACCTTGAAGGGGGAAACCCGATGGCGCTATGGTTCGCCCGCTAGATGGCGCTGCCATAGGTCAAACGGATATCAACTGCTTTTTTAAAAATAAGAACCCCAATTTTTGTTACATATTCGTGTAGTAAGTAAAGAAATATGAATGTTTTAGTTGGACCACTTTTTTCGCTTTGTGATAGATGGCGCTGTAATAGTCAGGCAGAAGATAGAAGATGGAAGAGCATCTCTCGCCCACTTAGTTATCGATCATCGTCCAGGTCTGGCTTAGACCGGTAATGTCGTTTAGTGAACCCTTAGAAGCGAACAGACAGTTGTTATAAATTGCATTTGCTGTGTACTGTGAAGTTTACCTACGATTATTTGCACTTAGCCATTGTTCCCTTTTTTAGGTTACATACAGTGTTGTAGACTTAATGATTCAAAAAGTCAGAAAGATAACTAAACATTTAAATTCATTTGTGTGACTGTGTTACTAATTTTTTGAAGCGTTGTAGAACGTTTCGCTCTTCCGTCTTGTTCAGCTGACGCTGGGGCTTAGCTGTGTAATAGTGGCTGGGAGAATTTGTCTTAGCGGTGTACTGCACCAGAAGCCGTTTTACGGACTTACCAACTCAGCCTCCACAACAGTAGCGACAAAGCCTTTACAAAACTGCTGACGAGGGTTTATAAAACTGGCGACGAGGCTTTACAGAAGCGATGATACGGCCCTTAGAGATCATCATAATTACGACATCTGGATTCTCGACAAAGACAAAGACACACTTCACCGTGCGTCAGATGCAGACCAAGCACGGAATGTGAGCTGTAGCTGGCTTCTCATGAAAACAGTTGTTTAGAGTTCAGAACGATGTACTGACTTCACCTCAGAGCTCTGTGAGACAACTCTAAGTTCTCTGTAATTACTTTAAATCGACAAATATGTCAGAAGGATTGTCGGATCGTACTTACTGTAATCAACTCATGAAATGAAAGTGACCTCCCTGTACTATCTTGTCCCCATACTGTATATTCAAATTGATAGTTCGCTTTTATTTCAGAGTGACTGAATAACTCATCACGTTTCACGTTGCCTCTATGGCGAAGTCTACCCGTCGATTCAGGCAAGGTAATAATTTTGAACATGGAAACCAGGAAGAGATGTTTCGCAGATCGCACAGCGTGATTTGCAGACAGGAAATTACAGTGCTGTTCCTCACTGCTGCATACTGCTGTAGTTCGTACTGCAGTCTCTGCGATGTATTTTCGATTCAATTTCTGTTATGGTCTGGCGGCTTTGCCACAAATGTTATCGCTATAATGATTGAGAATCACGGCAAGCGGTTCTGCAGCACCGTACATGAAATTCGGGTCATTTAAACTTCGGAATTTATTCCTTCCTGCACACTACGTGTAAATCTGTCCAAAGTATACTGCGCAACTTTCCAAAACTCCAGACTGTCCTTTAAATTGCCGACAGTGAAAATTTACCACACAAAAATGTTGTGGTTGAAACTTATGACGCAAATACTGTGTTTCCACAACCGCTTTTTATCTATTATGTTAATGAAGCCACCTAAAAAGCTAAAAGGTCACTTAATGTACGAGAACGAAATTGCGTTACTCTCCTCTTACTGCATCGGCAGACGAAAATGTCGGAGCAGACATGTCCTCAATATCGTCTATACTCCTGAAGCAGAGGCTTTGCATTCGGACCATGTGTTTTCTTCAGCGAGGTTCGTTTTCTTCAGTGAAGCTGGTCAGCTTCCGTTGACAGAAAACAAGTAGAGTCGTTTACTGTACAGCCAACAATGCTCTAGTGACAGGGTGGAGTGAAGAGAATTGTTCAGAGCGCATTAGACGGACCATTAAGCATCTGCATCTACATCTACATGGATACTCTGCAAATCAAATTTAAGTGCCTGGCAGAGGGTTATCGAACCCCCTTTACAACACTCTCTTATTCCAATCACGTATAGCGCGTCGAAAGAACGAAGACCTATAACTTCCGTACTAGCTCTGATTTCCATATGATTTCTTCTTATGTAGTTCGGTGTCGAAAATATATTTTCACATTCGGAAGAGAAAGTTTGTGTTTGGAATTTCGTGACAAGCTTCCATCGCAAAGAAAAACGCTTTTCTTTTCATGATTTCCAGCCCAAAACCTGTATCATTTCTGTGACACTCTCTCCCATATTTCGCGATAATAGAAAGTGTGCTGCCCGTCTTTGAACATTTCCGATGTACTCTGTCAGTCCTATCTGGTATTTTCCCAAACCGCGCAGCAGTATTTTAAAAAAGGACGGACAAGCGTAGTGTAGGCAGTCTCCTTAGTAGATCTGTTAATTTTCTAAGTGTCCTGCCAATAAAACGCAGCCTTCGGTTATCCTTCTGCACTACATTTTCTGAGTATTACTTCCAATTTAAGTTGTTCGTACTTGTAATACCTAGGTGTTTAGTTGAATTTACGGCCTTTAGATTTGACTGATTCGTCGTATAACCGAAGTTTAACGGATTCCTTTTAGCATTCATGTGGATGACCTCACACTTTTTATTATTTAGGGTCAATTGCCATTTTTTGCACCATACAGATATCTTTTCTACATCGTTCTGCAATTTGTTTTGTTCTTTTGATGACTATTAGACAATAAAAGACAGCGTCACCTGCGAAAAACCTAAGACTCTAACATTCTGCGTGGTGTCTGTTTGTTCTATATCGTGTCTCCCTACCACTCTCGCGCAACGACGCACTGAGCGTGTTTTTTTAGGGAATTGACTAGTTTGAACCTGGGACCTGCTGCTGGTAAGGAGACGCCAAACAACACATGACATGTAGAGTTCAGAAGAGTTCAGTGAGACTACCGATGATATAATCAAATACTTAATGATTTTAGCGTCAGATCCACTGCACTCTCTGAAAAAAAAAATCTTAATTCTAACTAAATTTAGTGGAAGGTGTTCAAGGCTTTCCTATTTTTAGTTAGCTGGTAAAATAGCGCCGAATAAGCAGTTAAGTTTACCATTGGAAATTTTATTCTACTCACAAAACATTGTTTATAAATTGCACTATTGATAAAAGGAAATATTTTAATACAGGATAATAAAAACCAACTGCGTTCAACAGAAATGTGAACGAATATTCCCTGAGTGGGTTTCCAAGTTCTACAATGGATCGAAGGATGACCTATTCCATATCACATCTATAATCTAGGTTTAAATTAAGTTTCACAAATCAGAAAACTATAAAAATGGTCTACAGTGACCCTCAATTATCTTAATTACTTATCTAACTTGTCATAAATTACAGTGGCTGATGTGGCTTCTCAATAATTATATACCAGAAAAATCATTGCACTTCAGATTTTTAACTTCTAATAGCAAATGTGAATGCCACGAAGTTTAATTGACGATCGATACTAGTATTACGTAAAAAGGGGGTGTAACAGATGGGACTTCTGCAGTTCTGAGTGAAGCCTCATGAGCTGTTATGTGGCATCGCGTGCGTTCATTACCTTGTCGTTGGTTAGGCAGTGTCAAGGGGTGGCGGGCGGCGCAGCTCCACACACCTCGCCGTCTCGGATGCAACTCTCTCGAACTTCTCCTTACTACAATTTACCGAAGTTGGTTTAAAAAAAATTGTCTGGTTGTGTTTTCATCTGACCAATCAGGGTCTCAATGTTAACCTTAAGCTCCGCCTACAAAAATTCTGTCTTTCCAATGACAAATGTGGCCCTTTTAGTGTTATAGTAAGATCTATACTGTTCTTCTGGAGGGCTCTATTTTTAACATGGACTGGGGGGGGGGGGGGGGCGTGTGGTCCTGGCGGTTGGCTGGAGACGTGGGTGTCCAGTCCGTCCCTTATCGTAGGGCCTTCTAGCTTAACACGGTTCTGCTCTCGGCTTCTGTTCTCGTTTCTCCCCTGGGAACTGCGTCTGTCTCACGGTGGGAAGGTATGACATGCATTTAGGCATTCTTGTGTTAGTCTGTGGTATTCCATTTGCTCACTCGTTACTCGTATTACTTCGGTTAATTTAAAGTCACGATTTATTTAGAGATATGTGAAATACTGCTGGATTTGCTTATCATGTCAGGGTTTTCATGGAAGGTGTTAGATTTGCCTGACACCTTACAAGACGGCTGCTCACATTGTCTCCCAAATCGTTTATATAGATAAGGAACAGCAAAGGACCTGTAACACTACTTTTGGGAAAGCCAGAAATAATTTCTCTTTTATTCGATGACTTTCCGCCGGCCGCGGTGGTCTAGCGGTTCCAGGCGCGCAGTCAGGAACCGTGCGACTGCTACAGTCGCAGGTTCGAATCCTGCCTGGGGCATGGATGTGTGTGATGTCCTTAGGTTAGTTAGGTTTAAGTAGTTCTAAGTTCTAGGGGACTGATGACCTAAGATGTTGAGTCCCATAGTGCTCAGAGCCATTTTTTTGATGACTTTCCGTCAGTTACTACGTACTGTGATCTCTGATAGGAAATCACGAATACAGTCGCATAACAGAGATGATATTCCATAAGCACGCAATTTGACTACAAGCCGTTTTTGTGGTACAATGTCAAAAGCCTTCCGGAAATCCAGAAATACAGAATCAATCTGAAATCCCTTGTCAATAGCACTCAACACTTCATGCGACTAAAGAGCTAGTTGTATTTTACAAGAACAATGTTTTCTAAATCCATGTCGACTACGTGTCAACAGATCGTTTTCGTCGAGGTATATTTGGCAATTTATGGTAAGGCCTTTGGGACCAAACTGCTGAGTTCATCGGATATAATTGTGCAGGTTCATTAAGTACCATATATTGACACCATCTACAGAATGCGTTGCAAATTGAGTTAGTAGTAAAGAAGTAATAAATTGAAAGGTCAGACACACGTGATGCTCAAGTTTTACTGCGTGAAGAGCAAAAATGTAGTGAGTAATAAACTTTTTCCTTTCATTATTTTGTGGGAGGTATCAGCGAGTCAAAGTGTGTAAAGGGTTTGAAATTATGTGCAAAACTACCGACCATCCGTAAATTACACCACAAGAATTTCGTGATTTTAGAAGATCCTCGACCCCCGTCGTGTCCTTGTCAAATGTGGTCACAATTGTGCGAACCGTCCTACGTCCTCTGGGATGCCGTCAGATATATTGTAATTTTAAATATGGAAATTATTAAATTATAACAGAAGTAAAGGAAACAAAAGAAAAATTTGGAGTAGGTATTAAAATTCATGGAGACGAAGTAAAAACTTTGAGGTTCGCCGATGACATCGTAATTCTGTCAGAGACGGCAAAGGACTTGGAAGAGCAGTTGAACGGAATGGATAGTGTCTTGAAAGGAGGATATAAGATGAACATCAACAAAAGCAAAACGAGGATAATGGAATGTAGTCCAATTAAATCGGGTGATGCTGAGGGAATAAGATTAGGAAATGAGACACTTAAAGTAGTAAAGGAGTTTTGCTATTTAGGAAGTAAAATAACTGATGATGGTCGAAGTACAGAGGATATAAAATGTAGACTGGCAATGGCAAGGAAAGCGTTTCTGAAGAAGAGAAATTTGTTAACATCGAATATACACTCCTGGAAATGGAAAAAAGAACACATTGACACCGGTGTGTCAGACCCACCATACTTGCTCCGGACACTGCGAGAGGGCTGAACAGGCAATGATCACACGCACGGCACAGCGGACACACCAGGAACCGCGGTGTTGGCCGTCGAATGGCGCTAACTGCGCAGCATTTGTGCACCGCCGCCGTCAGTGTCAGCCAGTTTGCCGTGGCATACGGAGCTCCATCGCAGTCTTTAACACAGGTAGCATGCCGCGACAGCGTGGACGTGAACCTTATGTGCAGTTGACGAACTTTGAGCGAGGGCGTATAGTGGGCATGCGGGAGGCCGGGTGGACGTACCGCCGAATTGCTCAACACGTGGGGCGTGAGGTCTCCACAGTACATCGATGTTGTCGCCAGTGGTCGGCGGAAGGTGCACGTGCCCGTCGACCTGGGACCGGACCGCAGCGACGCACGGATGCACGCCAAGACCGTAGGATCCTACGCAGTACCGTAGGGGACCGCACCGCCACTTCCCAGCAAATTAGGGACACTGTTGCTCCTGGGCTATCGGCGAGGACCATTCGCAACCGTCTCCATGAAGCTGGGCTACGGTCCCGCACACCGTTAGGCCGTCTTCCGCTCACGCCCCAACATCGTGCAGCCCGCCTCCAGTAGTGTCGCGACAGGCGTGAATGGAGGGACGAATGGAGACGTGTCGTCTTCAGCGATGAGAGTCGCTTCTGCCTTGGTGCCAATGATGGTCGTATGCGTGTTTGGCGCCGTGCAGGTGAGCGCCACAATCAGGACTGCATACGACCGAGGCACACAGGGCCAACACCCGGCATCATGGTGTGGGGAGCGATCTCCTACACTGGCCGTACACCTCTGGTGACCGTCGAGGGGACACTGAATAGTGAACGGTACATCCAAACCGTCATCGCACCCATCGTTCTACCATTCCTAGACCGGCAAGGGAACTTGCTGTTCCAACAGGACAATGCACGTCCGCATGTATCCCGTGCCACCCAACGTGCTCTAGAAGGTGTAAGTCAACTACCCTGGCCAGCAAGATCTCCGGATCTGTCCCCCACTGAGCATGTTTGGGACTGGATGAAGCGTCGTCTCACGCGGTCTGCACGTCCAGCACGAACGCTGGTCCAACTGAGGCGCCAGGTGGAAATGGCATGGCAAGCCGTTCCACAGGACTACATCCAGCATCTCTACGATCGTCTCCATGGGAGAATAGCAGCCTGCATTGCTGCGAAAGGTGGATATACACTGTACTAGTGCCGACATTGTGCATGCTCTGTTGCCTGTGTCTATGAGCCTGTGGTTCTGTCAGTGTGATCATGTGATGTATCTGACCCCAGGAATGTGCCAATAAAGTTTCCCCTTCCTGGGACAATGAATTCACGGTGTTCTTATTTCAATTTCCAGGAGTGTAGATTTAAGTGTCAGGAAGTCATTTCTGAAAATATTTGTTTGGAGTGTAGCCATGTATGGAAGTGAAACATGGACGATAACTAGTTTGGACAAGAAGAGAATAGAATCTTTCGAAATGTGGTGCTACAGAAGAATACTGAAGATAAGGTGGATAGATCACGTAACTAGTGAGGAGGTATTGAATAGGATTGGGGAGAAGAGAAGTTTGTGGCACAACTTGACTAGAAGAAGGGATCGGTTGGTAGGACATGTTTTGAGGCATCAAGGGATCACAAATTTAGCATTGGAGGGCAGTGTGGAGGGTAAAAATCGTAGAGGGAGACCGAGAGATGAGTACACTAAGCAGATTCAGAAGGATGTAGGTTGCAGTAGGTACTGGGAGATGAAGAAGCTTGGACAGGATAGAGTAGCATGGAGAGCTGCATCAAACCAGTCTCAGGACTGAAGACAACAACAACAACAACAACAACAGAACCTCCAAAATTATTAGCATATTTCTATATTTAATTTTTTTCATAAAATCAACAATAAATCAAACATTTTAGATAACTTATAAAACAGAAAAAAAACATAAAGATGGACACTACAAAATTTAATCACTTTGTGTCCATGGACGTCGAAGCCACACCATATTATTTATGACCGACATAGTAATCACTTGGTTCTTTATTTTAGTTCTCTAAGGAACATTCGATTTGTCCACAGCTTCTTCGTTCAACCATAATAGTATCGTCATAGTTTATCAAACAAAGAACTTCTCTGGCACACCTTAGCTTCAATTGTTTGGGGAGGAATCTCTGTGATGGACAAAACCTCTTGTTAGCTCTTATGTAATTGCATGTGTTGGTTTGTGGTTTTTTACGATGAAAACGATTGACCACAGATGCTACACGATCGTTTAAATAAGTATGTCTAGACAATGGGGCCTACCACCATGAACCATGGACCTTGCCGTTGGTGGGGAGGCTTGCGTGCCTCAGCGATACAGATAGCCGTACCGTAGGTGCAACCATAACGGAGGGGTATCTGTTGAGAGGCCAGACAGACGTGTGGTTCCCGAAGAGGGGCAGCAGCCTTTTCAGTAGTTGCAGGGGCAACAGTCTGGATGATTGACTGATCTGGCCTTGTAACACTAACCAAAACGGCCTTGCTGTGCTGCTACTGCGAACGGCTGAAAGCAAGGGGAAACTACAGCCGTAATTTTTCCCGAGGGCATGCAGTTTTACTGTATGGTTAAATGATGATGGCGTCCTCTTGGGTAAAATATTCCGGAGGTAAAATAGTCCCCCATTTGGATCTCCGGGCGAGGACTACTCAAGAGAACGTCGTTATCAAGAGAAAGAAAACTGGCGTTCTACGGATCGGAGCGTGGAATATCAGATCCCTTAATCGGGCAGGTAGGTTAGAAAATTTAAAAAGGGAAATGGATAGGTTAAAGTTAGATATAGTGGGAATTAGTGAAGTTCGGTTGCAGGAGGAACAAGACTTCTGGTCAGGTGACTACAGGGTTATAAACACAAAATCAAATAGGGATAATGCCGGATTAGGGTTAATAATGAATAAAAAATAGGGGTGCGGGTAAGCTACTACAAACAGCTTAGTGATAGCATTATTGTGGCCAAGATAGACACGAACCCCTTGCCTACTACAGTAGTACAAGTTTATATGCCAACTAGTTCTGCAGATGATGAAGAAATTGATGAAATGTATGATGAGATAAAAGAAATTATTCAGGTAGGGAAGGGAGACGAAAATTTAAGTCATGGGTGACTGGAATTCGAGAGTAGCAAAAACGGAGAGAAGGAAACATAGTGGGCGAATATGGATTGGGGAGAGAGAACTGAAAGAGGAAACCGTCTGGTAGAATTTTGCACAGAGCATTACTAAATCATAGCTAACACTTGGTTCAAGAATCATGAAAGAAGGTTGTATACATGGAAGAATCCTGGAGATACTAGAAGGTATCAGATAGATTATATAATGGTAAGACAGAGATTAAGGAACGAGGTTTTAAATTGTAAGACATTTCCAGGGGCAGATGTGGACTCTGACCACAATCTATTGGTTATGAACTATAGATTAAAACTGAAGAAACTGCAAAAAGGTGGGAATTTAAAGAGATGGGACCAGGATAAACTGAAAGAACCAGAGGTTTTACAGAGTTTCAGATAGAGCATAAGGGAACAATTGACAGGAATGGGGGAAAGAAGTCCAGTAGAAGGAGAATGGGTAGTTCTGAGGGATGAAGTAGTGAAGACAGCAGAGGATCAAGTAGGTAAAAACACGAGGGCTGGTAGAAATCCTTGGATAACAGAAGATATATTGAATTTAATTGATGAAAGGAGAAAAGTAGCATGCTTTCTCAATGTCCTAGCCTCCATGATATGATAGACAATCTGGTGACTGTTGGCACAATGTATCCGATAACCTCAAGAAAGTCGTCAATGACCAGTTGGCTCCAAATATTAACAAAAACACGATTTCTGCAGTTCCATTTTTCTGGTTTCAAGTCAGTAGTTCGATTACTGGGATCAAAAGTTGTCATGTTTTAATACAGCAGTAAGTTCAAGACTAAGAGGCATCATTCGTCGCTCCACTGTGTTAAATGCAATTCTTCCTGGAGCGTTTACGGCAATGTGAATAGCATCACAGTCAAAATATTTAATATTTTTTACTCCCTCGTGTCCTGGATTTTCGTCGGAACCTCCATCCCTTGTAAAAACAAACACGGGTTTTACAAAACTTCCTTGAGTTCTCATTAAATTTTCGTAGCAGGTAATTCACAAAGCGCATTCACGTCTGTGGCACGAATCTCTACGTTAGAGGAAGAGTGTTTTCCACTAACGGCTGCTACGAATGTAGGGCCAGAATTCCTCTTCACCATCTTTCTCTATTGCAGTTCTTGTAGAAACAGAGGTTGCAAGTTTATGTTTTTCAGCGACCACGAAATCATGATCAGGTAATTTCCCACGGTAGTCGAGATGCATTAATATTGGCGCTTGAGCGTTTGTTGCTGTAACACCGTCGATAAAAGACTACTTGATCAGGGCCCAAAATAGAAGCCAAAGATTCAAGGTTTCTTACCGTGACTATACAGAATCTGCCATCTTCATGGTTTTCACGTAGTTTAGAGTCTAGCCTGCGTAGTTCAGCAGGAGCAGTTATCACGTTTTGTTTTTTCCTTCTCTGTACTGATGCATCTGAGGAGCAGCCTGAGTGTAACCCTGATCGACTGATACTATAGCCTTGCTTACATAGTCTGACTTGCTCGTTTTCCATTGTTTTGCAGGATCTTACAATTTCAGTGTGACTTTGAGCATCAGTTGTGCTACCAAAAATTGCAGTCTCTTTAATCACTTCAAGTAAGCCGGAGTGATTTTCTTCTATTCTGGGCCGACCAACGGTATACAAATTTCTAATTTTTTTTAAATAACGATTTTTCTTTGTCGTTCCGGTGCTCTGATCTTTCTCTTCAGTATGTCTTTTTCTGTTGAATGTCTTTCCTTAAAGCTGCTATTTTTCCACTGCTACATTTATTATATGCTAACAGCAAGCTATTGAGCTCAGATTCTAGTACTAATAGTTTATTGCTAGAAGTATTCTGGCTAGGTATAGATTTAGATACTGATTGGAGTAACTGGCTTCAGTTGATTGCATACTATATTTTTAATGTGTACTGGTATGTCTTGTATGATTTCTACCTGCAGTTAAAAATAAACATGTAAAACATTGAATATGCATTCTAAGTCATCCTGAAGAATCTATTTACATGATAGTGGAAACCGCACGAAACCGACCGCGTAAAAAAAAATGGTTCAAATTGCTCTGAGCACTATGGGACTTAACATCTGTGGTCAGCAGTCCCCTAGAACTTAGAACTACTTAAACCTAACTAACCTAAGGACATCACACACATCCATGCCCGAGGCAGGATTCGAACCTGCGACCGTAGCAGTCGCGCGGTTCCGGACTGAGCGCCTGGACCGCTAGACCACCGCGGCCGGCACCGACCGTGTACTTTCGACCCTTAATTCGAACAGACAAACAGAAAGAAGTGGTTGAAGACTTTGTATTATATTAAGTAGTGAACAACAACTGAACTTAAATGACTGGTTTCTTCTGTTTTTCAATTTTCCACCGAGAAATAAATATATTTTTAGCTTGGAAAAACTCGAACTTTCTTTTACACCCGCGTGCTCCATTTGTGCTCCTGTTGCTTTGGAGGTTTAGACGCCAAAGAAAATTTTGAAAAAATCTGTGGTTGTCACTTGCTTTTTCGTCAGTTTTATTTGCAGTTTCTTTGATTGTCGAATCCACTTCATCTTCAATATTGTCACTACTTTCAAACTTCGCCCTAAGATATTACCTTTGTCTTGTAGACTCTGTTCATTTCTACCAGCGTAAGCTGAGCTTTACACACCATATACTTTGCGGTAAACAATACTTAAATCAGTTTTTTACCCGTTTCAGATTTGTTAGCTAAACTGAAAATCATAAAATAGAAGAACTGAGAAAAAGACGTCCTTTACTCAACGGGAGTGAACTGACGAAAGCATGCTAGAAACAATTTATCTTATATTAAATTGGGCAGCGGCGCTTTTCTCAAAGACGGTGTTCGCCTTTTGGCGTATGCCAGAGACGGCCGATGCGTTACACCATAGGTACAGAGGACATGAACTCATGCAGTCGGCACGTGTGAAAAAGTAATATAAACAAATTTAAACCTAAATTAAAAATGTTGATAGAGCTGGTAATATTTTAAAGATCTTCATCAGAGTTGAAATAATACGTTTATAAGTGTAAGATCTCGAAGTTTATGACTCATCCATCCCCTACTCCCTTCTTGCACATGTCACACTTTGTTGGCTCCCTCCTTCCACCGAAAAGAGAACGTAATGTATGGATGGCTTTTAAGTGTTCTTTCTGAAATTCTCGATGAATATAGGAAGATAATTTGCGCGCCATGAGTTACGCGGCCTCAAGATGTACACACAGTTCATTACTTCAGTATTTGACTTTTTATGTTAAACATTTAACGTAAGATTCTACCTCTTAATGAGTAGATTCTGACAGCATTTAAAATTTTTAAAAATCGGTCAATTCAGGCTAGTGGACCGCCCCGGCTTCTCAAGGATAGAACTAACAAGTATGTAGAGCCAGACGGCTTGTCTGTGTAGCGGTAATAACTAATGTACAAGGACCGGTCTGTATAGTGGCGAAAACCATACCAAAACCCTACAGTAGTTCAGAAGATATACACTGAAAAAGGCGATGGGAGATTTTATTGTATAATAGCATAATTCATGAAAATCAAGTTTTTGTTGCCCCTGGATACAGGTAGATAGGCAAGCTGCAAGTGTTACTGGGTGACTTTAGGCATTTGGTACTGTACGGGAGGCGTTCACTAAGTAATGCAACACATTTTTTTCTGAAAGTAGGTTGGCTTCATTCAGAATTCCAGTACAGTATGTTAACCCCCATTCTTTTGGATATAAAACCCTATTTCTCGAGATAATCTCCGTTCAGTGCGAAGGCCTTACGCCAACTTACTTGGAGGTCATTTATGCCCGCGTGGTCTCACTCTATCGATCGACATTTGAGTCCACGTCTTGCTGAATCAATAAATTCCCTATCATCCACGTACTACTTCCAGCGGAGCGCATTCTTCATTGGACCAAACGGAAATCGGAAAGTGCGAGATCCGAGCTGTAGGGAGGATGAGAAAGAACAGAACAATGAAGTTTTGTGGGCTCCTCTCGGGTGCGCAGACTTGTGTGAGGCCTTGTGTTGTCATGGAGGAGAAGTGCTTTTGCATATTTGTGGCTATGAACATGCTGAAGTAGTTTCTTCAGTTTCCTAATGGTAACCCAAGTCACTTCAGAGTTCATCGCTCCACAATGAGGGAGGACATCAAAAAGAATAGCCCCTTTAGAGTACCTGACCGTCACCAGGACTTTACTGGGTTAGGGAGCGACGTTGAATACACTCCTGGAAATTGAAATAAGAACACCGTGAATTCATTGTCCCAGGAAGGGAAAACTTTATTGACACATTCCTGGGGTCAGATACATCACATGATCACACTGACAGAACCACAAGCACATAGACACAGGCAACAAAGCATGCACAATGTCGGCACTAGTACAGTGTATATCCACCTTTCGCAGCAATGCAGGCTGCTATTCTCCCACGGAGACGATCGTAGAGATGCTGGATGTAGTCCTGTGGAACTGCTTGCCATGCCATTTCCACCTGGCGCTTCAGTTGGACCAGCGTTCGTGCTGGACGTGCAGACCGCGTGAGACGACGCTTCATCCAGTCCCAAACATGCTCAATGGGGGACAGATCTGGAGATCTTGCTGGCCAGGGTAGTTGATTTATACCTTCTAGAGCACGTTGGGTGGCACGGAATACATGCGGACGTGCATTGTCCTGTTGGAACAGCAAGCTCCCTTTTCGGTCTAGGAATGGTAGAACGATGGGTTCGATGACGGTTTGGATGTACCGTGCACTATTCAGTGTCCCCTCGACGATCACCAGAGGTGTACGGCCAGTGTAGGTGATCGCTCCCCACACCATGATGCCGGGTGTTGGCCCTGTGTGCCTCGGTCGTATGCAGTCCTGATTGTGGCGCTCACCTACACGGCGCCAAACACGCATACGACCATCATTGGCACCAAGGCAGAAGCGACTCTCATCGCTGAAGACGACACGTCTCCATTCGTCCCTCCATTCACGCCTGTCGCGACACCACTGGAGTCGGGCTGCACGATGTTGGGGCGTGAGCGGAAGACGGCCTAACGGTGTGCGGGACCGTAGCCCAGCTTCATGGAGACGGTTGCGAATGGTCCTCGCCGATAGCCCAGGAGCAACAGTGTCCCTAATTTGCTGGGAAGTGGCGGTGCGGTCCCCTACGGTACTGCGTAGGATCCTACGGTCTTGGCGTGCATCCGTGCGTCGCTGCGGTCCGGTCCCAGGTCGACGGGCACGTGCACCTTCCGCCGACCACTGGCGACAACGTCGATGTACTGTGGAGACATCACGCCCCACGTGTTGAGCAATTCGGTGGTACGTCCACCCGGCCTCCCGCATGCCCACTATACGCCCTCGCTCAAAGTCCGTCAACTGCACATACGGTTCACGTCCACGCTGTCGCAGCATGCTACCAGTGTTAAAGACTGCGATGGAGCTCCGTATGCCACGGCAAACTGGCTGACACTGACGGCGGCGGTGCACAAATGCTGCGCAGCTAGCGCCATTCGACGGCCAACACCACGGTTCCTGGTGTGTCCGCTGTGCCGTGCGTGTGATCATTGCTTGTACAGCCCTCTCGCAGTGTCCGGAGCAAGTATGGTGGGTCTGACACACCGGTGTCAATGTGTTCTTTTTTCCATTTCCAGGGGTGTATTTCTTCCGAGGTGCCATGCGGCTTTTCGCGGATGATGCTGTAGTATACAGAGAATTCAAAGAAGAGCGGTGCGTTTCGTCACAGGGTTATTTGGTAACCGTGACAGCATTACGGAGATGTTTAGCAAACTCAAGTGGCAGACTCTGCAAGAGAGGCGCTCTGCATCGCGGTGTAGTTTGCTGTCCAGGTTTCGAGAGGTTGCGTTTCTGGATGAGGTATCGAATATATTGCTTCCCCCTACTTATACCTCCCGAGGAGATCACGGATGTAAAATTAGAGAGATTCGAGCGCCCACGGAGGCTTTCCGGCAGTCGTTCATCCTGCAAACCATGCGCGACTGGAACAGGAAAGGGAGGTAATGACAGTGGCACGTAAAGTGCACTCCTCCACACACCGTTGGGTGGCATGCGGAGTATAAATGTAGATGTAGATGTAGATGTGACGCCATTCCATGGACTACCGTTTTGTTCCGGATTCAAAGTGATGAATGGATGTTTCATCATCTGTGACGCTGTCATGATGAGCCTCCTAACGCGCAAGCATGTGCGCACAGATGCTCGTTGTTCTTACGGGCTTCTGTTGGGTAACGAGGAACCCAGCGGACACAGACGTTTGAGTATCCCAACAGGTGGAGGAGTGTGTCAGCACTACGACCAGAAACATTCAGTTTGCAGCGAGGTATTTAATGGTGATCTGTGAATCAAATCGAATGAGAGTGTCCACACGTTCCAATATTGAAGGAATCACAGGAGTGTGAGACTTAGTTGCAATGATGACAGGTGCTCCGCCCAACCACTCACCGTGCTTCTGTTCACCACCAGGTCTTCGACAAAAATTCTGTTAACACCTATAAATATCTGCGATGCTCTCGTTTCCCGCCGAAAGAAACCCGACGACAGCTCTCTGTTTGGACTGAACCTCAGCTACAGACGCCATTTTGAAAGCACTTACAACGCCGCCACATATGGGAACTTCGTGAAGCTATAGTCGCTAAAGCGTGGATATTCTACTATGCTGCACTTCTGATTGAACGCCCATCGTAGATTCTTTATAACATTTGCACTACAGCTCTGTGTCTTTTGCAGTGCTTTCGCAACTATCTTCGTGTAATTTCGTGTAGTGTGCGTCTCAGTAACACGTAGTGACGCGTTTTGTGCCTTCAGTTTTTGACAGCATAAGCATCTACTGTCCGTAATAGGAACCTTCTTCGCTTTTACTATTTATTGTGCATATAACACTGCGATATACAGGGTGGCCCATTGATAGTGACCGGGCCAAATATCTCACGAAATAAGAGTCAAACGAAAAAACTACAAAGAACGAAACTTGTCTAGCTTGAAGGGGGAAACCAGATTGCGCTATGGTTCGTCCGCTAGATGGCGCTGCCATAGGTTAAATGGATACCAACAGCGTTTTTTTTTTTTTTTTTAATAGGAACCCCCATTTTTTACTACATCTCGTGTAGTGCGTAAAGAAATATGAATGTTTTTCTTGGACCACTTTTTTCGCTTTGTGATAGATGACGCTCTAATAGTCACAAACGTGTAAGTACGTGGTATCACGTAACATTCCGCTAGTGCGGACGGTATTTGCTTCGTGATACATTACTCGTGTTAAAATGGAGCGCTTACCAATTGGGGAAAAGGTCGATATCGTGTTGATGTATGACTATTGTGATCAAAATGACCAACGGGCGCGTGCTATGTATGCTGCTCGGTATCCTGGACGACATCATCCAAGTGACCGGACCGTTCGCCGGATAGTTACGTTATTTAAGGAAACAGGAAGCGTTCAGCCACATGTGAAACGTCAACCACGACCTGCAACAAATGATGACGCCGAAGTAGGTGTTTTAGCTGCTGTTGCGGCTAATCCGCACATCAGTCGCAGACAAATGGAGAGAGAATCGGGAATCTCAAAAACGTCGGTGTTGAGAATGCTACATCAACATCAATTGCACCCGTACCATATTTCGAGGCACCAGGAATTGCATGGTGACGACTTTGAACGTCGTGCACAGTTCTGCCACTGGGCACAAGAGAAATTACGGGACGATGACAGATTTTTTGCACGAGTTCTATTTAGCGACGAAGCGTCACTCACCAACAGCGGTAACGTAAACCGGCCTAATATGCACTACTGGGCAATGAAAATCCACGATGACTGCGACAAGCGGAACATCAGCGACGTGGCGGGTTAATGTATGGTGCGGCATTATGGGAGGAAGGATAATTGGCCCCCCTTTTTTTCGATGGCAATCTATATGCTGCAATGTATGCTGACTTCATACGTAATGTTCTACCGATGTTACTACAAGACGTTTCACTGCATGACAGAGTGCGATGTCCTTCCAACACGATGGATGTCCGGCACATAGCTCACGTGCGGTTGAAGCGGTGTTGAATAGCACATTCCATGACAGGTGGATTGGCCGTCGAAGCACCATACCATCGTCCGCACGTTCACCGGATCTGCCGTCCCCGGATTTCTTTCTGTGGGGAAAGTTGAAGGATATTTGCTATCGCGATCCACCGACAACGCCTGACAACATGCGTCAGTGCATTGTCAATGCATGTGCGAACATTACGGAAGGCGAACTACTCGCTGTTGAGAGGAATGTCGTTACACGTATTGCCAAATGCATTGAGGTTGACGGACATCATTTTGAGTATTTATTGTATTAATGTGGTATTTACAGGTAATCACGCTGTAACAATGTTTGTTTAATGTGTGTGAAATCTTATGGGACTCAACTACTAAGGTCATCATTCCCTAACCTCACACACTCCTTAACCTAAATTATCCTGAGAACAAACCCGCACACCCATTGCCGAGGGAGGACTCGAGCCTCCGCCGGAACTAGCCGTACAGTCCATGACTGTAGCGCCTGAGACCTCTCGGCTAATCCCGCACGGCTCACACGGTACCAGCATGCGTTCTCAGAAATGATAAGTTCACAAAGGTACATGTATCACATTGGACCAACCGAAATAAAATGTTCAAACGTACCTAAGTTCTGTATTTTAATTTAAAAAATCTACCTGTTACCAACTGTTCGTCTGAAATTGTAAGTCATATGTTTCTGACTATTACAGCGCCATCTGTCATAAAGCGAAAAAAGTGTCCAACAAAAACATTCATATTTCTTTACGTAGTACACGAATATGTAATAAAAAATGGGGGTTCCTATTTTTAAAAAACGCTGTTAATGTCCGTTTGACCTATGGCAGCGCCGGCCTGTGGGGCCGAGCGGTTCTAGTCGCTTCAGTCTGGAACCGCGCGTCCGCTACGGACGCAGGTTCGAATCCTGCCTCGGGCATGGATGTGTGTGATGTCCTTAGGTTAGGTAGTTCTAAGTTCTAAGTTCTAGGAGCTGATGACCTCAGATGTTAAGTCCCATAGTGCTCAGAGCTATTTGAACCATTTGAACCTATGGCAGCGCCATCTAGCGGGCCAACCATAGCGCCATCTGGTTTCCCCCCTCAAGCTAGACAAGTTTCGTTCTTTGTAGTTTTTTCGTTTGACGCTTATTTCGTGAGATATTGCGCCCGGTCACGATCAATGGATCACCCTGTATACAATATCCTCTAGAGGTTTCTTCAACTCAAGCCTGTTATTTTACGTAACTTTCTACCCATGATTGCCCGAACTTGTAATTACGTTCGTTTGCGATAGCGAAAGCCACGAAGTCAGCGAACGGAATTATAAATGTGTTATCTTTCAGCGTGCCTGTAAGTTCCTTACTGTACTAGTGTATAAGATGCAGAGCAGGCAAAGCATAAATTATCCGTTATGCATAGTCATAGGTTTTACAAAAAGGTTTTCAGGTGCAGGTCATAATTCTATCAGTAAATGCATATTGAGAGTAAAGTCAATCTGTTCGTCAAGAAATAAATTCGGTGCACTCAGATAATGTCTATTTAAAGCCACAACCGAACCTAACTTCAAAATTGACGATACGAGTATATCACAGCCAAGGTTACAACTACGCTTCGCATTAGCAATCGATTCTTTCGGACAGGAGGATGGTTAAATGTAATGTCCCGTCGATGAACAGTTTATTAGCCCTAATTCGACAAGGAAGGCAAAAGATGTCGGTCTTCAACTTTTTTCAATAGTTTTCTCCAGACATTAGGTATCACTGTTTTAGGGGAGCGGCAGAAAACGTAATTTTCGATAGGTGGACTGGGATCACCATGTTTCCTCGCCCTTCCCCCCCCCCCCCCCCCAAATCACCAGAATGGGTGTTCAATCTCTTAATTACTGATGCAGTGTACTATATGACTCTTCTTGAAATCGGATGAAATATTTAAACCACTCGGTGTACGTATTTTTATGAAGCCTTACATAACAATATATGAAATATATCGTTTTAAAATACATACCTTATCTTTTCAGATAGAAAAGTGGCCAATTAATTAAGCCTTTGCCGTCGTGTTTTACTAAGTAAGATAATAATAATAACTATGTAAGTAACAGTCTTCCTTCTGTGAACGACTGTCTACATGATATATCACGTCACTGATTAATTATGACGTGCACCCCCAAATATTTGCACTGCTTTTCTGCGAACGCTCGCTGTGATTCGGGGTGGTTGCCCTGCATTGCAATTTTCATCGAGAATTAAGTTACTGTTTGTCGTGTGTACCCTGGGATATTACTAGTGAACGCAGCTGTGATTCATGTGTAACCTCGTTACAATCTTACAGGAGGCGAAATTCAAACAGCACATCTCTTCATTTGCGCACGGCCTGTGAATAAAAATTTCAGTGAGCTGTGAGGCGAGTCAGATTCATTTGCGATGCCTCGCTCCTGAACAAGCGTTGAAAGAGTAAAGCAGCTGCCAGCCGCCAGTAACGAAGCAGGGGAGATGAATAAACATGGTTGCTCCGTGGAGCCTACTCCTCTGTTGATTGGAAAACTTTGGCACCTGTGTGCGGCAAGTAAAAGGGGCAGTATGGTCTCCTCGCGACCACCTCAGAGGTCCGTCTACAATATGCATTAGCGTTTGTGAAAGTGATTTTTATACCACAGACATAATGCAGAACAATACACAATTTACCGTAATTTCTGAACTGCACTTGACCTATGAATCTGAGAGTTCGTTGTGACGTAAAGCCAACCAGCATCTAGAAATCCGAGCTGGTAAAACGCCGTAGCTTATTGGGCTCCTGTATCCAAATTTTTTCTTAATCCAACATCAAGATCGCAATCTGCTTTGTCGATATGAGCTCCCGAAAACAATTACGATGTTATCTCTGGAGTCCACCTCTGTATGATCTTACAAAGTTTTCATCCGTACCGTCGAATGCAAGTCTACAAAGTATCAACAGCAGTCGCTGAAAGATCTAGTGGAATCTGGCCTAAGAAGTTGCGTGAAGCACTCGCCATACAGCAGCCCTTAAAACATTTGTGACACAAAACTGTCACTCGGTTACGACAGGCACTTCCCTCATCTGATCATAGGAGGCAGTGAATATTCGAGACTAAAACAACAGTTCGCGTTCCGACAGGAGACAACCGGAATAGCCATGGTGGTCAAATGGCATTTACACATCATTTTCTAGACGAACTGCTTTGGTAGACGGAAGAGAGCTCAGAATGAGACCGAGGGGGTCGAGTGGGTAACTGTTCATAAGTCCTTGTGCTAAGCTCCAGATATTTTTGTCACTTTGCCTTATTTCACCTTCAGAAATGATTTATAAATGTGAAAAATGTAAAGCTACACCGCAGTCCGAAGCCCACGTTATACTTCAGGCCCTCTGCAACTCGCTCGGCGGGCAAGTACAAAATCATTCCTCCTTAAGTTGGGACTCTCAGTTTTTATAAAAGATACAGGAGATAGGCAAAACAGTGTGAACACCCGTACTTACTTGAGAATGGTTTATTAACAAGGGGTTGGACACCCATTTGCCCATAATACAGCTATGACTCTTCTTGGAATACTGGCATGTAGTGATTGTTTGGTCTCCAGTGGAATGTTATGTCACATCTACATCTACATCCAT
Organism: Schistocerca gregaria; assembly: GCF_023897955.1. NCBI lineage: Eukaryota > Metazoa > Arthropoda > Insecta > Orthoptera > Acrididae > Schistocerca > Schistocerca gregaria. Next base: position 477,436,524 of record NC_064923.1, read on the forward strand.
ACTCCGCAAGCCACCTGACGGTGTGTGGCGGAGGGTACCCTGAGTACCTCTATCGGTTCTCCCTTCTATTCCAGTCTCGTATTGTACGTGGAAAGGATTGTCGGTATGCTTCTGTGTGGGCTCTAATCTCTCTGATTTTATCCTCATGGTCTCTCCGCGAGATATACGTAGGAGGGAGCAATATACTGCTTGACTCATCGGTGAAGGTATGTTCTCGAAACATTAACAAAAGCCCGTACCGAGCTACTGAGCGTGTCTCCTGCAGAGTCTTCCACTGGAGTTTATCTATCATCTCAGTAACGCTTTCGCGATTACTAAATGATCCTGTAACGAAGCGTGCTGCTCTCCGTTGGATCTTCTCTATCTCTTCTATCAACCCTATCTGTTGCGGATCCCACACTGCTGAGCAGTATTCAAGCAGTGGGCGAACAAGCGTACTGCAACCTACTTTCTTTGTTGCCGGATTGCATTTCCTTAGGATTCTTCCAATGAATCTCAATCTGGCATCTGCTTTACCGACGATCAACTTTATATGATCATTCCATTTTATTTCATTCACTCTTCGATCAGAACTTCTTCTATCTCCCGTAGTGACGAGGGAGGTGGAAATCTGCTCCAAAGTCGGCACTCCAGTACCGCCCACAAGGTTTCGATAATGTTCAAGTCAGGGGACTGTGCTCGCCAGGGAAGACGCTGCAGTTCAGATTCATGCTCCTCATACCACGATTGTACTATCCTGGCTGTGAGAATGGGCTCATTATTGTCCTGAAATACGGCATCATTGTTGGGGAACAACATTTGAATCATGGGGTAGAACTGACCACCTAAAATATTCACATAATCGTTGGCTGCAACATGGCCTTTGAGAGAAATGATGGGACCAGCAGAATACCGTGAAGTGGCTGTCCACACCATCACACTTCCACCTCCATGCTTAACATCTGGAATCAGGCAATCAGGATTGTAGGCTTCCTTTGGAGTTCTCCAGACGTAACGCCGCTGTTTGAAATAACGAAAACTTTGACTCGCCGGACCATATGACGTATTTCCACCTATCAGCCGCCCAGGATTTATGCTCCTGACATCATGTTTTTCGCTTCTTTGCGTTGAGTTGTCGTCACAAATGGTTTCGGTACAGCAACTCCTCCATGAACATTCCCTATATGGAGTTCCCGGCGAGGTCTCGAAAATGGCTATTGAGCTGTGCAGTCACTTTAGCCGTAGTTTCGTGTTGTTCTGACACAATTCGTGTTAGCGTACGAAGATCTCCGTCATTTAGTTTTGATTTGCGCCCACTATTACGTTTACACGATGATGTCTTTCCATCTTTTGTCTAAACTGTTATGAGTGTTGAAACAGTTGCTCTTGAAACATTCAATAAGTTGTCTTCCTTGGTTACTGATGCTCCAGCTAATTGGACCCCCACAATCTGCCCTCTCTGGAACTCCGTTAGGTCTTTCATTGCGCTTCGACCTCTGCCTCTGAATGCAAATACGAAATGTGCACTACTATTAAACAACCTGCACTAATGCCTGGTCCATACTGAACACGCACAGTCCAAAGCGAGACGTGCCTTACCTGAATTGTTGACCGTCAAACACAACCATCTCATTACTACCGTTGTTCACATTATTTTGCCTGTCCCCTGTATTTTCAAGTATAAAGACCAGAAAAGTGCTAAGGTCTTTATTTTTCTGTAGCTGCACTGGTGTGCAAAACTTGAGGACGAAAGTAAAGTCCGTATGTAGCGTCAGTCCAAAGTAACATAGCTCCTTGAAACTTGGACCATACTTAGAAAGCATAGCCACACTTGAAACATCCCCTTAGAAAAATTAATGATTTACAGTGCTGATAAACCTCTTACGTTATTTGATTTTCAAACAGCTGAGCAAAACTGAACATACTCAGACATTTCTCTCTTTACTTATTCTGATCACCACTAAATTAACACACAATATTTTTAGCGCAACGCAACCTGACTGTCAATAATCCCTACAAAAGAATGGCCCTGACTAACAATAACCTATACATTTCATGAATCACTTACCTCACAAAAATCTTCGTTACTCGAACTATTGCAATACAGCGAGCGTTAATACTGCCAGTTAAATAAAAGATTCTAACTACTGAAGGCACTAACTACTGTTAGGCATAGTTAGGAAATGAAAGATTATGATAGAAAACAAACAATGTATTTACGTTAATAATGTTCAAAAGTTATCATATATCAGTTCATTATATACAGTATAACAAATTTACTCTTTCTGATGAACACACGTCCGGATCGTCCGCCCGCTGCCATCTCTACCCCCACATGCACCAGTGCTGGCGGCTCACCAGCAACTGAGCAACGCTATGCGCTGTTCACATCCAATTGCCCAACGCTACAATACCAAATACTCCAATAATGCAAACCAGCCACACACTGCACACAACACAGTCAGCGATTTTCCTATAGAGCGCTACGTGACATTATCAACATAAAAACCAGAACAACCTACTTACACAGTATAGTACAGAAGCTAACTAACAGGAAAACGCAATGAGACGAACAGAAATGACACTTTTATTCAAAGACAGAGCGGGACATGGCTCTTGTGATCACCAAGGACGACAGTGTATTATCTGCGCTCCCTGCTGCCCCCCGCCCCCCCCCCCCCCCTCATAAAAGGGTTCAAATTGCTCTGAGCACTATGGGACTTAACATCTGAGGTCATCAGTACCGTAGACTTAGAACTACGTAAACCTAACTAACCTAAGGACATCATACACATCCATGCCCGAGGCAGGATTCGAACCTGCAACCGCAGCAGCCGCTTGGCTCCGGACTGAAGCGCCTAGAACCGCTCGGTCAGAGCGGCCGGCGCTGGCACAAAAGTTGGTAAGTAGTTCACTCGTGTTGGTTGGCCGTTCCAGTCCTCCACCAGCGCAGCTGACAAGTGCTGCATGGTCGTTGGTGCACGTGATCGTGCTGCAATACGTCTCTCCAACGCATTCCACTCATCCGCGATGGGATTTAAGTCGTTGGAATGAGCAAGCAAGTCCATTCGCCGAATATTATCCCGTTCCAAAATCTCTGCCATCTGCGCCATTTGATGATTTCGCACATTGTCATCCAAAAAAACCATGTTGGAACAGAGTGCACCCCTGAAAGGAAGCTTTTGGGGAAGATGTACAGGACCACAATAACGTTGACCAGTAAGTGTAACGTGTTCAAAGATGTCGAGGTCGGTATGCCCGTGCAACATTATGCCTCCCCACACCATAACACCTGGACCACCAAACGAGTATTTTCGACAATGCATTACGTACCCTCACATAGCGAGAGACTGGGAATACCTCCAATGCTATCCCAGAGGCATCTTCTAGACTTCGCCATCGGCAGTCATATCAGAAATTTGTCTACAGATTTTTGTACATTCTACTTTCAGGGTTTTACCTTCCGTGCGATTTAACACGACGAAGCAAGTAAAATCGTGAGTAGAGCTGGGAGAGAGTGAATTGGATTACTCCAACATTTTTCTCGTAAGATGTTTTAGGTTCAACACTTGTTACCATATTCATATCATTGTTATTCCCAAGCCATTAATACACTCCTGGAAATGGAAAAAAGAACACATTGACACCGGTGTGTCAGACCCACCATACTTGCTCCGGACAATGCAAGACGGCTGTACAAGCAATGATCACACGCACGGCACAGCGGACACACCAGGAACCGCGGTGTTGACCGTCAAATGGCGCTAGCTGCGCAGCATTTGTGCACCGCCGCCGTCAGTGTCAGCCAGTTTGCCGTGGCATACGGAGCTCCATCGCAGTCTTTAACACTGGTAGCATGCCGCGATAGCGTGGACGTGAACCGTATGTGCAGTTGACGGACTTTGAGCGAGGGCGTATAGTGGGCATGCCGGAGGCCAGGTGGACGTACCGCCGAATTGCTCAACACGTGGGGCGTGAGGTCTCCACAGTACATCGATGTTGTTGCCAGTGGTCGGCGGAAGGTGCACGTGCCCGTCGACCTGGGACCGGACCGCAGCGACGCACGGATGCACGCCAAGACCGTAGGATCCTATGCAGTGCCGTAGGGGACCGCACCGCCACTTCCCAGCAAATTAGGGACACTGTTGGTCCTGGGGTATCGGCGAGGACCATTCGCAACCGTCTCCATGAAGCTGGGCTACGGTCCCACACACCGTTAGGCCGTCTTCCGCTCACGCCCCAACATCGTGCAGCCCGCCTCCAGTGGTGTCGCGACAGGCGTGAATGGAGTGACGAATGGAGACGTGTCGTCTTCAGCGATGAGAGTCGCTTCTGCCTTGGTGCCAATGATGGTCGTATGCGTGTTTGGCGCCATGCAGGTGAGCGCCACAATCAGGACTGCATACGACCGAGGCACACAGGGCCAACACCCGGCATCATGGTGTGGGGAGCGATCTCCTACTCTGGCCGTACACCTCTGGTGATCGTCGAGGGGACACTGAATAGTGCACGGTACATCCAAACCGTCATCGAACTCATCGTTCTACCATTCCTAGACCGGCAAGGGAACTTGCTGTTCCAACAGGACAACGCTCGTCCGCATGTATCCCGTGCCACCCAACGTGCTCTAGAAGGTGTAAGTCAACTACCCTGGCCAGCAAGATCTCCGGATCTGTCCCCCATTGAGCATGTTTGGGACTGGATGAAGCGTCGTCTCACGCGGTCTGCACGTCCAGCACGAACGCTGGTCCAACTGAGGCGCCAGGTGGAAATGGCATGGCAAGCCGTTCCATAGGACTACATCCAGCATCTCTACGAACGTCTCCATGGGAGAATAGCAGCCTGCATTGCTGCAAAAGGTGGATATACACTATACTAGTGCTGACATTGTGCATGATCTGTTGCCTGTGTCTATGTGCTTGTGGTTCTGTCAGTGTGATCATGTGATGTATCTGACCCCAGGAATGTGTCAATAAAGTTTCCCCTTCCTGGGACAATGAATTCACGGTGCTCTTATTTCAATTTCCTGGAGTGTAAATTACACAGACACACACACACACACACACACACACACACACACATATATATATATATATATATATATATATATATATATATATACTGACGCTCACGCACACACACACCACGTACAACATTGCTGGTACCGAAATTTCAATGGAGGCACAAAACTGTTTTCATTCATTCAGCAAAATAGATTTGCAAGGATCAGAATACGTTATTCGGAGAATATTATGGCTAAAAATGTACCTGTGTTGTAGAGTTCTTTCTTACTTCTCAATTTTCGAGGAAAATGGGAAACCTGCTTAAGCCTACCACAGGAAGCTCATAACTCTTTCTAATCGTTTATTGTGCTACTTTGGTAGATAACGCATTTGTCTTATGCAAACAGAATCTGCGAGCACAACCGGTTTTATTTCATTGTCTTACGTAAACATATATCTTGATTTTCCTGTGATCAATCTCTTTCACAATTGCACATCTCAGAACGTGCATCTCAATTTTGGTCTTAGCAATGTTGTGACAAATATAGGAATAATAGTGCTACACAACTAAAATCGTCATAGATACTTCGCATTATGTGGTTGCTGTACTGAGAACAACAATAAACATATACATTTGGTACTATGGATGTTGCGTACATTCATGTGGAGCAGATATTAGATAGTGACATAGAAATAGATTACGCAGTTACGTTATCTAAGGTATTGATCTTACAGATATGGTAATTTTATTGCTCTTCATTTCTAATCATGTAAACGCAAGTGCCTTCTGGAACAAATGTCACGAAAGCTATAAAGGAGCAATAGTTAACTCACACTTAAAAAGGAGGAATCATTTATGCAGTGGGCTAGTCAAGATCAAAATAAATTAGTAGTAAACCGGGTTGAAAAAATGTGAAATTTCTACAGTGTATTTGGTATGTTAGACCAGTTTGTTGTTATACTTGCTTTGTTTTATAGAACTAAATTCTGTAGGTAAATTTGATGTCACAATTACACCGAATCTACATATCTTTTGTAACCTCTTCAGATTCGTTCTCAAGATAGTAGGTTTGGCTCCCTATTTACACGGATCACAATTCGCCATGTCACCGGACCACAATAGTTCGCAACTGGTTTGAAGAACATTGTGGCCGGTTCGAGTGAATGATCTGGCCACCGCATAGCTCGATATGAACCCACTGAACATTTATGGGACATACCCGAGACGCCAGTTCGTGCGCAATATCCTGTACAGGTAACACTATCGCAATTACAGACGGCTACATAGTCATTACAGCACAATCTTCCTGCAGGGGCCTTTGAACGACTTGTTGAGTCCATGGCACGCTGGGTTGCTGCATTGCGTCAGGGAAAAGAGGTCCGCCACGAAATTAGAAGGTATCTCAAGACTTTCGTCACCTCAGCGTACTATAATGTATGAAGCAACATCCACACGATGGTTTAGGTTTCCAGTTGATCGCATCAAGAGAGTGGGGAACTCAGAATTAACAAAAGGTTAAAAGCTGTTTACAAATAACTGAGCTCAGTTGGAGAACAGCTGCATATCGATCAATAATATCTTACAGAACTTCAGGGTGGTAATGTCATTGTTTTATACATTTCATTTACAGAAGAACTTCAGTAAAATATGGAAGAACTAAACAGAAAAGATATGAACTGGAAGTTACTCGCATTAAGACCAAAATTATAAATGTTCTGCTTTACACACCATATTCTGAACCTAGCTGAAAGCAAACGCTGTAATCACTGAATCAAATGAGTTCCTTAAATGTATGAAGCAACGAGAAATTAAGAGTTTACCAGATTGGAAACAATTGTAATTAGGCTGTTTAGGTTTTCTTATTGGTAACGCCACATATCGCTCTGTATGAAAAATCACTGGCTGTGCTGTGCGCAGTCTGTGGCTAGTTTGCGTTGTTGTCTGCCATTGTAGTGTCGGGCAGCGGCAGCTGGATGCTAACAGCGCGTAGCGTAGAGCAGTTGGAGGTGAGCCGCCAGCAGTGGTGGACGTGGGGAGAGAGATGGCTGAGTTTTGAAATTTGTAAGAATTGGTGTCACGAACTGATACATATATTATGACTATTAAGGTAAATACATTGTTTTTTCTGTATTAAAATCTTTCATTTGCTAACTATGCCTATCAGTAGTTAGTGCCTTCAGTAGTTTGAATCTTTTATTTACCTGGCAGTAGTGGCACTCGCTGTATTGCAGTAGCTTGAGTAACGAAGATTTTTGTGAGGTAAGTGATTTGTGAAACGTATAGGTCAATGTTAGTCAGGGCCATTCTTTTGTAGGGATTATTGAAAGTCAGATTGCGTTGCGCTAAAAATATTGTGTGTCAGTTTAAGCACAGTCATGTACAATTTTTCTAAGGGGAGGTTTCACAATTTCTTTGTCCTCTTAATAATAAAAAAGCACAGTGTAACTAATAGACACTTTGCGGGCAGACATATCTACTTAACTACTGTGCAATTCACACTTAAGTGCCTAGCAGAGGGTTCATCGAACCATCTTCAGACTATTTCTCTACCATTTCACTCTGTTATAATGGTACAGAAAAAACGAACACCAAAATCTCAGCGTGCAAATTTTGATTTCTCTTATTTTACTGTGGTGATCATGTCTTCCTATGTGGGCTGGCTTTAAGAAAACATTTTCGCATTTGGAGGAAAATGTTTGTGGTTGAACTTTCGTGAAAAGATCTCACTGTAACGTGGAATGATTGCTATTCCAGATCGCGTATCTTACCCGTGACACTCTCTCCCCTCTTTTTCGGTATGCTCCTCCACTCCTATCTGACGCGAATCCCATCACTCGCTGCAATACTCCAAAAGAGGACGGACAAGGGTGGTGTAGGCGGTCTCTGTAGTAGATTAGTAGCATCCACTCCGTGTTCTGTTAATAAAATGCAGTCTTCACTTCGTCTTCCCAAAAACGTTTTCTGTGAGACGTTTCAAATTTATTTTGTTCAAAATTGTAATCCATAGATATTTAGTTTAATCCTCGGCCTATAATTTTGTGTAATTTTTACTACAACAGAAATTTAACAGACTCTTTTATTATTCATGTGAAGGGCATCACACCTATCATTTAGAGTCAACAGCCAATTATTGAAAATACATTTATCTTGTCTAAATCATTTTGCAATTTGTTTTGATCTTTTGATGACTTTACTAGACGCCAAAAGACAGAACCAGTTGCAAATGATCTAAGAGGGCTGCTCATATTATCTCCTACATCGCTTATATAGATCAGGAACAACAGAGGGCCTATAACACTTGCTTGTGATGGAACCACACAGACTGCCCTTTGTAGTGACAGTAACAAACAGAGAGAGAGAGGGGGGGGGAGGGGACAGTTACATGAAATAAATGGAGATAATCTAACTACTGACACACATTTGAGGTGAGATAACGAGTTGATTGATACTGAACAGGAACCTATCACTTGATTAGTTTAAAACTTCCCAAGATAAATCATTCGATCTGACCATTAAATCTAATTTTCTGTGACCATCAAACCACAGTGATGTCAGGCATTCAAAGGCGGGGGGCTGGAGGGGGCTAACTATTTTTCCCGTTTAATTTATATTAAAATCCATCTAGAGGACAGTGTCTAAGAATCAAGTACGTCCAGATGGCAAACGGCGATACAGGGACACCAACTCGTGCGCTACGGTGAGTTGGCGCCCAAAGAGGCTCATCTACCTAATCTTCAGACATCGAGCCGTGCTTCCAGTCCACCACGATGGAACCGATAGCTCCTCACCTTCCAGTAATGTTAGCATCTGTCACTTTTTCGTGTATAGCAGAAGCGCACCGTAGGAGGTGCTCACGGTAAGAAAGGTCCTAGGCAAACATCTTTCACCTCAGTCGTACACAGTTGTTTGGAGATGCACGACATGCCGCTTCATAAGTAGAAGTGACACGGAAGTGGCCATCATCTTAATCAAGGCTGTCTTTTCATCACTTGAGAAGCAGCCTCGTGTAACATCCTACTGCTATCGGAAATCAAGATTACCGAAAGGGACCATGCAGAAACTCCAGTGGGTGCTCACACGCCGTGACGCGAAGTAGCAGGCTTGACTCTAGTATCGCGACTCCCTCAGCTATAATGTAGTAAGATCCATCGTGCAGCCTCTTTTCCTGCTTTTGGGCCTCAACTCCAGTGGCTTGCTTTTAGTATGATCGAGATAGAATTCTCATAATTGTTTTCATTGTCTCTTGATGTATTTGTTCTCAATTTTATTGCTTCCTTGAACTTCGCATGTGTTAATCCTGTGTATTTATTGGCCTACAGCAGGATGAAAGTTTGTGTTTTAACTATAGTGACAGCACTACTTCAATTTTTTGCTCTCTTTGATGCAATACAGTTGAGACGTTGGGAACCAAAGGGACATATAGCACACTGTCTGTTGATATTACGATGAACCTACTTTAGATACAAAAATTTGCGAAAAGTTGTCTCAGTGGTTTTTCTGATATTCACTTCCATAAGGGCGTAAATCACAAATTCTTAGCTACACTGGGGCCCATTTCTTCATGAAAGCTGAAAGCTCTTGAACGAATGTCCCCATCATAAACTCATGTTCCATGGTTTCATCATTCCAGTCTGTAAAATGGACGTTGAGGACTTCGTACCTTCAAGAGTGTTACCGATTTCACTACCAAACCAAAAGGTGATGTTCCTGGTAACAATGTACACTTCAAAAATTTGACAATCATAAAGTTTTTAATGGGTTGCCACGAACTGTTGCTTCAAGTAACACATTCTTCACTGGAGAAGTGTGAGTCCACCATTTTCTGCCAGTCAATTCGAGGGAGGCCACAATTTTTATTTATTCACAGTTTGTGGTGCCCAGGTACATAGACGAAAGGCAAATATCAACCTTGAAACATAAAGACTTATAAAAAGGTACTGTATCAAACTTGAAGCACTTAAACTTAACCAAGCTCTATATTTATTGCCTATATTGAACAGAATATTTTATCTGAACCTCAAGTCAGAGAATGTGCTTATTTGAAATGATGAAAACGAGGATGATCAAGTGTTGGGATAGCTCATAATTGTGAGTGTGGTGCATTTAGTATCTGTTCTTCATGTTCTGATTCTAGTTCCACACCATTACACAATACATATATATGAAAATTTTGTCATTTAACAATAATAATAACACTAAATGTCAATTGCAATTTGATGGCATAAAGTGAGTGTGTTTTTTTTTCTAGGAAATATAGGATGTTGGACTGGTGATTCGCGCACAAAGTTGATTTTCGCACATATCAATTTTTCTATCTGTTCTTTGCGCCCCTATGGCTCTCAACGCCTCATTTTGAAATAACAACTCAAGGGGCCTTCCACTGACTGTAGTTTTTCCCTGTCCGCTTTCTGTAAATTCCCCAACGTCTAGACAACAACAACCCCTGACAGCAGGAGACGAATCCGGCAGTCTGCCCAGTCAATAGACAGTACATCAGGAGGTGGGTGGGTATCATTCTGTATGACAGGGAAAAGGTGTGAGGTCATTTTTCAGTCTTTAATTCAAGTCACCACAGATGCATCAATTGTTTGGATCCCTGTGGCACTCTGTTACGTCCAAGAGGTTACCCTACATTCCTAGTCGCTACAATAGAACCACTAATAAGAGGTGTAAAAGGAAAGACAATAGGTAAGGATAACATAGTGTGTGTTATGAAACTCAAGTGGAGAAGGTCAAAACTGTGTGGTAGTCACAGCGACAAGAGATGATCTAAAGAATTATTTTCTGGGTTTCTCGCGACAGGTAATGGTCCACACGACGGAAGATGACAGACACTCAGGAAACGGGCAGGACATCTTTGTTCGATACACGTTATCTCGTCTGAGGTACAACCACAGCAATAAGTAGAAATCTTGAACAATATCCGTTTGTTTGCTCTTGTAAATGAAAAAAAGTTTAGGAATTTGCTTTGTTTACTTATCACTTATTTCTTACAACATGCTCAAGTAAACACACCTCATATAATACTTCATACGTCTACATTCTGATAACGATTTTTGCCAGTATTTTTCTCACTAGGTGCTTAAATATGACAACTCAAATTATTTTCTGTTCACGGTTTTTTGTTATCCACCATTGTTTATTATGGCATTCGGGGCAGGATACGAATATTTTTTGTCTCCAAACGTGACCTCACCACACGAATTTCTATACGTATTATTGCCGCACTGCGCATTAGTAGACCCGATTTCCAACACCTACACTGCTTATCGCTGAGTCCATATCTGGCTACTTTCCCGCCTGCTTATCCATGCATTGCGGTCTCCTGTGTTTATGGTAAGTTATTTTCACACAAATTTCCCCATCAGTTGTAGTGTTTATACGGTTTTTATTACTAAGTGGGTTCTTGTTAATACCTCCCGCATTTTCATTAATTTTTATAGGCTCTTGACTGATTTTGCCCTTATATCTTGTTGTCAACAGGCTATGTCCTGTCTACTGTTGTCCGTTTGGGTTTATGGTAGGTGTTTTTAATTTTTAATTGTTGACTGGTTGTTCTAGCCCGTTATTGGTCTTTTATCGCATTATGCTTTGAGGATACTTCTTGACGGTTTTTATAGTTTAAAAAGAAATTACATAAGCTTGAGGAACCGTGGACCCATACTTTACGCTTACCTGACGATCCGCTAGTTGTGTTATTTATTCATAGACGAGGAATGATCCATCCCGTCCATTTTGGACCTTTAATGTCATGGTTCACCATGCAAAAAATTTGCTCTATTTCTCTCTACAGGTTGTAACTATAAATCAACCACAATTGTAACGAACGCTTTTTGTAATTTAACAGATATAACCTGTTAATGTGGCTTTTAGGTTACGAAACCGGTCATTAAACAAATTATTTACAAGAGCAGCTACGTGGTTATCATTCAAGAGACTTGTTTGAATAGATCTGAATATCTGAATCTTAGACGAGTCTGTATGATACTTACAAAGCAACGAATGAAAGACACTTGAAGATTATGATAGTTATAAGTGTGATGAAAACCTGGTTTATGTTTTTGTGTGCCACGCGAGCATGTTACGCAAAGTGCTGGACTTGCTACTAAGAACTTTAGTTGTGCGGAGGCTGTCTTCCAGAACAAAAAAGCACTAAAGATGCGTACTAATTCTGGGCTTAAGAGGCAGACTTCTTTCTTCGTTCTGTAACAGGAATGGCTTTCTTTTATTGTAGGCATAAATTACAACGAGTAACACTAACACAGATCAAAGTCTCATCGCATTTGTTTGCACTAAATTCTCGTGTTCTGTAATGCTCCGTATACCAGAAGCCGTCATAAATTCATTCCTTGGCAGTACTCACAGCCGTCTTGCACCAGACTGCTTTAATAGAACGAGCGATGCCAAGAAGACGGAGAAACGGCTATTGCGTCCATGTTCTAATGCTGGCAACTACGCAGGATCCCTTGGACTCGTATTCTGTATGTTTCTGGAAGGCTGAAGACGCCAACAAACTGACAAAAATTCTTAGGATTGTAATGATCCTTATTTATTTCTGTTTTTCCTCTTCATATTTTCTCGGCTGCTTTTTCTGTCGACCATATCTTTCTATCTTGTGCTATTTCTTTCGTTTCTGTTTGTGTACTTTCCTACCATCAACTATCTAACATTATAGATATTATAACATTTGTCAGCTCTTGCTATTGTCACACTCTACAGTTTTTTCGTGTCACATAAACAAAACTGGGATGTCTTTATCCATTATACTTATACAGTGCTGCCATAGACATCTAGCATCGCCCATTTTTCTAGTAATTTCTTACTTTCCACTTCGCGTATCCACTTAATACCAAATGCATTTCTACAGCAACACTTTTCATAGTTTGATTTGCGTAACCAATAATACAGTTTTCGTAACTGCGTGGTATGTTTCCACAGTGAAACTGAACACGTGATGTCAGCGTCTAGGAGGCGAGAGTGGTTCGTAGTGTTCTAGTAGTTGTGGGCTATAGTCAGCGTTGATGTCCAGGCCTCAGACTACGCAATTTTCGCCAAAGAACAAATAATAATTCTGCCTGGTAAAATTTGATTTTTTCATACCTTTAAGCTAAAGTACACGAAGCCATAATTTACTTATAGGTTACGCGTAGGCCTGTCAGTAAAACTTATACCTCCTTGCTATAAAGACGTGCTCCTTGGTATAAAGACGTGACGTTCAGAACGATTAAACTTTGTTCAGAACACTGACAAGTATTTATCACTGTCCGATATTTTCAGGGAGTGAAAGAGCGATCTTAGATAATTTGTTAAAATGTAAAAAATTCTTTAGTTACCTGTATCTCGTACATACACAAAAATTAAATTATGATGAATAGTTTCAGTTGTTAATGCAAAATGTTCGTGTATGCAGTCGAACCGACGTGACTAACAGCCACTCAAAGTCATAACATAACTCATGAATGGGTATTAGTCACGTTAGTTCGACTGGACACCAAACATTTTATTTTGCTGCCGCCAAGTTACGTGGTGTAAGGATGTCCTTTTTATGTCTTACGTTTCACTACATTTTTATTACTCGTGATGTAGAACCAGGTCACTTTTCATTGTAATAATACAATTAAAATTGTTTTTACTTAACTTGCCTCCTACAGAAGTGCAAGCTATTACCTGAACGGTTTTTACTGTTACGTCTAGTTGTTGTTCAACAGCTGCCTGATAAAAGCATGATAAAGAACCAAACCCATTTTTGCTGTTGCTGGTACGACTAGATTTCTTATTCAACTTGCCTCTGGTACAAGCGAAACTTATTTCACGAGATGGTTATTACTGCTGTATGCCGTTTTTGTTCAACCTGCGTCTGATGCGAACAGGATCTGAGGATGGTTGCATTGACAACTGAAACAAGTCTTATCATCAAGTTTTAATTTTACGTATTTACACTATCTGGGAAATTAAAAGATTGTTTGAAAAAATGATTATTTAATTTTAACCAACAAGTATTTAATTACTTTGATTTGTTAAAATGTTGGTCATAAAACATGCAAGGCTATTTCGACACTTGCCCACATGTGAATGATGTATTCATTCCACAATAGGTAGTACACAGGATGAACTTAAACTCTACCAATAAACTTCTAAAGATTATTCAAGGCTCTACGGTGAGCGATTTGGTACGTGAAAGCCACGTTCTCTAATGGATCGTTATCTTTTAGTTTGTTGTTCTATATGACTGCATTCAGATTTCCTTGCAAACGTCTTTCTTGATTGCGGGACTGTCTGAGGTGAAAATGTTATCTTGTGTACCGAAAGAAAGTGTTTGGGGCCTGCATTGTTCACGAAACGCATAAAAGTCCCGACCGGAAATGTCTACAGCACTCGGACTCTGTTCATAGACAAACATGTCGGGAGGAAATTGTTACGAAGTGCAGGAAGACTGAGTGCTGAACGCAGAGGTAAATGAGAGATTTTTATTAGACAGAAACAGCCGATCTTTGTTACAGTGCGTATGATCAATTATCAGTTTCCTTATCTTAGTCTGAAATAAAACATTTCCGTACACGATATCAATAACTTTGATGATGAAACGAGATACATCTCTCCGGAACTATTTATTGGATTTTCTATTGTGAAACGTGGTAGTATTTGTCTCCTTGAGATTTGCGATACAAGCAGCAGTAATTACTACAGGTCAATTTGAAAAAAATGTAATAGACGCTATAATCTCTGTAATTAATACAGCTATAGCTATTACGTCATTTATTGACAGATGTTTTACAATTTAGATGGCTGAAAACAGTTACAATATTCTAAATGGTTCCCGATAAAATGAGCATCTTAGTCGAATCGCCCTGTATACCTCGCATCGGTGAGTATATTGCAATAGCAATACATCTAATGATTGAAAAGGACTGTTAGGACATACAAGACACACTGAATAGAGGTTGTAAAAAGGAATATACTCAATTGTACCTTCGGGCTACCATTCACATGATGAGTGGTTTAACTTACGTTCTTATGTTAACTCGTATGAACAAGCTAAGCCGATGTTATGGACGCAACTGGAGAAGTTTCCGTGATTGATGCCTTTTCTTATGATGAACGTTTCGTCCCGTCTGCCGGAAATCCAGTCAGGAAAATACAACCTAATCGAGACAGAAAATTACGTATTATAACAACAACGGCCCGAAGTGGCGTTATCTATTTTCTTTCTTCTCTTGTATATTGTTACTATTCGAAGATTCGAGCTTGGGGAGTGCAGTGGGCGCTGCACGAAGTGAGTAGCTCAGAAAAAAGTTTGTTCCTCGTTAGTAAGCAAGCGTCCCCTTTAAGTTGATGTTAGTATACAGCAGCGCACTTATTGGTCAGATTTCTTTACTATGTTTGTCACACAAAAAAAGACCGTGTCTTGGATTCAGAATCAGTTATGCGCGGTGCTTCACAGAATATTCAAAGCAAAACGATTGTCAAGATGTCAGAGGACTCTGAGATTCTTTTAACATTCAAAACATTATAGTCTTTTCTATAAGACAAAAGTAGATGATGAAGATTACAGTATTTTTCTAAATGTGTATTGTGATGCTGATTCTGCACAAAACCTAGGAGTCTGCACAAATCCTAGGAGATAGGAAGAGTGAATAGGGGAATAAAGCCGAAGTAAGCACAATTTGCATTGTCACATTTATTTAAGATGGCAACATTCTGCTGATGACATCACCACCACCACTCATCCCCCCTCCCCCACATCCTCTCATCTCTCCCACAAGGGTATTGTTAGGGAAAACACCCAGTCTGCACCTAGCTGCTTGAGAGGGAGTCCTGGGGCTGTCTTCCCTCCTCCACTTGTGAACTGGAGGGAAAAACGCCGGAGAGGAAGGATATAAGGTATTTATTTATTTATTTTTGCCCGAAAATGTGTTCAGTTGATGAGATGTGGTGTTGGAGAGAGACGAGTTTAATAGTTGCGGCACTTGTTAGCATGCAGCTGAAGATTGTGTTCACAGACTCCTACATGAAGAATGAAATGAGTTGATAATGGATGAGCGGGGGGGACACTTTTAGCTACTAATGGTGATGCAGCAGGATGTACATCAGATGCATGTCGCAACTCATAGAGACTACAGCCTCTGCTGGAGTTGTTTGTGCTTTTTCAAATGACTGTTCAATCCAAAGTGCAGGAGACAACTTCGTCATATTCCATTATCCCACACTGAATGAACCAGAGGTGCTCACGATAGTGTATAGAGCTCGACTGAGGACACTTGAAACACGTTTTGTCCCGCTTTCACCCCCTCCCCCCCCCCCCCCACTCTCTCTCTCTCTCTCTCTCTCTCTCTCTCTGTGTGTGTGTGTGTGTTTGTGTGTGTGTGTGTGTGTGTGTGTGTGTGTGTGTGTGTGTGCGTGCGCGCGCCCGTGCATTTGCGCGTGTGCGTTAGCCTTGCTGTATGCCCTAGTCCACAATACCAGTCGACGCATAGGGAAACTATCCTACAATCGCTGCTGGAAGCATTACCTCCTACCACTCTACATCTGCATAGCTGCTGAAGAACTTGTAGATACATACACAGTGAGAAGGATAGAATAGCAAACTATCAGTGAAGTGTAGGAAGAGTACCGTCCTGCCGACCAACAAACGTATAGCTCGTCAACATAGTTGAGAGCCAATTATAATCAACACATGCACTGGTAATTGAGAAAAATCACTACAATAACACAACTACTGCAAAAGCCGATCCTCAAAAGATCTGCCCAGGAGAGATTAGAGGCAGTAGCATGTATGTTCACCTTGATGTGTGGATACAGACTAAGCTGCTTAATATAAGTCTTACCCCGCCTCCTACTTCCTCTAATCCCCCTGTAGGTAGACATATCGCTTTTCCAGGCCTGTTCTAACCCGCCATTGACGGTACACAAAGAGATCCATCTGCTGACAGTGATATAATCCTTCCAGTCTTCAGAAATCAGTCACAGATGGACAAAAGACTCAAGAAAAGGACCCATCCGGCAAACTGTCAAGCGTATTTCCGGAAAGACTGCCCCTGGAACAATATGGAAATACTTGACTGTCCGTCATGATTGAAGAACCGAGTGGTCAACAGAGGCACGCTTTCAAACGTTCTGGATGTGCCGGCTCTGTCTGAAGGTAGTTCTTGGCTAAGTAAAATCATTCTCACAGAAAAAAAGCTGTGAAATAATATGTCCCAAGTAAATGAGATACACACATCCTTTATACTAGTCGTCTCAATGTGCACTGATCCGCCTATTCTACCTCCAACATGTGGAGAGTAGTGTTCTCACTTGATCCATACCCTCTCCCCTGCATCTGACTGTAATGCGTAATCACATTTATTCACCTCTTCATGTAAACTGTCCAGTCTGGTAGAGGCTCCAGGCCCTCCACTGTACTCAATAATAGCTTTGTGTGTGTGTGTGTGTGTGTGTGTGTGTGCGTGCGCTTATGTTGTGGAAGGATGACATATTCCGCTCATCTCACAGAATGTCGTCTTCATCTCTGTTATTTAGGAACACCCACCCACGTAAAATTCTTTGTTGACAATGCTCTAGGTACATCCATGGGTGATGGGGCCGTGCTCTGGCAAGAATATGCGCACATAACCATTGAGGGATGTTGATGATGAAAGAGAGGCATTCCCACTGTGCAGACGGTTGAGGAAAAGAAAACGGAGGAATCTTACACAGGTCACTTGCTCTTCGTGGAGTAACACACAGTGTGCCTGAATAAAGCTTTGCCGTTCTTAGCGGATCAACTGCTGTAGTGTCAATCCATTTATTTAGAAAAAAGGACCAAACAAACACGAACACTCATTTGCTGCATGAAATATTACCATCGTGTATTCTCCAGGTGTGATTCTCATGCTTGCCGCAACGAATGTCGTGCCGACAGACCTCACCCCACATGATGTAAAGGCTGTAGTATTACGCTTTTAAAACTAAAAGAGCGTATATAGTACTAATATCAATAAAGCCTCCAGCTAAATAACTGTAAACTAACTCTTGTGGTAGGAATTTATGCTTGTTACAATGGATACTGAACTGAGAACATTGAATCTTGTGTTTAATATACTATAAAATAAGCATTTAACACCGTCCAGCTGTCCTTAAACATAAAATCAGCCCACGAGTTCCACAAACTATGGTGAGTAGGAGACTTCATCAATAAAATAGTGCTGGTAGGACAGAAGAATAACACGATAACCAATACTAAGCGAATGTTCCAGGATGGATGGACACGTTTTTCCTGTGAGTGGTATCTGCGTGTCTAAGGTGGAGAGAGATATTATCTTCTTGTAAGTGAGCAACTATTAAAAAAATTAAAAAAAGAAACACAATATCAACGATTATTAAACACTATGAGTGCATTTTGGCCTTGCTTCTACAGGTAGACTAAACTCTTATAAAGTCACACAACTATCGAAAAAAAAGCTTTCCACCAGAACAGTGTCTGTGGCTTCAAATCGATGTGTGGATACAGACTATGCAGTTTAGAACCAGTTCTGCCTCCTCTCGTACCTCCCCTTCTCCCTCACTCTTCTCCCCCTCCCCACCCAATAGGTGGGACTACTGGTTTTCCAGGCATCTTATAACCTGTCACTGGTGGTACACAAAGAGGTCCACCAACTGCAGGTACTTTATTTTGGTCGATGTTGGGTTAGCAGTATATACTGTTTCAGGTCTATAAAAGTCAAATACACTCCTGGAAATGGAAAAAAGAACACATTGACACCGGTGTGTCAGACCCACCATACTTGCTCCGGACATTGCGAGAGGGCTGTACAAGCAATGATCACACGCACGGCACAGCGGACACACCAGGAACCGTGGTGTTGGCCGTCGAATGGCGCTAGCTGCGCAGCATTTGTGCACCGCCGTCAGTGTCAGCCAGTTTGCCGTGGCATACGAAGCTCCATCGCAGTCTTTAACACTGGTAGCATGCCGCGACAGCGTGGACGTGAACCGTATGTGCAGTTGACGGGCTTTGAGCGAGGGCGTATAGTGGGCATGCGGGAGGCCGGGTGGAGGTACCGCCGAATTGCTCAACACGTGGGGCGTGAGGTCTCCACAGTACATCGATGTTGTCGCCAGTGGTCGGCGGAAGGTGCACGTGCCCGTCGACCTGGGACCGGACCGCAGCGACGCACGGATGCACGCCAAGACCGTAGGATCCTACGCACTGCCGTAGGGGACCGCACCGCCACTTCCCAGTAAATTAGGGACACTGTTGCTCCTGGGGTATCGGCGAGGACCATTCGCAACCGTCTCCATGAAGCTGGGCTACGGTCCCGCACACCGTTAGGCCGTCTTCCGCTCACGCCCCAACATCGTGTAGCCCGCCTCCAGTGGTGTCGCGACAGGCGTGAATGGAGGGACGAATGGAGACTTGTCGTCTTCAGCGATGAGAGTCGCTTCTGCCTTGGTGCCAATGATGGTCTTATGCGTGTTTGGCGCCGTGCAGGTGAGCGCCACAATCAGGACTGCATACGACCGAGGCACACAGGGCCAACACCCGGCATCATGGTGTGGGGAGCGATCTCCTACACTGGCCGTACACCTCTGGTGATCGTCGAGGGGACACTGAATAGTGCACGGTACATCCAAACCGTCATCGAACCCATCGTTCTACCATTCCTAGACCGGCAAGGGAACTTGCTGTTCCAACAGGACAATGCACGTCCGCATGTATCCCGTGCCACCCAACGTGCACTAGAAGGTGTAAGTCAACTACCCTGGCCAGCAAGATCTCCGGATCTGTCCCCCATTGAGCATGTTTGGGACTGGATGAAGCGTCGTCTCACGCGGTCTGCATGTCCAGCACGAACGCTGAAGCGCCAGGTGGAAATGGCATGGCAAGCCGTTCCACAGGACTACATCCAGCATCTCTACGATCGTCTCCATGGGAAAATAGCAGCATGCATTGCCGCGAAAGGTGGATATACACTGTACTAGTGCCGACATTTTGCATGCTCTGTTGCCTGTGTCTATGTGCCTGTGGTTCTGTCAGTGTGATCATGTGATGCATCTGACCCCAGGAATGTGTCAATAAAGTTTCCCCTTCCTGGGACCATGAATTCACGGTGTTCTTATTTCAATTTCCAGGAGTGTATATTTCTAGGAAATGCCTCCCCTGGAACAATAGCGAAGTACTTTGCTGTTCATTATTTATGGAGCAAAGAGCACTCTCCAGAAGAAGAACACCCAACAACATGCTACGTTCCTCGGATATGTCTTGCGATAGGAAGAGGCAGCTCTCGGGGCTGCACTCGACAGAAAGGTGGGCACAGTGACCAGCAGCTGCTGACTTCGCTGAGGGTGGCCACCATTCAGTACGCTGGTGCCAACCACTCCCTTGCCGCTGCAGCTGCTGTCCGCTTCCGGCAGCCTCCTAACCTTCGAGCACTCAAAACTAATGTCTGTTGTAAATAAACTGTAATTCATGTGGGTAGTCAGATGCCCAAATATAAATATAGAACAGTGGATTTCAGGCTCCCTATTCGCTTTTTGAAAAAAAAACGCAGTTAATTTTACACCTAACAGGAAGCCATAATTCGCATTCCTGCCGCCCCCTGCCTTATTATTTCAAAACATCCAACTGAGTAAAATTACGAACTTAGTCTAAGATGCTGTTGTCGATGATGTACGAGCAAAATGCCGAGGTCAGAGCTCTATAACAATACATCTGTCATATGTGTTAAGCTATCACACATCTCTTGTGCATGTCTACTGTGTATAAAGTCGATAACACATCCTAAGTGGGTGTTATGTGAATTTCAGAGGCATGAAATATCAACACTATCAATTTGCATGTCAGAAAAAAAACAAAATAATTTTTACTTTTGACAGCAGGCTACAATTTGCATCTCTCTCTTTCTCTCTCTGTCTCTCTCTCTCTCTCTCTCTCTCTCTCTCTCTCTTCTTGTTATTTTTATAACGTCCAATGGAGTAAAACTACAAAATATAAGAACTTTTCTAATGTCACCTGGTAGAAAATGTGATAAGATTTTTGCTGCATCTCTGTCTTCCGATACATCAAAAACAGATTGTTTTAAAGTGTTGACATTGAGTACATGTGGCGATTCTATTAAATATACATATACTGGTGAATTGGAGTAGGTGGTTAGTGATTGATGTTGCTTCCGCAAACCTGTGTAAAGTTTTGTCACCTCCATAGAAAGAAGACCATATCCTTTAGACTGCAATAACAATAGAGGGAATTACTGTAGTGAAGTTTCATAAATAACTTGATACAATTATTATTATTATTATTACTATTTTGCTGTGATATATCCAAGCAGTATATGACTCCAGCTTTGTACACCGCCATACATTCTCTTTTAACTTTAAGGCCAACGTCAGATGCTAAACCAATATTAACTCATTTCGATCCATTGAGTCTCATATAGAGCTGGACATTCCATTGCGTAGGGTATGCTGTTTCCACAGCAAACACAGTGTGGTGTGAGTAAAAGACAGAGGTGGCGTTTCTTAACGACAAAAACGTGGAAGGCATTACAACATATGGAAACTGAAGGAGTTCGTATCATTCTTGAGTGTTTCCAAGTAGCTGTTCAAAGGGTGATGATATCTACATTTAATCCCATCTTCCACAATGATGGTGTAGCAGATATCATGGTGTTCTATTTTCGAAACGACCAAGAGCATTGACTCCTCATACTGCATGCAGGTACATAATCGGTGTTTTGGTGTTCTAGGTGTTGGTCATCCTGGCCTCCACATCTTTAGGCAATGTGTGTTTCATTTTTATGCCTTACAATGCATTACTAAATGTGGAATATGGTGTAGCTGCCAGGACATAAAACCATAGAGGATAAACAACATGACCCACCAGTTGTCAATCGCACCAGTGGAGGAATGGAATGATTTTCATACACCTGGGCTGGCTCTAAGTTCCCTCATTTTTGTTGCATTTTCCTCAGTTTTTCATATTT
Organism: Schistocerca gregaria; assembly: GCF_023897955.1. Taxonomy (NCBI): domain Eukaryota; kingdom Metazoa; phylum Arthropoda; class Insecta; order Orthoptera; family Acrididae; genus Schistocerca; species Schistocerca gregaria. The sequence goes on from NC_064923.1 coordinate 477,458,468, forward strand.
TCCATCAGTTTTCCCAATTTTACAAGTTTTCCATTATTTTAACACTTTTACCCAAATTTCTATGGCTTACAATGCATAACTGCATGTGGAACAATGGGGTCTTCTGCAGGACTTAGCCCATAGAGCACGGATAGTATGCAGTACCAGTTGTCAATCACACCAGTGGGGAATGGAATGATTTTCATATGTCCAAGAGAACATGAAAGCACCCTTACTTTAGTTGTATTTTCCTCATTTTTACATGTTTCATATCAATTTTCGCAATTTTACCACGTTTTCCGTAATTTTAACACACTTTACCCAAGTCCTCAAGTTCCGAACCATTGTTCTCAAGAACTTGTCACTTCACCAAAACTTCTCATCACGTCAATGCTGTGATGCTCTCAGTCAATGACACTGCAACATGGTTCTCAATTTCTGCTAAACCACCCTTCCATTACTAACGTGTGTGTGATGTTGATTGAAATAATGCAATGAGTAATACCCTCCCCCCCCCCCCCCTGCAAACCTCTAAACATTAAAACATTTTGTGTTTGTGTAATCCTAAAGATGCGTACATAGCGGAAAGTCAGACCTAATCCCAAACATAGTTATGCTTGCAAACCTGTAGCGGCGACTTCAATGGGTTTCTTGGAATCATCTGCCACTTAAATGTCGCTCAGGACTACGGGAAGTGCTAGCCTGATAGAGTCTCGTGATCCGAAAATACTGGACACAGTCAACATTACTACAACAGTCTGCATCTTATTTTCCATGGCTTATAATACGCAACCACATGTACGAAAGAACTCTTCATACGACAGCAGATATAGTCCGATGTTAGGTAGTATTCCTAATGTCTAGGGAAATGTGGCAGTTGGGGCTTGACATCACTTCTCTATAGTGCAACTTCCTTTATATTGGGGATTTATATGTATCATCAGTCCACTCCACACACCCGCCCCCCCCCCCCCATCCCCCCAGAACATGCAATTGTATTGATTTTGGCCAGTTATCCAACACGTGCCTACTTTACTGCTTACTTTAAATGCTAATAGTCCCCCTTTCATAACCAGATTTTCTCATAAACAATGTTTAAAGCCATATGTAAACCCTGCTCGCACATCTGCAATAGCCTTTTCTTTTTCCAGTTACAGTTGTCTTCTTCATACACCTCAGTTCTCGTTACATGACTTTATTGTCGTGTAGCTCAAGTTATCTTTTTTGTACGAAAAGCATATTAACTGCACTTGGAGAAGTAATGTCCTTAATAGTTTAAGGTTTAAGTCTGTTCAATACATTGATTTCTCAGCTTGGTACTTTTAGGAAAAACACTGTTTGCGAGAACTAACTATAATTAAGTAATATGTATTTTTGCTGGTATGACGGAGAACACTGTCCTGGATTGAGGGAAATATGTTTCGCCTGCTTCAATGCAATGCTTCTATGTAATACTTATATCGTATTTGCTGGAGTCAGCGTTAGGACTCCCCAGGTGTTTTACAGGTGCACAATTAAAACTGAATGCAGACAGTGCATAATTTATTAGCTTTTCTCGGTCTTGAGGGTCTGGGAAGTTGAAATTTAATCAAAACGCCTCCAAACTGCACCAAAAGATCTATCAGAGTACATCCTGATGATGATGATGAGTCCCATACTCCGTTTACCGAGCGTAGGGGAGCGACGCGGGAGACCCGCGCCGCCATACTAGGCAAGGTCCTAGTGGAGGTGGTTTGCCATTGCCTTCCTAACTGCAGTAAACTGTTTCCATCATCACATCTCTTATCTCCTCCACTACTACAAGAATTCCCCATACTGACTAGGCTTTTCTCCAATACAGGTGACAAAACTTTGCGCAGTTCATCAATACATCTATGGAAATGGCTTTGATCACAGAACCATGTGTGCAGCACAGTAGGTAATATCCTGGGCAGTTATTCAGTGAACTGGCGCTTTTCTGCTACACACTAAGCATAAATACAGATCTCCAGTAAGATCATGTCATAAGAACATTTTACAGATTTTTTGACATTTTAACATACTTTCATTCTTTAACCATGTGTATATACACTTATTGCTTATTGGATGTGGCTTGCGTTTTCTGATTATACCATCCAACTCCAATTCATAGCCGCCAACCAAGTCTTGGTATCTACCAACTTCCATAAAAATAGAGACACACGTAAACGGATTACTGCCACGATGTAATCTGTTAACATTATTCTGCTATAAAAAGACACATACCACATGTATGCTACTTTGTGCGTTGGAACCCCAAGATGTGATCTCCCACGCCCTACGCCCTCACTTCATTAATACCTGGGAGCTACACACTGGTACCACTCACAACACGTCTATCAATCCTGGAATGTTCGCCCAGTATTGGTTATCATGTTGTTGTTTGTTCCTAACAGCATTACATTACTGGTGTGGCGAAATCTTCTTCTCACCATTGTGTGTGTAACTTGCTAGTTCAGTGTATATCTATGGACTGCTTGATGGTTATAAGTGGTTGTAATATATTCAACACAAGATTCAATTGGTTCAATATTCATCGCAGCAAGCATACGAACCACATTTGGAGGATACACTATGATAATACTTTCCGCAGCAAATGGTTCAAATGGCTCTGAGCACTATGGGACTCAACATCTGTGGTCATAAGTCCCCTAGAACTTAGAACTACTTAAGCCTAACTAACCTAAGGACATTACACACATCCATGCCCAAGGCAGGACTCGAACCTGCGACCGTAGGGGTCGCGCGGTTCCGGACTGAGCGCCTAGAACCGCTAGACCACCGCGGCCGGCAGCAAATAATAGATTGTGTTTATTCAGTCACTTGTTTTTAGATAGTGAGTTGGTACTACAGTAGTTGAGCTGTTAAGAATGGCAACACTTTAGGGAGACACGCTTTGTGTCACTCCACAAGGAGTATGTGACCTGTTTAAAATTCCTCCTTCTTCTATTCCTTTACCGTCTTACAGCAGGAAAGCCTCTCTTTCAACAGCAACATCCCTCAGTGGTTGTGTGTGCATATTCTTTCCTGAGCAGGTTTCCACCACCCACGGTTGTACTTATAGCATTACCAACAAGAATTTTACTTAAGTAGATGTTCCTAAATAACAGAGATAAAGACACATTCTATGAGATGAGCGAAATATCTCATCCTTCCACAGTATACGAGAACTTAAACATATGCACAAAGCTGTCATTCAGTACAGTGGAGGATCTGAAACGTCTAACAGACAGCTTTCGGACAGTTTACATGGAGAAGTAGAAGAAACACAAGCGATGATGGGCTAGAACTGCATACAGCAGTGGAGGCTAGCGAATACAAACACTGCTCTCCACCTATCAGTGGTAGAGTGAGCAGACTGCTGCATTGTGAGACGGTTATTGCGAAGATCTCCTAATCCAGCTCGGCCGGGATTCCGTCATTTCAAGAAATAGGTTTAACAGCTGGCAGGAAGCGCCCTGTTTTTGAGTCTTTTGTCCATCTGTGATTGATTTGTACAGACTGGGAACAATATGTCACAGCCAGCAGATCGAGCTCTTTGTGTACCATCAGCGACAGGTCAAAACATACCTGGCAAACCAGCATCCCTACCTATGTGGAGGAGGAGAGGGAGAGAGGAGAGGAGGTAGGAGGAGCCGCAAGAATGGTTTTAAGCTGCTTAGTCTGTATCTATACATCGAGATGAACACATATGCAGTTACCTCTTTTCTATCCTGGCGAGATTTTTTAGGATCGATTTTTCCAGTAACTGTGCTATTACAGTGTTTTGTGTCAATTTACAGTGCGTTTCTTGCATTATGATATATTGATTATAAGTGGTGATCCTTTCACGACAACTTCAATGTGTAATTATAGCAGTGAAGCATTTTCCATCAGCTGTGGCAGTCTGTATTAGCTTTCCTACACTTCAATGATAGTTTGCTGTCCTATCCCTTTTCACCATAAATAGTATACAGATTCCTCAGCGTCTATAAACATGTAGATCGATAGGAGGCAACTCTTTCTACATCATTTCAGTGGTTATTTGGAATCCAATCCCCACTTACCATATATCTGTGTACAAGTTGTGAGCAGCTACGCACTTGTAAAGTGGTAGGAGGCAATTCTTCCAGCACTCGCTGTAGGACAGTTTCCTGCTAATTTAGAGTAGTATTGAGGACTAGCCCACACAGCAAAGTGAACATTTACACACATACAATCACAATCGGAAAGGGAACAAAACACATTTCAAGTGTTCTCAGTTGAGTCTCATACACCAAGGTGAGCACCTCAGGTTCACTCAGTCTGGGGTAGTGGATTAGGATGAAGTTGTCTCCTGCATTATGGATTGACCAGCTACTTCAAAAACACCAACATCTCCATCACAGGCATTATTCTCTATGAGCTGAGAAATGCATCTTCAGTTCACCATACTGTGTTACCATTATTTGCTGAAAAATATTCCCCCTTTGTTAATCCATTATCACCTCCTTCCATTCCTTGCATAGGAGGCAAGCCATTTTCCTGCCCGTTTATAAGTGAGGAGGGGAGACAGATCTATGGCATTCCAGTACATTCTTCCTCTCCAGCAGGTCAGCGCAGACTGAGCCCTTTTCCCGCCAATTCCTAAGTGGGTGAGTGGAGGAGGAGAGGTGAGGGAGGGGTAGAGGGAATGGGGTAGGGGGAGGAGTGCTCGTGGTGATGTCACCAGTGCCACTTTGGCACATCAACCTACACCTTGTGGAGCTGAGATTGGGGACCCCCGCAGAGAGAACAGCCATCTTAAATAAAATTGGAAATGATGCAAATTCCACTCATTTCAGCTTTATCGCTTTACTGGAAAGCAACTGCATATATTATTCTTTAGCATCGATGCTGCCATTAGTTGGTGTTCCAAGATATAAATTGAAATAGCTGCTTCATTAACTGGAGCAGAATACATCATTTCCGTAGCATAATGTGGGAAAGAAATCAAACACATCAAGGTACGACTGCAAGAGCTGTTCAGAAGAGAGGTCCATTTCTCATTTAGAGGGTTAAAGTGCTTTCCAAATATACTATCAAGGCAGTTAGACGAAGCAAATATATAGATGTGAAATTTCTCTTACGTTAGGAGAAATACAGAGAAGATGTAGTTTCAGTGAAATATTGTAGTACAGAATAACAATTTTCTGTCATACTTACCCATTCTCTGAAAAGGGTCAAAGTCAGAGAAATTCTGAAATAGAAGAACGAAATATTTACTAAAACTTCCCTTTCGAAAAGTATTAACTGATAATCGTTTCCATTTTCGACTGTATTTGTGTTTATTTACTGGACCGAAATCTTAAGTGCTAAAACATTTAGATGTTGTATGATTGATTAAAGAAGTAAAACTAATAACTCAGATGTATTAAAAATGAACACTGCATTTTAAGGGGGATGTTGGAAAGTTGGTAAATCACAAATCACAGTGTTTGTTGCATTTTTCCAAGTTTGGCAACTAGAGCAAAATTTAGAATACGAGTTGTCTGTGGTGAAGTAAGAGATTTCTGCATTTCTCTTCTGTATATACCAAGAAGGTACTAAAAAGTCATGTTGTTTAACCAATGTGTGTTTTATAATATTCAAATAAAGTGAACAGAGCAGAATAAAAACGCCACAGATAGGAACCACAGAAAGAAGCATTAAATCCCGACTTAAAGAACACGAGAGCAATTGTTCTTTAAGAAACACGGATTAATCTGAGGGTGTAACTCATGCACTGGGGCCAGGAAACTACCAAAGTCATTCCTCCGATACTATGGTTTTATCGAAATCCAATCATTAGTATGCCAGTATGTATAGAGAGACCATAGAAATTATAAAGCACAAAAACAACTTTAATAGAAAAGAACGAGGCATGTTAGACAAGTTGTGTATCTTAGTGCTGAATGAAGCAAACAGCGTCAACTATCCTCACATCATACTACATCGCAACTTGGCTGTCTCTATGGCGTTGAGTAATGGAGTGCTCAGATCAAACTCGACCATCGTGTGGTTTAGTATGAACTGTGTTTTCTGAAGTATGAAATTGTTATCTGCGTCTTTATAGCCACTGAAGATGTTTACACCATAAGGAGACGAAACGCAAAATACAGAACCACGGCTAAAGGCTCATAAAACAAAGATCGCCGAGGACATAAATAGCCAAATGTGTCTAAATAGGACGAGCATCTCCGTAACACGTATGTGTTGTTCTAACCTATCTAGTAGCCCTACTCTGAACTGCTTCGATGTCATCCTTCAATCCTACCTGGTACGGATCCCAAGCACTCGAGTGGTACTCCACAACAGGTCGCACAAGCGCCCTATATGCGGTCTCCTTTACAAATGAAGCACACTTCCCCATAATTTTTCCCATAAACGAAGTGGACATTCGCCTTAACTGTCGCAATCCTCGCATGCTCATTCCGTTTCATGTCCCTTTGCATCGTTACGCCCAGATATTTAAAATTCTTCACTATGTGAAGCAGAACACTAGTAATACCGAACATTACAGATTTGTTCTTCCCACCAACCGCATTAACTTCCATTTTTCCACATTTAGAGCCAGCTGTCATCCATCACACCAACTAGAAATTTTGCCTAAGTCACTTTGTATCTTCCTACAGTCAGTCAACTTCGACACCTTACCGTGCACCAAAGCATCATCAGCAAACAACTACTTTTGCCCGCGGCTAAGAGTTGCGTCTTTGGTCACTGTGGGGGTCGGTGGGATTGAGAGTCGGCTGGGGCCGTGAAGACTGCTCGGTGAAAATTCAATCTCTGAGCGGTGCACGGAACTCGAATTGTTCTCGGCATTTGAATCTGCAAGAAGCCTGTGTCCACTGTGGTGCCGGCTTGGCTTCCTGTCAGCCATTTTCCAGAACCGGGCGCAGGAGAAACTGGGGAATAGCATCCATCGGTTCCTGATTCTTAGCGGTTACCAACTTACGTTTCGATCTGCAAGAAATTACCGTGTGCTTCATTATCTTGTATCGCGCAGTGACTGTTGTAACTCGCCATTCTGGCTATCAGTTGTGACGTGTAAACATCTTCATTCACAAATACGTTAAATATTCTCACTCGAGTTACGTTTCTGCGTGACTATGCCAGAGGTGCTCGTGCTGTTTGACTGAGTTTGACCGTGTCTGTAATTACATTTTGTTGATTTTGAAATCAGGTGCTTTATGCATAACGTTCATCTTTCTCAAATGTATATATAGTGTCTACTGCTGTTGTAAAAGCAAATTGTTACTTAATGCTTCGTATGTTACTGGATAGCTTGATTTATCTGTTGTTTATATTGAGGATCCAGCTAAAAAGTCCTGGGTAAGATAAATGCCTTTACCGAGAGTATCTATCTCTCTAGTGGCGATCATCATCCACACTTAAGTGAAGAAAGTGATGTTAATTGGCTCTGCAACTCCCATTTGTTCCATACTTTGAATTTTATATCATCAGTTTACTCCGCTTGCTTGGAACCAGTGGTATTCCTTCTACTTATCTGTAAACAGTCACGTGATAGTGGATGGCTGATGTTAATGAACTGTCAGCTAGTTTCAATATGTATGTGGAACTTGTATTGTGAATATGCAGGTTAATTTTATAGACATGTGATCTGCTTAGACCTATGAGCTAAGCAGCTTAAGGTATAACAACAATGACAACGTGTCTAAAATTAATTTAATTAATTTCGGGGGTAGCTGGTGAGATTGTCTTGTCAGAGAGTCTCATATCCCGGGAAAATTTAAAGTCCACCAGGAGTAGAAGCAATTGATACTCGAAGTTTCAGAAGATCAGCATCTATTGTGGAAAACTATCAGTGTCTTGTGTTTTGCTCGGGTAGCTGATCTCGCCACGAAGGATATCGATGTTATGGAGACAGAGAGGTCGCCTGGCATGGCAGCTGAGGATATGCAGCGCTCCTGGTGACTCCCCTGGTCCCTTCATATAAAGGCCACGGTTCCTTCACAAGAGCAGCCGAATGTTCAACTGGCATACACCGACATACATCGTTTGCTGAGTAAAGACTGGTGACATCACCCTACTGGAACCCGGCTGCTTTCAACTGGACTCGATTACTGATTGTTCTAAGGACTATTGTTTGCTGTGCTGATTACTAGTTGCTGGGGACTTACGATCTTTCTGGTATTAATCTTCCACCATAAAGTTTCTCGTTCGCGCCGACCCAGCTCGTTCAAGTCCTGTGAGCTTTAACGATATTCTGTGATTGTTTAATTGTACAATTGTACACAGGGCTCAAACAAATGTGTACAGTGACACTTGATGAGAACGTGAGGAAGTTCAGAGTTTCCAGAGGATACAGACAACAGTAGCACAGGCATCAGGACGAAATGTTTCTGCCACCTGTAGTCGAGCACAGCTGACAGACTCAAAATCTTGACGCAACATATTTCTTCACGCAGTACCCTTCTTCCATTTACATTCAAAAAATGGTTCAAATGGCTCTTAGCACTGTGGGACTTACTTTACTGCTGAGGTCATCAGTCCCCTAGAACTTAGAACTACTTAAACCTAACTAACCTAAGGACATCACACACACCCATGCCCGAGGCAGGATTCGAACCTGCCACCGTAGCGGTCTCGCGTTTCCAGACTGTAGCGCCTAGAACCGCTCGACCACTCCGGCCGGCCCATTTACATTGTTGAAACACTTCCAAAGTTATTATTGTACTACGGCCCATACTATTGATCGTTACCTTCATAATGCCTTGCCTAACAATTTATAACCACGAAGCTCATACACATAATTTTTCGAGAGCTTTTACAGATACTCAAGTCCGACCTCAATCACTGTTAACTTGCAACCACTGTGTGCGCACTCTCGCATACCAACGCCGTTAATTCATTGACTGACATAACTTTGTTTAGGGATTTGTGATATTATTCTCTAATGATTTCCGATAAGTTTGCATTAGAATATTTCAGATAATTAATATTGACAATGAAATGACAAAATATATATTAGTGATCCGAAATTACTATAAAAATGCGAAAGGAAAATTGTAAAAACAATAAATTACGGTATAGTAGTACTTAGTAGCCACGTCTGTGAACAGGATAAATAACAGATATCACAGCACTATGATGGCCTGTGCGACGAACCAGCTACAGATCCGCTGCCACCGAGGCAAGTCCGTAGGTCATACGGCCTACACGCCTTGTAAGTGATGCAGTTAGAAACAGCTGTTGTGAAGAATATTCTACATGGTCGTCTGGCTTACAACACTCCTGGAAATGGAAAAAAGAACACATTGACACCGGTGTGTCAGACCCACCATACTTGCTACGGACACTGCAAGAGGGCTGTACAAGCAATGATCACACGCACGGCACAGCGGACACACCAGGAACCGCGGTGTTGGACGTCGAATGGCGCTAGCTGCGCAGCATTTGTGCACCGCCGCCGTCAGTGTCAGCCAGTTTGCCGTGGCATACGGAGCTTCATCGCAGTCTTTTAACACTGGTAGCATGCCGCGACAGCGTGGACGTGAACCGTATATGCAGTTGACGGACTTTGAGCGAGGGCGTATAGTGGGCATGCGGGAGGCCGGATGGACGTACCACCGAATTGCTCAACACGTGGGGCGTGAGGTCTCCACACTACATCTATGTTGTCGCCAGTGGTCGGCGGAAGGTGCACGTGCCCGTCGACCTGGGACCGGACCGCAGCGACGCACGGATGCACGCCAAGACCGTAGGATCCTACGCAGTGCCGTAGGGGACCGCACCGCCATTTCCCAGCAAATTAGGGACACTGTTGTTTCTGGGGTATCGGCGAGGACCATTCGCAACCGTCTCCATGAAGGTGGGCTACGGTCCCGCACACCGTTAGGCCGTCTTCCGCTCACACCCCAACATCGTGCAGCCCGCCTCCAGTGGTGTCGCGACAGGCGTGAATGGAGGGACGAATGGAGACGTGTCGTCTTCAGCGATGAGAGTCGCTTCTGCCTTGGTGCCAATGATGGTCGTATGCGTGTTTGGCGCCGTTCAGGTGAGCGCCACAAGCAGGACTGCATACGACCGAGGCACACAGGGCCAACACCCGGCATCATGGTGTGGGGAACGATCTCCTACACTGGCCGTACACCTCTGGTGATCGTCGAGAGGACACTGAATAGTGCACGGTACATCCAAACCGTCATCGAACCCATCGTTCTACCATTCCTAGACCGGCAAGGGAACTTGCTGTTCCAACAGGACAATGCACGTCCGCATGTATCCCGTGCCACCCAACGTTCTCTAGAAGGTGTAAGTCAACTACCCTGGCCAGCACGATCTCCGGATCTGTCCCCCATTGAGCATGTTTGGGACTGGATGAAGCGTCGTCTCACGCAGTCTGCACATCCAGCACGAACGCTGGTCCAACTGAGGCGCCAGGTGGAAACGGCATATCAAGCCGTTCCACAGGACTACATCCATCACCTCTACGATCTTCTCCATGGGAGAATAGCAGCCTGCATTGCTGCGAAAGGTGGATATACACTGTACTAGCGCCGACATTGTGCATGCTCTGTTGCCTGTGTCTATGTGCCTGTGGTTCTGTCAGTGTGATCATGTGGTGTATCTGACCCCAGGAATGTGTCAATAAAGTTTCCCCTTCCTGGGACAATGAATTCACGGTGATCTTATTTCAATTTCCAGGAGTATATTTGCTGCCAGGCCACTTATCTGCTGCTGATACCGGGGTCGCTGTCAGTCCCTACATTCAGAAGATGTACCTTCCCTGGCACGCATTTCCAGTCATAAGCCCATATGACCTTGTTTGCTCCTTACTCTCCGCCCCGAGGCGTCTTGTCACAGTCCGCGCGGCTTCCCCCGTCGGAGGTTCGAATCCTCCCTAGGGCGTGTGTGTGTGTGTGTGTCGTCCTTAGCATAAATTAGTTTCAGATAGATTAAGTAGTGTGTAAGCTTATGACCGATGACTTCAGCAGCTTGGTCCCATAAGACCTTACCACAAATTTCCAATTAGAAAAATAACACTGTGTGCTACAAACGATAACAGCTTTACAACAATCCCTTGGAGTGCTCCAGAAAGTCCTTTGCATCCGTAGAGTTTATCCCATTAAGATTGACATAACAAGTTCCGTCACAAATCCTCCACCTTATTACAGTGACGTGCTCCGGTATCTCGTTGTAACAGATATCCGTACATGCAAGGTTTGTCTTTACAGATGAACTACATCATGTCCATTTCGGAACTGTTCTTCTATATTTCTCCTACCTGGCGTCTTTGAAAACCGTCTCCCTCTCCCATTTGCTGCAAAATAAGACACTCGGTCATGTATTCTTGATGATGTAGCGAGGTAACTGTGTCACTGTAGGGAATTCTAGTAATAACGTTCAGCAAGGAACTCTTCAACGTCGTGTCAAAAGGGATGCTATTTATTACGGGCTGTGTATTTTTTAATACAGCACTGTGAAGTTTAAACGCGAGATATTACACAACACAGAGTACGTGGCACTCGTGAATAGTGATAACAATCAGCAGCATTACTCATACCCGCTGCCGCACTCAGCTCCATCCCATGTTTGACAGCAGATTTATGCAGTGAATCACTTATAATGAAATAACTGACGAACAGCTGGCTACGGCCATCAAATATCACTGTTCACATTGGCCATTTGCCAAATAAATAAATTAAAATAACATTTTTCAACAATTAGCGAGAGCCAATACCAATGTGACTTATCTATTGTTACCGTCACCACCCAACACCTACCAGAAATGACACTGGTGCTTCTGCCTCAGACCTTTCACCCAATAAGGAGCCAGGAGGTTCTTTCCTGCCAAATACAGGGCTGCTTCTCTTAGCAAATAGCAAGCGATTATGCTGTTTCCAGGTGCTCTGTGACGCATCATTCCGCCACGACGACGCCTACGGCTCGAATACTTCCCCAGCGGTAGCACTTCCTACAAACACAGCAACATTAAATTTGGACTGACTATAATTTACGGTAAATGTAACATTGTGTCTTAAACTTCGCGAATCCAGTCACAAATCTGGTCCAGTGCCCGCCCGGTAAACTAGTATTTTGTTCACTAACTGGGAGTGCGGAACTGTATTGAAGTGAAGGAACATGATATCAACATGGTCTTCGTCCATCGATGGCAGAAATACATTGCCAGAAAAAAAGACTACAATCTTTTAGAGGTTTGCAGTTCACTGAGAACTTATTTTTGCAACATTAAGTATGAAGTACATGAAATGATTACATTTATAGATGAATAGCACAAGAGGTTCTGAGGTATCAGGTATTGACCCATTCTGAAACACGCATATTAGTACACGTTGTAGCGTCCAGGGGACGCAATGCAGGCACTAACACTGGCATCCATTCGTTCGTAAAGATGTTGAATACTTCCTGGGATACGTTATCATAGGCCTCCTGTACCTGTTCACATATTTCTGTAAGAGTCGTTGGCTGACGAGTCACACAAGTCACTTCTTGTACCACCATTGATAGGTGTCATGTATAATTTTCGTATCTGAATTTTTGGTATGTGAATCTATTGTGAGCGAGCAGCGATGTTGAATGTATCGCATCCTTGAGCTGTACGAGATCGCATTGGAGCAGCCATTGTTTAGCTTTAGAGAGACAGAGTCGAAGTTGAACTGTGTTAGAACAAGGCTGATAATGTTATCCAGTGTTAGTGAGGAAGCTATGGCAATATTATGATTCGATTTTAATGTCTCAGTCTAACATTTTGTTCAATCGACATGATCATGAAACTGGTTTGTGAAGGAAGAAATCTAATGGAATGTCAAGTAAGTACAATAATGAACTTATTCTTTTTTTTCAGTATTGCTGCGAAATCGAATGAACTTGGTAATTGTACTGAAAGTTATTAGATTGGAGAGATAGGAAAGTGTATTGTTTGGATGTCGAGAAGTTCGTAGATTTAAGATCTGCCTTGAGTGCTTTTTCTCAATATAGAAAAAAAGAAAGAAATAGAAAACAGAATGATGTCATTCACGCGCATATTTCATTTTCTTGCCAACCTTCCTTTTACAATTCTTTTTAATGGATGACCCAACCAAGTATTTCGACTTGCAGTTAACAGGGAACTCATTGCACCTCTGGAGTGTCTCTGTGTAGACATAGTAATTTGCAGCTTTAGCACAGCGGCGCTCTAGACAGAGCAATACTGCAACGCGTTATCCAGATTTGTGCAGAATAGAGATTAGGAGAAAAGATTATGATTTTTTTTGTTTATTCAGTCAGGGACAACTTACATTATCCAGAGAGTTTTTGCGATCAAATTTTTCAAAGCCAATGACTCTATGTTTCATGTCCAAGTTAATTATTCACTCAGTTTATACTTGTAAGTAAGCTGTTTAGGTTTTTTTATTGGTAACGCCGCCGCCACGTAGCGCTCTGTATAAAAATCACTGGCTGTGCCATGTGCAGTCTGTGGCTGGTTGGCATTGTTGTAATACTCGCCATTGTAGTGTTGGGCAGCGGCAGCTGGATGCTAACAGCGCGTAGCGTTGCGCAGTTGGAGGACAGCCGCCAGCAGTGATGGACGTGGGGAGAGAGATGGCGGAGTTTTGTAATTTGTAAGACTGGATGTCATGAACTATCATATATATTTTGACTATTAAGGTAAATACACTGTTTGTTCTCTATTAAAATCTTTCATTTGTTAACTATACCTATCAGTAGTTAGTGCCTTCCGTAGTTAGAATCTTTTATTTAGCTGGCAGTAGTGGTGCTCGCTGTATTGCAGTAGTTCGAGTAACGAAGATTTTTTTTGTGAGGTAAGTGATTTGTGAAAGGTATAGGTTAATGTTAGTCAGGGCCATTCTTTTGTAGGGATTATTGAAAGTCACATTGCGTTGCGCTAAAAATATAGTGTGTCAGTTTAAGCACAGTCGTGTATAAATTCTTCTAAGGGGAGTTTCATATTTGTAAATTTTTTGTGGGGAGCATGGGGGCTATGTAAGTAAGCTGTTTAGGTTTTTTTATTGGTAACGCCGCCGCCACGTAGCGCTCTGTATAAAAATCACTGGCTGTGCCGTGTGCAGTCTGTGGCTGGTTGGCATTGTTGTAATACTCGCCATTGTAGTGTTGGGCAGCGGCAGCTGGATGCTAACAGCGCGTAGCGTTGCGCAGTTGGAGGACAGCCGCCAGCAGTGATGGACGTGGGGAGAGAGATGGCGGAGTTTTGTAATTTGTAAGACTGGATGTCATGAACTATCATATATATTTTGACTATTAAGGTAAATACACTGTTTGTTCTCTATTAAAATCTTTCATTTGTTAACTATACCTATCAGTAGTTAGTGCCTTCCGTAGTTAGAATCTTTTATTTAGCTGGCAGTAGTGGTGCTCGCTGTATTGCAGTAGTTCGAGTAACGAAGATTTTTTTTGTGAGGTAAGTGATTTGTGAAAGGTATAGGTTAATGTTAGTCAGGGCCATTCTTTTGTAGGGATTATTGAAAGTCAGATTGCGTTGCGCTAAAAATATAGTGTGTCAGTTTAAGCACAGTCGTGTATAAATTCTTCTAAGGGGAGTTTCATATTTGTAAATTTTTTGTGGGGAGCATGGGGGCTATGTAAGTAAGCTGTTTAGGTTTTTTTATTGGTAACGCCGCCGCCACGTAGCGCTCTGTATAAAAATCACTGGCTGTGCCGTGTGCAGTCTGTGGCTGGTTGGCATTGTTGTAATACTCGCCATTGTAGTGTTGGGCAGCGGTAGCTGGATGCTAACAGCGCGTAGCGTTGCGCAGTTGGAGGACAGCCGCCAGCAGTGATGGACGTGGGGAGAGAGATGGCGGAGTTTTGTAATTTGTAAGACTGGATGTCATGAACTATCATATATATTTTGACTATTAAGGTAAATACACTGTTTGTTCTCTATTAAAATCTTTCATTTGTTAACTATACCTATCAGTAGTTAGTGCCTTCCGTAGTTAGAATCTTTTATTTAGCTGGCAGTAGTGGTGCTCGCTGTATTGCAGTAGTTCGAGTAACGAAGATTTTTTTTGTGAGGTAAGTGATTTGTGAAAGGTATAGGTTAATGTTAGTCAGGGCCATTCTTTTGTAGGGATTATTGAAAGTCAGATTGCGTTGTGCTAAAAATATTGTATGTCAGTTTAAGCAGAGTCGTGTATAAATTGTTCTAAGGGGACGTTTCATACTGTTCAAAATTCTTGCAGTCAGATTGCTAACTTCTGCAGTATGAAATACTTACCTTTTAATGACGACAATTAATTACTACTGCAGTGCAGCTTTGCTTTCTCATATTGATAGAACAAGTTTCATTGCGACACTCCATTTATTACCACAGCTCGGGCAGTATACTGTAGCTTCTGTTTTTATTTATTAAGATAACTTTCATCATATCCCAAACGCGCTCGATTGGAGGTGAGTCCGGAGGTCGTGCTGGTCAGGGGAGTTGCTGCACCGCTTACAGAGCACTTTGCGTTTCACGTGCAGTGTGTGGGCGAGGACTATCCTGCTGGAGCAACGTGTCATGTTCCTGATGCAAAATGGCAAAAGATCTAACAACAGCTGGCTAGTGTCCCCTCGAGGAACGCCAAAGGTAAGCGAGAGTTGCAGGTTATCGTACCGCAGACCAAACGGCCTGGGGTGTCTAGGGCAATGGCACTCTACGAGGCAGCGCTCATCAGGTCTATGTAGTAGGCGTAAGCGAACCACCAAGGCACTAGTCGACCCGTGCACATCAATGCTGTAAAGTGAGTGGAATACGGGCTAGAGGTGTCCGTACCTGTAACGCCGCTGCTGATAATCTGTTCGCATCTGTCCATGTTGACACGTCTGGGCTCACAAGCCCTCTTATGTGTGTCGAGACAGCTACACGATCTGCCACTGCTGTCCTCACAATACGACGATGACAGCGGGCGACTGTCCAGAACCTCGTCTACGTGTGTGAGAACGTTCACGTGACCGCTGATACCAGCATCATTGCACAACTCACGCAGACTTCGGGCTTGCGTGACGAGTGTCTCAAAAGACAATCTCGCTACTTGGGAGGCCACAGTCTGACCTCTTTCAAACTCGCTCAGTAGTAGTAGTAGCTTTATTCATCCGCAGATCTCTTTTTACAAGGCTATAGGACATGTCAAACTATTTAAAAATTTATATCAATTTAAAATACGCTAATTCGTATACACATATATTTACAGACTTCTAGTTAGAGGCAATCATTAGATTTACTCATGGTATACAATTTTTTTTTTACAAATAACTATTAAATAATGTATATTGTTCACTCATATCTCACTATCAGTCACTGCACACACTATACACACATTGTTTCATAACACTTCACTCACTACACACACACACTGGTGATCTCTGGGCCATTTTCTGTACCGCAACTTCTCATTTGCTATCCTGAGAAACTGAATCAGCATCCCTCCATAATCATTGAGATGTTGAGCTCAGAAAGAGGAAGAGGTGTTAGTATTGTGCCGTGCACAGCTTGGGGGTAAGTACTTCTAGAAAGGAAAGAAAACATCAAGCGCAGGTGTTATGTGGAATGTTGTATATTTTATAATCAATATAACCTTTTTTATCAAACCCCTACTCTGTTTTAGCTAAGTAATCCTTCAATGTATCAAATGTATTGCATAACATGTACTTTTTAGCTGCCTTTTTAAACAAGTGTATTTTTTGCAATTTCTTTAATCTCTTTTGGTAATTTATTGTACAGTTTTATGCCTTGGTAGTAAACGCTGTTTTGAGTTTAATGTTTATTTTTTCTTGGTAAATGTAAGTTGAGTCTATCTCTTGTTGCATGGTCATGGCCAGAGCTCTTTGTGCAGTAATTACCAATGTTATTTTTGATGTGTGCAACTGACTGGTAAATGTATTCACATGCTGCAGTTGAAATCCCCTGTGTTCTGAACAGATATTTACAATGAGCTCGACTAGTATTTTGGTTATAATTCTTATGGCTCTTTTCTGGAGTTTGAAAATTGTGTTCATATTTTGTGCATTTATTCCCCAAAAATGAATGCCATAGCTAAGAAATGAGTCTACATATGAATAATATGCAACTAAAAGATACTGCATGTTACACACTGACAATAGGATTGTTGATGACGTTCCGTTTGCAAGTACCTTTGAGTGTCCACACCACTTCAACTGAGAATCAATATTCATTCCTAGAAATTTTGCATTTGTTACACAGTCTACAGAGGTGCCATCTACATTTAACACTGTCAAGTTTCCTCTTCAAACTGAAATTCATGGCATTAGTTTTCTTTATGTTCAATGTCACTTTATTACTTATTGACCAATTGTCTCAGTTGGCTTCGGAGGCATGAATACGTCTCCTCGGCAGCTTGCTTCACACGTGTGCGCCACACGGTGCTTTGTGGTCATTCCCAAGTGAAGTGCATACACAGGTGGCACTCTGGTAACTGTGGCACTACGCTGTCTTTTGGCGAACGACGTTGAAACCGTTGTTAGTATATCTACTGTTCCTCAGGTGGCGTATACCGTCATCGGATCAAAATGGATGTCGTATTTCCAAAAAAAAAAAAAAAAAAAAATGTTCAAATGTGTGTGATATGTTATGGGACTTAAGTCCCTAAGCTTACACACTACTTAACCTACATTATCCTAAGGACAAACACACAGACCTATGCCCGAGGGAGCACTCGAACCTCCGCCGGGAGCAGCGGCACAGTCCATGACTGCAACGCCTTCGTATTTCTAAGTGTAATAACTTTTTTTCCGGTAGAGTATAAGGCTTTGTCTACTGCTACATCTACATCTACATCCATAATCCGCAAGCCACCTGCCGGTGTGTGGCGGAAGGTACCTTGAGTACCTCCATCGGTTCTCCCTTTTATTCGAGTATCGTATTGCTCGTGGAAAGAAGGATTGTCGGTACGCCTCTGTGTGGGCTCTAATCTCTCTGATTTTATACTCATGGTCTCTTCACGAGATATACGTAGGAGGGAGCAATATACTGCATGACTCCTCGGTGGAGGTATGTTCTCTAAACTTCAACAAAAGCCCGTACCGAGCTACTGAGCATCTCTCCTGCAGAGTCTTCCACTGGAGTTTATGTATCATCTCCGTAACGCTTTCGCGATTACTAAATGATCCTGTAAGGAAGCGCGCTGCTCTCCGTTGGATCTTCTCTATCTCTTCTGTTAACCCTACCTGGCACGGATCCCACACTGCTGAGCAGCACTCAAGCTGTGAGCGAAGAAGCGTACATTAACCTACTTCCTTTGTTTTCGGATTGCATTTCCTTAGGATTCTTCCAACGAATCTGTCTGGCATCTGCTTTACCGACGATCAACCTTATATGATCATTCCATTTTAAATCACTCCTAATGCGTACTTCCAGATAATTTATGGAATTAACTGCTTCCAGTTGCTGACCTGCTATTTTGTAGCTAAATGATAAGAGATCTATCTTTCTATGTATTCGCAGCACATTACACTTGTCTACATTGAGATTCAGTTGCCATTCCCTGCACCATGCGTCAATTCGCTGCACATCCTCCTGAATTTCAGTATAATTTTCCATTGTTACAACCTCTCGATATACCACAGCATCATCCGCAAAAAGCCTCAGTGAACTTCTGATGTCATCCACAAGGTCATTTATGTATATTGTGAATAGCTACGGTCCTACGACACTCCCCTGCGGCACACCTGAAATCACTCTTGCTTCGGAAGACTTCTCTCCATTGAGAATGACATGCTGCGTTCTGTTATCTAGGAAGTCTTCAATCCAATCACACAATTGCTCTGATAGCTCATATGCTCTCACTTTGTCCATTAAACGACTGTGGGGAGCTGCATTGAACGCCTTGCGGAAGTCAAGTCAATGCTCTGGAAACGTTTGCATTTGCAGAGTTCGCCGGCGCTAGTGTGGACGCTTCCGCGGTGCAGTTCGCAGCTGTACAGAGCAGGGGCACCCAAGAAAGCGGCCGGCCTCTCGACGTAGCATAGCCTACTAGCCGGTCCCGTTGTCGCGATCGGGCAGTAAACAAGACCGGAGAGCGTGAGGTGAGGTGGGGCGCGCGGCGGCGCGGGCGTGAGGCGCTATCGGCAACCGCCGTCCGAATAAAGAACCGCCGCAGATGGCCTGCCGCCCCCCACGGCACGACAGCGCCGGCGCGAGATAGCGCGCCGCGGCCGATCCTCGCTGTAAACCGGGATGTAAATAACGCAGTTAACACGCTACACGGGTTTTATTTCAAAAGGGCAGATACAGCGCGCCGAGCACTGCTTACAACGGCCGAGATTAGAATCAGTGTAGCGAGCAAACAAAATGTAACGCCGGCCTGCGCCTGCGCACACACATCTGTGTCTTTCCGCGCGCGAGCGCTCGTGTGTGTGTGTGTGTGTGTGTGGCGCGCGGTGCTGTATGCTGTACCGCCGCGCCGGCGTGGGATTTACGGCGCCGGCGCGGACGTAAGGTTGGTGGCGACACGGCGGCTCGCCGGCCCCGGGGCTCATTAGCGTATAACGCCCGCCTCCGCGGCGCCCTTATCGCGATGCCGCGCGGCGACGAGTTCGCGTCTCCCAGTTACCCGCGCGGTAAAAACTCTGCCGACCGCCGCGGCAGCCTACGGAAATAATGACAGCGGCGGACACACCTGTCACGTGTAACGAGCGGCGAGCGAGGCTTCTAAAGCCGCACGCGGACTGCGACACGAACGTAAATATCAGTTTGTGACTATGGTGGAAATTCGAGGTGGCGTTATCTAGTCACATTCTGCTCGGCAGCAGTTCTCACTACATCGCTCGAAGGGCAGATTGCTCTACCTGAAGTGGACCGAGGAACGCTAGTATTCGGAGTCACGTCCAGATTAACTGAGACGGAGAATGCGGACTTAACCTTGTTGCCTGTGAGCGCCATAGTCGTACATTATATCCGAAATGACAATTTTCAACCTTCAACTATAATTATTATTTCTTTCAAATTAATAGCTTGTGAGTATACTGTATATTAGGGAAGATCGGAAAGCAACGCACAATAATTTTTTTCTCCTCTGGTATTGCAGCTGAAAGTTGACTATGTAGTTTCAAGCTTGCGTTACATATACTTTGCTTTCATGTTTAGCTCTAGCGAGAGAAGCCGGAGCTACGACACAAACATGGCGCGCATATATCCCCAGAAAGAAAAAAGTCAAGGAGCGTAATGTCTGGAGAGCGGTGTGGCCAGGGTGCTGGACCGTTCCTTCCAGTCCACCGATCCGCACGTTACTCCCCATTCCAGACATTACGCCCCTTGACTTTTTTTTCTCGGTTTACATCAAGGTCATACCGCCCCGATAGCTGAGTGGTCAGAGCGGCGGTCTGTCACGCCAAGGGCCCCGGGTCCGATTCCCGGCTGGGTCGGAGATTTTCTCCGCTCACAGACTGGGTGTTGTCCTCATTATCATTTCATCATCATCAGTGGAAGGCAACGGGAAACTAGAACTGGAATCACTTCCCTAGAAGCTCATGCGGTGGACCTCTGTGACCAGGCTTCCCCCATGACCAGACCTGCCGTAAGGCAGAACACAAAGTATACATATATATATCAAGGACAGAGCCTTCGTCACACCAGTTGCTGAAGTCGACGAACTGAAGGTTAGGATACAAGCTGCTGTGGATACTGTGATAGAACACATGTTACGAAACACCTGGCGGGAACTGGAATACCTCCTCGACATTCTCCGGCCTACCAAGGAAGCACACGTTGAGGTTTACTAACGTAAGTCTCTTAAAGAAATACTAGTAACACTAACCTACGTAACGGCATCAAAAGTAAATTATTATGTCAAACGGTTATTCTGTAATAAATTTTTATATTCAGGGCAAGACATGGTGTTCATCCTGTACATTTATTTTGCGTTTATTTTTGGTGAATTATGATGTAACGGGGTCGGTCTCGTTACAACGACTTGCGGTCGCTAACCACTACATCCGTCATGATGCTCCGTATTTGCTAAGGACTTTTTTATTCGCAAGAGATCAGTACCGACGTGAGAGTCTCACGGAGGTAATCCACAAAGTCGCTACAAGACTATACAAAAACTGCAGACATTCGCAGAACCCGTTTATTCTGAATCTGGAGAACTACGACCACAACCATAGATGGAAACATAAAAGACCAAAAGACATACTAGTAAGGACCTAACATCTATGGTCAAGCACACGCAAACAGAACGGTACAGGTGAGCACCTGTTAATCAGACGCCATTACTGGATATCAAGCTGGAATACACTGCCGAATAACTGGCACCATGCAGGGAAGCCGTACCGTACACTGCATGCAGACAAGTTCCACACATCCCCCACACAGTGAGATGATCTATGGCCGATCTCCCACTACTATATAACGATCTTGATTGTTCCACGAACTGGGATATATCGCCATCGCTTGCCACGGTAATGATGCATGATACGCATACTAACAAATCCAACCTTGCAAGAACTATCGCAGCTAGTATGCCACTACTGCTCTTACTACCTATCCCACTGTCGCAGAGGATTTTTCCCACGGCAGGAGCCTTGGCAGTTTTTTCCCCTCTCCTCTTCAAATCACTACCCTCACTCGCGTTTCGTCCACTATCTATCACCTGATGGACCGTGTTAATGCGTAGTGTTGCCCAGACGCACGGATAACATCACAGCCCAGCATCCTGTGATCCACTTACTAGATAACTAACATGTTGGCGGAAGTGACAGGAGAACTTTTGGTCTGGTCACCACGGTGGTGCGAAAGAAGAGGTAGAGGAGGAGGAAGAAGGAGCAAAAAAATGGTGCAAATGGCTGTGAGCACTATGGGACTTAACATCTGAGGTCATCAGTCCCCTAAAACTTAGAACTACTAAAACCTAACTAACCTAAGGACATCACACACATCCATGCCCGAGGCAGGATTCGAACTTGCGACCGTAGTGGTCGCGCGGTTCCAGACAGTAGCGCCTAGAACCGCTCGGCCACCCGGCCGGCAAGAAGGAGCAGAGGAACGAGTTTTGCGTAACCTGGAATCTCTGTAAACGCTTTCTTTATGATAAAATTTCCGTCTTGGCGGTGTAGCCTGGCGGCAGGTAGCACCAGACGCATCTGGATAGGTCTGCTACCCGGCCCGGCGCAGCGCCGGTTGCCGGGTTTGCTGAAGCTAATCGCATCGGTCAGCGGCGTCTTCGACACGGGGTTACGGTCGGTCGGCGGCCGCAACACAATTAACGGCGCTCGCAGAACTTGGCTCTCACGGGAAGTCCGCCCTCGCCCCGAGTGGCAAGCAGCCCGCTAAGCGCCCACCTAATTCTGTTAGCGACCCTCTGCGGTGTCGCCAGCCGCAAAGTGCGTGTGGTGTGTTCGCGCCTGCGTGCTACGCCGATTAGTGTCGGTGCGTGGCCTCAGAGAGACCGACGACACCCAGCGGACAACGGGACTGCGTTTTTCCCGTGGCTTGTCTGTCTGACGGAAACGTCAGTGGAGCAGGCATTGGCTCCATATCTAGTCCTATATTCACTTGTCCGTAAAAGTAAACCGTTGAAGTAGATGCATAACAGTTTTAAATATTTTGATTTCTTACGTTCTCTCTATCACTTTGCAATCTTTTCTCAAGTGCCGAGTACTTCGTGTTTCTATTTTTCCCTGGTTCCTGTTCCCTCTGGAGGAGTTGAAAATGCATACCATGCCAAACTGCTCATGTTCATAATGAGCCGGCCGTTGTGGCCGAGCGGTCTAGGCGCTTCAGTCTGAAACCGCGCTACCGCTACGGTCGCAGGTTAGAACCTTGTCTCGGGCATGGATGTGTGTGATGTCCTTAGGTTAGTTAAGTTTAAGTAGTTCTAAGTTCTAGGGGACTGATGACCTCTGGTGTTCAGTCCCATAGTGGTCAGAGCCATTTGAACCATAATACATTGCCTTCAGAAATTGTCTCAGATCATCGTGCCGTATATCAGAGGAGGAACCGTTAAACATTGCGAGTCATTATGGAAATAAAGCAGACGATGTGGACGCTATTCGACGATAACTAAACCTCTGCATTTGAATGCGCATGCCTATAGCAGTTTCGTTGGCGCTTCAGTGTATGTATGTGTGTGTGTGTGTGTGTGACTGAGTCAGCAAGCATATATTAAAGCCTGCCACATATATAAACAAAACATTTCCACCCCGTCACCTGCATCCTCTCCCTCTCCCTCTCTCTCTCTCTCTCTCTCTCTCTCTCTCTCTCTCTCTCACACACACACACACACACTAACACAGGTGTCACTCTGGTCCAAATCATGCGTATCTCTGTATGTGCATGTGTTTTCCAGTTTAACTCGTGACGGACATACAGTTGCAAAACGTAATTGGTGGCAAGAGACTGAGAATCATAAATTTAGAATGTGCGCCCTGTAATAATTTCTCCTCGAAGTCTTGTTAGAATGACAACAACCACATACTGAATGGAAACAAAACAAAATATGTAAGAAATAAGACAAGAAAAATACTTTTGAAATTACTGTAAACTATAAGAACATCCATCAGTACGGAACTCTGTAATATAGTATGGTAAATATTTTCATCGGTTTTGCATTAACTCCATTATATGTTAATGAAACATATATTTTTAATTGAAGACCCAAATGACTGACAGGCGGCAAGTTAATGAAGAGTACAAAAAAAGCAGATCACTTCTGTTAGGAAAATAACCAGTATTTTGCTCGTCTTCGCTTGTCATCGAGCACTCATCACTGAAGACAATTCTACTCCAGTCAATGAGATTCTCCAGACGCCCCGAAGTGTGGCGGGATAACAACCTTACGGTCGCATGCCGTACGGCCGAGGACCGGGACCGAAGTCTGGGGTGCTGTTTCTTAACGCAGCACAGCGGTTAATCGTCCCACTTTGTTTCCAATTATGGTAAGGAATTCTGGGCTCATATTTCAGCAAGATAATGTCCGCTCGCACAGGGCCACAGTTTCTGCTGCTTGCCTACATGCTTGCCCAACCCTACCTTGGCCAGCAAGGTTGCCGTATCTGTCCCCAACTGAGAACCGTTTGGAGCATTGTGGGCACGGTTCTGCAACCAGCTTGGTGTATTAGCGATCGTGTCAGTTGGACAGAAACTCCGACGATATCCCTCAGGAGAACAGCCAGTAACTCAGTCAGTCAATGTGAAGCAGAATAACTGCTTGAATGCGGACCAGAGATGGACAAACGAGTTAATGCCTTGCTCAGTTTGTGAAGCCCTTTCCCTTGAATAAATCATCCAGTTTTATCCGAAATTGTAATCATTTGTTTGTCTGTTTTCGCACATCACAGCAATCGATTTCCATTCCATTCGGATAACTCCTTCGTCTTTTTTTTTTTTTTTTTTTTTTTTTTTTAGTGTATGATGACTTAATACACTACTTCAAGGCGAGTCTTAGCTTTAGAACTTCTGAAATTTCCCGCGAAAATTTTGCTGGCGCCTCTCCGTTTCTTAGTATGAGTAGTCCTCTGTAGACATTGAAACCGAATGGTCTACATGAAGAGCTTTGTCATGAAAGTTTGACTCAGTTACTGCATTCTGGAAGGCTTAAAAATGTCTGCGCTGAACTTTCTACCACTCTGTCACGTCTTCACGTCGACGCATCTTACTGCGCAGTTTACATACAACTGACTGGTACATACATATCACCTAACTGCCATGACGTGCGTCAGCGGTGGAGTGTCCCATGACTGACAGTTACCACCTACACCACTCCAAAGCCACCAGTGTGTGTTTTTAAGGGGCGACTAGTATATTATCTAGTGAACTTGTTATTGTTTCAAAGTGCAACTGAGTGAGGTTCAACTCTTTAACTTGGCATTGAGATTTACGTTTTTATTAGTTCCTCCAAACTTTTCAAGCTGTCTGTTAGATGTATGTTGCCCAGAGGGCTAAGACAGTGGTTGTCACACTGGACTCACATTCTGAAGGACGACTGTTAATAAAAGCCCGCATCCGGGAATCCAGACTTAGGTTTTCCGAGATTTTCCTAAATCGCTTATGGGAAATTCCGTGATTGTTTCTTCAAAAGGGCAGGGCTGCTTTCCTTCTTCGCCCATCTTTAACCCGAACTTATACTCCATCTCTAATGGCCTCGTTCTCGGCGGGACGTTAAACACTAATGTCCTCCTATTCCGTTTCCCAGATGACACATTTTATTCTCTTCCTCAGGTTTTTGAAATTGGAGCTTGAGCTCTGTCTTCTGCGACTGAATCTTTGACGGGATTTTAAACCGTATTCCTTCTTCACCACATCCGATGAAGTGTACTGAGTTTTGCAAATCATTGCACATGCTTCGAGCGCCCTACAACTTTTCTGTGTATACGTAATTCTAACGGAGCTCCCCGTCCCTGCACCCCATTTCCCCGTCTTCCGGGGTTAAGACACGGCCTCCACGAGCGAGTAAGTCATAACAGTTCATAACAGAACCACACGAAATGCCCAGAATAAATGCAGGTGTACGTTTACTACATCTTTCGCTTTTAACCTCTGGGTTGCCAGCTAACTAGCTCGGTGGGAACTTGGATTGTGCGTCTTCGTCTCGTCAGCTCGCTACAGCAGTCGCCAACAGAAGTACTGGGCCGTCAGATGCAGCAGTAAACAAACGACCGGCTCCCCGTTCCGATAAGCGCAGCCGCGGCCGGTGCTATCTGCCCACTAAATCACTCCCGCGCCACGCCGCTCCGCGTCCCGCTTACAGCCCCAGAGAATCAAAAAATTCCTCGCATTCTTCCTGCCCCGGCGGCACCGTCTCACGGCGCTGGGGTCATTCTCTGCCGTAGCACTCCGAGGCCTGCTCCTAGATTTATTACAGACAACGCGTAGCCTGGAGAGAAATCTGCTTCCTCAATTACCGCCATCACGCATTCCAAGCACTTAAATGCTGTCACGTGATAGAAAGATGCGTTGTCACCTCCTGCAAAATATATGTTTCGCAGATAGGGCTCTATTCAGGATGTAATGGTAACTGGGCAACAGCATTGTCAATGGTTTCCGCATCATTGTATTTTAGAGGGTGTCCGGGAAGTAGGGACGAATATTGGAGTACTGTAGAACATACAAAACTTATTGAAAGTATAATGGTTTTTTAACAAACACATTAAGTAACAGCTCCCGTTTGTTTATGAATAAATCAACATCATTTTCAAAAAAGTACGGGTCGATCACTCCTCTTGCCCGTAACCCACACCACACAGTTGTGAGCTGTGGATGCATCTCATTTTCCAAAGTCACTCACGGATTTTCGTAACACCAAATTCTTCAGTTCTGCTTAGTGACGTACCCACTGAGGTGGAAGCGTGTCTCATCAAAGAAAATCATTCTTTTCATGAAGTTCTCCTTCTCCGCTCTTCGAGCCATGACCCACTGAGCAAATCGATGTCTCTTTCCATGTTCTGCAGGCTTCAACTTTGTGTAAGCTGAATATGGTACGTATGCATTTTCAGATCTTTTGAAAGTATTTCATGCAGTGAACTTGATGATTCAACTGTTGAACTCGTCGGCGAACCGATTTTCTGGGGCTCACGGTCGAATTGTCACAAACGACTGCTATGGTATCTTGTGTTCGGACAGAAAGCTGTCGTCCTATTTCCTTAACGTATGAAACAGAATCTGTGGTGATCAACTTCCGAGCTGATGAATTGGTTGGAGCAGCACTACGTCCGAGCGTCGCTCGCAATTCACGAACACACAATTCACGAACTTTTGCCGTGGGACTTAACACCACACAAAAGGTATCAGGCTGCTAATGGGTAGGATCGCACATAACAAACACCAAAAAACCACGGCTGCCACTCTTCATATGACAAAATGGCGCAAAATTCAAATTCGTCCATACTCCCGCACACCCGTAATTTTGAACTTAGTAGAGCTATCACTTATGTTAGACACTAACGGTCGACTTTTTTTGAGGGGGAGGGGGTGGGGTGGGAAGGGGGTGGGCTAGTCTAGGTAGAACGGAGGTTAAGAGCGTAGCGGTGGAACGAATTTAGGTTGCCAATGTTTGATCTGCTAGTTGAATTACCAAAATTGCCAGAATTTGCCCCCTGCTGGTGGTAAAATTCTAATCCCGTACCCCAGTTGTTTGCAACATGGGCGTTTTCACCTTGTACATTTTCTGGGGAAAACTGTGCTTCGTCCACGAAACCAAAATATTTTTAAAAAATCATCACTACTACCACTACATCATAAGGTTGTAATAGAGGTTACATAACATACTAACGATAATATTTTTTTTCAAATAATGGCGTTAACGCGCGACACAATGTGGCAGCGGTTACAGCTTGCGAAACGAATGTATAAACAGCACCTTCCTTCATAGTCCCCCCACTACACGCATAGTTTGTACTTTGTACGAAGCGTCTATGGGAGTGAGATGGAGACATACACATCACACAGGCTTAAATATCTCATGAAAATGCCTTCCCAGATCTGTAGGTAGTTCCTGCAATAGACCAGAAATTGCCTCGTTATGCACATGACAACAGTGAATGTACTAACTGACAGCGCAACAAGAGAAAGAGAGAAAGCAGTTAAGGTTTTAGTTTAGTTTACAAAACATTATCTTTTTTATCATTTAAAACATCTTTTAGTATTTAAATTTAACTATTTCACAGAAAATTAGAAAACCAGCTAAATTCGTTCATCATAGAATAGCTGTTGGACTTAATGAGGCACCTGTGAAATTCAGTGTAGATTATGCGAGAGATATTGCTCCTTCCGGCGAAAATTTTTCGCGAGCCGCTGGAACAGCAGAGTGTACCAAGCGATTTGTACGACGCTCGTAATAACTAGTAGGTCATCTCTGTTTTCAAGAAGAGATGGACACAGGGCTATACGTGTTGGACTACATTGTTGTAGAATTACGGGACACGTCTTGAGCTGAAATATTAGCACCTTTTCGGAGAAGGACAATATCCTGAAAGCCAAGCAACACGGCTTTCGTAACAGGGAGCGTCGACCATATTGATGCGGTCGTCCTTGACTTCCGACAGGCATTCGATTCAGTTCCAATAAACAAGAGATTAAAGAATATTGGATCACATTTCTGACTGTATTCAGGACATCCCAGCTCACTAAACTATGCCATCATCCTAAATGCGGTGAAATCAATGAATGTAGAAGTAACATCATGAGTACCCGAAGGAAGTTTTATAGTGGCGCTCTGTTCGTAGACCATGCTGCAGTATGTACGGAAGTCACTACGCTAGAAAACTGCAGTGCAACGAACAAAGAGCTTGAGATGATCGATCCATCTTGCAGCAACTGGCAGTTGACCTTCTCCATAAAGAACTATTAATTACTGTGCCAAAATAGGCGTAAAAACCCACTGAAGAATCGATCACACTATCGGTGATAAGTCACTGGATACAATGCCAACAGCAAAATACACAAGCGTAGTCGTCAAAACAATCTAAAGTGGAATGACCACGTATCACTTGTTATAACAAAAAGGAAATTCCAAATTAACGATAATGGAAGAATCCTTGGGGAAAGTAATTCACCCACGGAAGAGGTAGCGTACAAAAATTATCGTTAGACCGAATCTGGAGTACTGCTCCTCAGTCTGATACGCGTATTAAACAGTATTAACACACGCATCAAAAAAAGTTTTGCATCGGCCCAGTTACCAAAACTCCTGAAGACAGACTTGGACTGTGGATATTGTATCACAGACATAGTCCCTTTGACTGTTCAGAGATGTCACTAAACCCGCCCAAAGATGTAAACAACCATGGATGAGCAGCGCCTATTTGACGGAGTGCCGATTAGTTCCAGTCATTCCACCAGGAAGGAGGTACACAACTCGTGTTGTCTGTAGTTCAGCCATGCCTAGATGGTCAATACCACTGCTCGATAGTGTCCACATTGTTAATTTGTACCGGGAAGGGCTCTCAACAAGGGATGTGACCAAGGGTCCTGGTGTGAACAAAGGCCACGTGTTCGGACATGCAGGAGACACAGAGAGACACGAACCGTCGATGATATGCCTCGTTCAAGCCGCTCAAGGGCTGCTACTGCAGTGGATGACCGCTACCTACGGACTATGGCTCGGAGCAACACTGACAGCAACGCCACCATGTTGAATAATACTTGTGCAAGCCACAGGACGTCGTGTTACGACTCAAAACTGTGCGCAATAGGCTGCATGATGTGCAACTTCACTCCCGACTTCCATGGCGAGATGCAACTTTACAACCACGACACTATGCAGCGCGGTACAGATTGGACCAACAACATGCCGAATGGACCGCTCAGGATTGGCATCACGTTCTCTTCATCGGTGTGTTGCATATGCCTTCTACCAGACAATCGTCGCAGACGTGTTTGGAGGCAACTCGGTCAGGCTGAACGCCTCAGACACACTGCCTAGCTAGTGCAGCATGGTGGAGGTTCCCTGCTGTTTTGGGGGTGGCATTATTTGGGGCCGACGTACACCGCTGGTGGTCATGGAACGCGTCGTAAAGGCTGTACCATACGTGAATGCCATCCTCCGACCGGTAGTGCAACCATATCGGCAGCATATTGGCTGGGCATTCGTCTTCATGGACGACAATTCGCGACCCCATCGTGCACATCTTGTGAATGACTTCCTTCATGATAACGACATCGCTCGACTGGAGGGGCCAGCATATTCTCCATAAATGAGCCCTAGCCAACATGTCTGGGATAGATTGAAAAAGGCTGTTTGTGGACGACGTGACCCACCAATCACTCTGAGGGATCTACGCCATATCGCCATTGAGGATTGGGACAATCTAGACCAACAATGCCTTGATGAACTTGTGGATACTATCCCACGACGAATCTAGGTATGCATCAATGTAGGACCACGTACTACTGGATTTTAGTGGTACCGGTGTGTACAGCAATCTCGACCACCGCCTCTGAAGGTCTCACTGTGTAGCGGTACAAAATGCAATGTGTGGTTTTCATGAGCTATAAAAAGGGTGGAAATGATGTTTATGTTGATCTCTATTCCAGTTTTCTGTATAAGTTCCGGAATTCTCGGAACTGAAGTGATGCAAAACTTTTTTTGATGCGTGTAGATGAGACCGAGAAGCACCAAGGGAAAGAGGGGCGGTGCGTAATGGTTTTTTTTGTAAGCGCGGGAGCGGTATGGAAATGTTCATGAAAGTCCAGTTGCAGGCGCTACAAGAGTAGCTTTCAACATCACCTTCGAGCTTACTGTTAAAAATCCGAGAGCGTTTATTCTAAGAAGATTCAGGCAACACAATACATCCTAACAGGCAAATTTCGTAAATTTTCATTACAGGAAACGCAGAGAAATTGGAGCTCACTCAGAAATTTGACGACTGTCGTTCGACCCACCTGCTGATCACGACTGCAACACATGAAGGGTAATCGCAATGGTACCAGTAGTACCCTCCGCCACGCACCGAAAGTCTGCCTGGGGACAATGAATGTATATGCGGAAAACGGCGTAGCTTCTTTCAAATGGAACTTAACGATACAATGCCTTCCTGTTCGAATATGTCGTACCATCCGGCATTCATGGCGATGTTTGCTTCCTGCTTCAGTCCAGAAGAGAAAACGAAATTTTTATTTCGGTAATAGTAGAACCTGATGTGAAGCAGCCTTAAAAACGGCGGGTTAGGGTAGAAAAGATTGAAATTTCAGTACCTCGTTATTCTTCTTACTCTTTTTCTTCTCCTTCTTCTGGCAATCTACTTTCTTTATCCTACCTCAACTTTGAATTTTCTTTCTTAGTCATGTTCGTAACTTTAAGTGCTAACATACGCTAGTGCAGAGTCAGTGAACACGGGTGGCTGGTTTGACTCCCGGTGGTGGAAGGAGTTTTTGTCATTTATAAGGAGAGAGGAGATAGTGACACACAGCTCCCGATCATCAGACGATTTACTAATTGGTGGTTTGAATCCCTAAGTAACGCACTGACAACACTGTTTTCGTCGATCTCATCATCGACTGTAGATATTAAGCTTATTTACACCCTTGATGCTTCTTGAGATGATAATGTTATTGTCTGCGCCATGTTCACATTAACCGAAAACGACACAAACATTATACTAAATTTCTCAACGCTATAAGTGACATAGAGACAGCACGTATATATATATGTTAGACAACATCTCGTAACAGGTCAAATAAATGTAGATATGCGTACACCATACACTGTACCTCTAAGAAGTAATCCGGGAATTCCCACATGCTCGCGATCCACCATTCCCGACTTTGCCATTAATGTCTTGCAGTTTCTTTCATTTACGTGTTTTTCCATTTCTCTCTTTGAACTCTGCTCATTACAGTGTGGGTTTTTGTGTGTGCGAGCGCTAATGCTTCTCTCTCTCTCTCTCTCTCTCTCTCTCTCTCTTTCTCTCTCTCTCTCTCTCTCTCTCTCTCTCTCTCTGTGTGTGTGTGTGTGCCTGTCTGTGAGTGTGTGTACTTGAATACTGGAAGTTCTTACGTTATGTCTTTCCGGATCTCTATTTAGAAGCGTCAGTGAAGAGCTTACGAAAACGTTAAATTATGGCATTCATGAATTGAATAATATTAAAGTACCTACAGTTTCTCCTCGTCCTCGTTCCTTGAAAACTATTCTGCAAGTGAGAAAACCAATAGAAAACAAGCAAGTTGTTCAAAACATCAGATAGTTTTTAAGAGAGGTTAATTTTGTAATAAATAGGCTCATATTTTTAAACGACGTAGCAGCCAAGTCGGATTACACGTCACAATTAAACAGGTTCGATTACTAATCAGTGAACGAAAAATCAAAATCTCAGATATCATTAAAATAGCTCCTGAAACTAAAAACTAAATTTCATTGCCCTGATACAGAATATTAACTTTAATAATCTGAAGAAATATCTTAACATGACAGCGTAGTAAAAGAAACAAACAACATCTTTTAAAAGGCGTAAACTCTCAATTATTTTAACAATCACTAATGAAATAAGTCCTTTAATGCAAATCTTATGCAAGTAAGCATCTTCTGCAGAATGTTGTCTGATCTGAATATAAGACAGTGGAAGAAAGATACATTAAAGAAAGAGGAAAACGAAACAATATTTAAGGGTCAACCAACGACAGAGTAAAATACAGAAGATGTCGTAAAGTGGCTCCACCTAAATGAGAAAAAACTGAAAACATTACGAAATTAAGAAAAGAAAATTTTCATATTATAAATACCTTCAAAAATAGAATCCCCAGAACCTCACATAAAGACTTCTTCACGAAATATAAGTAAATGCAGGCAAATTCCTGGCCTTAAAGCCATGTGTTCGGTATTTGCAAACTAGCGTAGAAGGCACACTTCAGACTGTCCCTTTTAAGGAAGGGTTACAGTTTGCTATAGATACCCACTAAAGGTAGCATAAAAGTAGAGATAACTATATGCAGAGACTTATACCTAGAGGACAGTGCACTAAAGAACATACTATAATTTTTGTCGGTACTTCAATCTAGTGACAGATCTTAGAATACGTTTATGAAAGTGCACTACAGACCACCATAAGCAGTTTCCGCCATTTTCTACAGTGTTGTTGTCATTGTTCATTTTGTACACATTTAAGTGGTACATGGTATATTAAAACTATTTCTAATGTATCCTTCAATTAAGAATTTTAGGGTGAGTAAAACTCTAAATATTTTTAAAACTAGTTACATAACTTGGCGGTGATTATGCCATACTTCACCTTTCGTGCAACTTCTTGTACTTTGAAACGGAAGAAACTCTTGTTACCATGGAACGTGAATTACCTTTCTTTGATGTTTTAACAATGTTATCTGTCTTGAAATTGGAAATTTATACTAGTTGCAATAACTTCTAGATTTCAAAATATACTTAAATTGTAGTTGGTTTTGATAATAACGCTACTTAATTTGACTTCATTTATTGATTATTGGACATTAGTAGAGCAATAATGTATCAAATTGACGATTCAATACAATACTGACAAGATTTCTCGATACCAACACTGTAAATCTCAATAAAATACTTATTCCTAGATACATGACCACTGTATCTTGGGACTTATTTTCACATTTGGAAAAACCTTTATCTTCCGGAGTAACTTTTGTACATCTACATCTACATGATTACTATGCAATGCACAGTTAATTGCCTGGCAGAGGGTTCATCGAACCACCTTCAAGCTACTTTTCTGCCGTTCCACTCTCGAACAGTGTGCGGGAGAAACGAACACTTAAATCTTTCCGTGCGAGCTCTGATGTCTCTCATTTTATTATGATGGCCATTTCTCCCTAGGTAGGTGTACAGCAACAAAATATTTTCACACTCTAAGGAGAAAGTTGGTGTTTGAAATTTAATGATAAGATCCTGCTGCAACGAAAAAGTCTTTGTGTTAAGTATAGCCACCCCAATTCAAGTATCATATCCGTGGTGCTCTATCCCCTATTTCACGGCAGTACAAAACGAGATGCTCTTCTCTGAACTTTTTTCGATATCCTCCGTCGATTCTATCTGATGCGGATCCCTCACCGCACGGCAGTACTCCAGAAGAGGACGTACACGCGTAGGTAGTCTCTTTAGAGGACTCGTTGCATTTTCTCAGTGTTCTGCCAATATATCGTAGTACTTGGCTTGCTTTACCCACCTCATTGTCTGTGTTATCGTCCCAGCTTAAGTTATTCGTAACTGTAATCCGTAACTATTTACTTGAATTTACAGTTCTTAGATTTGTATGATTTTTCGTGTAACCGAAAATAGACGTATTCCTTTAGGTAATCAAGTGGATGACTTCTCTCTTCTCATTAAATAGAGTCAATTGCTACTTTTCTCACCATTCAGATATACCGCCTAAATCATTTAGCAATTATTTTTGGTCATCTGGTGACTACATCACCGTAAAATGACAGCATCGTCTCAAACAATCTAAGAATGCTACTCAGATTGTCTCCTAAATCGTTTAGGTAGATCAGGAACAGCAACAGGGCCTATAACACAACCTTGGGGAACGCCAGATAATACTTCTGTCTCACTCGATGACTTTTCGTCAGTAATTACGAAATGTGACCTTTCTGACAGGAAATCACGAATCTAGTCTCACAACTGAAACGATATTTCATAAGCATGCGATTTGATTAGAATTCGCTTGTGAGTTACGGTGTCAAAAGCCTTCTGACAATCTAAAAATATATCAATTTGACATCCCCTGTCAATAACACATTACTTTGTGAGAATAAAAGACAGCATCACAAAATAGGTGAATCTCATCATTTAAAAACGGAATAAGAAAATCTGGAAAGTGTAGGAGGATACAAAACTGTCCCCTACTGACGGAAAAAAACGAAAAGCTACGAAGCAATATTAAAAAGAGAAACAAGAAAGAACGAGGTTAAATGAGCATTTTTCATATGAAAGAAAAAGCTGAAAGGAAAAAGAATGGAAAGAACCTCGATAAAAGAAAATGTACATACTGCATGGTCACTAGCTTAATTATGAACCAACTGCATGGATTGCGATGTTAGATAGTGTACGAGACTTATAAAAGTCTTATGTCATATTTTTTTCATCTTTTACATTAGTTGTCCGGTCCTGTTTAGGATCCACAGCCGCATTATTTGAGTAGAGAGCATTATCACTTATCATGTAGTTCCCTTGGTATAATTTGCTGAAATATATTTTTAAAAGGAAGAGAAGGATCAAAATGTAAAAAATGTAACAATTCGCGCCGTAAGTCAATGGTATGGGTTGAAGGACAGCAGAAATGTAATCTGATACATGAAATTAACTTCACGAAAGTATTACTAACCTTTTTAGTAATGCAAATGTTGTTTCGCTGCGTCAGATGAATTTACTTTAACAGGCCCACATTTTACGTTTACGGAACCATTTACATCACATGGGAAATAAATACACATATGACGCCTTTTCCTGGGCACATCGCCATTAAAATTTCTGTTCACGAAAAAGAAAACCACGGCAGCCAATGAAAAATGTAGAAGGAGCTGAAAGTTTTCAACTTCCTCGCGCGCTCATAGATCCCCCTTTCTTCCGCTTCCGGCTCGGCTCTATAGATTTGCTACAATCTCCTTTCCATTTACCATCAAATATTAAGCTGCAAGAGAAGTTTCAACTCCTACAGAAAAACAAAGGAACCTTGGGCTTTTGGTGTTACTACGGCGAAAGAACGGTACTTTGATAAGAAGAAGATGTAAATAAGGTATGAGATACTTCGGTGTTCCCCTAGTTTACTTCCTGCTCTTTTTTTTTAAGTGCGTTGTTTTGTATCGGTTATTTATTATGCAGTTGGTAGGTTCCATAAATGTTTAGAGAGCGAACAGGAAACTATTCATTATGGCATCGGAAACAGATGTTGTTGGTTTTAATGGTATTCCTTATTTACATTTCCATATCAAGCTTCTCTGTTAACCACGCTGCCTATATATTATTTGTTTATTATTAATCAGCGTCTGTCCATTACGGAGAAAGTAATACCACAAGTCATGACCCATCTCAGAATCAGCTACTAAACCTCAATATTTAGGAGTTCATTGTAAATTCACACGAAAATTTAGAAACATTTCAAGCTACAATATACAGAAGACGCCATCGCAACAATTTTTGTGAGTGGGCTGAAATTTCTAGCTACAAAAAATGGAAGACGGTATTGCAATAATTTTTACGAATTGGCTGAAATAACATATGAAAAACCGAAAAGTAATTCAAGCTACAAAATGTAGAATACGCCGTGGCAATAATAGGGTAAGATAAACCAGATTAACTGTATTAATATTAATAATAAATTCAAATTTTACATTATGCTAGAGAAATGAAACTTATCAAGATGTAGAATACGCCATGACAATAATAGGATAAGATAAACCAGATTAACCGTATTAATATTAAGAATAAATTCAAATTTTACATTATGCTGGAGAAATGAAACTTATCAAGATCAAAGACATACGTTTGTGCATAAGTGAGAAAAGAAATAACGCGCTGAAAGAAATTAAGGAGGTGATATGGCTATAATAAATTCGGGTAAAATTGAGGACAGAAGGTAATGTGTTCAGCGACGGTATTATTTTCATTGGTCGGCTAGCAAGTGTCAGTGGACATAATATAAGGTTTAAGGTATAAATGTATTAGTTTCAAACAAAAGAGATCTGTAGCCTTTATACAATTA
Source organism: Schistocerca gregaria (assembly GCF_023897955.1). Taxonomy (NCBI): domain Eukaryota; kingdom Metazoa; phylum Arthropoda; class Insecta; order Orthoptera; family Acrididae; genus Schistocerca; species Schistocerca gregaria. The sequence continues at coordinate 477,494,561 of NC_064923.1, forward strand.
ATCCGCCGTCTACTGCATCTGAGACACAAGCCATTCTTGTTCCTTAGTTGAAATATTTTGAAAAAAGTTTGTAGAATGGCAAACAAAATAGGTACGAGCCAAGAAATTAAAGTAAGTTGAGAATCCTGTGGCACGTTAAATGAGAAAATTGTGAGGAATAAAGTATTCTGTATAAAAGAGAACTTCAAACTTATCAGAAATCAAAACATTCAATGTGAAATTTACTCATCTTGAAAACAGGTTTATGGACTATAGATCCTAAGTGAGGATCAGAGAGTCGAATTAGCCTGAAATAACAACAAACAGATGGAAAATAACAGTGTAAAGGGTTGAAAACAACACAATGAAATGTCAGTAGAAAGTAGGAGTCCTGGACTGCGAGTACATACGAATGGAGATAAAAGTATCTTGTCATAGACACGAAAAATTACTGAAACGACGAAGTAAGAGCCAATAAACGATGAACCGTTCTTTAATGCCAAAAATAAAGTTCATCAGCCTTAACAATATGAGAAATATAATGAATAATGTGGAAATTTTTCTCCTACGAAGCGTGTTATTCACGTTTTAATTCATACGCCACTAGCACTGGTGTCTTTTAATAAAGCATTCTGCTGAAATTATAAACATATAAATTTATTACTTCAATTGGTTTTCCTATGTCGAAATAGAACTGCAGTCAGTTCTCTGCGTGGTATCCAGGTGGAATAGCGTATTATCTAAATGCGATGCCCGCAACGCCAGGTTAAAGCCTCGGATTGACATATAACGTTTCCTCAGGCGGTTCAATTGATACAGTATTACAGCATACTGAACTACGAGGGTATTTCAAAAGTTCTGTACATTGTAAGATAGAATTTTAAAAAAATAATTTATTTTACAAAATACCAGAGCAGGCCTTCACTATCATCTCCATTCTTGCTTGTGACAGCTTCCCTACAATTTGGCGGTTTGTGATACCGGATACGACACCTTCATTGTTAAGCTGTCCGATTTCTCGAGTCACCTTACTGGACCCTTCATAAATTGTATCAAAACGTTTTCCACGGAGGTGTTTCTTCAATTTGCGAAACAAATCGATGCCTGATGGTCTCATATCAGAACTGTGTGGTGGGTAGGGAAGCGTTTCCCATCCAAATTCATCGAGCGATTCTGCCACTGGTAGGGCAAGGGCGCAAAACATTTTGCAGAAACAGCTTGTCGTTCGCGCCTGTTGCAGACGTCCGCTTGGGCACTGCGCAACTATGTTTCAATTCATGTAATATGCAATTATCACCGCGCCTTTGATTGCTATCGGAGGAATTTTTTGAGGTGTGGGTGGTCGGAACTTCTCCACTGTGACGACCAAGACGGGCTCAGAATCTCATATGAAGCATTCATCAGGTGCTACAATCATTTTCAGAAACTGTTCTGCTCCTATCCGATAACGTTGAAGCAATTCCTCTGAGATTCTTTTGCGGCCTACCTAATGGTCTTCGCTCAGATCATGCAGAACCCACCTGGTAGCAACTTTTCCCGTCTTCAAGTTTGCAGTTATATAAAATTTTCTCTCATGTTTTCCGTCGATCCTTTCTCAAACTGTCATTAACAACAAACTGAGAGGTATAGTCTGTTGCAGTTGATGACCTTTCATTTCTTTGTTACTACTCGGCGCTTACCCGACCTTCACTAAAACGAGTAGACCACCGTGTTGCTATTCTACGGTCTTCCAAGTAAGGATTCCGTTTTAACGTAGGAACGCTGGTCACTACATATCATTCGACCTGACTCTGTTTCAGCTCCCATTTTAAAACTTACTCACGAAACAGCCATGCGAACCAGAAGACGCATATACCACCGTCACGCCTAATATCTCGCTCACACCTACCATGAATTACAATTTGATCACGCCACCGTAAAACTGTACATGAGCAGTGTGCAGGACTTTTGAAATGACTCTTGTACAAATAAACATCTAGGAACTACAAAAGCTTTTCATATACTAAATTTAGGCAAATGTAATTGGCAAATGAATGGAAGTATTAAAGGAAATAAGGAAAAACTGGAAAAAAAATTGTTGGAGGTTGAAATTTTAAATACAGTCTTTGTTTAGTTGACCAATGCCACAATACTTTACGCCAATGGCTTGTCTTGTTGTAGCTGGTAAACTGCACTGAATGCCTTCTGTTTAGAATGTGAAAATCTGCAGTCAATCGAAAGTAAATCCAAAATACTCAATTCCTGTGCTAATACTTTTCAATGTTATTGTCGTCAACCATTGTCACTCGACAGATAGAAGGGGTAAAATTAACTTGGACAAAATATCCACAATACCTCTCACTGTGCGACATCTGCGCCATAGCATAAATTTTCTATGTGTAAATTCCTTATAATACAGAAATCTTCGGCCGAAATTGATACCCCATGGAAATTCATATCTGACGTGAATGGAGCGGCTCTACAGATCTCAGCAATGGTAACGGCGACTGGAGAAGAGAGCGGACGTGCTAGGAGTAGCAGCAGCATCTGTTTGTATACAGGAGTTCGTTTAGTTTTTGTCTCTCATGTTTCTGCAAAGAAGTGAATATTATCTTTGTATTTTACAGCGTTGGTTAGAGAATTAGCGTATTATAAGTTTTCGTGTAAATTTTAGTGCATTAGAAAGTGTGGGCTTACTAGCGAGTGTAGTATAAACCAGAAGTAGAGTAGCAGCAGTACTTGGACTGGATGCAGTGAGTTTGGATAAATGTTATATTTTTTGTGGTAAAGACTGTAAGTAGGCTGTTTAGGTTTTTATGTTGGTAAACGCCACGTAGTGCTCTCTGTATGAAAATCACTGGCTGTGCTGTGTGCAATCTGTGGCTGATTTGTATAGTTGGAATATTTTCTATTGTAATGTTGGACAGTTGGATGTGAACAGCGCGTAGCGTTGCGCAGTTGGAGGTCAGCCGCCAGCAGCGGTGGATGTGGGGACAGAGATGCCAGAATTTTGAGATGACGATCTGGACGAATGTCCGCCAGAGAAAGGAAATTTGTAAAGATGGGTGTCATGAACTGATAGATATATATATATATATATGATGACTTTAGAACATTATTAAGGTAAATACATTGTTTGTTCTCTATCAAAATCTTTCATTTGCTAACTGTATACCTATCAGTAGTTAGTGCCTTCAGTAGTTAGAATCTTTTATTTAGCTGGCAGTATTGGCGTTTGCTGTACTGCAGTAGCTGGAATAACGAAGATTTCTGTGAGGTAAGTGATTCAATCAAAAATCGTAGAGGGAGACCAAGAGATGAATACACTAAGCAGATTCAGGAAGATGTAGGTTGCAGTAGGTACTGGGAGATGAAGCAACTTGCACAGGATAGAGTAGCATGCAGAGCTGCGTCAAACCAGTCTCAAGACTGAAGACCACAACAACAACAACAAGTGATTCAAGAAAGGTATAGGTTACTGTTAGTCACAGCCATTCTTTTGTAGGGATTATTGATAGTCAGACTGCGTTGCGCTAAAAAAAAAAAAAAAAAAAAAAAAAAAAAAAAAAAAAAAAAAAAAAAAGTGTGTTCGTTTAGTGATGATCAAAATAAGTAAAGAGAGAAATGTCTGAGTACGTTCAGTTTTGCTCAGCTGTTTGAAAATCAAATAACGTAGAGGTTTTCCAGCACTTTCATTTATAATTTTCCAGAGGGGATGTTTCAAGACAAACAGTGATGAAAGGTGGATATGGATTGCAACTGTTGTGTACGGATGCAGCAAGAATTTGACACTGTTCGTAAACAGCTAGAAGCTATGTTTGCAATAGTTGACGGGCTTCAGGCTGTTGCTCTTGGTAGTAGGGCGCTGCAGCATCTGAAACGGATGGTTTGGAACCTCTGATGCTTATAATGTCGCCCGGGGCTCCTAATGACGCAGCGTCTTCCGATCCGCTGGTCCCGCACGGTCGACACACGTCTGATGGCTTGAGGCGAACAGTGGAGGGGCTCTGGGCCGAAGATGGAAGAGTTTACTGGCAGCACAGACGTTCCCTTATTACTTAAAAAACAGATTTTGTGTATTGCCCACTGCTGGAAGGACACCTGACCCAGCACGGGACGACTCATCTGTTGCGAGTGGGGACGATCATCCTGAAAGGTTAAAACAAACGCAGAGGGCAGGTGATCGAGTCTCCAAGGTTTCTTTAGATCAGTTGCCAGCGGGCTGGTGAGCATGCGCAGAGCTGAATTCGCGTGTGAGCAGTGCCTTCTGCCGCTTCTGGCAACTTGAAATGTGGCTGTTTGCCGTACGAGCAGTAGCAGCAACTAGCCAGATGCTACCCGGAAAAATTTTTCTGGCGCGCCCAAGCTGCCAGATTTGCGAATGCGCAGAGCAATCTGCGATATAGTGGGTGGTCATTCTCCACCTGACTGTGCATATGTTTCGTGATACTGCTGTTCACTCTACGTTTACAGTTCCCACGTCAAACGAAAATAGAGAAGATTTCTGCGACCGGGAGTCATCAAGTGAACTAATATACATTCTCATATTCATGGAAGACTAAAATAAATTCGTGGTTTCAATTTTCTGTTTTTGTATTATTTCCACGTTATTATGAATCTTAATGAAGATTTTTTTGTCGGTTTGCTGGAGAAATTTGCTTCCATTAATCTTTTCCCCCGAGGCAGTCACTTCATCTGAAACGAAGTGTTTCATTCCACACTATTGGCTTGTTTCAACTTCGTGCAGTTTCAAGTGCAGATTTTCATTTTCTGGCACGAATGGCATTATATCATAGTAAAGAACCAAACATGAGACAATACAGTACTGTTGCTCCAAGAAAATTGGTATCCCGAAAACCACATAGAAAAGCTGAATATCAGGTACTTCAGTGTGAATCTGGACGTACAAATGTGTACTTCAAGCCGAATTAAGCATTTTAGTATGGTTTACCAAATTGCGATTCTCTTGGAGTAGTCTCTGATGTCCTGTTTCTTTTGACACTGTAAGATCTCTTCATGCTATATATGTACCAACATACGTAAATATTCACTTGAAGCTGACTAAGCAGGCAAATTTGGTTAGTAGTTTTGAATTAAATATTTTGTTTCAAATATATTGACAGCTTTAGCAGAAATTTACAAATATGCTTTCCGTATTTTTCGATCACAAGACACTTGGCTTTACGATATTTCTTAATTTCTGTTATTTACATATTAAATTTATGGAGTGTCATTCTATGCTTAATTGTAGACTGGCAGCATACCGCGATTTATCATTTTAACTCCCCACATTGGTATATATTTATTCCTAGAGTGGAATATAAAGTGTCAGTTGTACAGTTTCTTTGTCTCACAGACTACCTAGTTAATTTTTAAAATAATTTATTGTCCTTTATTCTGGTGTAAGTTACACGAGGACTTCATTTTTGCAAGAAAATTCCTTCCCACTAGCCTTTTGCAGTGCTGTGTAGATGTAAACCTAATTGGAAATGCTACATAACAATACTGCAGATACCAATCAAAAAAATCTATGTTAAAGTCACCACATAGCAAAACGTTAGGGTACCAGGAGCTGTAGAGTCTTGCTTTGAAAAGAGTATTGCAGCAAGAACTGCTTCCTTATTTGCATTGCTTAACTGAGTCATCATCTTCAGTTTTGTGCTATACTAGCAACTCCTTTGCCTCTCCATTTTCTGCGATCCATTGCTTCCTTCGTAAGGCTGCTGTGTGTTCTACCGTCCATCACGTCATCCACTATCTGAAATCTCTTCCTTCCTCGTTTCCTTTTCCCTTCTACATAACCTTCTAAACCTGTTTTTATCAGTCCACCATTCTTTCTTGATATATGGCCAATTCAATTTCTTTTTCTTCTTTTTATTACATCTAGTAACTGTCTTTTCCCTCCTACATTTCTCAGTACCTCTTCATTATTTACTCTGTCCATCCAACTTATTCTTTCCATCCTCCACCATGTCCACATCTCAAAAGCCTCCAGCCTTTATCTGCCTTTCTTCCTCAACGTCCATAATACAGCGCCATATAGAATAACACTCCATACAAGACCGCAGTGAAACCTAACAGAGAGTTAAGTGGGTTTGGAGTCTGAGTAAATATGAACAGAAAGTTAGATGCTTGGAAAAGGCTTCCGCTAGCCAGTTATGCAGAAAGCTCACGAACAATGACAAGATCAGCGCGAGCGAGCGACTGGGCTTTACCGGCAGGGCTATTACAGGCGGCCGCAGGACAGCCGATGTGGACTGCAGGTAGATGGACAGTACAGTACACTGCCGGCTAAAGGTAGACTTAGCACACACTTTAATAACATGAAATGAGGCTAGTAAATGCAAGAGGATCAATACAATTAACAGACTCCAATACATCGTATAAAAATTGCCAACTGCACAATATAAACATATTTACAATTAAAATATTCATTCCATCATAAATGTTTACACTTACGGAGTGATAAATAATTTTATGATACACAAAAACCATATGGCCGGTTACAGCATTGCACAGTAGCCATCACCGCGAGAAACAACAAATATTACATTATCGTCGTCAAATATTCTAGAATATTAAGATTATATTCCTAATGGTGTTCAACCAGACCGTCCTCCACAATTAAATTGATAAAATGAAGCAATATGTAATTATTAGTGAAATGAATTTTATCAATGCCGATTATAATATGAATAGAGGTGAACTAGAAGCACAAATATATCAATGTTAATGACATGCGTAATTAAAAATGATCAAAACTGGTGTCAGCAGACACCTTATGACATAAATTGTCAATTAGAATATTTATTTCAGTTACAGAACAGTTGTATTGTATTGTATGTTAACCGGGGGCCTAGAAACGACGGAGAGGCTCCGTCACCGTCGCAGCCGCAGTGGTCCACAGGTCCACAACCCGCTGTTCGCCCCTCCCCCCCCCCCCCCCCCCCCCACCTCTCAAGAACGTCTCACACCAGATGAGTGTAACTATGTTTGCGTGGTACAGTAATGGTGGTGTACGCGTACGTGGAGAACTTGTTTGCGCAACAATTGCCGTCATAGTGTAGCTGAGGCGGAATAAGAGGCACCAGCCCGCGTTCGCCGAGGTAAATGGAAAACCGCCTAAAAACCATCCACAGACTGGCCGACTCACTGGACCTCAACACAAGTCCGCCTGGCGGATTCGTGCCGGGAACCAGGCGCTCCTTTCCAGTCCGGAAAGCCGTGCGTTAAACTGCACGGCTATAGAACAGTTAGAATAGGAATGGTGGTCCACTTGCGTGTAAGTCAAATGTTGTATGAAGTGTTTAACTTGGTAGGGACTGCTCGACCTCTCGTTGTATAAAGCGTCATGAAGCTAGGGGATGCTGGTGTCGGAAGAGGTGCTTTTGGGAGTAGAACGGACGAAAAGAGGGTTTAACACTTCGGGATTTCGATCTAGAAGGAGTGAGTCTAGTTTTGTGCCATCGGAGAGTAGTGCAGAATGGTGTGATTGAATTTATGCAGAGACACCTCGGATCGCCTATCGGATCTCAGTTAAGGGCCTCTAAGAATGCAAGTGAAGAAACTTATGTACTGAGTACGCGTCGTGGCTTTATCTGTGTGGGGATTCCGTCATCTTCCGTGTCACGCTAGATAATTCGAGGATTTGATATATTTCATTAATTTAATTTATTTAAGTGTAAAAATTCTTTTAGGACGACTATTCAGCAGGAGTTCGGATCTTGCTGAATAAATCATCTGTTCTTAAAACTTAAATCTCCAGTTTTACTTATGTTAATTACAAATTTCTCTCTTTTTGTTTACGTTCATTAATTCATAATTCACATAACTTATAAATGAGTACCAACAATTATTCGACCCAGAATCACCTTTAAATACAATATTTTTCTAATAGACCAACCAAGCGTAAAGCAGACGGTGTACGGCTCGACCCTAAGGCATATATGAGACAAGCTTTATACAGAGCGGTAAATTTGCCCCCCTGACTCATTAAATGCAGAGCTGTAATGTGACACGAGGAGTTCGCAAGATTCTGACGTGAAGCAAATAACATTCAGATTTGAGTTTTCCGTGATTTTCCTAAATCTCTTTCTATGGGTACCGGAATGGTTCCTCTGAAAGAGCGTAGACGATTTATCGAATGTATGAAGTCTCCGCCCTGCGAACTTTCTGCCCCACTAGAAATCTGCAAACTCTCTGCCTCGTACCTGCGTCCATTTTGTCCCGTCCTACCTGCAGCCGGAACGTCCTAATCACCTTGCTCTACCTGTTCCCTAGGCTCTGCCAAACTCCGTCCGCACAGTTCCGTCTGCCTGCTGGTTTCATTCTAGTTTTAGTAGACTTAACATCGCGCCACTTGGATACTACCATCTCACTATTTGTGATATGGAAGTTTCAACGACAATTCGTGGTAAGCCTAGTTGCCACTATGAAGGTTGCTCTTACATAGTGAAGAGAACGAAGGAACATTGGGACTGTGATTTTGCACTTTTCAAAATAGAAAGGGAAGCTTTGCCGAGGAAAGCTTAAAACCAAGGATACTACAGTGCTCTTTTCTCACGAGCATCAATGTGTAGCTCCGAATGAAACAAGGTTGGAAGTACAGAGGGCTCTGAACTAGGCAAAGAAGAGGGCACCAGAGGAAAATACGTCTATTTCCAAAATCTATTCAGAAATCATAAAAGAAGGTTGTATACATGGAAGAATCCTGGAGATACTAGAAGGTATCAGATAGATTATATAATGGTAAGACAGAGATTCAGGAACCAGGTTTTAAATAGTAAGACATTTCCAGGGGCAGATGAGGACTCTGACCACAATCTATTGGTTATCAACCGTAGATTAAAACTGAAGAAACTGCAAAAAGGTGAGAATTTGAGGATAAACTGACTAAACCAGGGGTTGTAGAGAGCTTCAGGGACAGCATTAGGGAACGACTGCCAGGAATGGGGGAAAGAAATACAGTAGAAAAAGAATGGGTAGCTTTGAGGGATGAAGTAGTGAAGGCAGCAGAGGATCAAACAGGTAAAAAGACGATGGATAGTAGAAATCCATGGGTAACAGAAGAAATATTGACTTTGATTGATGAAAGGAGAAAATATAAAAATGCAGTAAAGGAAGCAGGTAAAAAGGAATACAAACGTCTCAAAAATGAGATCGACAGGAAGTGCAAAACGGCTAAGCAGGGATGGCTAGAGGACAAATGTATGGATGTAGAGGCTTACAACACTAGGGGTAAGATAGATACTGCCTACAGGAAAATTAAAGAGACCTTTGGAGAAAAGCGAATCACTTGTATGAATATCAGTTTAATAAGTCACAGTTGCAAAATACTAACGCGAATTCTTTACAGACGAATGGAAAAACTAGTAGAAGCCGACCTCGGCGAAGATCAGTTTGGATTCCGCAGGAATGTTGGAACACGTGAGGCAATACTGACCCTACGACTTATCTTAGAAAATAGATTAAGGAAAGACAAACCTACATTTCTAGCATTTGTAGACTTAGAGAAAGCTTTTGACAATGTTGACTGGAATACTCACTTTCAAATTCTAAAGGTGGCAGGGGTAAAATAGAGGGAGCGAACGGCTATTTACAATTTGTACAGAAACCAGATGGCAGTTACAAGAGTCGAGGGGCAAGAAAGGAAAGCAGCGGTTGGGAAGGGAGTGAGACAGGTTTGTAGCCTCACCCCGACGTTATTCAATGTGTATATTGAGAAAGCAGTAAAGGAAACAAAAGAAAATTTCGGAGTGGGTATTAAAATCCATGGAGAAGAAATAAAAACTTTGAAGTTCGCCGATGACGTTGTAATTCAGTCAGAGACAGCAAAGCACTTGGAAGAGCAGTTGAACGGAATGGACTGTGTCTTGAAAGGAGGATATAAGATTAACATCAGCAAAAGCAAAATGCGGATAACGGAATGTGGTCGAATTAAATCGGGTGATGCTGAAGGAATTAGATTAGGAAATGAGACACTCAAAGTAGTAAAGGAGTTTTGCTATTTGGGGAGCAAAATAACTGATGATGGTCGAAGTAGAGAGTATATAAAATGTAGACTGGCAATGGCAAAAAATGCGTTTCTGAAGAAGATAAATTTATTAACATCGAGTATAGATTTAAGTGTCAGGAAGTCGTTTCTGAAAGTATTTGTATGGAGTGTAGCCATGTGTGAAAGTGAAACATGGCCGATAAATAGTTTGGACAAAAAGAGAATAGAAGCTTTCGAAATGTGGTGCTACAGAAGAATGCTGAAGATTAGATGGGTAGATTACATAACTAATGAGGAGGTATTGAATTGGATTGGGGAGAAGTTTGTGGCACAACTTGACAAGAAGAAGGTACCGGTTGGTAGGACATGTTGCGAGGCATCAAGGGATCGCAAATATAGCATTGGAGGGCAGCGTGGAAGGTATTAATCGTAGTGGGAGACTAAGAGATGAATACACTAAGCAGATTCAGAAGGATGTATGTTGCAGTAAGTACTGGGAGACGAAGAAGCTTGCACAGGATAGTGTAGCATGGAGAGCTGCATCAAACAAGTCTCAGGACTGAAGACAACAACAACAATAACATTCAGAGGAGCTAGGTAGCTTGCATAATCGAGGGTGCGACTTTGTGACGGAAATGCCAGAGCAGCGAACAACGAAGAGGACATTATACAAGCAAAGGGTATAGTCGCAGGGAACAGAGAGGAATCCAGAGACAAGAGAAGACACTGAATTTAAAGCAGAGCTACTACTTATGAATGACGGCAGCAGTTTCGTGTTAAGCGACGATAAATCAGGAGACAGGATAATAGGTTTTTGTGGAAGAGCAGGGAGAGAGACTCTAAGAAGTAAATGAGACTTTTTTATGGATGGTACGTTCAAATGCTGTAGCAAACAGTTTTCACAGATATGTACAATTCACGCAGATTTTAGAAGTAATAAAAATGAGACTAATATGTACCCAGTTACATTTGCATTACTACCAAAGAAAAGGAAAGAGATAGACATCCGACATTTTAGAAATGTGCTGGAAAGTATTCCTGAATGGAACTCTGCAAGTGTGACTGTAGATTTTGAGTGTGTAGCGATTTCTACAATTAAACATATGTTACCAACTTCCTCAGTGCATGGATGCAATTTCCACATGAGAATGTCTCTTTGGAGGAAAGTACAGGATCTTGGACTCACTCGCGAATACAATGAAGAAGCGAGACAACAAATTTGTATGTGTGTTGTGCTGGCGTTTCCACGGCCTGAAGATGTATGTGGTGGCTGCCTGAAGATACATTCACAGGCACCGGATGTTCCTAGACTTTCTGACTTTTTCGAGTATTTTGTAGAGAGATGGTTGGAAAATGAAGAAAACCCTATCAGCATTTGGAGCTGCTACAAACGGCTCCATCGAACAACTAACTCTGTAGAGGGCTGGCATAGCAAAATTAACAATATGCTTTAGAAACCAAATCCTAAAATTAGTGATGTAATTACTTGCATGAAAACAGAAGCAGAAAATTCAGCGTGCGCGTTAATGAGAACAGAGCTTGAAGGCTATCTGCTGCCACCAAAAACTAGACTAAATAATGTATCAGAATATGTATATAACTAAACAATATATGAACCGTAAATAGCAATCTTTAAAAACAAAAAAGATAAAAAAAATTGATGAAGCTTATAAGCTGATTTTAGACACGCCTAAATGACAATAAAATTACTTTGCCATTTAGCCAGTCCAAAGCCTGGATAAAGTGCGATGGGGATCAGATTATTTTTAAAAGTGTAGGTATGTGATTTCTAAAGCATCTGAACGCAAAGCGCCGCTAGTGCCATGCCTCAGTAGTGTTTACAGATTAACAGTTCAAATTAAGCTACACTACACACGTGTAAACATAATGCCACTTAATATATCCGTCTATTTAATAAGTACAATTTTATGAAAATATTTCTACTGACAATGACTGCTGTCTGGTGCTGTAAAAGAACTGAATCTTCTTTATGTACTGAAACATTCTAAAGTCTCTGTGAAGTCTTATTTTGTTCTGTCTACTGTCTGTTTGTTGTTTATCGTACCAAGTGAGGTTATCAAGAACCACCTCCTTAATACGTTCTTCATTTTGTTAGTCTCGTCAGTTTTTTGACCATCTACAAATGCACTCTTCAACTATAATATTTTTGCGCCTTCTTTCATGTCCTTTGGGTTGAGTGCGTCTCTGACGTAAGTTTAACAAATTTCAGCACTGAACCAGCCAGCAAATGGCTTGTTGCTGCTGTTACTTCCTTGTTTATTTATTTATTTATTTATTTTGTGCTCCACTTGGGCAACGTCGCTGTGTATGTGTTCTAAACCACATTTCTGCATAAATTAATATAATCATATTTTTTACTGTTAATCAGGTAGATCTCTCAACATGAAGACATATACATATCAGAACTAATCACACTGAAATTGTTACGTGCAACTTACAGTACGGCTAGTACCATACAGCTTGAGCATGCTACCTTGCCTCCCCAGGGGATTAGTTGGCCCTTCCTCGACTTTTTCTGGGCGAAAAGTCCATAGGGCGGAAAATTCACATGGCGGTGAACACAACACCGATTTATCTGCCTCCCCTCCCCCCCCCCCCCCAGCGTCTTAGAGGGGTTGGGGTTGTTTTGGGGAAGAGACCAAACAGCGAGGTCATCGGTCTCATCGCATTAGGGAAGGACGGGGAAAGAAGTCGGCGTTGCCCTTTCGAAGGAACCATCCCGGTATTTGCCTAGGGCGATTTCGGGAAATCACGGAAAATCTAAATCAGGATGGCCGGACGCAGGGCTGGACCGTCGTCCTCCCGCATGCGAGTCCAGTGTGCTAACCACTGCGCACCTCGCTCGGTCCCAGCGTCTTAGACTTTCTAATTGTACCGACATCAATATAACGATAAAACCTAATCTTTATTGGTACCTATGGACATTCTACCTTCACTACATATTGTTTCGGTTCTCAGTGATCTATTTAACAGCGGAAAAAGCTGGTATTGGAGCACAAAAATTCGAAAATGTTCCTGTTTATTTAAAAGATTCTGACTGGAAAGTTGGATTCCGTCTGTCTCATTCTACCTTCCTCAGCACCTTTAAAAAATTCCCAAAAATTTTGAGATGCGAACATATTCGCACTATTTGTAATGTTCGATTCATCTCAAACTCCCACAAGCTCCTCTGCCACGCCCTCTAGTCCATGGGTGAAAGTCGTTCATACCCAACCATTCCCAGTTACCCTTCCTCACTCACTCACTTATTCTGCCCAACTCGTTGCAAGTATCTCTTTCTGTCTCTCTGTCACTGTCTCTTGTGTCACAGCCATAGTCCGTTTTGTCCTACTACTACAGTCTCCTCTCAGTACCGCTGTCTCCCTCTTGCTCTCTCCTACTACTAATGTCTCATTTCTTCCTTCCTGCTACTGCCATCTCTTCTCACGAACAGTAGCTCCCTTTTACTGGTCGTCATTGTCATATACCTTATCTCTCATTATCAGTGGCTCTCTCCCACTTTCACTTTCTCTGCCTCTTTATTCATCCTCCGCCCCCTCCGCCTGGTACTGTCTGCTTCAGTCTTTTCCCAACACTTTTCTGTTCTTTTTAACTATGTTCCACCGCCACTGTATTCCTCTCTTTCTATTACGCTTTTTCTCGTCTCTTTGCCACTATCACTTTCTTCTTTTCTCTCTGCATAACAAAAGTGCGAATGTGTTTGGAGGCTAAAATTTTTGGGAACGTTTTCCATGATGTTTACGACATTAGAATAAGGCAGCTGTTACCCCAATCTTCAGTCAGCTTCTTTTAAATAAACAGGAATATATTCACGTTTTTTCTGCTCAAATATGATCATTCGTCTGCTGGCTCCCTTCTTTTTTTCCGTGCTGCAGGCGGGTCTGTAACTCATATTAAAAGAGTGAACTCGTCAATAAAATCTAGATATATTTACTTGTGTCAAATTGAATTAACGCTAAACTAACTTTACAGCTCAAACCAAATTTTACTTGCACGCAAAGAAAGGATAAAAAGTGATGCATTTGCTTGAGTATTACAATATAGGGTTCCAAGATGTTAACGGAAACAAATGAGACAATTCACAGCATATTCCTCTGTGCTACATCGCTTTATAAACTATGCTTTCACCTGGCACCTGATTTTGCATGAGCATTTTGTATGTACGAGGAGGGTAACTTTGATCCTCTGTATCTCGGAAACGGATAAAGATATGAAAAAAATTTTCAAGACTGTTCGAGGTCGGGATGTTAAGAAAAAATCTTAAAAATTACAATCATTTGCCGTGCATAGCTGCTGAGATAATGCAGCTGAATTTTTGTACCAAAAAAAAAAAAACAAGTTTTTCGGGTGTTTGTCGATAAAGGATAAAGATTTTAGATAACGTGGAGTAGGCTTTTCTATATAAATACCTAGAAAATGTACCGTGAAACTTTTGGGCAATTTTCTGCTGTTCTTTATTATTTCGATTTCGCATCATACCGGATTTTACGTGTAGAATTAGGGTAATTTGAATACCTGTATCTTGGAAACGGATAAAGATATGAAGAAAATGCTTAAGGTTGTTCGAGACCGGCATCTCAGAAATATATCGTAAAAATGTCAGCCATTTACTGGAAATAGCCGTCCTCGAATCCCCGACTGGGTTTTGGTCCGATGGTGACGCCGAAAACATAATACAAAAACTACTTTGGGAGAGAGGGAAGGGTTTCCGAGGAACCGCCCATGAACTAATGGTGCCCCCGCAAGTTCCATAAATCCCACCGCAAACCACATCTAATGGAAAAAGAACTAACCGATTTTCTCAATTTGCCTAAGCAGCAGAAAATGTATAATATTCATACTTTGACCCAGTAGGGTAGGAAAGTGACACTAAGACAATCCTTTCATTTCTATTGGGTATACAAATGATCCCTATTCCGAGGGTTGAGCCTATTTTTTTATCACCAACAGAACACGAGGTGTGAGCACCGGAAAATCCCGTTTTTATGAGCGGTGTTTTCGAATATATTACGTAAGCCTTCTGTCGCGTAGATACCGATGCATTTATTTGTTAAGCTGACTTATTAGGGGAACCCAGAAGAGTCACAACTCTCTGTACACTTGTTGGTGTTCAGGGGCAAACCGATCAAGCGGAGCGGCTGTAGAATACGCGAGGGCGGAGGCGAGGAGAGGTGCACATTTTTGCAAGGGCTGCAGCGGGGTGGCCACCCCTGTCGGCTGCAAGACGGAAACCGCTTGTCTGGGCGCCACCCCCGCGTGGCCGCGGCGCGGCGGGCCCTACAATTTACGGCTCTGTCATATTTCGCAAGTTGCTCGCTGGTAATTCCTGGGTGGGAATTTATTACGGCGCTTGTCCCGGCCGGCCCATTAATCACGCCGCCTCCCGCCCCCCGTTCCCTCGCCGCCCCCTGCTGCCGCCGCCGCCGCCGCCGCCGTCACGGCCTCCGCCGCCTCCACCGCCGCCGCAACCGCCGCCGTTCTTCTTGCCGGCCGCCAGGGATAAAGAATCCGCGGCGCAGATTTCGCAATAAAAACCTGGCGGTCCGGCCCCGCATGTGGACACTGCATTAGGTGCGCCGCCGCCCGCGGGGGCAGGGGGGTGGCCGGCGCTCGCAGAGTTATGGGGCCTGTCGGCGCGATGTATCACCGCGCGCAACGACGTTTTGAATAGAGAGACGGTTGTGTTTGACGTGGTTTTCAATTACGCCAGGCCGTAAATCAGCGGCGCAAAAAAGCTCGAACGACAGTGGAGACATTAAAAATACTGCGGGAGAACGCGGAAAGGACAGACCCAGCAGCACTGCGATGTAGATGCGTGCTTCACAATTTGCTTTTCTTACAAAATAAAAAATAAAAATTCGCTGACTCTACAGACATGTTAATCGTGCAATTACACCGAGGTCACAAGAGTCATGGGACAGTGATATGCAAGTATATAGATAGCGGCAGTATGACGTACACAAGGTAGCGAAGGGCAGTGCATAGGCGGAGCTGTATTAGTATTCATACCATGCGCGTGAAAGGGTTTCCGACGTGATTATGGCATCACATCGGGAATTAATGGACTCTGAACGCGCAGTGGTATTTGGAGCTAGAAGCGTGGGACATTCCATTTCAGGAAGTGTTAGGGAATTCAATACTCCGAGGTCCACAGTGTCAAGAGTGTGCCGAGAATACCACTTTGACGCATTACCTTTCAGCACGGCCTTCACTTAACGACCGAGAACAGCGGCGTCTGCATAGAGTTGTCAGTGCGTAACAGATTAGGAACACTGCTTGTAACAACCTCAGAACTCAGTGTAGGACCTACGACGAACGTATCCGTTAGGACAGTGCGGCAAAATTTGGCGACCGACGCGAATGCCCTTGCTAAAAGCACATTGCCTGTAGTGCCTCACCTGGGCTCATGATCATATTGCTTGGACCTCAGGCGACTGGCCTCGTCAAGTGAATTCCACTATGAGTTGGTAAGAGCTGATGGTAAAGTTCGAGTGAGTGTAAACCCCAGGGTGCGATGGACCCAAGTTGTCAACAAGGCACTATGCAAGTTGGTGGTCAATTCATAACAATGTGGGCTGTGTTTGCATGGAGTGGAGCCGATCATTGATTGGAAACGGTTATGCTCGGTTATTTCGATACCATTTGCAGCATTTTATGGACTTTATGTTCCCAAACATTTTTATGGATGACAATACGTCATGTCACCGAGCGACAATTGGTCGCGATGGATTTGAAGAACTTTCCAGACAAATCAAGCGAATGATTTGGAACATTCTTGGACATAATCGGGAGGTCAGCTCGGGCACAAAACCCTGCACTGGCAACACTTTCGCAAATGTTGACGGCTCTAGAGGCAGCATAGCTCAATATTTCTGTAGTGGACTTCCAACAACTTGTTGAGCCGTGCCACGTCGAGCTGCGGCACTTCGACTGATAAAAGGAGGTCCGGCAGGATGTTTGGCGGTATCCCACACTTTTTATCACTTCAGTTCAAAAATAGCTCTAAGCACTATGGGACTTAACATCTGATGTCGTCAGTCCCCTAGACTTAGAACTAATTAAACCTAACCGAACTAAGGATTCGAATCTGCGACCGTAGCAGCAGCGCGGTTCCAGACTGAAGCGCCTAGAACCACTCGGCCACAACAGCTGGCTTATCACTTCAGTGTATACCGACAATATACAAAGTGATTCGTTCTAACCTTTTAACACGTCCAAAGCGAAATAGGTGACGGTGAGACAAATAATTTAACGTAAGACACAAGGGGTTACAAATGTCAAGAAATACCTAAAAAATGGCTAACAAATGTTGAATATGTTACGACACCAAATGATGTACCTCTTCGCACATGCTCCGCCTGAGACTATAAGTGTGTCGCACCGGAACATCCCAACGTAAGTCAAGTACTCACATTGGTGTGACACCGTGCCTACAAGTGTGATGGTTGCGCGTGGGTTTCAGGGGATCGAGTCTTGCGTCAGGCAGGCACTATTCTCTTCACTACATTAGACAATTGTGTGTTTATATTAAGACAAGATTTATTATTTCATTTACCAGTATTGCGGCCTCCAGTGGTTCATTGCGAAGTACAATACAACCAAAATCTATCGTATAGCGTCACAAGTATAAGCTTACGAACTGCGTTATTGTCAGTAAATTATCTAAGTTTTCGTTACTAAGTAATGTATGTGAACAAAGAAAGAAGGGACAAAAGGAAAGAAATACAAAATAAGAACAAATCTCGCTTGGTTAAAGACACGACAATAATTTTGTAACTTCTACGTTTACAAGCCGCGCGGAATTAGCCGAGCGGTTTGAGGCGCTACAGTCATGGACTGTGCGGCTGACAAACACACATACCCACGCCCGATGGAGGACTCGAACCTCCGCCGGGACCAGCCGCACAGCCCGTGACTGCACCGCCCAAATCGCTGGGCTAATCCCGAGCGACGGTGGCTTAACTACGACGAGCTGTTACACCTGCCGGGCTGAGTGTGGGTTTTAGGCGGTTTCCGACGCTCGTTTAGGCAAATGCTGGACTGATTCCTCAATTTACGCCTCTGGAAATACGATACGTAAATAGGTCAAATATGATAACACAGAGAGCAAAGTTTACACGCACTATTCATAGACAGATGGTGCACGTGCCTTCTCTCCCTTTGGCATCTGGAAGGGCATGCAGCCAGATAGTTCAATAATTAATTAAAAATTAGCCAGTTACTCAAAAAGCGGACTCAGTACTGGACTGGATAAACGCAAGGTAAAAGAAAGACTGAAAGTTCTACAATCACTACTCAGGAGCCCTCTATGGATTTTAGAAACCGAAGCGTCATTTCAGTTTAAAGACACTGACTTTTTAGTTCGTATTATTCGTGGAAAGAAAAAGGATTTTGGTTGTCTCAAATTACTAATCCGTTAACCTGGAACAAAAGCTTGCCGAAAGTGGAAGTTTAAACAGTAAACTTAATCGTGTAGAGCAAATTTGCTGAAGCGCAGAGTAATGACTTGGGTGATATTCAGTGGTCCGAAGATTTTGTCAGCCTGACCACGTTAACAGTCGACTGTCACACAGAGACAGATTGCCGGAACGACGTAGTTTACTAATCACTAAAGTGGGTGATAATACAGTGGGCGCATTATCGGAAGAAAGAGTTTTATTTTCCCGTCCTGCCACCCTGATTTAGGTTCCAACGATTCCCCTCAGTAGTGGAAGAGATTCATCAAAGGCTTCAGTAAACCCCGAGCATGTGTTATCTGTGTGCGTTGACAATGAATGGAAGCAAAACACACCTCTGCAGCACTCCGTACCATTCGACTATAAAGTTGTCAGTGAAAATACAATAGGGTCATCCATTTGTTCTTCTTCGACAGGACAGAGATCAGACGCTAATTGACCGCACATTCGTAAATACCACAGGTAATGTAAGTCATTAGTGAGCTCGTTGGTCGAACACATGCAGTCAAAAGAGAAGAATCATCGATGTGATACATCAATTTGTCATCCACAGAAGCGGAAACATATGCTACGCTGGTAAGTAATTGCCACCCCCTGGTAACCTCAAAAAATTTTGTTTTATTCATTAGAAAAGATTGGTGAAAGCCTGCAAGATTAAAACAATTTTTTTTTTAAAAATACATTTTTGGCTATCAGTCACGATTATGTTTTCATGTAAATCACGCACGACACGATTGATGAAATGATTCATATTTTTCAACAGCATTTTTGCTATATTACATCTTTCATACGTGAAGTTTTTGATGAGTGAGGTGCTGCATTATTCTGTTGCCTCTACCGTAACATACAAACTCAAACCATTTTGTAATTAATGGGCGATCTTAATATAGAGGTAATGGCGAATTTTGAAAAAAAACTTTACTTGTGACTTTATCGTAGTTCAGTTACGGATAAACACACACTAAACGTAACTCACACCCTTTGCAATACACAGTAATCGTTGAAAATAGTTACAAGAACACAAAACTAATGAAGATATTTTCATATGTAGTCAACAGAGATAACGCTACAGTGTATGGTACACTGTTCTTTTGCCCAGAGTGTAGTTTTCTTATGTAAACTGAATGATTATTGACTTCTATATTATTTACAAAGGCACTTGCTTCTGTGTGTCACTGTTTTATTTGCGTATGTATGGATAATACGGGCGGATCTGACGCAGTGCACTTGGTCAATTTCCAATTTTTCATTTGATATTTTGTCTTAATATTTTTTTTTCGGATGTGAATGTACTTCTAGTTCTTCCAAAAATCCATTTTCTGATCTTTATTAGTTACATATTGTGCTCTACATTTACAGATGGATGTTCTGCATTGTAAGGGTGTGTGGCTGTTCCTAACGTTGTACGTCTATTGCTTTTGACAGCAAGGTAGTAATTGTTCCGCAGGGAGATCAGCGTGCTGGTGCTCTTACTTGAATACCAGTCATCCGGCATACAAACATTTACCACTATACCTTCCCTGCTTTCGTTAAACTGCCCAATGGGTATGCGGTGTCTGCTGATAATTAGGCGAATGTTGGTATCTATTGAGTGGAAAGAGAATCACCAAGAAAACTGTCGGAGACCAGACAAGATACAAAAACTGTGAATGCGTTGACTGTTGGCATAAATACAAAATACGCCCAATAGCGACTTATTCAACATGTCACTTTCCCTTCTTTTCAAATTCCGTTACAACGTGTGGATTTTCTCTATCAAAAAAAATCTGCCCTCTCTCCCAGAAAACCAAAATAGATGACAGTATATGTATCTGAAAAAGTTTTAAGTCCAGACATATCCATCTGACTGTAATGTGCTGATTTTTTTTCTGGGGTGACAACATTTTCCGTCATTCATTGTACTGGCATTTTGTTTTCAAGTTTCGTCTGTGTGCAGTGACTTTGCTCTTGAGAAAATCTGCACTTTCTGTCTGGCGACGAAATAGTAATGTCTGAGAAACAGTGGTGTTTGATGGATGTTTTTTGGGCTCTGATAATGCGATAAAAGTAGTAGAAACGAATACTTCCAAATATATGCAAAGTAATGTTGAAAGGTCTCCATTGGATTCCTTTCATGTTAATTTCTTAAGTATGTTGTCATTTACGGCATAAATTCCTCTTCTAAATTTACTGTAGTGTTTCTGACTATCTGGGAGGAGACTGAGCAGTGGAATATGTTACTTTTACACATAAACAAGAACGATCTGCCACACAACTACACTTTAAAGCACAGTTTATATGTAATTCATATATGTAATTCATGTCACACAGTCTCATACGGAACCTACATCCGCTTTCTTTTATATACAGTATATGATAAGATACTGTCATTCCCCTTCCCTTCTGTATGAAAGAATGAGAGAGCAAATGTATTTCTAGTTGCATGCTTGATGGGAGCAGACAAGAATGTCTGCTAGAGAACAGTAGGACCAACGACGGAACAGGTAGCTACGCTTTCTAGAAGCAAAGAGGTTTCTATTCTTAGAATGGTCCTGTCCGTCCCTTGTCATGTTGGTATAGGGAGCTGCCTCTCTGGTCACTTCCGTTTGTACTTGTGAGGCACCCTCAGGAAGGGACCAGGTCAGTCTGTCCGCGGTGAGCGTCTGAAATGGTAAGATCTCCGGCTAAGCGCGTGTCCGCTAAGTCCGTAGGACAATGGATTTCTTAAGTTCAGCCTAACTGAAAATTTAATCACCTTTATTTCAGGTTTAGCTCTAAAATATCTAATGTTATCTTAAATTGCAACGCAGTGTATTGCGAGTGTGAAGTTCAGAATATCTTCCAGTAGTTGCTTTGTCACTACTTTCTGAGTAAAGTGGAACCACGTGTTGATCAGTAACTCTAAGATCATCAATCTTAAATGCGTATGTGCGTGAGATTATAACAACATTTTTCAATATAGCAACTTTTCTTTATGTTCAACCCACGTGGGGTGTACTTTGTGAGACCAGTACCACGTGCTTATACAATTATTTGACCCATCAGGTTAATAGTAAGACAATAGTAACCAGTTCGAGGTTTATCTTTTGTAAATTGCTTTTCGATCTAATTTATTTCAATTATCAAAATTATTGTGGAGTTACACTATTTATGTAAACCAAGTTGACCACGTGAAGCATGTGGTGTAATCATCAAAGTAGCCCTCAGTTATTCTTTTCGGGAAGATTTCACAGAGAGTTAGTATAAATTTAGTATACCAGTGTGTGGTAATTACATGACGGACAGGATTGCGCTACGAACGCAACTTCTTTGGGTGAAAATTGAATCGGTTGGTTGTGGTTAACTTCCTCTTGCATGTGTTTCAACGTTCTTCGTGTGTTATTTTATGAATGCAGTGTTGTATGCAGTCTCCCAATTTTGGCACCATATTTGATGTGTTCTGTAAGATTACAAACTCACATTTTCAAAATCCTATGTAAGGCACCAGTTCAGTTGTGAATCAAGTTTAATATGCTGAAATTTCAATGATCAATGTTGAAATAAATTTCCAAATATAAACTGATTTATTTCCTTTTATTTAAATATCACCGGTTATCGCATGACGATTAAAAGATTATAATCAATGTTAGTCTGGTTGGGAATTTGATAAGCTAGACTGGATACCAGGTGAAACAGTTGCGCAGTAATGCAAGATTAACTTCCCCACACAGCTCACAGCTTTTAACCCGCTTTTATTGTCTATCAGCACCGCTTTCAGAATAAATTAATGCAACAACATTACAATGTCACTCAAAAACCCTTCTCGTTGCTTGTTAAAGGGACCAGTAAATGACAAAGAGTATAATGTTGTTTGCTAGTCACACAAGTGGAGCGCTTCAGCTTCATATCTTTCACACTTCTGCATCAAACTGTGATCAAGTTGCCTTCGAATTTCTTTTATTCCAGTCTAAGACAATAAAAACTGAGGTCAGGCTATCGATTTCGGTCTGTTGTGGCCATCTATAGATCTGTTTAAAACATATCCTAATACAATGAAGACGGAACGACATTGTCAACAAATACATCAGAAATTAAATCGATAGTCCGCCGACAATTTTTGTCATCATAGCCTGCAATGAAAGAAACAAGATTCTACACATTGTAAATCACTACTTTTTTCGCGACCATGTCCCAGATTGTGCTACAGTTACGCTATCGTCATCAAAATTAGTTTTCATTCATTTGTGTACGTTCCCTGGAAAAAACATTCGCTGACAGAAACATAATAAATGCCCCATTACCGTAATCAGACTGAAAAGCTTGTTTTGCGTCAGCAGTCCTGGGGTTATCCACCCTATACAGTCTCCTGGGTTTATATCATAATAACTCAAAACGGATCATGTATATTGAACCATACACTAAGCTTACATGGTATCTTACATATCTCTTTTCATGATAAATTTGAGAATCGACACGTCAAAGTCTTCGTACTGTTCACTACAGCTTATGTTACTGGGCTAAAACAAATGTTAATGACAGGTCGCTGGACTCTGTGCTGACCCGTATTGCTGCTCGTTAAGCTTCACTTTTGAAGTACGATGAAAACATTGCTGTTTGCAAATGTCGAGCAGAGTAAGCCCGTTTGAGTGGCAGTTGACGGAAATTCAATTATTCAGATGGCTTATACATATTTATGCTTTGTGAGAGAAACGAACATCACATGACATCCAATTATTACTGGTCTTCATCATAATTTTTTTACTGCCGTTCTTCTCTGGAGCGCATTTATCAATGCGGAAACATTTCACATGTCATGAACTGCTGCTAATTATTTATGTGCGAAATGTTTTTATTGAAACGACAAACCTCCTCAGAGAATGTTGCCGTCAGGCACTGAACGACTCGGTTCTTTGTAACTACAGACGCGCTCACTTTAGTAAGTTTCCAGATGTTATTGTCACAAGCACTACTTTATCAGTCTCTCTCAAGGACTGAAACACAATCTTGAAGGAGGAAAAAAGAAAAATTAACTTTCTGCTATAGAGGAAAAAGCGTATTTTTACAACCGTTGAGGGCGAATTTTCACAAAAATGCGGAAAGTATGAAAATACGTCCTCCAATACTTCGTTTGGATCAGTTATAGAAAGGTTACGTTCATCACATTTGGAGATGTAGTCCAGCTACTAAAGATTGTAATCAAAAGCTAAAATTCATTTCATAGATATCGAATAATGTTGTCGATTCAAGTCATTCCCCTGATAAGCACATTTGGAGATGAAGTCCAGCTACTAAAGATTGTAATCAAAAGCTAAAATTCATTTCATAGATATCGAATAATGTTGTCGATTCAAGTCATTCACCTGATAAGCACAATGAGTCTTCGATGTGATGTGTTACTATGGAGGCATGTTTACATTCGAGATATGGGTCCTTTTCATGATTTTTCCCCCTTGAATGTATCATGTGTGATGCAGTAGCGAGTAAACAGCTAAATTTTCAATTTAACCAAGGCAGGATATTTATTTATGTCTACATCCGCACGAGAAATAAAAGACGTAAGCCTTTGCGGCTTTATCCAAACACGTTTACTGACAGAAGACTGACTACCCATTCAAACTCTTCTGCTACTTCTCCTCACGATGCCCGCCGCGGTGGCCGTGCGGTTCTAGGCGCTTCACTCCGGAATCGCGAGACTGCAACAGTCGCAGGTTCGAATCCTGCCTCGGGCATGGATGTGTGTGATGTCCTTATGTTAGTTAGGTTTAAGTAGTTCTAAATTCTAGGAGACTGATGACCTCAGATGCTAAGTCCCATAGTGGTCAGAGCCATTTGAACCATTTCTCCTCATGTTGCTGAGAGAGGATCCTTAGCATACGGTGGTCTAAGATTAACTCGTACCCCTGATCATATTGAGTACAATCTGCGGGTTATTGAAGAAGAACTTGGTAACTGTAGTTAAAACTTTATTGTAGCACATGTACGTCTCGTAGCAGCGCATACTGGACAGTTTGTGGTCAGTTCACATGTCCATATCATTTTCATCGTTTTCAGGATCTTTCACATGCCAGTAACCGAGCACAAATCTGAGGTTTTGTCTTTTCAAAAGCGATACGCTTCACGGTAGACACCTGTAATTCTTTATGAGAAACATGTGGCCCTGAACTCTTTGTCACAATCTGGAACTTCCGAATGTTCACCCAGTACGTCGGAAACTCGTTGAGATGGACATATAGTCTCCATTCCATGTCGGTTCGGATCTGCTTACGATCACGGCCCTTTCACTGTGTTACGTAGCTGCGACTGATACGCCAGTAACTGTAGACACGATGGAGAGTCTGTGTTGATACATCAACAAATCGGGCAACATCATGCGGGATGTATTCGTGGGTACTTCCAAATAGGAAGCTGCTTTCTGCCACGATGTTACGTCTCGACGTCGATCCTACTTACTGTGCATATTCCATTCGACTGACTGGAAAATACACACATCGCCTTAACTGTCATCAATTACGTCAGCGACGGGGGTCATAACATGTCCTGGTACCAGTTCTACAACATCTCAACTGCCCCAAAGAGACTACTCTGTCCTTCCAAACGGATGACTAGTATTTTGTCCGGAGTACTTACTAGTGAACCTGTATCTATCATTCTGCAGTCACGTCCTGGAAATTAGCTTCTTCTGAACGTGTAAATATAAAATTCAGATATTGTTTGCCTTAAAGCTATTCGTTAGTAATGATCTTTTATCAGTTCTTAACCACTTAACCATTTATCGTCAGTAGCATTTTCATCCATTGCTGGATAAAGGTTTCATCCACCTCTTGTTCATATGTTCTAGTCCTCAACTATGGGCATACTTGTTGCTTGTAATGTCATCAACCAAATCGTCCTCTTAATCTTTTCTTATCTGTTGGAATCCAGGAGATGATTTCCGTAGTCCATACATTATCTTACTATGCATTACACCACGTCCATCTATTGCAGTGATATTTACATCACTCACGATTCTCTTCCATGGCCCATTTACTTGTATTGCTGTCGCTACTAGAAATTTCAAACATACATGTAAGTAAAAATTAATCATACGCAATTTCTCTCTCTCTCTCTCTCTCTCTCTCTCTCTCTCTCCCTCCCTCTCTCCCCTTCCCTTCCGAACAGGCATGAAGTCCAAGGGTACCGATAGGCCGCCGTGTCATCCTCAGGCCAATGGCGTCACTGGATGCGGATATGGAGGGGCATGTAGTCAGTACACCACTCTCCCGGTCGTATGTCAGTTTCCGAGACCGGAGCCGGATGGTAACCCGTCCAAGTGCTAGCCCAGCCCGACAGCGTTTAACTTCAGTGATCTAGCGGGAACCGGTGTTACCAATGCGGCAAGGCCGTTGGCGATGATACACAATAAAGGCAAACATTTAGTTTGACTGCATAGGAAGCTTAGTTTCAAAACACTGCATTGATTACCAATAGTGCTTCACGCTATTTCGATTCTTCTGTTGATTTACTTTTCTGTCCAACCATTAGTTTTCTTCAGATTCCCTAAGAACAAAGCTCCATTAACTGGTCCTATCACCTCACTATTAATATTTACGGTTTTCTTTTCTATAGGGCAAATTCAAAATTATTCTGGACTTATTGTGAATGAATTTTAGGACAAGCTTTCAACTTTCTATGTTAAGTTCTTCCATCACCTGAAAAAGTTTATCTGCACTTGAGAGAAACAACACATCATCAGAATGACGAAAGTTGTGCACGTATGTTACATTTTATTTTTCCCAGGTTGTGGCCCTGAGAACATACACAACGACTGTTTATGTCAGTTTTGCTGAAGAAGAATCTCCTCTGTTAACTCTAAATTTCTCATTGTTTTCATGAATACACTGGAAGCTGTAGCTCTGATGTGTATATTCTTAAGAATACTGGCATAGGATAAATTACTGCCTTCTTTCTCATTGTCTGATAGTATAAATTTTCTTGACACTGATTCAAAGGCTATTTCAAAACATATTAATCATAGAGTAAGTGGAAATTCGTACTTACTGCAATGTTCTATAACTTTGTTCGTTGCCTGCAAATAGTTAACCTTACTAGATTATTACTTTGCCTGAACGAAATCCAGTCATTTCATAAGCAGCTATCAGGTACATAACGGAGATAAACTTAACAGGTCCACAATTTTTTAGCCTTACTTATTGTCATTCGTGTGAAGTGGAATACTTAAGGCATTGTTCGCCTTCTTGAGAGTAGTCTTTGTCCGCTGCACATCATGAGGAGCGGCGTCCACGTCCCCATTGGACCATACTGATTTGCTTGCTTGTGCTATACTTAAAATATTTCTCAGAAATGTTCAGAAGATTCCTTCAAAGAGATCAATGTCGATTACATTACATAGTGATCCGTCTGCAGTTACGTCTTCGGAAGCAGGCGTTTCACATCAACACTCTCTCATTCCCTCTGTCTTTCCTCGTATTTCTTTCTTCAGGGGTTATAGACGACTTCAGTCCATACTTCCGTTGCCATCTAGTGCTGTTGTATCTTCTTGAATACTATGATATTATTTTTTCCCAGTTACAGACCTCTAATTTTGATAAATTTCATTTGCCATAAACCCATTACTTATCCCATTTGCCAGAGACTGTAAAGTTTAGTGACATTAATCAGCATGCAGATGTGTTACATAACTGGAAGAAAATCAAGTCTTCCTGAAAGTAAGTTAACTGAAACGATGTCGTTATTATCTCTATTTAGTGATGATGCATTCGAAAAATACTTTCGACTTTCATTGCCTTCTTTCTTATAAATACAGGGTGTTCGGATATTTCCGTTACAGAATTCTAGAACTTGTAGAGCGGAGTGATCACATAATAGTTTGTTGTCCGTCTGTGCAATAAGGTAGACAGGATGACGTGTACTAAGTCAGACGGTCACCTGATGTAAAGCATCAATACTGCACTGCACGTACAGTTTGCTGGGTTCTTTTTCATTTTTGAATAATGTAAACACGTAATGCTTGTGTGGTAATACAAATAAATTTGCTTAAGTGATAAATGGATATTTCATTATGTTTCCTTTCGAACTGTTATCTAATAGTTCAAAATGGTTCAAATGGCTCTGAGCACTATGGGACTTAACTTCTGAGGTCATCAGTCCCCTGTAACTTAGAACTACTTAAACCTAACTAAACAAAAGACATCACACACATCCATGCCCGAGGCAGGATTCGAACCTGCGACCGTAGCGGTCACGCGGTTCCTGACTGTAGCGCCTAGAACCGCAGGGCCACTCCGGCCGGCCTATGTAATAGTTGTAATGCGTCACACTTAATTCAATTCCTCAAGCAGAAGTGGATGAGTTGAACATCTGAATTGAAACCACCTCAGAACGGTGAACGGACATGGTTTCTTATTCAAAATATTATGGACTCACTCCCCTCCATAAAACTTATAACTCTGTACTGGGAAAGTTTTAAGAAGAATTTCGCCTTACGTAGGACACCTATGTAGTTTTGTTTTCAGACATGTTACACGCAACTTTAGAGCTTTATACGGGGGTTTGTATATTTTCCTTCTGCAAAATTGTGACATGTAAAACGCAAAAGAAACAAAATATTTGCATTTGTAAAATGAGCGATTATTGTTGAAAAGTTTTACATTGGTATGCATACACTACAGACATGACAGTTGAGGCATGTATCGGTGAGCTGAGGCAGTCTGCCGGCCACTGTGGCCGAGCGCTTCTAGGCGCTTCAGTCCGGAACCGCGCTGCTGCTACGGTCGCAGATTCCAATCGTGCCACTGTGTGTGCTGTCCTTAGGATAGTTAGGTCTAAGTCGTTCTAAGCTTATAAGGGACTGATCACCTCAGATGTTAAGTCCCATAGTGCTCAGAGGCATGACATGTATCGTAATCAGTACAGAATGTTATAAATCCTTACGGAAACGGAGAAACAAATAAATTAAACAAGAGGAATAAACCTATCATTATTGTTCTGTTTAATTGGCTCTGTTGCTGAGACTAATAGTAAAGAGAAACTCCCTAATTACCTTAAATGTCGCAGCGTGCAACGAGGGTTCACGTTAGGTGTCAGGTTCTCGGCATGATTCCGAAGAGTATTTACTCCGAGACTGCAAATTAGGAGCCATAAATTGTGGAGTGGAAGACATACTCTCGTTTAATTTACCTAGCGCCGGCCCCCTAGCGCGCAGAGTAACAGCGGACTCCTCTGGTGTTTGCGCTATGAAAACTGTCGCGCCAGACCTCAGAGGCCTGCGGTGCTAATCCCAGCGGGACAGCGCTCCACCGCAGGTAATGAACACGAGCCGCGCTTAAGGCCGTGTGTAATTGGCCCGCGTGTTTGCCGTGGCCATGCAGCGCCTGCCGTAGGCCGCGCCCACAACGGGGGAAGGTGATGAGCGGAGACCGGCCCAGCAGCTGCTGTTATTTTAATCAGAGGCGGAATCCTTCTTACAGGTGCAATGTTCAACCGTTAGCGAGGTTACCTGATGTAATTTTAGGTAAAACTATGGAGCTTTGCGTTACACCCGAGTCATAAATAATCCAATGTTATTTATTTGCACTTCAACACGAGTCTATAATGTTACTTCGTACTCATCAGGAGGACTGAGGTGTGTACTGATTTCAAATCGCCTCACCAAGCTGTTGCGTTTGTTGTCCAATGTCCAACACATCATAAAAAAGTTACAGATATCACCATAAGCATCATGTACAAATCTGAATAGCAATCATCTGTTTCATATCTCAGTAATGCCTGTTAGAGATAAAGATTGGAAATAGAAAATTATCTACATGTTAATACAAAATGTAGTCTATATTCACTCCCGAAAAGGAAAAAGCACCAGGAAGAAATTATCTGAACGGGAAGGAACTCTGTAGGTAGATGTGATGTGCATGTACAGACAAACAAATATGGTCTCACTTTCAGAAAAAGGGGATGTTTTATTCAAGAGAAAGAGCTCCACAAACAGAAAAAGTCAGTAAGACGTCGGTGCACCTCTGGCCCTTATGGCAGCAGTTATTCGGCTTGTTATTGATTGAATGAGTTGTTGGATGTCCTTCTGAGGGACATCATACTAAATTCTGTCCAAATGGCGCATCTGGTCTTCCAAATGCCGATCCGGTTGGATGGTCCTGCACATAATGCTACAAACGTTCTTCACTGGGGAGAGATCTGGCAACCTGGCAAGCACACGTAGCGTTTGGCAAGCACTAGGACGAGCAGTAAAAACTTTCGACCTGTGCGGTCATTAACTTGCCATAAAGGGCAACAAAACGGGGCATAGAATATCTTCGACGTACCGCTGTGCTGTAAAGGTCCGCGGATAGCAACCTGATGGGGACTGCTTTGAAAAGCTGGTGTCGGGCCGTAAGGCGGGTGACTGTTGGTATCCCACCACTGTCTGAGGCGTCTCCATACAAGCCTTCACTGATCCTGGGGGTGCAATTCGAAGTAGGACTCATGTCTGAAGACGATTTCAATCCAGTTAAGTGAGATTCCAGGCCGAAGACGTGTCTGGGAAGCTCCGGACAGTGGTAGGATAGCGCCATACGACCCGACAACCTGAAGTTACGGTCTGGGGTGGCATTTCTTTCCATAACAGAAACCGTTTGGTTGTCATCCGCGGCACCCTTGTAGCGCAGCGGTACGTTGACGATATTCTACGTCCCGTTTTATCACTCTTCATTGGAAGCCATCCTGGGATTACGTTTCAGCAAAATAATGCCTGTCCCCCAATAGGCGAGAGTTTCTACTGGTTGTCTTAGATCTTGACAAACCTCACTTCGGCCAACATGGTCGGCGTATCTCACCCCATCTGAAAATATTTCGAGCATTATTGGCAGGGCCCTCTAACCAGCTCGGGATTTCCTCGATCTGATGCGCCAATTGGACAGAATTTGCCATGATAGTATTCATGAAGACATTCAACAAATCTATGAATCAATAATAAGCCGAATAACTGCTGCCATAAGGGCCAGAACAGGACAAACAAGTAATTGAGTTGCCCAATTTGTGAAGCTCTTTCTCTTGAATAATTAGTCATTTTTTCTCTAATTGTAACCATTTATTTGCCTGAACATGTACATCAGATCTATTGATTTCCGTATTTCCACCCCATTCAAATAATTCCTTCTTGGTGCGTCGTTTCTTTTTTTTTTTTTTTTGTCTTGCTATATAGATGGGGAGAGGAGGGGGAAGAGTTGTAGTTTTTTGTGACAGGTAAATCGTACACCAGAGAGCGTTAGTGCGTTACTGTCGTTCGTGTTTAGTGTAATCGCCAGACACGATAGGGTATATAAGGTGAGGGTGTTACCAGTGAACAGCGTCTAACGTTGAGTAATCACACTTCGGACTCTGAGATGCCATGTACTCAATGTCATTCCGTCCGCGCACAGGTTACTGACTGGCATGTAAATGCCTACAGTTGAAATTCTCTGCGACAGGTAGGGCGAACGCCTGAGTACATTCATGACGTTCGTCTGAAGTGGGAGTACCACGTCTCGTAGGGTTCGTGATGTTGAGTGATCACTGTGCAGGACAGGGATTGTCGTCTTATCGTTTCAGACAGCGTTATCAACATCTGACAGAGTTCGAAAGGAGCTCAAATGGTTCAAATGGCTCTAAGCACTATGGGACTTAACATCTGAGGTCATCAGTCCCCTAGACTTAGAAATACTTAAAGCTAACTAACTTAAGGACATCACACATATCCATGCCTGATGCAGGATTCAAACCTGCGACCGTAGCAGCCGCGTGGTTCCGTACCGAAGCGCCTAGAACCGCTCGACCACAGTGGCCGGCCTCGAAAGGAGCCTCATTGTGGGGTTCCATTTGGCCAGTTGGGTATCCAGATTTAGGGGGCATTCGGATGTGACAGTGACCAGATAATGGACTGCATGCGGACATGATGACAGGCATACATGTCGTCAAGGTTCCGGTCGGCCACGTCCGACCACTGCAATGCTGGATCGCCGTATCGTGAACCAAACACAGTCTAACCCCATCAAACCATCCTCGCCATCCACGAATAAGTAATGGACTTCCTGCAATATTCTGTCATCCCACATCATTGGGTGGAGAGTGACAGTGGTACGGCTAGGGAATTACTGATCCATCAGTAGGCCATTGTTAACATCACAAAACAAACGTCTGCGTTTGGAGCGGGCCGGTAACCAGGAAGCATGGACTACTAATGAAGGCATCGTATTGTATTCAGCAATGAACATCGGTTCTGCGGTACCCCAGACGACCATTGTGGGCGAGTATGACGGTGACCTGGGAAGAGGTCTCATTCTTCCTATGTTCGGGAGAGATACGGAGATGATACTCCTGGTCTCATGGTGTGAAGAGCCATCAAGTATGACTTCAGGTCACGGCTGATGGCGACTGAGGGAACTCTGAAGGCACAACAGACGTCACGAACAACGTGCGTCCTCACGTGTTACCATTTTACAGTATCGTAATGACATTTTCAACAGGACAATGTTCGTCCACACATACCACATGTCTCTATGAACTGTCTGCTTGATGTTGAGGTACTCCCGTCGCCAACAAGATCTTCGCTTCTTTCCACGATAGAACATGTTTGGGAGCAGCTTGGCAGTCAGCTCTGTCGCAGTACCATTACCTATCATATCACGGACCAACGATAGCAAAAAAATGGTTCAAATGGCTCTGAGCACTATACGACTTAACTTCTGAGGTCATCAGTCGCCTAGAACTTAGAACTAATTAAACCTAACTAACCAAAGGACATCACACACATCCAAGCCCGAGACAGGATTTGAACCTGCGAACTTAGCGGTCACGCGGTTACAGACTGAAGCGCCTAGAACCGCACGGCCAAACTGGCCCGCTTCTCGGCTCCAAACTGTAGCGCCTAGAACCGCACGGCCACTCTGATCGACACCAACGATAACAGTTGTCAGTGAGCTTGCGTTTAT
This sequence comes from Schistocerca gregaria, assembly GCF_023897955.1. Classification (NCBI taxonomy): domain Eukaryota; kingdom Metazoa; phylum Arthropoda; class Insecta; order Orthoptera; family Acrididae; genus Schistocerca; species Schistocerca gregaria. The sequence continues at coordinate 477,526,903 of NC_064923.1, forward strand.
GGCACCCTTGCTGCATGAGTGGCAGCATACTCGAGTTTACACAACCGAGGTCAACCTTGTAGGAACACATTTCTGCTGAGGCTGACGGAGACAAAAGCACCGCATAAGCTTCAGAAGCTGACGACCAACATTACATCCATTGCCTTTGGCATCTAGATAAGCGAACGGTTGGCAGATAGACCAAGGAAGTTCTCTACTGAAAACCGTCAGACGAGAAAATTCCGTGGCTACGAAAGTGTGTAGACGACCTTAGGAGGCATAGATGAAGGATATAGTTTCGTATAGCCGAAGAACTTTATGAATGAAAGAAGTACAGAGATCTTTAGCGAGGAATATATTGTTCACATTCAAGTGACTGAATAGTTACACAAATTCAACGCAGTCCGGTTTTCGTAAACGCCATAGCACAAATGGTACACTAATTGAGATAACTAACGACATAAAATATGTCACAGACGGGCGCAATATTTGCGCAGCTGGACCTCAGCAAAGCATTTAATACCGTTGACTGCGACATACTGCTCAGAAAAAAAGAGACAGCTAAGATTTTCAAATTGTGTGTTGAATTGGTTTGAAATCTACTTGCGAAACAGAGTGCAGCGTGTTGATAGTGAGGATGAAAAATCACCAATGACGGATGTTTCCTCAAGTGTGCAACAGGGGTAAGTTCTGGGCTCACAATGGTTCGCTTTGTATGACGATGACATTTCGTGAATAGGCTGTTTAGGTTTTTATGTTGGTAACGCCACGTAGCGCTCTGTATGAACATCACTGACTATGCTGTGTGCAGACTGTGGCTGGTTGGCATTGTTGAATATTCGCTTGTGTAGTGTTGGGCAGTTGGATGGGAACTGCGCGTAGCGTTGCAGAGTTGGTGAGCCGCCAGCAGTGGTGGATGTGGTGAGAGAGAGATGCCAGAGTTTTGAGAGGTTACTATAAGCGGACGATCTGGACGTGTGTCCGCCACAAAAAGGAAATTTGTAAAGGTGGATGTAATGAATTGATATATATATATATATATATATATATATATATATATATATATATATATATATATATATATATTCATTTGTTAACTATGCCTAACAGTAGTTCGTGCCTTAAGTAGTTAGAATCTTTTATTTAGCTGGCAGTATTGGCGCTCGCTGTATTGCAATAGTTCGAGTAACGAAGATTTTTGTGAGGTAAGTGATTCATGAAAGGTATATGTTATTGTTAGTCAGGGCCATTCTTTTGTAGGGATTTTTGAAAGTCAGATTGCGTTGCGCTAGAAAACTATTGTGTGTCAGTTTAGTGATGATCAGAGTAAGTGAAGAGAGAAATCTGAGTTCGTTCAGTTTTGCTCCGCTGTTTGGAAATCAAACGTAGAAGTTTACAAGCACAGTCATTCATAATTTTCTAAGGAGACGTCGCAATTTCATCGGCCGCGTCCTCCTGCAAATATTATTTCTATATCGATGGTTTCCCGCTTCGCTAGAGATATCAATACTGCCTTTTACCACATGAATGACGATCTGTCTTCTCTGGTCAGATTGGTGCAAAACAATTAGTTTTAGTATACCATCAGAAATCAATTAGTTCTAAATACTATGAATAATTTCCTCCCTAATCTTCTAGATGACACCTCAATAACGTATCAACAAAAACGGTGAAGAACTTGGACATAACTTTGGATGAGGACCCAAAACTACGTGATGGAACATCGTCACTAGGTGCCAAGTGATGAAATTCGTAGTGAAACTATCAATTTCAACAACACCAGTACGGTATTTGTTCTATGGTAACTCCACTGTGTTTCTTTATAGTTCTAGATAATTACTTTTTATGTGTAATAAAGACATTGTTGTTATTTGTGATCATATGAGCCCGTAGACTGTCAGGAATACTCCTGTATCTATAGACTTTTTATTCTCTTCCTTGTGGTGACCATTGGATAATCAGAATATTATATCACAAGAACACATTATAAGAAATTAGTGTATATATACTACTCGTGACATTTTGCCGTCAATTCTCCGAAAGAAATCTGTACAGCTGGCATTACAAGAGAGAGGTGAATGCGTCCCATCTTGATAGCAGATTCTTTCGCAGTACTAGAATTAATGTTTCGTCAAACTGAATTATAGCTACTAGAGCATATTTACCAGTTTATACATTGATCGATATGTATCCCATTGTCTAGCTGGTTTGATTTCTCCGACTCTAATGGCATTATTTCGTCGGCTGACTTGTCACCTTCTTCTGGATATTAATTGCGCTCGTTACGTAGATTTCAACAAGTTAATCCAACAAGCTGGGAAAATTTAGGAACGAAAGCGTTAGCAAGGACTTACTCAGATTCAGTATGAAACATCTAGGAAACAGTGTTCCAACCAATGGCAGAAGAGTTCCCAGTAACAGTAAACACAGTCAAAAGTAACATGCCAACCATTTTCACGTTTCTGGTTGATTGGCTGATTTGGGGGAGGAACATGAACCACTAAAAAGTGTTATGAAAGAAAATAGAAGTACTTAAATGTGTAATTGCTAGATGTTAAAAATTGCAGCGAGAGGTGAAGTGCGAAATGATACGATACACGAGATTATTAATGTTATATTTTGTGCTAAAACATGAAGCTTTCGCCACAGGAAACTTGATACCGGAAGGAGCAGTAGAGGTAGAAAACATGTAGCGGTAAACAATAAATATTGTCCACGGTATTCATTGCACGAGGTATAGCGAGATGAAAATATTGGGACAAGACAGGAAGACATTGACAACACTGTCAAACCAGTTGCGAGGAATTGAGAAAGCTAAAATATCCGTTACCTTTTACTCTTAGATATAATACTGTATTAGAAAATGAGCGCAGAGGCTGCAGCAATGACCGGAGGAAATCTGCTCCTGTCAGTAGGCGAAGTGGTTCAAACAAATCACACTGGCGGCTGCACTCTCTTCCTCCGCAACAAGTCCGCAGGAACCTCGCTACATACATCCGCCAGGGAAACTTCCTTCTGCGTGGGGCAACTTTCCATCCGGTTATCCATTTCACGCCTTAATGCGTCTGTCACCCCCTCCTGCACGGCTGCTCTGCTGGCTCTGGGAAGTGGTTTCCATTCTGAAAGGCATTTCCCCGCAATAGGCAAGAACCTGGTTCCATGACTTCCCTCTGATTCAGCCTTTCCCCAGTCGCCGAAGACAAAGTAATTGCTATGTAGTGGTAACGTCTTGCCTATTTACTTCATGTGTCTGGGACACCAGCTGCACTACACATTTCCAGTAATCAGCAACATGGATGGCCTATTTGGAGAGCTGGGTTAAAGATGTACACAAACAACGTTCTGGACGACCTGTAACAGTAACGAGTCCAGCTAACTCCCGTCATGTGTTACAATTCACTCGCTCACCACAGACGTCTGTGATACAGTGTGCCCGTGAAACTGGATTGAGTCTCTCAAGTGGTCAGTGAATTTTAAAGACAGCAAAGTGGAAGTGTTACATACCACGATTGTTACACGCAATTAACGAGGACGACGCAGATCGTAGAATTGAGTACTGTGAGTGGTTTAATAACACGGTGCGCAACGATGAAGAGTTTGCAGAGATGACTGTGTGATGTGATGAGGCACAGTTCAAACTAAGTGGTACAGTAAATCGCCACAATTGCATCTACTGGGCCGCAGAAAATCCGAACGTCCGTGTGGACAAAGCCGTGAAATTTTCCAGGAGTAAATGTGTGGCGTGGGCTTGTCTTATCGGGGCTCGTTTGGGCCATTCTTCTTTGACGGCACAGTTACCGGTGGGACATATTACCTGCCATCCGAGACTTGTATGGAGACAGAAGAACAAGTGGTGCCCCAGCCCACTACCCAAATCGTGTTAGAGCGTATCTCGACGAAAATCTACCAAAAGATGGATAGGCCGTAGAGGTGTTGTGGAGTATCCACCACGTTCCCCAAACCTGACTCGTCTGAACTTTTACCTGTGGGGAACACTGTAAGTAGGATGTTTAGGATTTTGTATTGGTAACGCCGCCGCCACGTAGCGCTCTGTATAAAAATCACGGGCTGTGCCGTGCGCAGTCTGTGTTTAGTTTGCATTGTTGTCTGCCATTGTAGTGTTGGGCAGCGGCAGCTGGATGCTAACAGCGCGTAGCGTTGCGCAGTTGGTGAGACGCCAGCAGTTGTGGACGTGGGGAGAGAGATGGAGGAGTTTTGAAATTTGTAAGAATTGGTGTCATGAACTGCTATATATATTATGACTAGTGAGGTAAATACATTGTTTGTTCTCTATTAAAATCTTTCATTTGCTATGCCTGTCAGTAGTTAGTGCCTTCAGTAGTTTGAATCTTTTATTTAGCTGGCAGTAGTGGCGCTCGCTGTATTGCAGTAGCTTGAGTAACGAAGATTTTTGTGAGGTAAGTGATTTGTGAAACGTATAGGTTAATGCTAGTCAGGGCCATTCTTTCGTAGGGATTTTTGGAAGTCAGATTGCGTTGCGCTAAAGATATTGTGTGTCAGTTTAAGCACAGTCTTGTATAATTTTTCAAAGGGGACGTTTCATATAGACCAGTCGTGTATAAATTGTTCTAAGGGGACGTTTCAACACAAATGGAAGTCGTTTATCGACAAAAGCCACGCACATTGGATGACCTTCTAGAATCCGTCGTACATTCGTGTGCAAACAGCCAACTGGACACGTTGCAGTCAGTAGTTCGTGCTGCATTTCGTCGGCATCGTTTGTGTGTGGATGTTAATGGTGGCATTTCGAACACGTACGGTGATATCTAAGTTGGACTTTAAGCTACACTTTCACCAAAAATGAGACAAATCCGTCAATTAGTTTGCAAGATATGGACTTATAAGCAGTGGATACGTTTTTTTGGACCCCTCTGTATATCTCTATCAAGAAACAAGATCTTACATAAATGAAGTACACGCGAAATAAAAACTTCCCCATGTGTACCTCCGTGGTCTCAATGGCAGATGAATTACTACCAAGTGTAGACAATGACGCCAACGGCCTTGCCGCATTGGTAACACCGGTTCTCGTCAGATCACCGAAGTCAAGCGCTGTCAGGCACGCCTAGCACTTGCGTGTGTTACCGTCCGGTCCGCACTGCGCCGTTGGCAAGCGGGGTGCACTCAGCCCTAGCGAGGCAAACTGAGGAGCTACTTGACTGAGAAGTAGCGGCTCCGGCCACGGAAACCAGCAACGGCCTGGAGAGCGGAGTGCTGACCACATGCCGGCCATTATCCACATCCAGTGACGCGTACAGATGAGGATGACACGGCGGTCGGTCAGTGCCGATAGTTCCTGGGAACGGGAAACGGTCGGTCTCGTTCCCGCAATGGCACGTCGGCCGGTCTCGTTCCAGCCTCGGTCCCGTTCCCGTCTGTGTCGGTCTCGGTCTCGCTCGGCCGGACTCGTCCTTTTGAACCCTGAACTTCTGGTTCTTTTCGTATTCTATTTAGCGTCGACGACCGGGAATTAAAACGTATTTTACAATTACGTAGACTCCATAAAAATTACATGGTATGTAACAAATGTCTCTTTTCAGGTAACAAAACGGCGTACCGGCTCACTTCATTATTTCGATAAACAGCAGAAGAAATACTTGTAAAAAGGCGGATTTTTTGTTATTACACATGCAAAGGGCGTCAGAACGGCACACACGAGTGGCCATTTTCCGTCTTTTTTTGATCCAAGGTAAAAGAGCATGTTCATTGTTATGGAAGGCAGACCGACATAACAAACGAATGAAGACCGCGCTTCGTAATCGAGTCTATGGTGCTACATTTTGTAAAGAGAATACGATAACTCCTACAATATCATTTCAGGGGCACAGGAAAAATCTGCCCCGAGTATTAGACTGCTGCTCATTGTCGCTTACCAATCGTCATGTATTGTTTCGAAGTTGTTTGCATTAGCATATTTGTTATTTCTTCACTGCCTAATAATTATATGTTTATCTATTCTGCTCGCAGCGGTCAACAAATCGTGCGTAATTGGCGAGCAGTCTGTACTCGGAGTCGGTTTTTCGTGCGCCACCCTATATTATTTCACTGCTGTGAGCCACGTAACGCTACAGTTGCCTAAACGAGATGTTTTGCAGAATCACGAAAATTAAAAGAAATGGTTCAAATGGCTTTGAGCACTGTGGGACTTAACTTATGAGGTCATCAGTCCCCTAGAACTTAGAACTACTTAAACCTAATTAACCTAAGGACATTACACACATCCATGCCCGAGGCAGGATTCGAATCTGCGACCGTAGCGGTCGCACGCTTCTAGACTGTGGCGCCTAGAAGCAAGTGTGTGATAATTCTGTTATGAATAAAAACTCTGTGCTCCAGGGGGGAGGCAAGTGCTCCCTCTTGGCGCCTTCCATCTTCAGTCACCTATGCTTTTAATTTTCAATTTTTCATAAGCAGCATAAACCAAGCACAATGAACAGTGTACGAGTAAAAATGAACGGTTCCCAAAAAAGAGCGATCACCAGTGATCTAGTTCTCAAAAATGAACAACTTTGCCCATATCTACTCAGCACTTCGAGAATCTAAAAAGAAAGAAAAAAGGATGAGAAATCTTAGTGCCATTAAGAAATATCGTAAACATGGTGTTACATGGAAGTGCCTATAATGCATGCTTAAAAACCTGTTTATAAAAAGGGAAATGCAACTTCGCCAAATAATTACCGACTCATCTCACGTATACCCACTTTACCTCAGATAAAGTAGTATTGTATGCAATAACAGCTTAGTAAGCATTTTGAACACACTAACGCACTTACTGCTGCAAAGTATGGCTTGAGGCTGGGACCCCTACTGTTCTAGCAGTCGACGACAGCATTATATCAAACGTGCATGACTGTTCTTCGAGTAAAATAGTTTGTTCGACAACATTATTTGACCTGAGTAAGCCTTCAACACAGCCTCCTATAACACATTATTAAACAGCTACACCACTATGGGATATGATACAACGATCTTGGTTTACTGGCGTCCTACCCGTCAGGAGCCGTTTGTGCGTGTAGGTAATCAAAAATCAGATTGTTTACGAGCCACAAAAGGTTTCAGTTCTTGGACCCTTTTATTTGTTATTTATATCAATGATTTTTCCCGCAGCATTGCCTAATGAAACAGTGCCTCGAGCAGCCAGGAGGAAGTACAGCTTAAAGTAAGATCAGCGGTATACATAAGCACTACATGGTAGAAGACAAATGCAATGCTGGTAAATGATACTAAGACTGAAGACATATTGTTTGGTTTCAATGCACCGAAACAGGGCAGTAAGGTAGTAAAACTTCTTGATTTTCGTATGGTCGAAAAACGTATGTGAGTTTCATATAGGTAGCTTAGGCAACAGACTCTCTTTGGAAGTATAACTGTTACACAAACTGAGAAGCCATACCAGCAAAACGCTCTTACTATATACATAATTTTTATTCTTCCATTTAACCTGACCTACAGAATTTTGCTTTGAGGAAATTCCAGTGGTGCAAAAATAAGCCGGCCGGTGTGGCCGTGCGGTTCTAGGCGCTGCAGTCCAGAACCGCGTGACCGCTACGGTCGCAGGTTCGAATCCTGCCTCGGGCACGGATGTGTGTGCTGTCCTTAGGTTAGTTAGGTTTAAGTAGTTCTAAGTTTTAGGGGACTGATGACCACAGATGTTAAGTCCCATAGTGCTCACAGCCATTTGAGTCATTCTTGCAAAAATAATGTTTAAATGGCAAAAAAGTTGGTTAGAAGTATTCTGGGACTTGCACCACAAGAATACTGTGGAAATTACTTAAACAAAGTTACTGCCCTATTATGACAATACCTAGTTTACATGTTTGTAGTTGCCTGATATATAAAGAATAAATCATTTAGATTTTACTACTCAGTACAACAATATGACACAAGAAATGTACATGCAGTTGATATGTCATATATCAAACTGGAAAGATCCATCACATTTATGAGCATCTTGGCAACAAGTTGGATAACGCTCTCTCACAAAGTGCCCATACAGTGTGTCAGAATAAATTCGGAAAAAGACTGGAAAATGGGTTGAAAGTAAAGAACACTAAGCAGTAAATGAATTTCAAAACAGGATTATACATCCACTCTGATGATGGCTGCACAAACTGCGATACAGACACGTACAACGCAGTAACTAATACAGCGATAAAGAAAACTGTATTGCACCAAATTAATTTGGGAAATAAACTGTAATTAAGAGTAAACGAGTACCTACAACACATTAGACAATTGTGGAGCAGGATAAGCAACACATCCAAGCTCATTGCCTTGTTTACAATTTTTTTCGTGAAGGTAGTGTGAAACTGAATGTAACAAAATACCATCTCCAAATGCAATAAGAATTCTGCAATGCCGGTATTGTTTCATCTGCTTACGTTATTTTTTCACGATAAGCACAACATAATCCAGTTTCAACTCATCTCCACATGTAGTTCCGTTTTATCACCAGATGATGAGCCTATGCAATATTCTGACTGAAACTTAGTTAACCAAATAAATAACATTAGAAGTAAAAATTCCTCTGTAAAAACAGGTACAAACTATTCCATGCTTTACAAATGTAGTTTCCAATGTCGTCATTATAATTAGCTGATAGCGATTCTTAAAAATTGGAAAAAGTTTATCCGTTTAACTAGGAGGGTAGATATACTTTCGCAGTATAATTATAATAACACTGTCTCTCTAAAAGACCTAGTGCAAATAATACAACTGGACAACATTATGGTGACTTGCGTGTCCCTGTCTGCCACAGTAAAACCGCCGGCGAAAAACCACCTACAGTTTAACGTGGAATCCCAACCAAGCGTCTTTCTTGACGAACCTTCACTTCATAGAGAGGAGGCTAGGTTAATCGGGTAACTATCAGTGGTTTCTGAATGAAACCATGGTTTCATTAATTTTTCAAAGTAAATTTGAGTCTGTACCAGAGGTTTTATGAGTGATTTCGAAATGAAGCCACTTAGGCTGTACGTACATTTGATACAAAATTTATTAAATTTTAGACCCATTTTTTCTTGTTATTCAGGGCTATAATTTGTTTAGGCATTACGAGTAAATGGAAGTTTAGAGATACGGAACTGTGTCGAGTAAAATTGCGAATTTTCGTATCACAAAGCAATTATCCGAATGGGATGGAAATCGCTAGATGTGATGTACATGTATTGCCAAACAAATAATAGCAGTTTCAGAAAAATTGGATGATTTATTCAAGAGGAAGAGCTTCGGGAATTGAGCAAGTCAGTAACGTGTTAGTCCTCCTCTGGCCCTTACACAAGCAGTTATTCGGTTTGGGATTGACTGACATAGTTTTTGGATGTCCTCCTGAAGGATATTCTGCCAAATTCTATCCAACTGGTGGGTTAGATCGTCAAAATCCGGAGCTGGTTAGTGGGCCCTGCCCATGATGCTCCAAACGTTCTCTGTTGGGTTGAGATCCGACTATCTTGCTGGCCAATATAGGTTTGGCAGTCATGATGACTTATCTTGCTGAAATGTAAGCCAAGGATGGCTTTCCATTAAAGTGAACAAAATATCGTCGACGTACCTCTGAGCTGCAAGGATGCCATAGATGACAAGCAGAGTTGTCCTGCTATCAAATGAAATCGGCTCCAAACCATTACACCTGGTTGTCGGACAGTATGGTGTTCGACAACCATGAGTCCGGTCTGTATCCAGATAAGTCTTCTTTAGGCACCAGTGTTCACTGAACATAATTTTGCTCCAGTCAATGAGATTTCAGGCCGAATGTGCCCGACACCACTGCAGATGGGGTAGTCGATGTATAGAGGGTGTGTTAGTCGGTGCAGAGGATGTTGTGAGCTCAGCCTCCTTTCAATAAGTCGCGTAATAATGGTCCTTGTAGTCACTGAAGCACCAGTTGCATGGCGGTTCGATGATAATGATGAAGCCGGGCTATGAGGCCTGCCTGACGATTGTTCGGTCCTCTCGTTCTGTCATCTTCGATGACAACCGCTTCCTTCTTGAAACTGTCTTCGGCCGTGGTTCATCCATTCCTACCAAATCGTCGAATAGTGGCCTCGCTCCTGTTCGAATGCAGAGCGATTCGCCGATAACTCCAATCGGCTTCTTTGAGCCAACAACGCACCCTCTCTCAAATGCTGACATCTGCAAATATTGTTCTCACGTCTGTCAGTGGTGCATTGCTACTGTCCAACTGTGCACATGGAATGATACTCGCAAAAACTTTACGCCCTAGTATCGACATATCTCTTGTTTACTATCCTTGCCAGCTGCACGGTGAAATTTCATTGCAGCGTCACAAAAAAAGTTCAAATGGCTCTGAGCACTATGGGACTTCAATAACGTCTAAGGTCATCAGTCCCCTAGAACTTAGAACTACTTAACTAACTTAAGAACAGCACACATCCACGCCCCTGGCAGGATTCGAACCTGCGATCATAGCGGTCGCGCGGTTCCGCACTGTAGCGCCTAGAACCGCTCGGCCTCCTAGGCCGGCGCAGCGTCACACATCGGTCGCCAAAGTTTATAATTTTGCATTTTCCGTCGCTACCTGTATGAATATCAATTTGTGAGCAATTCGCGTAACTCGTTCTTTTTCCTTTGCTCTATCATATGACATGATGCCCCAGTGGCTGCAAAGTGAAAACAATCTTCCCAACACAATTCAGTCTTCACTTTTTGCCAAGTTCTTCTCGTTTTCGTCGCTTACTGTGTCAATAGAGGTTAATTATCTGAAAATTTTTAAAATCATATGCTCTTCAATGTTAGTGGCACTACAAGGGTTAAAGAAATGCTAAAAATTACGTCGCCCAACTCGAATTCAAACCTACGACGTTTTAATATTCAGGCATGCGCTTTTCCACTTCACAACAAGTTCGACACTTCAGAGGTACAGCCTATTACCATTACCAGCAGCTGAACAACGAGTACGACATTTTTTGCATAATGTATTAGTCGAAACTGGTGTGTGGTATGGTCTCAGATCTTTTTTCATAACGTGTTCGTGAAGTCACGCAGCCGGCCGGGGAGCCGAGTGGTTCTAGGTGCTTCAGTCTGGGACCGCGCAACCGCTACCGTCGCAGGTTCGAATCCTGCCTCGGGCATGGATGGGTGTGGTGTCCTTAGGTTAGTTAGGTTTAAGTAGTTCTAAGTTCTAGGGGACTGATGACCTCGCCTGTTAAGTCCCACAGTGCTCAGAACCATTTGAAGTCACGCAGTGAACATCTGCGAACGAACGCAGTTTGCTGCGCTCTGACAGTGGCGGCGTGAACACTCGAGAAGTTTGGCCACCCCTGCAGAGGTGAAGAGAGAGCGACTCTAATCTGCGGAGGCAAGGCTTGTGACAGGACGACAAAGCCGTGAATACCGAGAGCGGCAGATGTTATGTACTGGACAACAACAGCACCAACAAAGGAGGCGGCTTTCCGCGTGGGGAAGACGGCGCGGAGCGAGGAAGAAAGAGACGGGGCTGGCGTCAAATGAAAGGTGGGTTGCGCTCTTTGCAGGCGAGCCGCCTTGAAAGGCAGGTGACGTCTGTGGGGCCCCGCTAAATGCGGCGAACCGCCGTGCTGATGCCGCGCCGAGAGAAACAAAGCACGAGCCAGGCCAATGATACAGCCAGGAGGACCTAATTCCAGCATTCAGGCCACCCACTCTATGGAGCTTCACGAACCAGGCGGGCGATCGGCACCACATCGTAAGTAACACTATTCGGGGACCAACAAACCTTGGAGAGTGATAGATGTCACGCTGAGGACAATATTCTGCTAAAAGACATACTGAAATCTGAACCAATTGCCCTCATCCACCCCATCGACCAAGTCCTCCACCCAAACAATTCTTTACGACCCATAAACGCAAACTAAGATATAATCAGTTTCTGAACCATAGTTTTTCAAACCATCCATCCCTTTAAGCAGCTCATGTCTCCCAAAAGATTACACCAACTGCCAGATCCGAGTTCAACGTTTAGCTGTCGGTAGACAGACCGTGCTGTCGAACGTTACGGTACGTGGGTCCCCAACGTGGTATACGCGATCGAACCGCACTCCAGCGGCAGTTTCTAGTTCGTAAATCACACTGTTTACTCAACGGGCGAGCGTAAAAGTCCCACGTTAGCTCCATTAAAACGCACATGTCCAACAATAAGGACACAGGCTTATAAAAGCAGTGGATCTTCAGTGTGTCGCTGCCTTCACATAGCATACTCTCTTAAAACGCAAGTTACAATAATTTGCCACGAATATCGTGTTTCTCATTATTTTATTGGAACGAATCACACAGCTAACAACGGGTTTTCCAATGATTCTCAATTTGCTGGTGCTCAGAAACAGCATATATACATATAGACTTGAAATGAATGCCAATATGACGCCTCACAACTCTGTACTGAAGGGAGGCGGCATGCTTGTGGCGTAGGTGGCGTTGTGCCATCTCACTGGTCAACGCTCAGACGCAAGCTCAGAATATCTGACATGCCAGATATTGCTCTGCACGTTCGGAAAGACTCCCGAGCGTGCTATTCCACGCTATGACGTCAGAAACTCGGCACGCTCAACGCTCAACGTTCGGATGCATGGTCCGTGTGCCGACGGCTTTAGTGTCACAGCCACACAGAGCCAGGTCCACCGTCATACCACTTACTCTCGTCTAGGTGATCTTGTCTGATTACACGCCAATCCTAGGACAACAAATTTGCATTATAAGCATAACCTGATCGTGACTCATTACCTCGACCCTCGGAATAAAACCTTATAAATTCCCATCTCCAACTCCATACGGGAGTTCCCCATCCACGCCCCAGTTTCAACACTTTTGACCCCATTTCACAAACTTGGAAATGTGGAGATTATCATGGAGCTTTCAAACATCGTCCTCCAGCTGATATACAAAAGCAGCAACGTTACCAACATCCAGATTATCATCAACACCACAATGGTCTCCAGCCAAATAGTCACCGCATCATCTAAATCGTCTGCTTTTAGTTACGCCAGCTATGCAAATGCATAATTTATAATTTTAACGTTTTGAGAAATATTGCAAACTCATTGCCTTTAGTAGTGGTAGAATTTTTCTTCGTATTATCTGTTCCACGCCTAGTGAATCATCTTCAGATGGTGCACAGCTCTCACTGATTGTTTACAGCGTTGTGGGGGGTCTCGCAAGAGAGAAAAAAATCGAAGCAAGAAATCGCCGAATAAGGTGAGGTATATGGAATTACTTACATCATAAGGTTGACATGTTACCTACATACACTCCTGGAAATTGAAATAAGAACACCGTGAATTCATTGTCCCAGGAAGGGGAAACTTTATTGACACATTCCTGGGGTCATATACATCACATGATCACACTGACAGAACCACAGGCACATAGACACAGGCAACAGAGCATGCACAATGTCGGCACTAGTACAGTGTATATCCACCTTTCGCAGCAATGCAGGCTGCTATTCTCCCATGGAGACGATCGTAGAGATGCTGGATGTAGTCCTGTGGAACGGCTTGCCATGCCATTTCCACCTGGCGCCTCAGTTGGACCAGCGTTCGTGCTGGACGTGCAGACCGCGTGAGACGACGCTTCATCCAGTCCCAAACATGCTCAATGGGGGATAGATCCGGAGATCTTGCTGGGCAGGGTAGTTGACTTACACCTTCTAGAGCACGTTGGGTGGCACGGGATACATGCGGACGTGCATTGTCCTGTGGGAACAGCAAGTTCCCATGCCGGTCTAGGAATGGTAGAACGATGGGTTCGATGACGGTTTGGATGTACCGTGCACTATTCAGTGTCCCCTCGACGATCACCAGAGGTGTACGGCCAGTGTAGGAGATCGCTCCCCACACCATGATTCCGGGTGTTGGCCCTGTGTGCCTCGGTCGTATGCAGTCCTGATTGTGGCGCTCACCTGCACGGCGCCAAACACGCATACGACCATCATTGGCACCAAGGCAGAAGCGACTCTCATCGCTGAAGACGACACGTCTCCATTCGTCCCTCCATTCACGCCTGTCACGACACCACTGTAGGCGGGCTGCACGATGTTGGGGCGTGAGCGGAAGACGATTTAACGGTGTGCGGGACCGTAGCCCAGCTTCATGGAGACGGTTGCGAATGGTCCTCGCCGATACCCCAGGAGCAACAGTGTCCCTAATTTGCTGGGAAGAGGCGGTGCGGTCCCCTACGGCCCTGCGTAGGATCCTACGGTCTTGGCGTGCATCCGTGCGTCGCTGCGGTCCGATCCCAGGTCGACGGGCACGTGCACCTTCCGCCGATCACTGGCGATAACATCGATGTACTGTGGAGACCTCACGCCCCACGTGTTGAGCAATTCGGCGGTACGTCCACCCGGCCTCCCGCATGCCCACTATACGCCCTCGCTCAAAGTCCGTCAACTGCACATACAGTTCACGTCCACGCTGTCGCGGCATGTTACCAGTGTTAAAGACTGCGATGGAGTTCCGTATGCCACGGCAAACTGGCTGACACTGACGGCGGCAGTGCACAAATGCTGTGCAGCTAGCGCCATTCGACGGCCAACACCGCGGTTCCTGGTGTGTCCGCTGTGCCGTGCGTGTGTTCATTGCTTGTACAGCCCTCTCGCAGTGTCCGGAGCAAGTATGGTGGGTCTGACACACCGGTGTCAATGTGTTCTTTTTTCCATTTCCAGGAGTGTAGATAGCCCCGCGAGTTAAGATAATGCGCAGAATAGGGTGTCCGGTCGACTCGTAGTCGGAGGGCCAATCGTGAGGATAGTGTTGGTGGTATGGGTTGGAGCAGCCGGTGTAGGGGAAGTGCCAAGCGCTGGGGGGGAAGTGCCCTCTAAATTGAAGCGTATGCTCATAAAAAATGGCTCTGAGCACTATGAGAGCTAACATATATAGTCATCAGTCACCTAGAACTTAGAACTACTTGAAACTTACTACCATAAAGACATCACAAAACACCCAGTCATCACGAGGCAGAGAAAATCCCTGACTCCGCCGGGAATCGAACCCGGGAACCCGGGCGTGGTAAACGAGAACGCTACCGCACGACCACGAGCTGCGAACGTATGCTCATATTTTTGTAAATATAAACTGGAATCTCACCACGCCCACACTTACATGATGACCACCCAAGAAGATCTACTGTGCAGCAAAAGCAGCGATTTATTTTCGTCTGACTTGTTAACCATTTGTAACTTTCAGAGTAGCGTCATGGGTTGCGAATTTTGAGTAAAACCTATATTTCTTATCTCTTGCTGCCGTATTAAAATTCGGTTCTTTTATCAAAATATGACAGAGTTTACACAATGTCACCTTCGTAACAAGTTGTACTGACGCAATTGCTATATAATTCTGAAGCAGCGGTTTATTAGTTTATTAAGTAAGGAAATGAGGAGAAGAAAAGTCAATAGTTTATGACAAAGCTGATCTTCGACACAGAAATAAACGTGTAACGTCTTCACTTATCTTGTTTCGAAACCCACAGCATTTCTCGTTTCACTAGCTATCGATGGCTCTTAAAAATTTCATTCCTTCGTCGAAAAAGTCTGTAGCTAATGAAATAACACGGTATACGGGGTGGTCCATTGATAGTAACCGGGCCAAATATCTCACGAAATAAGCATCAAACAAGAAAATTACAAAGAACGAAACTCGTCTAGCTTGAAGGGAGAAACCAGATGGCGCTATGGTTGGCCCGCTAGATGGCGCTGCCGTAGGTGAAACGGATATCGACTGCGTTTTTTTAAAAATAGAAAGCCCTATTTCCTATTACTTATTCATGTAGTACGTAAAGAAATAGGAATGTGTTAGTTGGACCATTTCTTTCGTTTTGTGATAGATGGCGCTGTAATAGTCACAAACGTAGAAGTACGTGGTATTGCGTAACTTCCGCCTGTGCGGACGGTATTTGCTTCGTCATACATTACACGTGTTGAAATGGTCCGTTTACCAATTGCGGAAAAGGTCGATATTGTGTTGATGTATGGCTATTGTGATGAAAAATGATGATGCCCAAGTAAGTGTTTTACCTACTGTCGCGGCTAATCTGCACATCAGTAGCAGACAAATTGCGCGAGTATCGGGACTCTAAAAAAAGTCGGTGTTGAGAATGCTACATCAACATCGATTGCACCCGTACCATATTTCTATGCAGCAGGAATTGCATGACGACGACTCTGAACGTCGTGTACAGTTCTGCCACTGGGCACAAGAGAAATTACGGGACGATGACAGATTTTTTGCACGAGTTCTATTTAGCGACGAAGCGTCACTCACCAACAGCGGTAACGTAAACCGGCCTAATATGCACTACTGGGCAACGGAAAATCCACGATGGTTGCGATAAGTGGAACATCAGCGACCTTGGCGGGTTAATGTATGGTGCGTCATTGTGGGATGAAGGATAATTGGCCCCCATTTTATCGATGGAAATTTAAATGGTGCAATTTATGCTCATTTCCTACGTAATGTTTTACCGATATTACTAAATGATGTTTCACAGCATGACAGAATGGCGATGTACTTCCAACAAGATGGATGTCCGGCACATAGCTCGCATTGCGGTGGAAGCGGTATTTAAAAGCGTATTTCACGATAGGTGGATTGGTCGTCGAAGCAACATACCATGCATGGCCCGCACGTTCACCGGATATGACGTCCTCGGATTTCTTTCTGTGGGGAAAGTTGAAAGATATTTGCTATCGTGATCCACCGACAACGCCTGACAACATGCGTCAGTGCACTGTCAATGCATGTGCGAACATTACGGAAGGCGAACTACTCACTGTTGAGAGGAATGTCGTTACACGCATTGCCAAATGCATTGAGGTTGACGCACATCATTTTGTTCATTATTGCATTAATGTGGTATTTACAGGTAACCACGCTGTAACAGCAAGCGCTCTCAGAAATGAAAACTTCACATAGGTACATGTATCACATTGGAACAACCGAAATAAAATGTTCAACGTACCTACGTTCTGTATTTTAATTTAAAAAACCTACCTGTTACCAACTGTTCGTCTAAAATTGAGAGCCATATGTTTGTGACTATTAGAGCGCCATCTATCACGAAGCGGAAAAAAGTGGTCCAACTAAAACATTTATATTTCTTTACGTACTATACGAATATGTAACAAAAATTGGGGTTCGCATTTTTTTTTTTAAAAGCAGTTCATATCCGTTTGACCTATGGCAGCGCCATCTAGCGGGCCCACCAAATGCGCATCTGGTTTCCCCCTTCAAGCTAGGCTAGTTTCGTTCCTTGTAGTTTTTTCGTTTGACACTTATTTCGTGAGCTATTTGGCCCGGTCACGATCAATGGACCACCCTGTATAATGAAGTTTCGCATAACAACCATAACACTCTCCTCTTTGTGTGCCGTCACATCGCAAAATCTCGTGTCGATATCTCAAACTGTTCGAGACAGAAGGAATGTTATGGATATTTCATTCTTGCTTTATCACTGACGCCCGCGATCGCAGATGAGTGCACTACACAAGAACAATTTTCTCGAGATTGGTGACTTCCACGCACGTCTAAAGAAAAATTGAGTACATTAGCTAAATGTCACATGCAGTAACACATTGGTAACACGCACTAAATGCCAAACCATAGCGACCCTCGCTTTCCTTTGCAAACGTTTCCCAGTTTTCTGCAGTGTCTTACTTAAATACTAATATAACAATAGCTGTAACCATTAATGAAATGATGAGCACGTCATCATGAAGCTGACACAGAAAGTTATAAGCAACGCATTAGTGAGTTTTTTTTCTGTTGTTGCTGAAAATCGTTTGAGAAAGTTTACAGGTCGTGCACCTCGATTAAGTGATCGCAGTGCTTCGCTTATCGGACGAAAGCGGACAATCTTGGCCTCCACTATCGCACAAACGAATAAACTCGCCCAACGCTCTGGACTAAAATTGGTGGCACACCGGCCACGGTATCCTGGGCTGACAAGCGCGCCGCTTCCGGGATTCGACCAGGTGTGCCGGAAAATTAACGGCGAGGGCTGGTGTGCCGGTCAGCCTGGTTGTGGTTTCTTGGCGTATTCCGCAGGTGACAATGTGAACACCGGGCTGGTACCAAAGTCCCACCTCAGTTGAACGATTTGCAAACATTTCAACAACGTTTGCACACTTTCACATGGATCACACGACACACTGTTTGCGGTACATGTCTTCCTCCCCAAGGGGTAGCGGGATAGCGACAGGACAGCCATCTGTCCACAACTTAAATTAACTACGCCACATCCTATAGTAACCATGCCTACCCCGTGTAGATGTGGAACAAAGGCATAAGAGAAACAAGAAGATAATATGAACTTAATGACATTACTTTGTCATTTTCATCCATGGGATTAATCCTGGTGCACCACTCTCTTTAGATAACATTGTTTACATTTCCCTGTAATATACACTCCTGGAAATGGAAAAAAGAACACATTGACACCGGTGTGTCAGACCCACCATACTTGCTCCGGACACTGCGAGAGGGCTGTACAAGCAATGATCACACGCACGGCACAGCGGACACACCAGGAACCGCGGTGTTGGCCGTCGAATGGCGCTAGCTGCGCAGCATTTGTGTACCGCCGCCGTCAGTGTCAGCCAGTTTGCCGTGGCATACGGAGCTCCATCGCAGTCTTTAACACTGGTAGCATGCCGCGACAGCGTGGACGTGAACCGTATGTGCAGTTGACGGACTTTGAACGAGGCGTATAGTGGGTATGCGGGAGGCCGGGTGGACGTTCCACCGAATTGCTCAACACGTGGGGCGTGAGGTCTCCACAGCACGTCGATGTTGTCGCCAGTGGTCGGCGGAAGGTGCACGTGCCCGTCGACCTCGGACCAGACCGCAGCGACGCACGGATGCACGCCAAGACCGTAGGATCCTACGCAGTGCCGTAGGGGACAGCACCGCCACTTCCCAGCAAATTAGGGACACTGTTGCTCCTGGGGTATCGGCGAGGACCATTCGCAACCGTCTCCATGAAGCTGGGCTACGGTCCCACACACCGTTAGGCCGTCTTCCGCTCACGCCCCAACATCGTGCAGCCCGCCTCCAGTGGTGTCGCGACATGCGTGAATGGAGGGACGAATGGAGACGTGTCGTCTTCAGCGATGAGAGTCGCTTCTGCCTTGGGGCCAATGATGGTTGTATGCGTGTTTGGCGCCGTGCAGGTGAGCGCCACAATCAGGACTGCATACGACCGAGGCACACAGGGCCAACACCCGGCATCATGGTGTGGGGGGCGATCTCCTACACTGACCGTACACCTCTGGTGATCGTCGAGGGGACACTGAATAGTGCACGGTACATCCCAACCGTCACCGAACCATCGTTCTACCATTCCTAGACCGGCAAGGGAACTTGCTGTTCCAACAGGACAATGCACGTCCGCATGTACCCCGTGCCACCCAACGTGCTCTAGAAGGTGTAACTCAACTACCCTGGCCAGCAAGATCTCCGGATCTGTGCCCCATTGAGCATGTTTGGGACTGGATGAAGCGTCGTCTCACGCGGTCTGCACGTCCAGCACGAACGCTGGTCCAACTGAGGCGCCAGGTGGAAATGGCATGGCAAGCCGTTCCATAGGACTACATCCAGCATATCTACGGTCGTCTCCATGGGAGAATAGCAGCCTGCATTGCTGCGAAAGGTGGATATACACTGTACTAGTGCCGACATTGTGCATGCTCTGTTGCCTGTGTCTATGTGCCTGTGGTTCTGTCAGTGTGATCATGTGATGTATCTGATCCCAGGAATGTGTCAATAAAGTTTCCCCTTCCTGGGACAATGAATTCACGGTGTTCTTATTTCAATTTCCAGGAGTGTATATGTATATCTGGTGTCCCTCCTAAGAGAAGTCAGGCGCATTTTATCTAATGTTCGACAGGTATTCGTAATTTCGTTTTTATAACGCGTAGTTGCAGTCAGACCAAGCAAACACTGCCGATCATGTCTTTCACGTGGTGCCCAGCGTTAACGGAAAGCTTCGATTTGTTTCCCGTTGCAAATAAAATTATTTGAAAAGACAAATTTCACTAGGTTATTTGACAGAGCGACCCAAATTAGTCTTGTGCGACATCTGTTTTATCGATGCGCGTTACCAGGGGTAGTAAAGCACAGAGAACAGCCATGCTGCAGCTGCAGTGCTGAAGCAGTCAGCGTGGGCCAGGACGGTGCTGCCGCTGCTGGCTCTTCTCCGTGTCTTACTGCCCCTGGCAACGCGCATCGATGAAACAAATACGACACCAGATTATCTTGGGACCACTCTATCGAGGGGGAACCTAAAATTTCTTTTTTGTAAATCGTTTATTTGTAACGGGAAAGAAACGGACGTGTTCTGCTGACACTGAGCGTCACATGAAACACGTGACGAGCAGTATTTGTTTGGGTTGACTCAGCCTACGGGCCTACATAATGAAAATGAAACTGCAAATAGCTTTCGAAATACCAGAGAAAAAATGCGACTGCGACTCTTAGGAGAGACGCCCAGTATGTATAGGATGAACCAGAACTCCATCGACAAACTTTCAGGAGATTGTTTAGGGATCCCTTCCGAGTATTTTGATATAAGTGACCCAGGATCCCCGGCGGCTCGTTACAGAGTTATTGCATACCGTTTTGTTTCTTTCCCCAGTTAGCTTTCTTTGTATGTGTAGTGCACTGAAAATGGTGGGCAACAGTGCAAATGTCAACAATATGCGTTCTGTGTATGGTCTGGCAACATCTGTGTGTATGATTAGGAAACAAACTTGCACCATTCATTCACGGTACCCGTTGTTGGCAACAATAGCGACCACTTTGCTCTTTGCCGTCAAGCTTGCATTCAGTCTGTTCAGTGCCGTCTCAGGTTTGTTTTCCGACATCGTTAGGTGTACGTTAACAGTGATGCACATCAGGATTTTTCAAAAAGTCAGCACAATGTTTAGATGTATTTTGGTTGGCTTCACAATCAACTGCATTTAACAGAAATGCTTGTTAGCTTGTATGGATACTGTTTGCTGTAACTGGATCATTCCTGATACTGGAACATTCATCTTGTAACAGTATAATGCTATTATGCTCTTTAAACTGAAGTTTCATATTTGCATCAACATCATCTGCAACTTTATCGCACTTTATTTGAACTGATCAGGAGCAATGTAACCAGGTTGCAGTGCCTGAATAGACATTCTGCATTTGAAGGTGCAGTGAAGGCTACGACATTAGCGTAAAATAATTTTGCTGTCAATAGATACGAGAAAAATAAAAAAGCAACAAAACTCATTTTAACCCACTGCGTTGATTTTTAAATAGCTTGGTTTCTGTCAGTCCTCAGTGTGACAAAAGACAAATGGTCGACAGCTGCAAAAGTGACTGCAGAACTAATTGTCGCACTCGCGAACCATGTCAGCACCAAAGCAACAACAAAAGAGCTCCATAGGCTTAGAATTTCTGGACGAGGTGGTATTCCAAAACTACTCATCAGTGATGAAACTACCCATAATAGGAAAGTCTGGCTTAACCTATGAAATCTTATCTATGGAGCAATGAAAGTAAGTCATGTGTTTTATGTCACATTGTTTCCAACAGTACAGGTCGAGTTTACGTCCCAAGAATGAAACATGGCAGGGATTCGGTGATAATTTAGGCAGCCATGCCATGGTATTGCATGGGCCCCATGGCTACTCATCAAGGTCGCATTATGGGCAAGGACAATGTGACCACTTTGTCTGATTGGGCCCATTCCATAGTACAATGTTCGTTCCCTAATAGTGATACTGTGTTCCAAGACGACAGGGCCCATGTTCACACAGCTCACTTAGTCCAGCACTGGTTCTGTGGGAATGAGTATCGATTGTGCCATATCCCCTGGCCATCACACTTATCACATCTAGATGTTATGGAGCGTTTGCGGCCTACTTTGGAGAGGAGTGATTGATTGCTATTCACTTCCATATTGGTTACTTGAGCTTTCCACTATTTTGCAGGAATAATGCTACCAGATTCTCTTGAAAACCTTACAGGACCTATATTTATCCATTCGGAGGTGACTGGAAGCAGTTTTGAATGCCTACGCATTTCCTAGACCGCATTAGTGATGTCAATAATTTGTATTTTTGGCGTTCCTTTATTTTTGCCTATACAACGCTATAAACGACTACAATCGGCTAAACACCCCAGAGCGATACAAACAGCCATTAATATTACTGTAGACACGTCAGAATTATATGTACTTTCAACACTGCAGCCCAGTCGGCAATCGTGATAATCTGATATATAAGAAACTATCAGCCTCGATTGCGGTAATGAAACTGTAAGGTGTCAGGCAAATCCAACACCTTCCATCAAAACCTGACATGATAAGCAAATCAAGTAGTATGTCACATAGCTCCGAATAAATCGTGACATTAAATTAAACAATGTAATATGAGTAACGAGTGAGCAAATGGAATACCACAGACTAACACAAGAATGCCTAAATGCATGTCATACCTTCCCACCGTGAGACAGACGCAGTTCCGAGGGGAGGAACGAGAACAGAAGCAGAACCGTGTTAAGCTAGAAGGCCCTACAATAAGGGACGGACTGGACACCCACGTTGCCAGCTAACCACTAGGACAACCCCAGCTGCAAGTTTTAGCGTGGGACTTTTTCGCGTGTTTGTTACGTCAGGATCGCCCCCCAGTCCATGTTAAAAGCTAGAGCCCTCCAGAAAAACAGTATAGATCTTACGATAACACAAAAAGGGCCACACCACCCGCAAGTTTTAGCGTGAGACTTTTTTGCGTCTCTGTTACGTTAGGACCACCCCCCCAGCCCATATTTAAAGATAGAGCACTCCAGAAGAACAGTATAGATCTTACGATAACGCTAAAAGGACCACACCAGCTGCAAGTTTTAGCATGAGACTTTTTCGCGTCTCTGCAAACTTTAAAAACATTGCCCCACCACGAAAAGTATAACGTTTCTCATTGGATAGACAGAACTTTTGTAGGCTGAGCTTAAGGTTAACATTGAGACCCTGATTGGTCAGATGAAAACACAGCCAGATAGATTTTTTTAAACCAACTTCGGTAAATTGTAGTAAGGAGAAGTTAGGAGAAGTGTTGCTTGCTAGACGGCGAGGTGAGCGGAGCTGCGCTGGCCGCCGCCCCCTTACGAACACCGACAAGGTAATGAACGCACGCGATGCCGCATAACAGCGCATAAAGCTTCACTCAGAACTGCAGAAGTCTCATCTGTTACATCCCCATTTTACGTAATACTAGTGTCGATCGTAAATTAAAGCTCATGGTGTTCACATTTACTACTTGAAGTAAAAATCTGAAACGCGATGATTTTTCTGTTACATAATTATTGAGAAGCCACATCAGCCACTGTAAGTTACGACAAGTTAGATAAGTAATTAAATATAATTGAGGGTCACTGTAGACCATTTTGATAGTTTTCTCTTTTTTGAAACTTAATTTAAACCTAGATTATAGATGTGATATGGCATAGGTCATCCTCCGATCCATTGTAGAACTTGGAAACCCACTCAGGGAATATTCGTTCACATTTTTGTTGAACGCAGTTGGTTTTTACCATCCTGTATTAAAACATTTCCTTTCATCAATAGTGCAATTTATAAACAATGTTTTGTGAGCAGAATAAAATTTCCAATGGTAAACGTAACTGCTTTTTCGACTTTATTTTACCAGCTAACTAAAAATAGGAACGACTTGAACCCCTTCCACTAAATTTAGTTAGTATTAAGATTCTTTTACAGGGAGTGCAGTGGAGCTGACGCTGAAATCATTTAGTATTTGGATATATCATCGCTAGTCTCACTGAACTCTTCTGAATTGTACATGTCATGTGTGGTCTGACGTCTCCTTACCAGCAACAGGTCCCAGGTTCAAACTAGTCAATTCCCTAAAAAACACTCTCAGAGCGTCGTTGCGCGAAAGTGGTAGGGAGACACGATATAGAACAAACAGACACCACGCAGAATGTTAGAAAACCAACCTTTACCTAGGTTTCAGCCCAAATAATTGAGCGTTCTTCAGAAGATATACCTGAATCTATAATTTGCCAAGGAGGGTATGGTCCAGAAATAAAACAAAAACAGGATGAATAGGCCATGCCCTCTTAGACAAGTTATAGATTCAGCCAAAATAATGGAGCCTTCCTCAGAAGATATGCCTGAATCTATAATTTGTGTAAGAGAGCATGGCCTATTCAGCCTGTTTTAGTTTTATTTCTAGACCATGCCCTCCTTGATAAATTATAGATTTAGGTATATCTTCTGAAGAAGCCTCAATTATTTGGGCTGAAACCTAGATAAAGCTTCGTTTCTCTACCGCAATCAAGGCTGATAGTTTCTTATATGTTATGTCAGAAATATTATCACAAATTTATTGACTTAAAACACTCCGGTAAGTCTACTGCGACTGTTGCGCGGCATTAGTAAGTGAGGCGTTCAAATAATTAAGAAGGCGGCGCGTAGGTCTGCTCCTGTAAGCTGTAAGGTAGGTCGAATGTAAGAAGTGAGTAGGAGCAGGAAAATGTGTAATACTTCGGCACTGCTTGTAGATTTTAGAAGTTTATTGTAGTTAAAATTATGATGAGCACATAGGTGCGAAGCAGTACAGCTATCAACGCTAACAGCTTCTAGTAGTTGGACAAACTACCATTGGAGAAACTGAAGTAACAAAGGCAAAGTCTTTAATGGCTAGCCTCTATGAAGTAGAAGCTAAGTTGCTTGGTCGCCAGCTCTTGATCAAATATGTAGAATCTGGAGCGGCGCTTGTAGAGCCGCACAGCGCCGGCTAGAGGCCGCTGTCGTCGGTGTCTGTATCGTAGTGACAACCTAAGAACTTGTACCTACGCCGTGGCATCGTAGCTATCGACACCACAAATACAACATTTGTTTTATGAAAGCGAGGTGGTATTATTAGGGATTCCAGTACACAGTATTATTCTCCACTCTTTTGGCTGCAAAACTTTACTTTCCAACATAATCTGCCTTCAATGCGACTGCCTTACGCCACCTAATTGGGAGGGGGTGTGTGCTCACATGGTACCTCTCCACTGGTCGACGTCGGAGCCACCGTCTTGCTGCATCGTATCCTCCCCATCATTCATGTATGGCTTCCCGCCAAGTGTGGTTTCACACAAATGGTCCATCGTTGCTCTTTAGGTCTTCTCTTAGACATCAAGGAACCCACACCTTTGAGTATCCCAAATGGTGGACCAGTGTCTCAGTGTTATCAACAGAGAAGTCCAGCTGTGCAGCGAGATGTTTGATTCTGATCCGTTGACCACGTCGAGTGAGAGTGTTCGCATGTTCCAACATTGCAGGAGTTACAGCAGTCGTCGGCCGGCATGCGGGAAATGGGACAGGTTTGCGCAACCTTGTTGCGATGACGACAGACGCTTCGCCCATCTACTCAGGGTGCTTTTGTTCACAGCCAGGACTTCGTAGTCATTCTGCAAGCGCCTACGAAAATCTGCGACGCTCTGATTTTCCTCCAAAAGGAACTTAATGATAGGTCCTTGTTCCCAACGCACCTCCGCTGCAGACACCACTTTGAAGGCTACGTACAGGACCACAAACTATGAGAATTTCATGAAAGTGCAGGAGCTGAAGCAAGAATATTCCACGACGTCTCACAACTAATTCCGCAGTTTGGAAGCCGAAACTGGCTTAGAAAAAATGTGTTCCAGTACTTCTTGAACGCCCCTCGAATTGAGCAGTATCACCTGTCAGTGTCAACTAGGATTAGCCAACGAGACCGTTGTCAATAATTTTATAAACTATTTATTGTCCTTTCCAAGCAACAGAAGAATGGTCATTCAGGTACATATTTTCCCTTCAGCCCATAACGGCAGCTACTGCGCCGTCATAGGTTATAATCAATTATCTTAATAATTGGTTCCCCTGTGCTATCACGTCTTGCATCACCTATTCTTCTCACAATGAACAATGGACCTCCCCTTCCGGTGCTAATAAACATGTCTGGTGTCTTACACTGCAGCTGCAGCCTGCCTATCTCGGATAGCGCTACTACAATGCTTTCGACAGTTATCTAGCTGAGTTCATTTGCGCGAGTGGATATTACCCTGCAAAATTAATTTGCCAGGAAGAGTAACGTATTATAGTAAAAGATACATTGTGATAAGAATACTTCACAATTTCTTTTTAAACAGTAGTTTCGTTTTTTAGCTTTTTGGGTAAGTGAGGTACATTGTTCATGGTAATGCACAATAGCTTACTCGCAAAGTAACTATTAACTGTCCCGCAAATAACGAAGACTTTAACAACTCCCCGGAACGTGGCCCTCTTTCGAAATATCTTTCAAAGATTTCCAGTTCAAGTGCTGAAAGCTTTACGAAAGCTGTTCTGTAAGCTTGACTGTGGAACAGACGAAAACGCTATACATCCAACCACTTTTGCTTTGTCTGTATACTATTCGCATGTGACAATTACGCTGTTATTCTCACGATCCGGCAAGAGGTAATTTATAGCATCATCTCGCTATACGAGAAGAGATATCTCTTTCTATGAATAATTCTGATAATATTTTCTTCCCTAAAGCGCTGAATCATCATTAAACTCATTAATTATAGTCCTAAACGGGGAGATATTCTGTCTCTCCCGCATTTTGTTTTCGTAGGACTATGCAGTGTTTTCTTGTCTGCCATGTTCGTCGCTGTCAGCAACTGTAAGCTGAAGGAGGAATATGTATGGAATGAGCATAGCGTACAGCAGACTGGAACTATCGGACGACTTATGTATAACGGTGTTTGTTAAGTTTTTGAGGTAAGACTGAAACTCTAATACCGAACACGCACTGCTGTTCAAAGATTTAGAAGTCAGAACGCCAATGCAAAATTATGCCTCTCCGCAACGTAACGCCCAGGCCAACAAAATGATCATATTCGACAGTGTTTCTAGGAACATTAAGTAGGTTCATATGGCGAGAAGTGGGAACACTAATTGCATTCAGAGACACTGTCGAAAATGATCGTTTTGGTGGTCCAGGTAGTCTGCAGGGCAGGTATTATGTTGTATGGGCGTACTGACCTCCAAATCTTTGAGCACGATACAGTCATCGGTCAACTTTGTTGTGATACTGCATTCCTTCTGCACGTTTCCAGGGCTGCATTCAGCCTTGACTTCCTTTTAATGGACGACAGTGTGCAACACCACTGAAGTGCGCAACCGGAGGAGCTCCTGGAGCGAGAGGATATTAAGCGAATGGATTGGCCTACCAGTTATACTGACTTAAAACCCATAGAGAATGTGTGGTAAGATTTGAAGAAAAATATTGCAGCACGACCATATGTACAAATGACCTTGCAGCATTTGTCAGCTACGGTGGTGGAGGAATGAAACGCCTCTCCACAAGAACTTACCAACCTTATGGCCGTCAAGGGAGCATTTGGAGAGCATGCATTGCCCTCCCTGGTGACACACATGCTATTAAGAACCATGTCCCGCTGTTTGTGATGTCCAGGGGACCATCAAGAATCACGATCACATCACTGTAATTATTGTCTTTGAATAAAAACGTCACATATATTAGTCTCATTACGTACTTTTTTCAGTTATTTTCTGTCCTTTGGTGCAACAGTTCTTTCTGCGTGTGGTCCAAGTTTCATCGCACTATGTTACGTGGAAGTGATACATAACACGGAAGTTACTTCTGTCCTTAAGTTTTACACACCAGCGTATTTGCCCTATTTTCACAACTTATTTATTAATTCCTACAGTGCTGAATAATTATTGCTGGCACGGAAGCAAATCGAAATACTACAAAAAGTGGTTTGCAGAACTATCCAAACAAAGTCTAATGAAAGAGCTAATATTGTAGGGCTTATTTATGTGACTGTCTAGCCGTAAACATATGGGACAAGTGCTAGGTACGTAGGTAGTGTCAGAGTACACATCATACCAGTCCACAGAATCTACACACATTTTGAGAAATTTTCACCTGCAGATGAGATCTGTATGTAATAGTCTGAGCCACTTGCTTCTGAAGTACACAAATCTCCAAAACATAGTACCTACTTTAGTCTCAATAGCAAACTAGTACGAACAGCTATGCCATGGAGAATGCATATGTACGATTAATAATATTCTTCCGAAAAATAAATGGAGATTAAACATATCGAACTGGAAATGGTTGAAAGGTGATATTGCCCCCCCCCCCCCCCCCCCCCACCACCAGCACCAAAAACGGGGTTATGGTGACGGGATAATCTGCAGCGTAACCCTAGGTCTACCTTAGGTTCTGTGGTGATAATGTAATTGTGAACTGTCGAAGTTAACTAACACGAATGCCAAGTATCGGTTGTGGCAACAGAATGATCTGTGACGTAATCTAATGTTAATATACGTGATAAATTGTAATCATTTTCTCATACTCAACGTGATTTTCGTCAGAAAAACTGAACCTGCAAGATGAATTCAGAAAATCTATATCAGATAACGAAGAAGTCTCCGACGAGTATTTCGACACATATTGCGTGCCGGCCGCGGTGGTCTCGCGGTTCTAGGCGCTCAGTCCGGAACCGCGTGACTGCTACCCTCGCAGGTTCGAATCCTGCCTCGGGCATGGCTGTGAGTGATGTCCTTAGGTTAGTTAGGTTTAAGTAGTTCTAAGTTCTAGCGGACTGAGGACCACAGATGTTAAGTCCCATAGTGCTCGGAGCCATTTGAACCATTTGAACATATTGCGTACATGAACTACGAAAACTGCAAGAGAGATGCACTGTGTAACTTTTACTGTGGAAAGGAAAAACGGAATAATTTCGTTCCTAGGTATATTTTAGTGTATAGTAACGAGCTAATATGCTGCATGTCATAGCTCCATATTCGATGTTTTGTCGGAGTGTTACTTATAATCCGTCTTGAATGCAATTATTATTTTTTTATTCATATAACCGGTTTCGGTTCATTCAGAACCATCTTCAGATCTGATATTTCAGTTACAGGAGTAACCCGTCCAAATCCAGCAACTTTCACATGCTGCGTCACGTCGGAATACTTCGTTTTCGTGTGCGTGGAAGCCATTGTCACTGCAAAAATTGGTTCAAATGGCTCAGAGCACTAGGGGAGTTAACTTCTGAGGTCATCTGTCCCCCAGAATTTAGAACTACTTAAACCTAACTAACCTAAGGACATCACACACATCCATGCCCGAGGCAGGACTCTAACCTGGGACCGTAGCGGTCGCGCGGTTCCAGACTATAGCGCCTAGAACCGCTCGGCCACAGAGGCCGGCCATTTTCACTACAGCGTAATTTATTACAACACGGTGAGGTGCAGTGCAGAACATAAAAATATAGATGGTATTCCCTTTTTTTTCTATAACGCAACAAAACAATTGCAGAATACAGGCTTTGACACTTGTCTCTAACAAGGGAAAATCACTTGCATTTATCTCTCCCAGATATCGGATGCAAGTTGTTAAGCTGCAAATGAAAAACGTGTTAAAAACATCCACTTTACTTTCGAATGACATCTAATTGTAGCGAGTACTGACATTCAAAATCTGCAGAGCCATACGCTGTAAATTCAGTGTACATTACCGTGAAAAGTTCTGTTTTGCGCATCTAAATGCGCATTCCATTTACGTTTCTACTCCGTAGCTACTATCAAAGAAAACAAGGAATACTGAAAGAGACAACACAGAACGTCAGAGACAGCTGCAAGGATATTTCACTTGTGATAAACACGTACGGCGAGAGGGTTTTACATCGACAACACTGCAGGGATCCGTTAAAACTGTTAGAAACTACCTGAGAATAGAAAATCTGATTACAAACTTTCGACGTCTGAAACGTAGTCTACTACAATAAAGCTGCGCTAGGCGGTAGTCTACGTGTGTAGTGATGTAGTTACGCTTGCGTACGTACCGTATCCGGCGAGTTCTCTTGCTACTTCTACCACCGCCACTGCTACGACCAGGAACCTTGACTGCTCGCCAATCAGGGCCATGTCCATCCCTCAGAACTCTGCATTTCCAGGTTTCAGCACCAAAATGATGGAAATGACACATATTAACAAGCAACGCGCTGTTTTTTCCTCTAACAAGAATTCTGATGACAAAGAGTAAACATAATAAGCACAAAGAAACATGAAGCGGAGATAGCGCTATAACGTTAACATAAAACCACGGACGTTAAAAGAAAATGGAGGTGACACTACACTCTTACGCTGTACGTTGTTTTGGAGCTAGAGATGGCCGGGTGAGCCGCCATTTTAAGTACCCGAAACATTAGCAGACACAAAACCCATGCTTTCGTAATCCATTTAACTCCACTTTTACTGTACTTGTGTCGAATGCAAATGAAACTGGAGCTCCGAAATAAATACTTGTTTGCTTACTGATACCGGTACTGTTTATTGTTCGATACATTTTCAGCTTTCAACTCGTATGCTCAACATTTTTTGTGTTCATTTTGAAAAAAACTTGTCTACATGTCTTTTGCTAGCCCAGAAACGTGTGCAATGAGGAAAGAGCCAAGGTATGCTAACGTATCTTGTGCATGTCGCCAAAGTGAATGATTATTAAAATGTCAAAGAAACAGAATTGCACTGAGGTATATCTCCATGCGGAATAGACTGTCAGTGCATTAGTGTCACTGTAGGTTACCCACATTCTCACCTCGAAATCTTACCTATGATGTATCATTCAGTGCGTGTCTAATAAAAGCAACTTGCATGATAAGGAAACGATACAATTTTTTAAATATCTTACATCATTGTGGAATGCTATGAATGTGTTTAAGGGAATAGTCTCAAACGCTAAAGGCCTCTTGAATTAGATATTTTGCTCGAACATGTATGTCAGTAACTTTTTAGTAATGATAGCCTAACCTGTGTACGATTTAGGCCTACCTTTTCAACAGTAGGATGTTTCTTTCTTTTCCCGCAACATTTCTCACCAGTAAGTCTGCTTCTCAGGAATAACCAAACATAGCACAATTGAAAATCAAATAGGGGTAATGCAGGAGTAGGTTTAATAATGAATAGGAAAATAGGAATGCGGGTAAGCTACTACAAACAGCATAGTGAACGCATTATTGTGGCCAAGAGAGATACGAAGCCCACACCTGCTACAGTAGTACAAGTTTATATGCCATCTAGCTCTGCAGATGATGAAGAAATTGAAGAAATGTATGATCAAGTAAAAGAAATTATTCAGATAGTGAATGGTGACGAAAGTTTAATAGTCATGGGTGACTGGAATTCGGTAGTAGGAAAAGGGAGAGAAGGAAACGTAGTAGGTGAATATGGACTGAGGCAAAGAAATGAAAGAGGAAGCCGCCTGGTAGAATTTTGCAGGGAGCACAACTTAATCATAGGTAACACTTGGTTCAAGAATCATAAAAGAAGGCTGTATACATGGAAGAAGCCTGGAGATACTGACAGGTTTCAGATAGATTATATAATTGTACGACAGAGATTTAGGAACCAGGTTTTAAATTGCAAGACATTTCCAGGCGCAGATGTGGATTCTGACCACAATCTGTTGGTTATGACCTGTAGATTAAAACTGAAGAAACTGCAAAAAGGTGGGAATTTAAGGAGATGGGACCTGGATAAACTAAAAGAACCAGAGGTTGTACGGAGTTTCAAGGAGAGCATAAGGGGGCAATTGACAGGAATGGGGGAAAGAAATACAATAGAAGAAGAATGGGTAGCTTTGAGGGATGAAGTAGTGAAGGCAGCAGAGGATCAAGTAGGTAAAACGACGAGGGCTAGTAGAAATCCTTGGGTAATAGAAGAAATATTGAATTTAATTGATGAAAGGAGAAAACATAAAAGTGCAGTAAATGAAGCAGGCAAAAAGGAATACAGACGTCTCAAAAATGAGATCGAAGGAAGTGCAAAATGGCTAAGCAGGGATGGCTAGAGGACAAATGTAATGATGTAGAGGCTTATCTCACTAGGGGTAAGATAGATACTGCCTACAGGAAAATTAAAGAGACCTTTCGAGAAAAGAGGACCACTTGTATGAATATTAAGAGCTCAGATGGAAACCCAGTTCTAAGCAAAGAAGGGAAAGCAGAAAGGTGGAAGGAGTATATAGAGGGTCTATACAAGGGCGATGTACTTGAGGACAATATTATGGAAATGAAAGAGGATGTAGATGAAGATGAAATGGGAGATACGATACTGCGTGAAGAGTTTGACAAAACACTGAAAGACCTGAGTCGAAACAAGGCCCCTGGAGTAGACAACATTCCGTTGGAACTACTGACGGCCTTGGGAGAGCCAGTGCTGACAAAACTCTACCATCTGGTGAGCAAGATGTATGAGACAGGCGAAATACCCTCAGACTTCAGGAAGAATATAATACACTCCTGGCACAGGATACATGCGGACGTGCATTGTCCTGTTGGAACAGCAAGTTCCCTTGCCGGTCTAGGAATGGTAGAACGATGGGTTCGATGACGGTTTGGATGTACCGTGCACTATTCAGTGTCCCCTCGACGATCACCAGAGGTGTACGGCCACTGTAGGAAATCGCTCCCACACCATGATGCCGGGTGTTGGCCCTGTGTGACTCGGTCGTATGAAGTCCTGATTGTGGCGCTCACCTGCACGGCGCCAAACACGCATACGACCATCATTGGCACCAAGGCAGAAGCGACTCTCATCGCTGAAGACGACACGTCTCCATTCGTCCCTCCATTCACGCCTGTCGTGACACCACTGGAGTCGGGCTGCACGATGTTGGGGCGTGAGCGGAAGACGGCCTAACGGAGTGTGGGACCGTAGCCCAACTTCATGGAGACGGTTGCGAATGGTCCTCGCCGATACCTCAGGAGCAACAGTGTCCCTAATTAGCTGGGAAGTGGCGGTGCGGTCCCCTA
The DNA here is from genome assembly GCF_023897955.1 of Schistocerca gregaria. NCBI lineage: Eukaryota > Metazoa > Arthropoda > Insecta > Orthoptera > Acrididae > Schistocerca > Schistocerca gregaria. The sequence goes on from NC_064923.1 coordinate 477,559,740, forward strand.
CGGCACTGCGTAGGATCCTACGGTCTTGGCGTGCATCCGTGCGTCGCTGCGGTCCGGTCCCAGGTCGACGGGCACGTGCACCTTCCGCCGACCACTGGCGACAACATCGATGTACTGTGGAGACCTCACGCCCCACGTGTTGAGCAATTCGGTGGAACGTCCACCCGGCCTCCCGCATGCCCACTATACGCCCTCGTTCAAAGTCCGTCAACTGCACATACGGTTCACGTCCACGCTGTCGCGGCATGCTACCAGTGTTAAAGACTGCGATGGTGCTCCTTATGCCACGGCAAACTGGCTGACACTGACGGCGGCGGTGCACAAATGTTGCGCAGCTAGCGCCATTCGACGATTAACACCGCGGTTCCTGATGTGTCCGCTGTGCCGTGCGTGTGATCATTGCTTGTACAGCCCTCTCGCAGTGTCCGGAGCAAGTATGGTGGGTCTGACACACCGGTGTCAATGTGATCTTTTTTCCATTTCCAGGAGTGTAATTCCAATCCCAAAGAAAGCAGGTGTTGACAGATGTGAAAATTACCGAACTATCAGTTTAATTAGTCACAGCTCAAAATACTAACGCGAGTTCTTTACAGACGAATGGAAAAACTAGTGAAGCCGACCTCGGGGGAAGATCAGTTTGGATTCCGTAGAAATGTTGGAACACGTGAGGCAATACTGACCCTGCGACTTATCTTAGAAGCTAGATTAAGGAAGGGCAAACCTACGTTTCTAGCATTTGTAGACTTAGAGAAAGCTTTTGACAATGTTGACTGGAATACTCTCTTTCAAATTCTGAAGGTGGCAGGGGTAAAATAAGGGAGCGAAAGGCTATTTACAATTTGTACAGAAACCAGATGGCAGTTATAAGAGTCGAGGGACATGAAAGGGAAGCAGTGGTGGGGAAGGGAGTGAGACAGGGCTGTAGTCTATCCCCGATGTTATTCAATCTGTATATTGAGCAAGCAGTGAAGGAAACAAAAGAAAAATTCGGAGCCGGTATTAAAGTCCATAGAGAAGAAATAAAAACCTTGAGGTTCGCCGATGACATCGTAATTCTGTCAGAGACAGCAAAGGACTTGGAAGAGCAGTTGAACGGAATGGATAGTGTCTTGAAAGGAGGATATAAGATGACCATCAACAAAAGCAAATTGAGGATAATGGAATGTAGTCGAATTAAGTCGGGTGATGCTGAGGGATTTAGATTAGGAAGTGAGACACTTAAAGTAGTGAAGGAGTTTTGCTATTTGGGGAGCAAAATAACTGATGATGGTCGAAGTAGAGAGGATATAAAATGTAGACTGGCAAAGTCAAGAAAACCGTTTCTGAAGAAGAGAAGTTTGTTAACATCGAGTATAGATTTAAGTGTCAGGAAGTCATTTCTGAAAGTATTTGTATTGAGTGTAGCCATGAATGGATGTGAATCATGGACGATAAATAGTTTGGACAAGACGAGAATAGAAGCTTTCGAAATGTGGTGCTGCAGAAGAATGCTGAAGATTAGATGGGTAGATCACATAACTAATGAGGAAGTATTGAATCGGATTGGGGAGAAGAGAAGTTTGTGGCACAACTTGACCAGAAGAAGGAATCGGTTGGTAGGACACGTTCTGAGGCATCAAGGGATCACCAATTTAGTATTGGAGAGCAGCGTGGAGGGTAAAAATCGTAGAGGGAGACCAAGAGATGACTACACTAAGCAGATTCAGAAGGATGTAGGTTGCAGTAGGTACTGGGAGATGAAGAAGCTTGCACAGGATAGTGTAGCATGGAGAGCTGCATCAAACCAGGTTCAGGACTGAAGACCACAACAACACAGCACAATTGAAATGTGCGTCTAGTTTGATCATCCGCTTAATTTTACTTTTGAATTTCATTTTACGGTTTTCAAGGTATGTAAGTCCATCCCTCGGGTAGAGCACTTGCCCGCGAAAGGGAAATGTCCTGAGTTCGAGTCTCGGTCCAGGACACAGTTTTAATCCGCCAGGAAGTTTCATATCCTCGCACACTCCGCTGCAGAGTGAAAAATCTCCATTTTGGTTTACAATGTTTAAAAACGTGTTTGTTCTACAACATAAATGAAGAGCACTAAATTCAACAGTTTCTCAGCTAATGTCAAGACCACAATAAGCAATATAATCATTTAACCGTTACTATTGTGTAATTTAATTATTTCTTGTGCTTAACGTTGTGGATTGAGTAAAGTGAAACTTCAAGGTTATGGAACAAGTTTGATGCATAACACTCTACGCAAGTGATTGTACACTCCTGGAAATGGAAAAAAGAACACATTGACACCGGTGTGTCAGACCCACCATACTTGCTCCGGACACTGCGAGAGGGCTGTACAAGCAATGATCACACGCACGGCACAGCGGACACACCAGGAACCGCGGTGTTGGCCGTCGAATGGCGCTAGCTGCGCAACATTTGTGCACCGCCGCCGTCAGTGTCAGCCAGTTTGCCGTGGCATAAGGAGCACCATCGCAGTCTTTAACACTGGTAGCATGCCGCGACAGCGTGGACGTGAACCGTATGTGCAGTTGACGGACTTTGAGCGAGGGCGTATAGTGGGCATGCGGGAGGCCGGGTGGACGTACCGCCGAATTGCTCAACACGTGGGGCGTGAGGTCTCCACAGTACATCGATGTTGTCGCCAGTGGTCGGCGGAAGGTGCACGTGCCCGTCGACCTGGGACCGGACCGCAGCGACGCACCGCCACTTCCCAGCTAATTAGGGACACTGTTGCTCCTGGGGTATCGGCGAGGACCATTCGCAACCGACTCCATGAACCTGGGCTACGGTCCCGCACACCGTTAGGCCGTCTTCCGCTCACGCCCCAACATCGTGCAGCCCGACTCCAGTGGTGTCGCGACAGGCGTGAATGGAGGGACGAATGGAGACGTGTCGTCTTCAGCGATGAGAGTCGCTTCTGACTTGGTGCCAATGATGGTCGTATGCGTGTTTGGCGCCGTGCAGGTGAGCGCCACAATCAGGACTGCATTCGACCGAGGCACACAGGGCCAACACCCGGCATCATGGTGGGGGGAGCGATCTCCTACACTCCCCATACACTTCTGGTGATCGTCGAGGGGACACTGAATAGTGCACGGTACATCCAAACCGTCATCGAACCCACCGTTCTACCATTCCTAGACCGGCAAGGGAACTTGCTGTTCCAACAGGACAATGCACGTCCGCATGTATCCCGTACCACCCAACGTGCTCTAGAAGGTGTAAGTCAACTACCCTGGCCAGCAAGATCTCCGGATCTGTCCCCCATTGAGCATGTTTGGGACTGGATGAAGCGTCGTCTCACGCGGTCTGCACGTCCAGCACGAACGTTGGTCCAACTGAGGCGCCAGGTGGAAATGGCATGGCAAGCCGTTCCACAGGACTACATCCAGCATCTCTACGGTCGTCTCTGTGGGAGAATAGCAGCCTGCATTGCTGCGAAAGGTGGATATACACTGTACTAGTGCCGACATTGTGCATGCTCTGTTGCCTGTGTCTATGTGCCTGTGGTTCTGTCAGTGTGATCATGTGATGTATCTGACCCCAGGAATGTGTCAATAAAGTTTCCCCTTCCTGGGACAATGAATTCACGGTGTTCTTATTTCAATTTCCAGGAGTGTATTTTTGCCAACAATTTTGGTTATCTAAGGGCCTAGTCAGTTGTTTCCCGAAGACGGCCTAACAAGCCGAAAAATAGTTTAAAATAAGCAAAAATTAGCGGGACAAAAACAGCGTACGTGTTATTCAACTCTAAAAAAACATAATCTTCTTCCCATTGCGAATTGAAGCGTAGGGATTACAAGGATTTTCGTTTTCAGGACCTTAACTCCTCTTCAGCCGCTTTCCTCTCTTTAATTTTTATCCCACTGTGAAGGCAAAGAGACTTCGACACCGACAACACTAATGTCACCAAGTAAACAGGTCCGTCATGTTGAGCGCGCATCTGTAACGTGCTGGCATAAAGCTGGCTAACAGCGCCCGCAGGCAAGCTGTGTGGGTACTTAGGCGCGCCCGCAATGGCGCATTTGCCCACCCCTGTTACAGCTTTCCAAAAGTCTTCAAAACAGCAACATTTCTACTCCATAAAGCACTGCGAACTTATATTGAGAGAGACTAGCAAAAAAAATTAATAAAATAAAATAAATGTCGCAGCTCTCATCACCCAATATATAGGCTCTTTAAATACGAAGTAACGCGTCTTACGTAACTCCGCCGTTTGACGGCGAGGGAGCTGCTGTTTGTTGACACAGAAGCCGCAGCACCTCTGAGGGAGGGCAAACTGCATGTACCTTCGCATTCGTAATACTATTGACAACAGTGTCATACTAGCGTACATATCGTATCTTATTAAATCGTAAGCACGAACGTACAACTTAGCAGTAATGCTCCTTTTAAGCATTATATGCACCTGCAAATTCTGTAGTATATCTCAAGGGTTTGGATAATGATTTCAACAGCTTTATTTGTGGATTCTGTTTTCGTCTAACGCTGATTAGACCTTCTCCCTTTCATTGGTATCGTGCTGAGCATTACGCTCTCTGTTCACCGCCTCTCGAACCGAACGTAAGTTCTTTCTTGTCAAAAGTTTTCCTCTGGTTTCACATTAATATTTATCACAAGATATCCTTCGCCAATAAGAAATAAAATGTTATCTTTGTTTCTAGCGTTGTTAATATTATTTTAGAATGAATTTTGAACTATAGAGTGGAACAGCCACATTCAGTTTACTAATTTCCTTGTGAAGGGCTTTCAAGAAAATATGACATCTGAGACGGAAGAAATAATCACGGACTTCAAGGTCATAAAGAATTTTTTTTAAGTTACCACGACCATTCACAAACTTTGTTAACTAATGTATTATTTATTGCACAATAAATAAACAATACATTAGTTAACAAAGTTTGAGACTGGTGGCGGTAATTTAAAAAAATCTTTACATATTTCTTGGGAAACACAGTAAATAAATAATACATTAGTCAACAACGTTTGTGACTGGAAGTGGTAATTTTAAAAACTCTTAGCATATTTCTTGAAAAATGGCTCTGACCACTGTGCGACTTAACTTCTAAGGTCATCAGTCGCCTAGAACTTAGAACTAATTAAACCTAACTAACCTAAGGACATCACACACATCCATGCCCGAGGCAGGATTCGAACCTGCGACCGTAGCGGTCGCTCGGCTCCAGACTGTAGCGCCTAGAACCGCACGGCCATTTCCGGCCGGCCCATATTTCTTGAGACAGTAAGAACGTCATAAAACTAACGCCAAAAAAAGACAGTTACTGACAGGTGTGAATATTATCGTATAATCAGTTAAATGGGTCACGCCAGCGCAAAACTAAGTCAAAACATCTACAAATGACTGGAATGTATGTTAGAAGCCGAAGATCAGTTTCAGTTGCGGAAAAATGTAGAACACTCTAAGCACTCCAGACATTACGACTTCCTTTAAAATTTTTAGAGTTAGGATTTTTGACAGGGTTGGTTTGAATACACTCTTCGAACTTCTGAGAATAGCAGGCATAAAATACTAGGAGTGAAAACTTATCTACGAAAAGTGCAGGAACAAGAGTGCAGTTATATGTCAGGACATGAAACTATCCTTCTCCCCCCGTCGAGGGTTTGAGTCCTCCCTCGCCCATTGGTGTGTGTGTTGCCCTTGGCGCAAGTTAGTTTAAGTTAGATTAAGAAGTGTGTAAGCCTAGGGACCGATGACCTCAGCAGTTCGGTCCCATATAACTGACCACAAATTTCCAAACTTTGTATCCCTCACTTTACTTAGTTTGCCCATAGAGCAAGCAGTATAAGAATTCAAGGTGATATTTAGAGACGACGTTAAAATTCAATTAGAAGAAATAAAAAATTTTAAGTTTTGTCAACGACACTGCCATTTTGTCAGAGACGGAAAAGGCATTGGAAGTGCAGTCGAACGGAATGGATAGGGTCTTGAGAAGAGGTGGCAGGACGAATGTAAGCAAAAGTGAAACATAGGAGATGGAATGTACTCAAATTAGATGATGCTGAATAAACTACATTAGGAAACGTGAAACCCTGTCAACAGTAGACTCTGTCTGACAAGGCAAGAAAAAAAAAGAGGACATAAAGTGAATCTTTTTACAGTACCAAGATGGACGATTCTGAGAAAGGAAAATCTGTTAACATCAAATATAAATCTTAGTATAGGAGATCGTTGTGAATGAAGTTGCCTAGAGTTTAACGTATTACGGCATCGAAACGTGAACGATAAACCGTCGACAAAAGGACATAATAGAATTTTTCCAAATGTGATGATGCAGAAGGATGCTGAAGATTAAATGGGCAGATCAGATAACTAACAAAGAGTTAGTTAATCTAATGTCCGCCCCCGGTAGCTGAGTGGACAGCTCGACAGAATGTCAATCCAAAGGGCCCTGGGCCGGCCGCGGTGGTCTCGCGGTTCTAGGCGCTCAGTCCGGAACCGCGTGACTGCTACGGTCGCAGGTTCGAATCCTGTCTCGGGCATGGATGTGTGTGATGTCCTTAGATTAGTTAGGTTTAAGTAGTTCTAAGTTCTAGGGGACTGATGACCATAGATGTTAAGTCCCATAGTGCTCAGATCCATTTTTTGAAAGGGCCCTGGTTCGATTCCCGGCTGGGTCCGAGATTGTCTCTGCTCATGGACTGGGTGTTGTGTTGTCCTAATCATCATCACTTCATCCCTATCGACGCCCAAGTCGCCGAAGTGGCGTCAAATCGAAAGACTTGCACCCGGTAAACGGTCTACCCGACGGGAGGCCCTTGTCTCACGACATGATTGATTAATCTAATCGAGGAGAAAAGAAATTTATAGCACAACGTGACAAAACGAAATGTAACAACTCTAGCAACATGCGTATGAGTGCTTCGATGTCTTCCTCTAACTCTACCTGGTTCGGTCGCACTAGAGTTCTGCAAGTCACCTCCTTTATCGATGAGCTACACTTTCCCAGAATCCTTCCGTCAACCGAAGTCGAGCATTCGCCTTCCCTTCTACCAACCTGACGTGTTCATTCCATTTCATAACTGTGGTATCGATAGCTACGATGCCAGAACGTAGGTGCGCTCTCGTAGGTTGGCACTACGAGACCGGACGAGCAACGCCGACCACAACGTCCTCTAGCCAGCCAGCGCTGTGCAGCTCTACGAGCGCCGCTCCAGATTCAAACCATTTGAGTCCGAGCAAACGACCGACCAACATTATATCATTTTCATAGTGGGCGAGCCCCTACAGATTTGCCTTTGTATCTTCTAGTATCTGTAAGATTTGATACATGAACGGTTTCGCACCTAGATGCTCATATCTACGCCAAGTTAAGTAATATTATAATTTGTATATGTTGATACATCATGTAACACCCCACCCGTCACCTATCTTGTTTGGCGTATGTTCACCCCAGCTAATTGACTAACAGATCAATAGAGAGTGCAAAACTGCTGCAATATCGGATAACGCAAAGAAAGTAATAAGGCCCTGTGACTTCTGATTGAACTGCGTTGGCAGTGTTGACATTATCTGATTCAGAATTGATTCCTTTTAATTAAAAAGGGGTGCTCATTGATGTTATATTCAGCTATTGAACACCAGATGCAAATGTTGAACATAAAATTAATGAAGTAAGTGACTTGGGATTTCAACTACTTGATTGAAAACAGATGCAGTCGATTAGCACAAATTTATTTTAACTCACGACCTTCAATCATCACATTACATGACTCTCCTAACAAGCAGTGGAAATAAATTGCGTTTACATGGAGCAAAGCGCGATCAATCAAAATTAATTCCTATCGACTGACCCAGGTGTAATGCGAAGTGTGAGAAGAATTCTACAATACACGGCCCATGAAACCCTCGTGGAAACTTTGTCGGCGTGATCCTACAAATTAATCAGCGGCCTAACTCAAGCCACCGCGGGCGCAATATCACCGAATTCAGGGTGGAGGGGCGGCGTCGTTGTGTGGACGTCGGCAGCCTCGTGGTGCTGCAAGGCTGCGCTCGTCTATTCACTCCTAGCTATCTTGCTCAGTACATAGCTGAACGAAAACTTTCTATCTCCAAGCTCAATTGTTCCGTTTGCTAAGTCCTAAACTGCAGAGATTTCGAATCTCTCTCAGGAAAGCTGACTGAAGAGCGCCAAGTCCGCACTCTAGGCAAACTGGAAACGGAAGATCTCTGCAGGACTTCTGCCAGTCCCCTCTTCGCCTCAGTTTCCCCTGCAGCAGAATCACTTCCGCCAGTTGCGACGTCAGTCGCGTTAATTATGCGTCGCTTCCCAGCGCCGACCAATGCCTGCTCTGGGAAGTGAACAAATTCCCATAAAATTTCCCTTCCTCTCAACTTCTGCTATTTAGCTCCTCCCAGGCCACCCATCAAGGTTAGCGTCTGCATAGAACACCAATTTTTTGGAAATTCTGACTCCCAGGAGAATACTTCAAATTCCTTGATTCTACGTTGCCATCGGAGACCGGTGTATTTCATTCTGTCACTCTTCACCTGATTTACTTCAGACTCTGTGGACCGTGAATTCAGCGTAAAGTTGCTATAGTCACGAACACGCATATTTTTGCTTCTGTTGACCGCTCCACCATAGCTTTGAACGACTTTCTCGCATGTTTCACTGAAAACGGGACGATGGACATTTATCAACAGGCATACAAGTTCTCCGTCTGCTGCCCGGTACATCAGCATGGGGTCAACCACCCCCTCACTGTCGCTCATCTTAAGGCAGGTGGAGGCCGCGCCCCGTTACCGCTTTCTCAGAGCTTGAGCCGCTCTAAGATGGCTGCTGTCGCTTGCCTTCGCCGCTCCCCAGCCAGCCACGGTCAACTCGAATACTTCCCTGGGATAAACTAGCCTCCAGTAAATCGACGCGTTTTCACAAAGTTTTCACGTCGCATGAATTACTTTAAAACCATCACCCAACATTAATTATTCCAATACGTCCATACTATACCCTCCACAAGATGCATTGTGCCTTGTCAGTCATTTTTGTTCAGCCCTACAGTTCGCTCAACGTGAGTTCGGTGATGTAAGGGGCATAGTTCTTGATGTAAGGGGCATAGTTCTTGCCATCTTACAACCAGTAAAAGAGCTTTAATCCATACGCAGTACCGAAGTACTTCGCCCTTTCCTGCTCCTACTCGCGTCCTTCACTCTCGGCCTATTTTGCAGAAGCAGATCCACGCCCCGCCTATCCAGGCGGGATAAAAAAATTACGCATTGCAGCGATAGTCTAGATACGTAATCGATGTGACTGTACTGTACTAAAGCGGTACTCGAACGTTACAGGACTGTTTTTCCAATTCATCCGCATTAGCTCACATTTTTCTACTTTTAGAGTAAGCTGTCATTCATCACGCCAACTAGAAATTTTGTTTGAGCGACTTTGTATACTCCACTCCTACAGTCACTCAACGACTATATCTTTCCATGCGCTACAGCGTCATCGGCAAACAGCCGTAAATTGCTGCTGACCCTCTCTGTCAGGTCATTTTGTATACAGAGAATAAAAGCGATCCTACCACGCTTCCCCGGGGCACTCCTAATGACGCTTTTGTCAATGAACACACGCCGCAGAGCACAACGTACTGTGTTCTATTACCTAAAACGTCTTCGAGCCACTCACGTATTTGGGAACCCAAACTGTATGCTCGGGCCTTCCTCAACAGTCTCCTGTGGAGCACCGTGTCTGGCGCTTTCCTGATATCCAGGAATGTGGTTTCTGCTTGTCCGCCATCTATGATTTGTAGGATATCGTTTGAGAGAAGGGCAGTAACTAGCTTTTATAAGTAAGTTTCGGTCGTAAGCCATCATCTGGTACGAAAATCACTTTAAAGATTTCATTTGTCATGAATATTGAAGCACAAAGCACTGAATATTTTAATCCACATGAACATAAGAAAAAGCTCGTTCTTACCATTTACAAGTTGAAACGTCACTGTGAAGTCGTTTCATAAGACGTTTGTCGAATTCGGTACAACCTATTCATTTTACTACGTGATTTCAGTTCAATTCATGAGCTCTTCCAGAAAGAATGAGCACTTGAATATTATATGTGTGCTTTAATGTGGGGTTTAGGTTTTGTTTTGTGGGAAACGCTGAGTTGGTCATCGTCTGCTGGGAGCAGACGATGTTGCTTCTCGTTCGAAGGAGAGCACAGGATGACGAACTTATTTCCAATACCTGTACAGATAGGCTTACCCATCTGGGTCGAAGGCTGTTTTTGTGTGTGAGGTTAGTGACGGAGGTCTACCCCTCTGGTAGCTTCCGCTGCACGAGGAGCTAGGTAATCTGGAAAGAGAAAGGGGGCACTCTCCGGTGAACGCTTGGTGAGTACGCATCGTAGCTCTTTCGGGGGGTTTCAAGTAATAGGAATCAGGTTTCGTTAGGACTTCGTTATGTTTAACTGGTGAAACACTTAAGAACTTTAGCTTAACTGAAGCGTGAGAAGCGAGTTATTTTTTAATGATTTTAATCTTATATTTTGTGGAAATTGCTTTTGTCTTTGTGTGTCGATTTTGTGCCACGTGTTTGGTTATCAATGACCCTTGTGGTTGACCACGGCACCGTAATAGGCTTTATTTTAACAGTTTGCCTGTTTAATGAGCCACAATTTCTGCAAGAATATCTGTTCTTTCGTGCGCTTTCTACAAAGTAGCACAACAGTTTGAGTCAGAATGCACTACGTGCTCTAGTTCGGCCGTTTGCAAGCAGCAGACGCAGTTAGTATGTTAAATAATTATCGCACAGCCTTGTGTATTGGTTAAACCTCTGTCCACAATAGAGCATGCGTTGCATCGTAATGCAAATCTCACTTAGATATTTTTATGGTATTAATGCAAAGGAGATGATAGTATAATTGTCTCCCACACCCGTCTTCTATGTTTATTCTTGCAGTAGCTAAATTGTTCTCTGTTTCATTCTCACGTAATTCTTACTTAAATATTTCGAGTCAGGCATCAGTTATGTGTAGTTAGGATGTGCAGCCAAATATTTAGTTACAATAAATAATTTGCGTGAAAGATAAATTCTTTGATGTCGATATTACCCCCTTACTCTGATTTCCATTCCTGAATTAATCAAGTTGCTTCATGCACGACATGGAGTGCTATTTATCTGGCTGCTTAAAGGAATTTTGCGTACTTGTAATTAAATTATTAAAGTTATTAAACTAATAATTTTCCAGTTTCGTTTATTCTAAATGGTTAGGAAGGGCTTTGGCTAGTGGCGACACTGAATTTCTGAATTTTTATCATTATTTGTGTGAGAGAAGCAGCTAGAAATGCGAGATAACGTATATGGCTTGATGAGAAACGTCCTAAACATAGCAATACGTTACAAAGAGCAGCAATTGTCCTATTCATGTAATATGACATCAACAAATACCAAACCGGTAGTACTATTGAAATCCAGTTAATGCAGTTCAGCGTATGGGTTTTTTTGAGGCCTGTTTAGACTACTGAAAACTGCCTGAAAAAAAAAACCTGTAGAAAAGGGCAAGCTGAGTTTCGCATGAAGGATACTTTCTAAATCCGTGCTGATTTGTGGACAGAAGCTTATCCGATTTAAGGAAATTTATTATATTCGAACTCAAAGTTGTTCAGGTAAGACAGAGATTTTGGAACCAGCGGCAGCCCGCCGCCGTTCAGCGTCCTCCTCTGCTGCAAGGCGCAGCTCTGCCGCATCTGAGCCTCGAGCAGCTCCGCTTGTTCGGTGAGCTGCGCCGCTTCAGCGTCGGACAAATGCGAGCCGCTCGTTCGCGCTTGACGGTGATGGCTGCCTCTTTGGTTTCTCGGTCCCTTGCGGGGGCGGCCCACACGGCGATCGGCGTCGGCGTCGATACCGCTGGGGCGGTGATTGTCTTCTTTGCACTTTTCACGTGCGGTGCTGCCGGGGCGGGTGCTGGGGCAGGCACGCGAACGTCCTTCTGCGAGGTCGCAGGAGTCTTCGCAGGGCTTCGAACCCCTCCTGCTGCACGGAGGCCTTGGGCGAACACTGAATGCAGTTGTCTCAAGGCCTCTTCCTTCTCTGGAGCCATGGTGTCTGCGAAGGCAGCCCTCCCTGCCGCCATGACGCCTTTGAGGGCTGTAATGGCCTCCTACACAGTGGTGCCGAGCTGCACCCCGACTGCCCCGCTCGCGTCAGGTGGAGCTGCTTCTGCGCTGTCCCTCAGCTGGGTCGGGCTGACCTGCGCCCTGCGTCGTTTGCCGACGTCGTCTTCTCTTCTTCCGCTGCGTCGGTGCGGCCGAAGCCGCCTCGCCGTCTTCGGCACGGCTGCGGCTTGAGAAAGCCGGACAACCGCTCCAGCTGGCGACGTGCGGGCCGCCACACCGGACGCAAGTCGGTAGAACGTTACTGGCGCGGTCGCCGGCGGGGCTGTCGTGCTCGCCGAAGCACTTGACTCACATCGCTGCGTTGTGGCAATACTTCGCGACGTGGCCCTCGCCCTGGCACCTGAAGCACTGCGGCTGGGGGTCCATGGCGGTTGGGAGAGCTTCTCTCGTAACCGGAAAGCAAAGCAACTTCCGCAAGCCGAAGATGTCGTTTGCACGGTCACGGCATAGAGCGGCGCCCTCTTCTTGTTGGTCCGGTTGTGCAAACTTGCGGTCGCATTACCAAATCCGGTGCACAACAGCCCTTCCCAGACCGCTGCCTCGTCACAGCACCAAGGAAAACCCCTTAGGAGTGCCTTGATCGTCTTCTTCCTTCCGGCGGAAGGTGCTTTCTCACGCGCTGGCGGCGCGTCAAAAGTGTGGTCGGCCTCTGCGACCTTGATCGCCCTGTGGTCAGCCGCGTTTGCTGCCAGAACGCAGGTCAGCGAGTCTGTGTCGACACTCGTAGACCACTTCGTTCCCGGCGCAATTCGTCATTGTGTCGAACAGTGCTGTCCACCCGCCTTTGCACTTGACGTACAAAGGGGGAACAGGCTGCGACTCGTCTTCTCGGGTCTTCCTCGCTTGGTTGGCAGAATTGCACAACTGAAGGACCTCTCGCAGCAGCACGTTTCCTCTGCGCGTACTTCTTTTCCATGCTGTGGGGCCCAGAACACGACATCCTGCAGGCGTTGTGAAAACAACACACGACAATTTGCTTCCCGTGGCGCCCACAGCACAGAAACTCCTTCACGAGCTCACAATTGCCGAGTAAGTGTAGCGCGCAGCTACAGCCATGCGCACACCTCGCTAGCTATGGCCGCTCTGCCGACGCCCATCGTCAGAGGTGGACTCTGAGCACAATTTATTGGTTGTGAACTGCAGTTTAAAACTGTAGAAACTGCGAAAAAAGTGGGAATTTAAGGAGATGGGACCTGGATGAACTGAAAGAATCGGAGGTTGTAGAGAGTTTCAGAGAGAGCATTAGGGAATGAATGACACGAACGGGGGAAAGAAATACAATAGAAGAAGAATGGATAAATTGAGAGATGAAATAATCGGGGCAGCAGAGGGTCAAGTAGGCAAAAAGACGAGGGCTAGTAGAAATTCTAAGGTAACAGAAGAGACCCTGAATTTAATTGATGAAAGGAGAAAATATAACAGCGCAGTAAATGAAGCGGGAAAAAGGAATACAAACTTCTCAAAAATGAAATCGACAGGAAGTGCAAAAATCGCTAAACAGGGATGGTTAGAGGACAAATGTATGGATGTAGACGCATATATCACGAGGGGCAAGATAGATACTGCCTACAGGGGTATTAAAGAGGCCTTTGGGGAAAACTGAACCACGTGTATGAATACCAAGAGCTCAGATGGAAAGCCAGTTCTAAGCAAAGAAGGGAAAGCAGAAAGCAGGAAGGAGTATATAGAAGGTCTATACAAGGGCGATGTACTTGAAGGCAGTATTATAGAAATGTAAGAGGACGTAGATGAAGATGAAATGGGATATATGATACTGCGTGAAGAATTTGACAGAGCACTGAAAGACTTAAGGCGAAACAACGCCCCGGGAATAGGCAACATTCTATTAGAACTACGGATAGCCTTGGAAGGACCAGCCTTGACAAAACTCTACCATATGGTGCGCAAGACGTATGAAACAGGCACAATACTCTCAGACTTCAAGAAGAATACAATAATTCCAATCCTAAAGAAAGCAAGTGTTGAGAGGTATGAAAATTACTCGAATGCTTTATAGACGAATGAAAAAACTGGTAAAAGCCGACTTCGTGGGAAATTAGTTTGGATTCCGTAGAAATGTTGGAACACACGAGGCAATAATGGCCCTATGACCTATCTTGGAAGATAGATTAAGCGAAAGCAAACCTACGTTTCTAGCATACGTAGACTTAGAGAAAGCTTTTGACAGTGTTGACTGGAACACTTTCTTTCAAATTCAGTAGGTGGCAGGGTTCAAATACAGGGAGCGAAAGCCTATTTACATTTTGTACAGAAAGCAGAAGGCAATTATAAGAGGCGAGGGGCATGAAAGGGAAGCAGTGGTTGGGAAGAGAGTGAGACAGGGCTGTAGCCTATCCCCGATGTTATTCAATCTATATATTGAACAAGTAGTAAAGGAAACCAAAGAAACATTTGGAGTAGGAATTAAAATCCACGGAAAAGAAATAAAAACTTTGAGGTTTGCTATGAAATTCTAATTCTGTCAGAGACAGCAAAGGACCTGGAAGAGCAGTTGAACGAAATGGACAGTATTTCTAAATGAGGATATAAGATGAACAAAAACAAAAGCAAAGCGAAGATAATGGAATTTAGTCAGAGTAAATCAGTTGATGCTGAGGGAATTAGATTAGGAAACGAGACTCTTAAAGTAGGAGATGAGTTTTTCTATTTGGGCAGCAAAATAACTGATGATGGTTTGAAGTAGAGTGGATGTAAAATGTAGACTGGCAATGGAAAGGAAGGCATTTCTGAAGAAGGGAAATTTATTAACATCGAGTATAGATTTAAGTGACAGGAAGTCTTTTCTGAAAGTATATGCGTGGAGTGTAGCCATGTATGGAGGTGAAACACGAACGGTAAATAGTTTGGACAAGGAGAGAATAGAAGCTTTCGAAATGTGGTGCCACAGAAGAATGCTGAAGATTAGATGGGCAGATCACGTAACTAATGAGGTGGTTCTGAATAGAATTGGGGAGAAGACGAATCTGTGGCTCACTTTGACTAGAACAAGGGATCGGTTGGTAGAACACTTTCTGAGGCATCAAGCGAAGCGTGCAAAGTAAACATCGTAAAGGGAGGCCTAGGGATGGATACAGTAAGCAGATTCAGAAGGATGTGGGTTGCAGCAGTTACTCGGAGATGAAGAGGCTTGCACAGGATAGAGTAGAATGGAGAGCTGCATCAAACCAGTCTGTCGAAAATGGTTCAAATGGCTCTGAGCACTATGGGACTCAACTGCTGTGGTCATTAGTCCCCTAGAACTTAGAAGTACTTAAACCTAACTAACCTAAGGACATCACACACATCCAGGCCCGAGGCAGTATTCGAACCTGCGACCGTAGCAGTCGCACGGTTCCGGACTGCGCGCCTAGAACCGCGAGACCACCGCGGCAGGCAAACCAGTCTCTCGACTGAAGACCACAGTACAACAATTGTTCAGGAATCCTTCGGCAAACCGATGTGAAGGATATTGGTCTGTAATTATGTGGGTCAGTTTATTTACCAGTCTTATATACAGGAGTGATCTGCGCTTTTCTCCAATCTCTTGGAATTTTCGCACCATTTAAAGTAAATTGTGGAATGTTTTGATGGGACACTTTATGTGAATCGAATGGGTTCATAAGAATGTGCTCGCATTTCAGAGCTAACGGCCAACATCACCTCTTCTCATCTAAGTACATCCCAATACAGTACGTAGAGTAGTTTCAAGGTTTGAGTCCTTGATTTTGGTAAATTGGTACATTGATGTCACGTACATTCGGTGTACTGTTGCATCACGGACGACGTCATCCCATTGTTTATTGCCCGAGTGACACCCTGTTTCCCTCCAACTCACACACGCTTTGTGTTTCTTGATCTCCTTAAGTTTCGAGACCACTCCAGCAGTGATGTACAGTAAATCAGGTTTACTCCCACGGGAGCCGTACAATGTTCTCAGGCTGTTCTCCCGCGTCAACAGCAGGAGTTTTAAGAGGGAAAACAAAACGTGTTGTTTACTGCAGGCAGAAGTGCGACAGGCGATTACTCAGGTGCGCCACCAGACAGCGCCCGCCATTGTTCGCGAGGTACCAAATACCCGGCCACCTGGTAGTCGAGGAGGCACTCTCCCGTGATTTACTTCCCTGCTTAGCGCCTGCGTGTGTGACGCACGCAGGGGGGAGAGACTCCGCTATCTGGCGTGTTTGCGAGGGAGTGTAAATGCAATTGTTATGAGCTTTGCCCAAAGGTAATAAAGATTCTCAAAGACAATGATTACGGAGTTAAATAGTAATATACCTGCTGCTGCGGGTGAACAGTGTTATTTTTCAAGAGACGCACCACTGTAAATCGTCGGGTTTATTTACAGGTACAAGAACTTTACGATTTATTTGCCGAGGCAATTACAGGTTTAATGCCCCCGTTCCGAAGAACTATTAATGCTCGCTAGAGCTGCGCTCGGGTGAGTGTGGTCGTAAATACAGGAGAGCCCTGTATACATCTCTGAGAGCAGGCGGCGATAGCGGGCGCCCTCCTTTCGGGCCTAACGCGTGAATGCTCTTTAGCCCGCGCGTAACTGTGCGATAAAGAGTGTAAGTGTTCGGCTTTACACAGCACATCGTTTTTTGCTGAACTTTAAGTGTAGGCGTACTCATGCTATCCGGTTCTCTATATTGCCAACATTATCTTTCATTTAGATGCTTACTACTTGAAGGGCAGTCTACGTATCTCTATGCTTGCAGATGCGCCACTCCGGGACAGTAAGTGTTCTTTGTTGGCCGTCTTATCTGGCGAGACTCGAATGAAGAGATACGTTATAATCCATGCTAATGCCAGCACATAAATATCCACAGCTAGGAATGCTACTTTATACGTTGGTGTGATGAGTCTTCCTAAGGCCCTACGTTGGACGCCATTTAATGTAGTTTTGTCTTTTATTAAGACGCCAATTCTGTGACGAATCATTATACGAGCCTCGTGCAGAAATTAAGTTCCCCTGTTGAATTTATTTTTCTAAGAGGGAAATATAGTACATGTCCGACATAGCTATAAGGTATCAGTCATATGATGGCCGGAGAAGTCTTCGCTGTTTTCAGTACACCTATACATGGTGAAAAGTATTTAAACCGACAAACTCTGGGAGGTTGTAGGGGACAAGAAAACAAATATTTTTCCATAATGTCATTTTTTTCCTATGAGGATTATTTAAACCGGCAGAGGAAGATTTCTCTGGCGGCAAATTAATTAAACCAACAAACACTTTTCCAATTTTTATGACCAAGAGACAACACTTTAACACAACTCAATTTCAGTTACAGTAAATTTTCAAAAATGCCTCCATTGTCAGGTGAACAAAGGTTACACCGTCGGATCATGTGGTCTCTGACACGGCCAAAAACCCCAGGAGTATCTTGAATTGCTCCTGCTGCTGCTACTATCCGGGCAACTAGATCATCTTCTGATGCAACAGGAGTTGCGTAAACAAGGTTGCGCACCTCTCACCACACAAAAAAGTCAAGAGGGGAGATCTCTGGGGATCGAGCGGGCCATGGTACATGACCACCTCTGACAATCCACGTTTCTGGGAACCGTCGGTACAGGAACCGACGCACACGACGACTGAAATGTGCCGGCGCCCGGTCACGTTGGAACCACATGCATTGCCATGTAGGGGGCGGGATGTCTTCCAGCAATTCTGGCAATGCTATGGCGAAACAATTGTAGTACTGCCTGCAATTTAATGGCCTAGGTAGCAGATACGGCTCAATTAAACAGTCCCCCACAACACCGACCGACACATTAACGAAGAACAGCTCTTGATGAGTGCTAGTAACTGTGGAATGTGGGTTATCCTCACTCCAAACATGTGAGCACTTCATGGTGAAGACTCCATCACGCCCGAACGTTGCTTCATCGGTAAACAACACAGAGGATGGAGATGTAGGATGTATTTCACACCGTTCCAGGTACCACTGCGTAAACTGTGCTCTGGGTGGATAACAAGCTGGTTCCCGGTCCGGGCGGAGGTTCGAGTCCTCCCTTGACCGTGGGTGTGTATATTTGTCCTTAGGATAGTTTAGGTTAAGTAGTGTGTAAGCTTAGGGGCTGATGACCTTAGCAGTTAAGTCCCATAAGATTTCACACATATCTGAACAAACTGGTTCCTGGTTGTGGACTCGCTGTAAGTGAAATGGACGTAGCAATTGCTCTCGAAGGACTGTTCTTACATTCGTCTGATTCGTCCCCTTGTTACGTGCAATTGCACGAGTGCTGATTGAAGGATCCCGCTCCACATGTTGCAAGACAACGTCCTCAAATTGTGGCGTTCTTACCTTGCTAGTCGTCCCTGT
Organism: Schistocerca gregaria; assembly: GCF_023897955.1. NCBI lineage: Eukaryota > Metazoa > Arthropoda > Insecta > Orthoptera > Acrididae > Schistocerca > Schistocerca gregaria. The sequence goes on from NC_064923.1 coordinate 477,578,207, forward strand.
CCAGGTAATCTGCTAAATCACCCGGTCTCATGCAGACGCTGGTATACAGTAGCAAAGGTCGTATGATACAGGATACGGCGATTAGCATATTGTTGTTGATAAACCCGCTGTGCAGCTCGTCCGTTGTGGTGGGCTACGTAGTACGCACCAACCATATCAGTGTACTCACTCCAGGTGTATCACTCCATTAGTAAACAGAGACAATGCACTACTACACTGGTGGACAGCTGTTCCTTACAATTGAAGAGCGTAATACGCCCTCTAACAACTGAAGATCGTAATACGGCCTCTAATAACTGAAAGTGTAATACGGCCTCCACCGGTTTAAATAATCCTCACAGGAAAAAATGACATTCGGGAAAAATATTTGTTTTGATGCCCGCTACAACCTCTCACAGTTTGTCGGTTTAAATTGTAATTATGTAATAGGCGTATTTAAACTGTTTTACCATGTAATTATCTGAACTGTTTCTTATTTAAATTGTTTTGTTAATTAAATTGCATTGTGTATTATTGAGAAAGAGCGGGAAACCGCGCATAGATACATTTTGAGAAAGAGCGGGAAACAGCGCGCAGTAATGGTAGCAGGGATTGTCTGCACCAAAAACCATTGTTGGCGGCGAGACCGCACTTTTGTAGCATTGAGCGTTGGAAGCGAGCAGTTGCGAGTAAGATGTGAGACGAGGCAGTCGTAGCTAGCGAGACATGAGAGGAGGTCGCTGTAAGCGAGGTATGAATTAACACTTTGAAAGAAGCGGTGTGCTCGCCAGCCACTCGCTATATGTAGCGCAATGCTAGTTTTTAAGAATTTTTGTAAAGAACTATACCCCTTGTAATTGTTTGTCAAGATCGTTCTCAGAATATAGTTAACTAATTTTGATGGAAAATTAGGTATGTAGCGCAACGCTACTTTTTAAGAATTTTTGTAAAGAACTATACCCCTTGTAATTGTTTGTCAAGATCGTTCTCAGAATATAGTTAACTTCTACCAGATTAAATGCATTAAGAATTTTCTATCCCAAAATCATTCACGTAAATGCTTTACGGAATTTATTGTTATCTTAAAAGAAAAGTCTAAACTGAGCTTCAGCTTTTATCAAATCTAAATTAACTTCAACTTAAAGAATTCCAGTCCCAAAGTATTATGAAACTCCACCAGCAGCTTATAATTATGTTAAAGAGAAGTAAGTATATTCATTCCACAGTTTGCTGTAGCAGTCAGATGGCGATCCAGTATAAATAATTAAAGGTAAGAATCAGTCTTAATAATTTCAGGTAACGACTGAGGGCCACGGCGACAACACATTTTATGTTTCGTCGTAATAATCAGCAGGTAGTCTTGACAGAGCAGCAGTTAAAAGATTTTAAGAGACGCAGCGTTCAGTCAGCAAGCAAACGTTCATCCAATATTAGACGGGAAGGTTTCAAAATATTTCTCACCCTGTATCTACATAGATACACCAAAAGCCACCATACGGTGCGTGTCAGAGGGTACATCGTGCCACTACTAGTAATTTCCTTTCAGGTTTGACTAGCAAATAGAGCGAGGGAGAACGATTATCTATATGCCTCTGTACGAGCACTGATTTCTCGTATTTTATCACCGAGCGAGGTGGCGCAGTGGTTAGAACACTGGACTCGCTTTCGGGAGGACGACGGTTCAATCCCGTCTCCGGCCATCCTGATTTAGGTTTTCCGTGATTTCCCTAAATCATTTCAGGCAAATGCCGGAATGGTTCCTTTGAAAGGGCACGGCCGATTTCCTTCCCAATCCTTCCCTAACCCGAGGTTGCGCTCCGTCTCTAATGACCTCGTTGTCGGCGGGACATTGAACACTAACCACCACCACCACCATCGTATTTTATCTCAGTCGTCCAGACGCGAAATTAATGTTGGTGGCAGTAGATTCGTTCTGCATTAAGCTCTTAAGTTTTCTCACTAGTGCTCCTTACCTTCAGGGATTCCCACTTGAGTTCCCGAAACACCACCGTAATACTTGTCTGTTGTTTGACCCTACCAGTAGCACACCTAGCAGCAGCCTTTGAATTTCTTCGATGTCTTCCTTTAATCTAACCTGGTGCGGATCGCAAACACAAGAGCAGTACTCAAGAAGAGGTCACACTAGCGTCTCATATGTGGTCTCCTTCACAAATGAACCACACTTTCCCCAAAGTCACCCAATAACTGAAGTCGACTAATCCTCAAATGTTCGTTCCATTTCATAACGCTTTGCAACATTGCAACATGTAACCACGCGCTACATGTCCAGCTAATTAAGACTTAAATGGTCCGTGTACGTAAAGTACCCTGTTATGGTTACTCCCCGTGGTCTGGGGCGCCTTGCGACGGTTCACGCGACTGCCCCCGCCGGAGGTTCGAGTCCTCCCTCGGGCATGGGCGTGTGTTTCTTCCTTAGCGTAAGCTAGTGTAAGTTAGATTAAGTAGTGTGTAAGCCTAGGGACCGATGACCTCAGCAGTTTGGTCCCATTGGAACTTACCACAGTTTGCCAAAATTTCCCCTGTTGCGCGGGAAAGACATCTATTCCGAACAATAAATGAAATCCATGAAATGTAGGCGCAGTCACAATCGAATCGCCAATGCTCTGGACTTGCTGCACTGACGACAAGAAATAAAAATTGGTTAATGGCAAATGAATATAAAATTGAGCTAACTGAAATTACAGTAGTTAGTTTAATTAGGAAAATGTTATGAGTTTAGTTAATGAGCAAAACTACTGACTCACTGTGTGAGCAAAACTACTGACTTGTATTTACTGTATGTTAATACTGAAAAACTTATGTAAGAATGCTTAGTTTTGTTGCAAGGCGAAAATAGCACAAATTTGGTGAATACTGCTCTAGTGTAATTTCAGATGGCGCTTCACAGTGACCAAACACTTTTCAATTAAGTAGGAGCCCACGGAGATCGGTTTGTGATTATCAAAGGACAACAAAATTTCGTCGTTAGTATACAGTTAAGTAAATGCAAAAATTCGTGACCTTTTGATGAGATTTATCGTAATGATGTAGCGCCAGTCAATAATCACTTTTTTGTGAGTTGGAGTTATGTAAATCGTAAGTCAAAATTTCGTTTGTAAAAGAATAGCAGAGTTCGTGATATTATTTTACTGATTCATTAGTTTCTTGTAACTTCGGCTATTATTGCTATTCATCAACAATTACTGCTGATTACTTTGTGCAATTTCTACTATTATTGGGTGAAGACGTCAGCACAAATTTCTGACTGACTGCATCTGCGTAAATGTGAAATTTTTTTCATTCATGTCAAAGTACAACAAAACAATGTTACTTTGATAAGGACTATCTTTCATATTACTATTTACCAGACTGGAGCACGTGCGTTTATTCCGGTTTTGCAAAGTTTTGAAATTGTAATTACTATTATTTCTTTAATAATAATACTTAATACTTTCTTAATCATTAGAACTCCCGGATCATCAGTAACGCACAGGTTGGGTCCAACGCAGGTATTTCGTCTTAGGTAAAAGTGAAGGTCATCACTTTGCTATAAATCGGTATAATTCAAAGACAAAATGAACTACGGCGCTGGCCAGCCGCATACAAGTCGGACTAAGTAATTAGATGGTTCTCACTTCAGACTGAGACGTCGCCGGTGCAATGAAAGGCACTATTCGTTGCCAGTCTTGCTTCCGAGATTAAGGAGGAGCTCACCATCTTCAGCATCGTCGATGGAACCGACTGTGGTCCTTTGATGCAGTGGCGAGGGGAGGGTCTGAATCAGAGGCTAAGGCGGTTCTGTGATCGTGTAGGCTCCAGATTCCTTGACTTGCACCATCAGGTGGTGGGTTTCCGGGTTCCGCTTAATAGGTCAGGAGTCCACTACACACAGGAGGCGGCTACATGGGTAGCAGGAGCTGTGTGGAAGAGACTGGGCGGTTTTTAAGGTTAGAGGGTCTCAGGGAACCACAGAAGGGACGTCCGTCTTATAGTGGGCAGGTAAAACACAGTAAGGTAGTTGTAGAAACGATTGGTATGGTAGTTGTAAAGTGTCGTAGCTATGTTAGGAAAGAACCAGAGCTGCAAGCCGTAATGGAAAGTACTGAAGCTCAAATAGTTGTAGGTACAGAGAGCTGGCTATAGCAGGAAATAAGTTCAGCCGAAATTTTTTCAAACGACCTAACAGTATCCAGAAAGGACAGATTAAATACTGTTGGTGGTGGAGTATTTATTGCTGTCAGAGGTAGTTTGCCTTGTAGCGAAGTTGAAGTAGATAGTTCGTGTGAAATAGTATGGGTAGAGGTTATACCTGACAATCGGACTAAACTATTAATTGGATCGTTTTACTGATCCCCCCGACTCAGAAGATATAGTTGCTGAACAGTTCAAAGAAAACTTGGCTCTCATTTCAAATAAGTACCCCGCTCATACAATTATAGTCCGTGGTGACTTTAATCTACCCTCGATATGCTGAAAAAATTATACGTTTAAAGCCGGCGGCAAGCATAAAACGTCATCCGAAATTGTATTGAATGCTTTCTCAGAAAATTACTTTTAACAATTACTTCGTGAGCCCACTCGAAACGTAAATGGTTGCGAAAGCATACTTGACCTTTCAGCAAAAAATAATCCTGGACAAATTGTGAGTATTCTGTAGAATACATTGATTAGCGACTACAAAGCAGTTTCTGCTAGGCTGAATACCGTAACACCTACAACCATCGAAAAGAAACGCAAATTATATCTATTTAAAAAAGGCGATAAAAATGCTCTTAACGCGTTTTTAATACACTGTCTTCACTCCTTCCGATCTGATCATGTAAATGTAGAAAAGCTGTGGAATGTTTTCGACAGCAATTGAGAGATATATATATGGCACTGATCCCCCATGGTACACAAAACGGGTCAGATCGTTGTTGCAGAAGCAATGAAAAAACATGCCAAATTTAAAAGAACACAAAATCCCCAACATTGGCAAAGTTCTACAGAAGTTCGAAATACGGCGCGTACTTCAATGCGAGATGCTTTTAATAATTTCCACAACGAAATTCTGTCTCGAAATCTGGCAGAAAACCCAAAGAGATTCTGACCATACATATAGCACACCAGCGGCAAGACGCATCAATACCTCCACTGCGCGATAACAACGATGCGGTCACTGATGACACTCCCACTAAAACAGAGTTATTAAAGACAGTTTTCCGAAACTCCTTCCCCAAAGAAGACGAAGTAAATATTCCTGAATTCCAATCAAGAACAACTGACAAGATGAGAAACATAGCCGCCCGGGATTAGCCGGGCGGTCTGAGGTGCTGCAGTCATGGACTGTGCTGCTGTTCCCGGCGGAGGTTCGAGTCCTCCCTCGGGCATGGGTGTGTGTGTTTGCTCTTAGGATAGCTTAGGTTAAGTAGTGTGTAAGCTTAGGGACTGATGACCTAGCAATTAAGTTTCATAAGATTTCACACATATTTGAACTTTTTTTTGTTGAGAAACATAGAAGAAGTAACGAAGAAGCCTAACTCACTTAATAAAGGCAAGACCTCCAGTCCAGATTGTACACCATTCAGGTTCCTCTCAGAGTATTCTGATAAAATAGCTCCATATTTAGCAGTTATAGACAAACACTCTCTCACAGAAAGATCCGTACCTAAAGACTGGAAAATTGCTCAAGTCACACCAATACCCAAAAAGGGAAGTAGGAGTAATCCGTTGAATTACAGGCCTAAGGTCGATTTACAACAGGGTTTTGGAACATATACTGTATTCGAACATTATGAAGTACCTCGAAGAAAACGATTTATTGACACATAGTCAGCACGGTTTCAGAAAATATCGCTCTTGTGAAACACAACTAACTCTTTATACTCGTAAAGTAATAAGTGCTATCGACAGGGGCTGTCAAATAGATTCCATATTTTTAGATTTCCAGAAGGCTTTCGACACCGTTCCTCACAAGCATCTTCTAACCAAACTGCGTGATACGGAGTACCCCCAGAAAGGTCACAGTTCGTAGTAATAGACGGAAAGTCATCGAGTAAAACAGAAGTAATGTCCGGCGTTCTCCAAGGAAGTGCTATAGGCAATCTGTTGTTCCTGATCTGTATGAATGACATAGGAGACTGTCTCAGTAGCCGTCTTAGATTGTTTGCAGATGATTCTGTCATTCACCGTCTTCTAAAGTCATCAGATGATCAAAACGACTTACAAAATGATTTAGATAAGATATCTGTATGGTGCGAAAACTGGCAGTTCATCCTGAATAAGGAAAAGTGTGAAGTTATTCACATGAGTACTAAAAGAAATCAGCTAAATTTCGATTACACGATAAGTTACACAAATCTGAAGGCTGTAAATTCAACTAAATACTTAGTGATTACAATTACAAATAACCTAAATTGGAACGATCACATAGATAATATTGTGGGTAGAGCAAACCAAAGACTGGGATTCATTGGCAGAACGCTTAGAATGTGCAACAGCTCTACTAAAGAGACTGCTTACACCGCGCTTGTCCGCCCCATTCTGCAGTATTGATGTGCAGTGTGGGATTCGCATCAGATGGGACTGACGGATGACATCGAAAAAGTACAAAGAAGGCAGCTCGTTTTGTATTATCGCGAAATAGGTGAGATAGTGTGTAAAGTTGTTGCTTTAAATTGTTATGTGAAAGCGGTGCTGATAGACAATAAAAGAGGGTTAAAAGCTGTGAGCTATCTGAGGAAGTTAACGTTGCATTACTGAGCAACTGTTTCACCAGGTATCCAGTCTAGCTTACCAAATTTCCAACCAGACTAACATTAATTATAATCTTTTAATAGTCATACGTAAACCGGTGATACATATATAAAAAAGAGAATTTAAATAAAAATAAATAAATCAGTTTATACTGGAAATTTATTTTAACATTGATCATTGAAATTTCAGCATATTAAACTTGAGTCATAACTAAGCTGGTGCCTTATTTAGGATTGTGAAAATGTGAGTTTGAAATCTTACGGAACACATCAAATAGGGAGCCAAGATTGAGAGACTGCATACAACAATACATTCATAAAATAACACACGAAGAACATTGAAACATATGTAAGAGGAAATTAACCACAACCAACCGATTCAATTTTCACCAAAAGAAGTTACATTCGTAGCGCAATCCTGTCCGTCATGTAATTACCACACACTGGTATACTAAATTCATACTAACTCTCTGTGAAATCTTCCCGAAAGGAATAGCTGAGGGCTACTTTGATGATTACACCGCATGCTTCACATGGTCAACTTGGTTTACACAAATAGTGTAACTTCCCAATAATTTTGACAATTAAAATAAATTAGATCGTAAAGCAATTTACAAAAGAAAAACCTCGAACTGGTTACTATCGTCTTACTATTAACCTGATGGATCAAACAATTGTATAAGCACGTGGTACTGGTCTCACAAAGTACACACCACGTGGTTGAACATAAAGAAAAGTTGCTATACTGAAAAATATTGTTAAGGCGAGACGTTATAATCTCACGCACATTCGCATTTAAGATTGATGATCTTAGTTAGAGTTACTGATCAACACGTGGTTCCACTGTACTCACAAAGTAGTGACAAAGCAACTACTGTAAAATATTCTGAAGTTCACACTCGAAATACACTGCGTTGCAATTTAAGATAACATTAGATATTTTAGAGCTAAACCTGAAATAAAGTTGATTAAATTTTCAGTTAGGCTGATCTTAAGAAATCCATTGTCCTACGGACTTAGCAGACACGCGCTAAGCCGGAGATCTTACCACTTCAGACGCTCGCCGCGGACAGACTGACCTGCGCTCCTACCGAGCGTGCTTCCCGATACAAAACGGAAGTGACCAGAGGGGCAGCTTCCTATACCAACATGACAAGGGACGGACAGAACCATACTAAGGATAGAAACCTCTTTGCTTTTAGAAAGCGTAGATACCTGTTCCGACGTTGGTCCTACTGTTCTCTAGCAGACAGGCTTGCTGCTACCCTCAAGCATGCAACTAGAAATACATTTGCTCATTCATCCTCTCACACAGAAGGGAAGGGGGATGAAAGTATCTTATCATATGCAGTATATAAAAGAAAGCGGATGTAGGTTCCGTATGAGACTGTGTGACATGAATTGCATATAAACTGTGTTTTAAAGTGTAGTAGTGTGACAGATTGTTCTTGTTTATGTGTAAAAGTAACACGTTCCACTACTCAGTCTCCTCGCAGATAGTCAGAAACTCCGCAGTAAATTTAGAAGAGGAATGTATGCCGTAAATGACAACAGATTTAAGAAATTAACATGAAAGGAATCCAACAGAGACCTTTCAAGTGTCACAGACATGATACGTGAATTGGAGTGGCAATCATTAAAACGAAGGCGTTTTTCGTTGCGACGGGATGTTTTCATGAAATTTCAGTCACCTTTTTTCCCCCGGTTGCGAAAACATTCTGTCGGCGCCCACCTACATAAGGAGAAATGATCATCACTTAAAATAAGAGAAATCAGGGCCCGCTCAGAAAAAATTAAGTGCTTGTTTTTCCTTCGTGCCGTTCGAGAGTGGAACGGTAGAGAGACAGCTTGAAAGTGGTTCATTAAACCCTCAGCCTGACACTTTATTGTGAATAGCAGAGTAATCACGTAGATGTAGAGATGTAGAGTTTGTTTCAGTACATTTCACGTGTGTTATTGTTTTTATACTGAGCAGTAATAAACAAACATTACTCAAAGTATTCTGTTTTTTTGCTTGTAAAGTGAATATTACGTCAGGCAAAAAATGGATGCGAGTACCTGCTGCTCTGCACAACAAACGAATACAAGAAATTGTGGCTTTGGGATTCAACATTATTAGTGAGATCTCGTATTAACGCCATTTCAAAAAACATAGTGCTACCACAAGCATACAGTAAGCAACCGCGTCACTGAAATGAAATTGACAGCCTGACAAAAGAAATGAAACGCCCAGAAGAAGAAGAAGAGAAAACGAAATGAAACATCAGGGACTGAGAGGATAAGTGATGCTATTTTAGTGATTTCAATATTGAGCCAAATTTAGGAAGAACGTGGCGGCATGAGCCCACACGTAAGAATGGCGCTGTACCACCTGTGGCCTGGATGGGTCAATTGATTCGGATGGTTAGCGTATCGTAAAGTGTCTTCTCCACAGGCGGCTACCCAAAGCTTTTTAAACTGGCCTTTGATATCCAAGGTACTGGCACCAGGACAGACTTGACATCCGAAATGGTCCCACACATGTTCTACTGGGGACAGATCCGGGATCTTGCTGGCCACGGGTGCTCCTCAACATGAGGCTGATAGTTCTCGGAGCCATGTACCATGTGTGAACGAACATTGTCCTGCTGAAAAGTAGCACCACGTTGACGTCAAATGAGAGATAACGCGCGAGGACAGAAACGTCCCTCACTCACTACCATACGTGACCTGAATCATATTCCATAGATTCCCATTCCATGAGGCCAAGAGTAACACTGGTGTGGAGGAATGGGACTTCTCCCAGATGTCATCGCCATATTTGCTTACTGTAGTCATCGGGGGCAGTGTGCCGTGATTTATCGCTGAACACAGTGAGACTCCATTCATCAGGAGTCCATGTCTTCTGGTCATAGAGCCACTCCAGTCGCAACCGTTTGTTTTGAGCTGGTACCGGCACCCCACGCATAGGCAATGGTTGTCTTGTACTGTGCTGCTAGTCTCTGATCAATGACGCGGATCACATAGAGCGTTGCAGCGAGTCCATTATTTGTTCTTGGATGGCACGCAAGATTTAAAGGGGTCATGATATGTCTGGTGCACAATAGGGTGTTCCTTCACTGTGGTGATCAGAAGTAGTAGGTCGAAACGTTCACGATGAGTGTGCCTGCCCCCATGTTCCCATGCAGTTCAACATCGGGCAAGTGTCTCATCCGAATGCCACACAAATCCAGGTATTCCACGATACGACCAGCCAGTCAAACGGAGACCCACAATGAAGCCCCCTTTGAAACTCTGTCAGGTTGTGATAACGCTGTCTGAAACGACAAGGCGACAATGCCTGTCCGTCACAGTGATCACTCAACATCACGCCACTTAACACATCTTACGAGGCATGTTAAACCCACATAAGACGAACAACATGAATGTTCTCAGGTGTTCGCCATATTGTCGCAGAGAATTTCAACTCTTGTAATTTACATATCGTAATTACATTGAAATCTGACTACGTTTTGCTGGTGCTTCACTTTGTTGTCAGGCGGTGTACACTGTGGTGACATAAGTCATGGGATATCCCATAATATCGTGTCGGACCTCCTTTTTCCCAGAATATTGCAGCAACTAGACGTATCACGGATTCAACAAATTGAAAATTCTTTGTTTTTACTGAAACTGCTGAGTGCAACTGAACTCATTGTCTCGTTACTTATTTTTATCATTTTAACACTGACCTAAAGAATTTTCCCTGACAAATACAACTCAAACGTAACCTATTCATTTATTACTCACAACATACAAGCGCAACGCAATCTGACTACTCCAAAATGACAACATGACTTCAAATAATTAACTCAAAAAGAATGGCCCTGAATTAGAAGAAATCCTAAAAATAACGTATACATTTCATAATTCTTACCTCACAGAAAATATTCATATCACGAACTACAGCAATTACAGCAAGTAGCAACTACAGCCAGCTGAATAAAATGATTCTAACTACTATAGGCTCTAACTACTAGTAGACATATGATTAGCAAAAGAAAGATTTAGTTGAAGAGCAAACTGTATTTAGCTGATTTTACCTTAATCATGTGACACCAAGTTCGAAAAATTATATAATCGTCAATAATTCCACTACCCAAACATTAGTAAATACATCAATCATCATTTTACAATGCATGTAATACGAATACTGAATCTCCAAGAACTCATACGTCCAGACAGCCCGCCCGCTAACTGCTAACCGCTAACTGCAAATCCGTCCAACAATAGTCTCTTACCGAGGGCGCAGAGCGCACTCAGTGATGCTAATACAGTCTATAGCGCTACCAACGTACGAACAGACTATTTACATAGCCCCCCTGCTCCCCTCAAAAAATTTTACAAAGTATTTTGGGCAGTGGCCAAGACTAAGTTGTTAAAATTTTTTATAATAACAATATCAAATAGATCAGATGCACAAAAAGGTTAAGTAGTATAATGTTGGTGAATAAAGTAAAAATTCTCCTCACAGTCCCTAAAGACAGTTCTAACAATTCAGCAGAAGAGTAGTCTATGCCAGTTTTATGCACAATGGCTGAGCAGTAAAGGAAAATGCACACATGAGTAGTGGACACCCATTTAGTCGTGAAGAAGTAGTGTTGTCCTCCCCACGGAAACACAGTTTCAGTTGAAAAGATTGGTAATGGGCCACAACAGAGCAGACCCACAGCAGAGTCAGTAGAAGTCTTGAAGAATATTGGTAGAACTGATAAGTCATCTCAGAGCAGACCCACACTATTCCTTGTAGCGATTATGGTAGTAATGGGCCACCAAAGGTGCAGACCACTGTAGGCCTTGTAGAGATGGTCAACAGCCATCCATTGCGACTGTGCAGGTGAACAATAACAATTGCTGAGACTTGAGAATAATGTAGTAAGTCCATGAACCACCACTTCCGCATTCACTTATTTTATTTTGCAATATCCTTAGAACAAGTGATGTTGTTAACTAGTCCTTGCTGAATTATTAACATACATGCAAGCACTAACACAGTCATATAATTTTTGAGATAGTATGACCAACAGACAAATGTGTGCAGTAAAATGAATCCCTGCTATGTACGTAACTTGAAGAATTGGTGTCAATACAATTACAATTTATGGATTCAATTACACATGAGAAGAAAACATCATTACAATAAAGAACATGATAATACGAATAACATTTGTAGTAACACAAGCTTTACAAAAAGGATAAAAATAAGCATATACATATACGAGTATTACAGGAATTATGACATTAGTAAATAAATGAAAAATGTAAATATCAGGAGAAATATTAACTTCACGCACAAATATTATAAGGAAACGTAACAGAATAAAAAATGTCTGAACATCTTCTTATAGTAAAGAACATGGTAGAAAAACAGAGATTAGGTTTGAGGATAACAGTATTTCTCATTATAGTTGAAACGTCCCCTTAGAAAAATTATGAAATACTGTGTTGGTAAACGTCTACGTTAATTGATAAAAAGACAGCTGAGTCAAATTGATCGCACTCAGACAGTTCTCTCTTTACTTATTCTGATATCACTTAGCTGACGCACAATATTTTTAGCGCAACGCAATCTGACTTTCAATAATCCCTACAAAAGAATGGCCCTGACTAATAATAACCTATAGCTTTCGTGATTCACTTACTTCACAAAGATCTTCGTTACTCGAACTACTGCAATACACGGAGCGCCAATACTGCCAGCTAAATAAAAGATTCTAACTACGGAAGGCACTGACTACTGATAGGCATAGTTAGCAAGTGAAAGATTTTGATAGAGAGCAAACAATGTATTTACCTTAATAATGTTCACAAGTCATCATATCAGTTCATGATATCCAGTCTTACAAATTTCCTCTCTCTAACGGACACACGTCCATATCGTCCGCTCTCAAAACTCTGGCATCTCTGTCCCCACATCCACCACTGCTGGCGGCTCAGCTCCAACTGCACAACGCTACGCGCTATTCACATCCAACTGCCCAACACTACACAAGCGAATATTCCAACAATGAGTCCAACCAGCGACAGACTGCACACAGCACAGTCATTTTCATACAGAGCGCTACATGGCGTTACCAACATAAAAATCTAAACAGCCCAGTGGAATATTGAATGCAGTCTAGTATTATAAGGAAAAAAAATTCCACCAGATTCATCTTATCAGGTAAACACAAAGAGATAAGAAGAGCACAGAGACTCAGGGGTACACATAAATATATCGGAAAAACTCAAAGGAAAGGACAGGATATGTATCGAAGTGTAAATGTGTCAAAGTGTAGTTGCAACATCTTATAGTGCAGTACTTGTGCTGTGCATTTTATACCTAATACCGTGCTGTTAGCAAAAGCACTCGTGTCGGTCGTCAGAAGCCATAGCCCATTGCCGCCAAATATGAACGCGCCGTTCTAACTGATTCATTCGTCGTTATGTCCGACAGTGATTTCTGCGCGTAGATGTTTGTCTGTTAGCACTGACAGCTCTTCGCAAACGCCACTGCTCTCGATCGTTCAGTGAAATTCGTAGGCCACTGCGTTGTCCCTAGTGAGAGGTAATGCCTGAAATGTAGTATTTTCGGCACACTCTTGACACTGTAGATCTCGGAATGTTGAATTCCCTAGCAATTTCCGAAATGGAATGTCCCATGTGTCTAGCTCCAACTACCATTCCGCGTTCGAAATCTATTAATTGCCGTCGTGTGGCCATATTGCGTCGGAATACGTTTCATATGAATCACCTGAGTGCAAATGTCAGCTCCGCCAATGCGCTGTCCACTTATACATAGTGTACCCATACTTTAGCCACATCTCTATGTGCATATCGCTATCTCATGACTTTGTAACATTTCTGGCTTAGTCAGCCACCATATTAGGCTCCAAGAAGCTGTTCTCAGAGCAGTGGAGATGCAAGAAGTATATAGATGACGAAATTTGGTGTGAGGTACCTGTGACAGATGTTAGATTCGGTACCATTCCCGTGAGAAAGACCGCCTGCATAATGCTACTGCTCTGTGATTGGCTGCTGTGTTCGGAGCAAGGGCGCCAAAACGTTAAAGTATAGTTATTATTATTAGTTAAACTACTCATTGGAATGACATCACTTTTTAATATAAATATCTCTCAACAACATTTTAGAATTATTAAAAACAATTTAAATAAAAAACAAAGGACTGGCGAAATTGCAGACGAAGCACTTCGGAAGCGTTCGGTTCAAATGGTTCAAATGGCTCTGAGCACTATGGGACTCAACTTCTGTGGTCATCAGTCCCCTAGAACTTAGAACTACTTAAACCTAACTAACCTAAGGACATCACACACATCCATGCCCGAGGCAGGATTCGAACCTGCGACCGTAGCGATCACTCGGTTCCAGACTGAAGCGCCTAGAACCGCACGGCCACACCGGCCGGCGAAGCGTTCGGGTCACGCCTTTTCTGATATGACGCGTCTAGTGTTTCGGGCTGTTCGTCACTCTGGATTAGGCAGTCGCGAAGAACAGACATGTTGTCTGTCAAATGGTTCAAATGGCTCTGAGCACTATGGGACTTAATATCTGTGGTCATCAGTCCCCTAGAACTTAAAACTACTTAAACCTAACTAACCTAAGGACATCACACACATCCATGCCCGAGGCAGGATTCGAACCTGCGACTGTAGCAGTCGTGCGGTTCCGGACTGAGCGCCTAGCACCGCTAGACCACCGCGGCCGGCTGTTGTCTGTCGTAGGATGTGTTTCCAGTTTTTATTTAAGTTCCTGTTCGTCACCCTGGATTAGGCAGTCGAGATGTACAGTCATGTTGTCTGTGGCAGGATGTGTTTGCCAGTATTCAGTATTAAAAGATTCACTCCGGTAGTCATGAGGCACAGACACGTGCCACAAATAGTGTAAAGATACATTTCCGTAAACATTGTGTTTGATCATGTACTTTGCTGTATCAGAATGTGTTGTATTAAGATCATGTAGTCTGCTTGTGAGGCTGTATTAAAATACGCGAGTTGCATCCCAAAGAAATGATACATTACTTCAGAACAGAACCTCGTTAAAAATCAGTTTCAGCATCAAGAGACAGAAACTACGATCTGCTTGCTGTTTTCTGCGCTGGGGACATCAACTTGAAGACAGCAGGTTAGTGAAGTATAACAAACGAGTGGTTCCTGAAGAGGGGCAGCAGCCTTTTCAGTAGTTGCAGGGGCAACAGTCTGGATGATTGACTGATCTGGCCTTGTAACACTAACAAAAACGGCCTTACTGTGCTGGTACTGCGAACGCCTGAAAGCAAGGGGAAACTACGGCCGTAATCTTTCCCGAGGGCATGCAGCTTTACTGTATGATTAAATGATGATGGCGTCCTCTTGGGTAAAATATTCCGGAGGTAAAATAGTCCCCCATTCGGATCTCCGGGCGGGGACTACTCAAGAGGATGTCGTTATCAGGAGAAAGAAAACTGGCATTCTACGGATCGGAGCGTGGAATGTCAGATCCCTTAATCGGGCATGTAGGTTAGAAAATTTAAAACGGGAAATGGATAGGTTAAAGTTAGATATAGTGGGACTTAGTGAAGTGCGGTGGCAGGAGGAACAAGAGTTTTGGTCAGGTGACTAAAGGATTATAAACACAAAATCAAATGGGGGTAATGCAAGAGTAGGTTTAATAATGAATAGGAAAATAGGACTGCGGGTAAGCTACTACAAACAGCATAGTGAACGCATTATTGTGGCCAAGATAGATACGAAGCCCACACCTACTACAGTAGTACAAGTTTATATGCCAACTAGCTCTGCAGATGATGAAGAAATTGAAGAAATGTATGATCAAATAAAAGAAATTATTCAGATAGTGAAGGGTGACGAAAATTAAATAGTCATGGGTGACTGGAATTCGGTAGTAGGAAAAGGGAGAGAAGGAAACGTAGTAGGTGAATAAGGACTGGGGCAAAGAAATGAAAGAGGGAGCCGACTGGTAGAATTTTGCACAGAGCACAACTTAATCATAGCTAACACTTGGTTCAAGAACCATAAAAGAAGGCTGTATACATGGAAGAAGCCTGGAGATACTGATAGGTTTCAGATAGGTTATATAATGGTACGACAGAGATTTAGGAACCAGGTTTTAAATTTTAAGAAATTTCCAGGGGCAAATGTGGGCCCCAAACCACAATCTATTTGTTATGACCTGTAGATTAAAACTAAAGAAACTGCAAAAAGGTGGGAATTTAAGGAGAAGCTACCTGGATAAACTAAAAGAACCAGAGGTTGTACAGAGTTTCAGGGAGAACACAAGGGAGCAATTGACAGGAATAGGGGAAAGAAATACGATAGAAGAAGAATGGGTAGCTTTGAGGGATGAAGTAGTAAAGGCAGCAGAGGATCAAGTAGGTAAAAAGATGAAGGCTAGTAGAAATCCTGGGGCAACAGAAGAAATATTGAATGTAATTGATGAAAGGAGAAAATATAAAAATGCAGTAAATGAAGCAGGCAAAAAGGAATACAGACGTCTCAAAAATGAGATCGACAGGAAGTGCAAAATGGCTAAGCAGGGATGGCTAGAGGACAAATGTAAGAATGTAGAGGCTTATGTCACTAGGGTTAAGATAGATACTGCCTACAGGAAAATTAAAGAGACCTTTGGAAAAAAGAGAACCACTTGTATCAACATCAAGAGCTCAGATGGAAACGCAGTTCCAAGCAAAGAAGGGAAAGCAGAAAGGTGGATGTGGTGTCACCGCCAGATACCACACTTGCTAGGTGGTAGCCTTTAAATCGGCCGCGGTCCGTTAGCATACGTCGGACCCGCGTGTCGCCACTATCAGTGATTGCAGACCGAGCGCCGCCACACGGCAGGTCTAGAGAGACTTCCTAACACTCGTCCCCAGTTGTACAGCCGACTTTGCTAGCGATGGTTCACAGACTTCTACGCTCCGATTTGCCGAGACGATAGTTAGCATAGCCTTCAGCTACGTTATTTGCTACTACCTAGCAAGGCGCCATTATCTGTTGCTATTGGTACTGTGAATCATATAATGTCAAGAGTGTCGTTCTCCAAAAATGGATTAAATTTAAGTTTTCCACCAGTTACGTCCGTTTTTCTCAATTCTAATTCCTTTGTAATGTTCCAGACCTCACGCCAGCCTGCGTGAGCTGAAACGGGTGCATTTCGGCCTCCTTTAAAAAAACACGGTTGGCTCTCCTGCCAACCACAACAGTGGAACGAGTATATAGAGCGTCTATACCAGGGCGATGTACTTGAGGACAATATTATGGAAATGGAAGAGGATGTAGATGAAGATGAAATGGGAGATACGATACTGCGTGAAGAGTTTGACAGAGCACTGAAAGACCTGAGTCGAAACAAGGCCCCCGGAGTAGACAACATTCCATTGGAACTACTGAAGGCCTTGGGAGAGCCAGTCCTGACGAAACTAAACCATCTGGTGAGCAAGATGTATGAGACAGGCGAAATACCCTCAGACTTCAAGAAGAATATAATAATTCCAATCCCAAAGAAAGCAGGTGTTGACAGATTTGAAAATTACCGAACTATCAGTTTAATAAATCACAGCTGCAAAATACTAACGCGAATTCTTTACAGACGAATGGAAAAAGTAGTAGTAGCCGACCTCGGGAAGGTCAGTTTGGATTCCGTAGAAATGTTGGAACACGTGAGGCAATACTGACCCTACGACTTACCTTAGAAGCTAGATTAAGGAAGGGCAAACCTACGTTTCCAGCATTTGTAGACTTAGAGAAAGCTTTTGCAATGTTGATTGGAATACTCTCTTTCAAATTCTGAAGGTAGCAGGGGTAAAATACAGGGAGCGAAAGGCTATTTACAATTTGTACAGAAACCAGATGACAGTTATAAGAGTCGAGGGACATGAAAGGGAAGCAGTGGTTGGGAAGGGAGTGAAAAAGGATTGTAGTCTCTCCCCGATGTTATTCAATCAGTATATTGAGCAAGCAGTGAAGGAAACAAAAGAAAAATTCGGAGTAGGTATTAAAATCCATGAAGAAGAAATAAAAATATTGAGTTTCGCCGATGACATTGTAATTCTGTCAGAGACAGCAAAGGACTTGGAAGAGCAGTTGAACGGAATGGACACTGTCTTGAAAGGAGGATATAAGATGAACACCAACAAAAACAAGGCGAGGATAATGGAATGTAGTCGAATTAAGTACGGTGATGGTGAGGGAATTAGATTTGGAAATGAGACACTTAAAGTAGTAAAGGAGTTTTGCTATTTGGGGAGCAAAATAACTGATGATGGTCGAAGTAGAGAGGATATAAAATGTAGACTGGCAATGGCAAGTTAAGCGTTTCTGAAGTAGATAAATTTGTTAACATAGAGTATAGATTTAAGTGTCAGGAAGTCATTTCTGTAAGTATTTGTGTGGAGTGTAGCCATGTATGGAAGTGAAACATGGACGATAACTAGCTTTCGGAATGTGGTGCTACAGAAGAATGCTGAAGATTAGATGGGTAGATCACATAACTAATGAGGAAGTATTGAATAGGATTGGAGAGAAGAGAAGTTTGTGGCACAACTTGACCAGAAGAAGGGATCGGTTGGTAGGACATGTTCTGAGGCATCAAGGGATCATCAATTTAGTATTAGAGGGCAGCGTGGAGGGGAAAAAATCGTAGAGGGAGACCAAGAGATGAATATACTAAGCAGATTCAGAAGGATGTAGGTTGCAGTAGGTACTGGGAGATGAAGAAGCTTGCGCAAGATAGAGTAGCATGGAGAGCTGCATCAAACCAGTCTCAGGACTGAAGACCACAACAACAACATTTACAAAACATTTGTATTCCACAGAGTGTAGTGGAAACAACTAGGCACCTCACGTGTACTGCATGCACAGAACAAATGTGCTCAGTGACACGTCATCTGCAGTAATGCAGAAGAGGTAAAGGAGGATGATCGTTATTAACACCAACAGCCAATTCATTCTTCCTTTCTTGCCGTAACCTCTGTCACCTCGGTACGTATCACGGATGAGACAGAATTATGGTGTACGACGGCGATCCGGAAGGTTTGGCGTGTCACCGCGGTGGAAGCAGCAAGTGGCGTGAGAGGACAAAAGGGCAGGTGAGCGGACGGCACCGCCCGACGCGGACAAGGTGGCGCAGAGGAACGGCGGGCCGGCCCTTGTAGCGGTCCGTGCTGCGCCGCCCTGTGTGAGGTCTACACAGGAATGCCGTGTCGCTAAGATACAGCGCCCATTGTACGACAAGATAACACCGCGGCGGCAACAATGAGCATTAAATAAAGAGCGAGCAGGCGAGGCGCGGCCCGGCCGGGAAGTGGAGGGCCGGCCGTGCGCGGTAATGTATACGGCGCTACACGACTCGCTACAAGCGCCGAGCCGCAATTTGCGTGGCCACAACTCAGCCCGAACGCGACTCGCCGCTGCGCCCTCGCCGGCGAGGCACTGGGCGCTTCCCCTCCCCGCCACTGGGAGCGCTGCTAGCCGCCGCCGCCACCTCCGCGCCCTGACGCCTTGTTCAGCGGTGAACAGGAGGTTCTAGATTCTCACCAGACATCACGTAACGTTCATGACACTCTGCAACGAACTAGATTTCTAGAAGAATTGACCTGTAATTAATTATTCAAATGACAGGTTGCTTATAGAACTAGGAGACGAACAAGGTTGGGGGCGGGTGGGGACGCTGACGAAAGCAATGGGTCTCTTGGCAGTCTCGTACACACATTTTTCAAGTGCTAATACATTCAAAGAAAACAATATACACACCACGAACGAATTATCCGAATGGGACGAAACTAGGTAGATGTGATGTATATCTGCAGTCAAACAAATTTACGATTTCAGAAACGCTGGATGATTTATTAAAAAAAAAAAAAGCCTGGCTGACCTCTGGCCCTTATGCTAACTGTTATTCGGCTTAAATGGTTCAAATGGCTCTAAGCATTTTGGGACTGAACATCTGAGAGCATCAGTCCCCTAGACTTAGAACTACTTAAACGTAACTAACCTAAGGATATCACAAACATCCATATACGAAGCAGGACTCGAACCTGCGTCCGTAACAGCAACGCTGTTCGGACTGAAGTGCCTAAAACCGCTAGGTCACAGCGGCCGGCTATTCAGCTTACGTATGATCGATAGAGTTGTTGCATTTCGTGCCAAATTCTGTCCAATTACCGAGTTAGATCGTCAAAATTCTGAACTGCTTGGAGGGCCCTGCCAATAATGCTCCAAACGTTCTTTATTGGGGAGAGATCCCGCTACCTTTTTAGTCACGGCCGGCCGGTGTGGCCGTGCGATTCTAGGTGCTTCTGTCTGGAACCGCGTGGTCGCTACGGTCGCAGGTTCGAGTCCTGCCTCGGGCATGGATGTGTGTGATTTCCGGGTTTAAGTAGTTCTAAGTTCCAGGGGACTGATGACCACAGATGTTAAGTCCCATAGTGCTGAGAGCTATTTGAACCATTTTTTAGTCACGGTATTGATTGGCAAACACGAAGTCGAGCAGTAGAACCTCTCGCAGTGTGCGGACGGCTATTACTTTGTTGGAAAGTAAGCTCGTGATGGCATTCCATGAGTGACAGCAAAACGGAGCGTAGAATATCGTCGACGTACAGCTGTGTTGTAAGGGTGCCGCGATGGCAAACAAACGGGTCCTTCTATGGAATGAACTATCACCCAAGAAAATCTGTCTTGGTTGTCGCGCTCTGTGGAGAGCCACAGTCAGCTTGGTATCCCACTGCTGTCTGGAGCGTCACCAGACACGTCTTCGCCACTCATCGGGGCTCACATCGAGGTGGGACTCATCAATGAAGAAATTACTAGTCCAGAGATAAGTATCAATCAATACCAAGCCAATAACTCCTTGTGTAAGGGCCACAGGTGGACAAACATGTTATAAACTTGATCAATTTGTGAAGCTCTTCAGTATTTCTGAAATTGTGATCAATTGTATGTCTGTACATGTACGTCACATCTACTGCTTCCCGTCACATCCGAATGACTATTAAAGAATAGAGTGTCACAAATACTTGGAGTCTCGAAAAATAGTAAGGAATTCTACAGATTATAAGATAGTTTTATTGCGGGACACCTTTTAATTGCTTGCTTGATAGCTAGGCTATGTGGTCTTTCTTTCCGACCTACTAGTTAGGAAATTTTTGAAGAGGATGCCTTGTAAGATTGTAGGCAAGCCCTTAAGCGACACCGGCTGGAGTGGCCGAGCGGTTCTAGGCGCTTCAGTCTGGAACCGCGCGACAGCTACGGTGTGCTGTCGTTAGGTTAGTTAGGTTTAAGTAGTTCTAGGGGACTGATGACCTTAGAAGTTAAGTCCCATGGTGCTCAGAGTCATTTGAACCTTAAGCGGTATATTAAGCAAGTGGCGATTCAGAGTACACGTAGGCGAAAAGAAAAGCTGATAAGATACACTCAGTGATTGCTTGCCCCAAGGTTTTGCTCTTGCACCGGTTGATCAGTCTGTACACAACAGATCTGCCGAATTTCACACGCCCGAAATTCCAGTATGCAGATGAACTTGCAGTTCCATAACAGAGTCAAGATCTTTCTGAATGTGAAGAGCGCCTAACAAATAGTCTCAGTAAATTCTATGCATGTTGTAAGATATGCTGACTTAGGCCTAACGTTTCGAAAACAGAAGTATATCTTTTCGACCTCTCTAATCGTCAAGCATCAGTAAAGATCAGCCACTTGTTTGGCTAAAATTGTTAGATATAACGTTATGCCAAAGTACCTCTGTGCCGCATTAGAGGGAACGCTGACATACCACAATCGTCTTTCCAACTATGAAGGAATGATTCCATGAATACGTCAGCTGTAACAGTTGTAAGATGTGCGTACATTGCCACTCTGTCCGTTTACTCATAGAATTGGCTGTCCCAGCTGATCTTTCTCTTTCCCTTAATAGACCAGTTGCCGTCAGATCGAAGGCCATGCCTGTGTCTTATGTTCAGTAAGAGAATCGCCTGATACAGCAAACGTACTAGTCTTGCACACTGTTTAAATGTACCAGGAAGGTTAGTAACTATAGAGGTGGAGCCCCTTCACGCACACACCGGCATGATGCCCAACTCAATAGGTCTACTGCCATCTCTGCATAAGGGTTAGTTCTCACTAAAGTGAGGTGTCGCAGGATGTGGGTACTACAATGTCTGCGTACGTCTGGTTAAGGTTAACCATTAGTACGCGCTCGTCTGTAGATAGATTGGGTCGAAGTCGAACGAATGGTAGCGGTTTGAAGGGCAGAGGGAGAAAATGCCAAGGCAAGAGCCAAGGGGAAAAAATCTCTGCGATAGTTAGGTCGGGTAGTAAGAGCAGTAGCGGATGCCTGCGATAGATCGTGCAAAGGGTAGGCTTTGTTAGTAGTGGCTATCATGCATGTCGATACCTTTGACGTTGTGCGGTGGCGTTGCTCGAAGGCTGCCGCTGGGTGCCGGTGTAGAGCTCTCGTTCAGCGGCAGCAACCTGCAACAGTTAGGTTTATTATCGTTTTTGTGTCCGATAGGTCACATATCGGATGCACAGTGCAGGGTGTTGTTGGCGAATTGTTTGTACGTCAGTGGACGAGCTCGTTGGTGTCCCTGCTGTGGCCTGTTGGTCGGCTCTAATAGCAGCTGGTAATTATCAGTCAGTGTTGCTGATATGCAGGGGCTTGCCGACATTCATCGCTTGTTTGTGTGTGTTAGTTTACCATAGATGGCTATGCCCTAGCTAGCAGTGCCTTTGGCCGCTTGTGCTTCCACCTATGGTTGTGATCGTAGTTTCCCAGAGTGAGGATGAAAGGATTGGTCGAGTGTCTCGAGTTCCTGTGTAGTCGTGTGGTGTGTTTTTTGAATACTTCCTTGAGGGTTTCAAGGCGGTATTCTTGGTGAAGATCCACGGTGCTAATGATTCGTAGCACTTTGTTCTGTATGATCTGCAGGCGGCACAGTCGTGTAGGAACTACATATCCTAACTGTTTTTATTTTCAGATATGCAAGTGCAAATGTCTTTATTAATCAAAAACTAAATCACTAAATTATATTTCAGACTAAGAATTACAAAATTAATGTATTAGAAAGCAGTTGTGGAAATACGTACGCCTAGAAAAATATGACAATGTGCACAAGGCACTTCAGGAAATCATACACTCTTCAGACCGCCTGTCAAAAACCTGAATAAACCTCTTTTGCAGCTCGGGCCGCTGCGAGATGTGCTGGAAGAGAATCAATGAGACTCTGGAAGGTACCGACAGGAACGTGGAGCCATGCCGACTCAAGTGCCGGACGATGCGCGCCAGGTTTCCAGGTTCAGGAGAGATGGCGCGAACGGCGCTGTCGAGATGATCCGACAGATTCTCGATTGGGTTAAAATCCGGCCAGCTTCGGGGCTAGGGGAATATGGCAAGCTCATCCCGGCGCTCTTCGAACCACTCACATACACTGCGAGCAGTGTGACACGTTTCATTGGCCTGCTGGTAGAGATGCAATCGTGCCGAGGAAAATAGACATGGAATTTAAGGATATATGTACACTTGTGTTGGTTCATTGTACTTTCCAAATGACACGCAAACATTCCCCAGGCCACAACGACTTCTCCTCTGGCCTGGACCGTTCCGTCGATACAACGGCCATGGGTCCGATGGAGAACAAAATGAGATTCATCTGCAAAGGTCACATGTCACCACACGGTGGATGTCCAGTCGTGGTATTAAAGTGCAAATTCCAGCAGTCAGCATGGGTTCATGAACCAGGCGTCTGCTGAGGAGGCCTATACGCTGCAACGTTCGCTGAACGATCTTAAGGAGACACTGTTCGTAGCTCCTTTGTCCATCTGGGCAGTCAGTTGCTCAAGAGTTACACGTTTACTTGCCCGTACACTTCTCTGCAGCCTTCGTTCACCCCTGTCATCTATGGCCCCTCTGCCGCCCCACACCGAACTCAGTGTTACTGTGCGGTTCGGCTCCCGCCGATGGACACCCCCCCCCCCCCTCCCCCTAGGGAACGTTTCACACCAGACGAGAGTAACCCCTATGAACTTGTTTGCACAGCAATCGCCGACATAGTGTAGCTGAGGCGGAATAAGGGGAACCAGCCCGCATTCACCGAGGCAGATGGAAAACCGCCTAAAAGCAATCCATAGACTGGTCGGCTCACCGCACCTCGACACAAGTCCGCCGGGCAGATTCGTGCCCGGGACCAGGCGCTCCTTGCCGCTCCGAAAAGCCGTGCGTTAGAGCGCTCGGCTAACGGGGCGCGCATGTACTGTCCGTGGTGCAGCACAATTGCGTCAGCGCCGGTTTTGGATAGCATCATTTTTCCAAACACGGTATACTTTAACCACGGCGGCACGCGAACAGTATACAGACAGCCGTTTCGGAAATGCTTCCACCCTCGGCATGAAAGCCAATGATCATACGCTTTTGGAAGTCAGAGGCATTACGACAACGACTAAGCTGTTTTTCGCGTCTCCCTGACACGCTTTATATACGGTGATTTTTTCCACAGTATACAGACTCCAAGGATTGACCAATGAGAGGATACAGAACAAAAAAGATCTAATGAACTGATGTCCGGAAATGCATGGTGTCCATGCTAGAGACTATTTATTCACTCATAAGTTGTAACAGAGACTGCGGTCTAACACGCACTTTACCATGCAGCTACAGTTTCAGTACGCATGGTTTCCGCCTAGAGGGTGTTACTGTTCCTCATACGTCATGCACTAGTGCCCTCTCCTGACGTAGTCGTTGGTAATGTTGAGTCCGATTCACTTCTCCTGCTGACTCACCTCGTAGCGGATGTGATACAGCGTTGTACACAATGATTCCGTATTCGAATCGAGAGCTTGCCAACTTGGCGTTTACTTGCGGAGAGGCAAATGACAACTACAGATTCAGTAATGAGATTTTCACTCTGCAGCGGAGTGTGCGCTAATATGAAACTTCCTGGCAGATGAAAACTGTGTGCCGGACGGAGACTCAAACTCGGGACCTTTGCCTTCGCGGGCAAGTGCTCTACCAAATGAGATACCCAAGCACGAATCACGCCCCGTCCTCACAGCTTCCCGAGTTCGAGTCTCGGTCCGGCACACAGTTTTAATCTGCCAGGAAGTTTTACAGATTCAATGTTTGTAACAGTGTTTCTCCGTTTGTCTAAGACAGGGTTGTTTCAGGAAGCAGGAAGGCATGGAAGACATACCCGAAATGTTCGGACACCAGACTTGGAGGAAAACGCGGTTAGAATGGAAGGTGATTGCTATGTCAGTACCAGGCAGTTGGCCCGACAGTACAGGGTAAGAGAGAAGACATTGCGGAACATTCCTCATGACAGTTGTTACTACCCTTATCACTTACAGTGTGTGCAGGGTTTACTAGCGACATATTTCCCACATCGGGAGCAGTTTTGTCACTAACTTTGAAACCTTCCCGTCTCTTCTATACCTCTTTTGTTAATGATAACCTTCCCTTATACAATAAACTATGAAACCTTTCCTTAGGATTTCTATCTCTTGCTTAATAATAACAAATGAAATCTTCCCTTTGAAATTTATCCTCTTTCTCAATCTTCACATACAAATTTAATTGCTGCTTTTTAAAAGTGATTTTCGGATTATAGAATGTCGTCGTCGTGGCCCTCAGTCGCTATCTGCAGTAACACAAAACTGTTCCTTACCTTTCTTACTGTTACTGGATCGCCATCTGACTGCTTCATCGAACTGCGACATGAACATACTTACTCTGTTTTACTATACTCTATTAGCTGCTGGTGGGCTTTCATAATAAGCGGCTATATTTATTACCAAAGCCGACGTTGTTCTTTAATAGCAAAGCTGCCGTTATTCTTTAATTAATTTGACTGTAGTTACGTAATTCATAGTTAAACTTTTTCTTGACAAGAATAAAATTTTGCAAAGTTTTACGTTGATGGTTTTTGGGATGGATTATAATTAGAAATGCAATATAGCTGGCCGAAGTTAATTATATTCTGAATGAAATGATTTTACAAACGTTCAAATGGGACTTACTTTTTAAAATAATCTTACAATCAATGCGCAAACATACCTTCAGTAGTCTTGAGTTTCTCAAAAAATTAATTCAATAGTATTAGTTCCTCTTATTATAATAGTTAGCTGATGTCTCTGTACATCCGTTTCTAATCTCTTGTAAATCATAGCTAGTGGCTGGCAGGCACACCGCTCCTCTCAACCTCTCGCTTCAGACCTGCTACCGACTCGCTTCACTTCTCGCTTACTACTGACTTCCTACGAACGCTAAAGTGCCGTTTCTCCTACCAACAATGTTTTCTGGCGCAGACAATCCCTACTACCATTACAAAATGTATGAATGCGGGGGTTTTCCCGCTCTTTTCTTAAAATGTATCCTTACGCGGTATCAACAATGCTTTGGTGCAGATATTCTCTGCTATCACAATTATTTCCAACGTGACAAATATTAATTATTCCTACTTAATCCTATTAATAAAATATAAACATATTTCATAAATTGTGGTTTGACAATAGGCTACAGAAATATAAACGTCTTATAACTTTTTCACCAGGCAACTACAATTCCGGATTTGTGTCATCCATGCTATTCACAGATGATGCCGCGTTTCAACTTTCATAATGGTCCTTTGTGGTATAGTATGCACAACCCCCATGATATGGTGACAGCGAATCATCAACGGTGTATCCGGAATGCGTGACCGGGATAATTGATGACCGTATTTTGGGACCAGTTTTCCTTCCATGTCACCTAACAGGCCGAAACTGTCGGCGTTTCTTGCTGGTGACTTTTCCTCCCCTGCTAAATGAAGTGCCATTGATAATTTTAAAGGTTATGTGGCTGCTACATGATAGTACTCCAGTCCACTTCGCATTAACATCCGGACGCATCTCAATCGTGTCTTCTCTAGTCAATGGATCGGATGAGGGGGTCCAGTTTCATGGACTGCTCGTTCGCCGGATCTCAACCCGTGCGATTTATGGTTATGGTGCCATCTCAAAGGTATCGTGTATGCGGAGCCTATTCCAGATGTGGAGATACCGGAGCATCGTATTCATGTAGTATTAGCCATTGTTCGGATGCAGCCTGGCCCATGCGAACGTGTGAGAGAGGACATGCTCTGCGCGTATAGCATGTGTTGAGGCACATGGAAACCATTTTCTACACGTACTGTAAATGTGGCTGCATGATGCACAGCGTATTAGACCGCAGTCTCTGTAATAATGTATGAGTGAATAAACTATCTGTAGCATAGAAACCATGCATTTCTGGACCTACGTTCAATAGACCTTTTTTTGTCTCGTATCCTTTCATCGATCAATCCCTAGAATTTGTACAAGGTGGAAGAAAGCACCCTGTATACCATCCACTGCTTGTGCTGCCACATGTCGTCTGTGAATGGTTGTTAATGTTGACGTCGAACATAGGCGGTAGTCACATTAACGAGACTTCATTGTCTGCGATCAAAGCCAGTAAGCTGACTGGCAATGAGTGTCACAGATAGCGAGTGCTCCGAGGCTTCGTTAACTTCGCAGTTCGAAAACTATTCTTAAGAAAAGACACAAAGCTATTTACTTGGCTCTTGTGACGGCACGGACTACCACTAGCTAACATTCCATTGGCTGAGGTCACGCATCTACCGCAAAGGATCTCCTCGCGTTGTTATAGCCGTAACTACCAGTCATGTTTTCATAATTACAGTACTAAAGAGCATTTAAGGCAAGAGGAGCTATTATGGTTAGTCTAATGGCGTTGCAGCTGCGCATGACGAACACGGGCTGGAAGGTAATTCCTCGCTTGGAATGCACATCAGTAAATTATAGTTATGCATTAAGTTAAACTGAGCAAAAAAAGTATCTGATAACGAGATTTTTTTTTAGATCAGATACCTTTTCAGCTGGTGGATAAGACATAAAAACTGGTAGAAACAACTTTAAACCACTGTTGAATCCTTCGTGGTCAAAGCACTAAGAAATCGTGCAATATGATTGGACTTTCAATTGAGGAAGAGTCTCATGTACGTCGATACTATTATGCAAACGGAATTTAAATGTTGAACAAAGCATGAAAAGATATTAGCTACCAATGTCAAGAATAAATCACAAGTTTTAATTGTGACAATACCTAGGAATATGCTGAGGGTAGAGAGAGGAACGTAGTTAAATACACACGTATATTGGGAATATTGAACTGAGGGAAGAGAACAGGGAATAATATACACTGGAATTTCATAATAGTTATTTAAAAGTTGCTGAGTAGAAGAGAGTCGCATGCCACAAATAAACAAGAGGTTACGACTGTTTAGATCGACGAAGGTGTGTAGTAGAGTAGAAGTATTTACGAACGATGACATAAACTGCGCATCGACTATTATCGTCATCGTCAAAAACACAACAAATTCACGAGAACTTGTAACGTTCCTTAAAAAATGTTTTGTAATACTGAAGTGAGTGCGTGTGCACATAACATACACTATGTGATAAAAAGTATCCGGACACCCTAAAAAAACATACGTTTTTCATATAAACTGCATTGTGCTGCCACCTACTGCCAGGTATTCCATATCAGCGACCTCAGTAGTAATTAGACATCGTGGGAACTCACGGACCTCGAACGTGGTCAGATGATTGGGTGCCACGTCTGTACGCGAGATGTCCACACTTCTAAACATCCATAGGTCCACTTTTTTCCGATGTGAAAGTGAAGTGGAAATGTGAAGGGACACGTAAGCATAAAAGCGTACAGATCGACCTCGTCTGTTGACTGTCAGAGGACGCCGACAGTTGAAGAGGATCGTAATGTGTAACAAGCAGACATCTATCTAGATCAGCACACAGGAATTCCAGACTGCATCAGGATCTACTGCAAGTGCTATGACAGTTACGCTAGAGGTGAGAAAACTTATTTCATAGCAGAGCGACTGCTCATTTGCCACACATCACGCCGGCAAATGTCAAGCGACGCCTCGCTTGGTGTAAGGAGCGTAAATATTAGACGATTGAACAGTGGAAAACATTGTGTGGAGTGACGAATCACGGTACACAATGTGGTGATCCGATGGCAGGGTGCGGGTATGGCGAATTCCCAGTGAACGTCATGTGCCAGCGTGTCTAGTGCCAATAGTAAAATGCAGAGGCGGTAGTGGTATGGTGTGGTCGTGTTTTCATGGAGGGGGCTTGCACCCGTTGCTGTTTTGCTTGGCACTATCACAGCAGATGCCTAAATTCATGTTTTAAGCACTTTCTTTGCTTCCCACTGTTGAAGAGCAATTCGGGGATGGCGACTGCATCTTTCAAGACGACCGAGCACCTGTTCATAATACACGGCCTGTGACGGAGTGGTTACACGACAATAACATCCCTGTAATGGACTGGCCCTCACAGAGTCCAGACCTGAATCCTATGGAACACCTTTGGGATGTTTAGGAACACCGGCTTCGTGCCAGTCCTCACCGACCGACATCGATACCACTCCTCAGTGCAGCACTCCGTGAAGAATGGGCTGCCATTCCCCAAGAAACCTTCCAGTATCTGACTGAACGTATGACTGCGAGAGTGGAAGCTGTCATCAAGGCTAAGGGTGGGCCAACACCATACCGATGGAGGGCGCCACGAACTTGTAAGTCATGTTCAGCCAGGGTCCGCAGCTCATGGTCGTGCGGTAGCGTTCTCGCTTCCCGCGCCCGGGTTCCCGGGTTCGATTCCCAGCTGGGTCAGGGATTTTCTCTGCCTGGTGATGACTGGGTGTAGTGTGATATCCTTCGGTTAGTTAGGCCTAGGTAGTTCTAAGTTCTAGGGGACTGATGGCCATAGATGTTAAGTCCTATAGTGCTCAGAGCCATTTGAACCATTTTTTCAGCTACGTGTCCGGATACTTTTGATCACATAGTGTATGTAACTGTCTTTAAATATTACTGAATTAATGTGTGACTGAGGACTGGATACATGACTGGAGTTATTGTGAAGCATGTTGTAATTGCAAGTGGTGTACTTACTCTGTGTTATTGTTAGCAATATCTTTATACTAACTGCTTGGGCAGTGCAACTCACAGTACCAATAAAGAAATACAGTCACTTCAAAATACATTCAGCGCCTTAGGCACTGAATCCTCTGGTCCCGTTCAAAAGTGATAACTCTGGTTCCTGTGCACATAACAAATAAATTAAACTGTCTTACTTTTAAAGCAGCGACAGTGGAACGCGATATAGTCTGGTCTCTCATAAAACAAAAATAAATATGCTAGCTACAAGCTCAGCGGTGTACAATGCTGGCTGTAATACTTTGAAATGCACATAAAATTCTTTTGACCGATAAATCAAAACATTTAAGAAAAATCCAACTTCTTTGAAAGATATCTGACCTGGACAGGGAAGTGGTACTGATGGTGGCGAATTACTAACACTGATTTTTTTGTGAAATTATATTCCAAGTTAAGTTTGGCTCTTCAGAATATCTGACAATTTAAATTACGTTACTGAGAAAATTATATCATATTTCTAATGGATTGACAAACAATGAAATTTTTACAGCAAGTATTATCTAACTTCACTTAAAAAGCATAAATACAAATCATCAAATTACATATAGCTGCGTTAACAAATCTTAGAAACATTATAAATGGGAAGTATCGAACTATCCTTCTTATCAAATCAGTTTACGTACACTCTGGGGTGGCTCAACAATTAAAAATTATCAGCCAACTTATCTACACTAACGCGCTGGCAAAATAAAAGTCATACATATTTAACATCTCTACCTTGCCTGCGAGAAGACTTCTGCTTACATCTTCTCTTAATTCCTACATTAATCTAACACTTGGTGGTTTCACACAGCACACCACTAAACTGCGTACTCCATCCTCTTTCACGCACAGACAGTTGCGGTGCGTCAAGCGGTCTCATACTCCAACACTACAGTCTCAGATCACAACAAGTAACTTTGTCTCTGAGGTCATGCATAGTCAGCGATCCTCTTTACAAAGCCTATCAGAGACATACGTCGTTTGTAATAGTTTCATTTTAGTCTACATTAGTATAATTATCTTATTCGGGTGCAGTACACAAGTGTACTCCAGTAGATTCAATTCAAACTCTTTAAAATAATCTGCAGGCAAAAATTAGCTCTCGCAGTCGCAAGATATTAACGTGGAAGAAGAGGACGTCGAGGAAGAAGTGGTTTCCTACGTTACTAGAAGCAAAAGCCCGGATGGTTTCTTCTGTGAGAACACGGCCAACTATCTGTCCCATCCTTGTCATTCTAAACTTGAAAGTACGTAAAAGTCTGTATATGTGAATTACTTTACTTTTATTGCCTCTAATTCTAGTACCAAGACTTGTCAGAGTCGTTGTAAAAGATGTCCATGGATAAATAAAACTATTAGTATTAGAAATTAGGCATATTATAAATACGGATTTGTGATTAGGGAGCACTGAGACAAACACATGTAGGTTTGCCCCAGACGCCCATCAGTGTTTGCCACTTTCCAGTATTGTTTTGATAGCTTTCCTCTTCTAATATTCAATTTTATATTCTTCCAGTCGAAATTATAATCCTACGTTATTGTGATTACATGTCCAAAAAAAAAGTGGTTACCTTTAACGGTTGCTAACGTAAGTTTTCCCTTTAAGCATGAATTAAAACAGTAATTTGCACTGAAGTTATGGTAAGGATAGGAATCCAAAAACGTTTCATGGAGTCTCAACACTAACCAAAGAGGAAGAGGGAGAGAGAGAAAGAGAGAGAGGGGGGGAGAGAGAGAGAGATACAGAGAAAAAGTGATAGCGTCGGCTCCCCATATTTATAAGTACTTATGTTGTCACACTTATCTTTGTCAATATTAGCGTGATTGATGGGTTGATGGCAGGGGACATTGACACCTGTCAATAGGAATTCTGCGCGACACTTCAGTGTGGAGCGTGTTTTATTTCTCTTATCTTGAGTACATAGCCCTTATTTGGCTTCGATAAGAGCTTGTCAAAATAGCGGGGACACGCGCAGTCGTACTGATCTTGCCTCACTCTTTGGAAAGGCTAAAAAACACGCGCTGTACCATCATTCACATGCTATGAATTAGTATATTGCTCTTTGTCCTTCACCGCCGAATGGGCTATTTAATACACTGCATTTACAGCGTAGCCCATCGAAGAAGTAACTGATGTGACTCGTCCCGATACTTTCCACAATGGTATACTCCACAGGTTGCGTACTCTCTCACTATTCGTAATATGGATAACTGTACGTTTTCCTATATTCAGTATTCCTCAGCGTTATGCCGGTTTCAGCTGGATATAAAAAGTTTCTGTATTCTTCCTTCGGATATGTTAGAAATTAGTTAACTTCTTCAAGTAGCTTCTTTCGTTGGTATAAATGATCGTGTTAATAGGCGGCACCGCATCTCATACGAATATTTCTTCCTCTTCTTATACACAGCAGTGTGCCTAGTCGAGATAGGACTGCTTCTAACATTAAATGTAAATCATCGTTGTAGTGCGAGAACTGCTTGAGTTGTTTCACGAAACAACGTAACGTCGCGTCGCCACAGAAACTGTTTGAGGGCTCTGGCGCGTAATATTTAAATGCGTCACTTTAAAGTGTTTTTCTATCAAAATTTCAATTAATACTTTCAGTAAGAATATAAAATCTGTTATTCTTTAAAGTTCTTTTGTTCTCTCAGACGTCAAACTCATATGTAATTTAAAACTGTTATTGAGGAAGCATCACAGATGCTATTACTTGAGGCCAAACACGCGTAAACGCACTATGTGATCGTGGAGGTAAAAAGAAAAAAAGATGGAGATGGCACTATAGGCTTACACCGTACGTTGTTTTGGAGTCACTGCGAGCGGGGCCTGCGACCGTCTTAAATAGCTCAAAACATTGGCAGACTACTGTTTGCGATTGCTTCTTTTCATTATTTCTGTCGTGTGCACGTAACAGCTGTTTTAGTTATTAAAAATTATAGTGCTTAAATGAATACCGTAGCGCAAAGAGGGCAATTTCGAGCGTTTATCTGTTCTTGAATGCGTATTTGAGCTAAGAATACGATACATGCTGCCTCTAACTTGTTTTTCTTGATGTATTTCGAATAACCAAGAACACAAGCATGTGATACGAATAGAATGCTTTCATAATGCATTTTATTCCAGTTTTATTATATATGAATCGAAAGCAAATGGAGATATAACGCCGAAACCAACGCGAGTTTGCTTACTGGTACTGTTTCTTGTTCGTCACATTTTCAACTTTCGACTCGTATGCACCACATTTTCAATGTTCACGTTTGCAAAAACCTTACCTACTTGTTCTTTGGTAGCCCACAAACGTGTGCAACGAGAAAAGATGCAAGGCATGGGCTATCGTATCTTGTGATGTTAACAAAGTGAACGATTATTGAAATGTTAAACAAACAGAACTGCATAGCATAGTGTTCTTGTCTTATCAGACTGTCAGAGCATTAGTGTCACTGAAGTTTACTCATCTTCTCAGTTTGAAATCTTATGATGCGTCATTCAGTATCAGGACAATAATAGCAATTTATAGTGTAAAAAACTACATAAATTTTTAAACGAAGGAAATTGTCTCAAACGCTTGAGACCACGTAAAATGGGTTTTTTGCTTTAACATGTGTATAAGCAACTTTCTAGTAATGATAGCCTAACCTATGTAAGATGTAGGCCTGCCTTTCCAACAGGAGCTTATTTGTGTATGTTTTTGGGGGTATCCACATACGTTCGATCACATAGTGTTTATATTGCAGTGTTTTCATCATGTTATGTATTTTATTGATAGCTGTATGCCAAGTTACGCCAGCACATGTATAAAATAGTTAAAAAGTTTTGTTCTTTAGCTGATCGGCAGGAAACTATTAAGAACGGATCTTTGTAATTTGTATCAGTGTCACTAGGTGGCGCTTGATTTTCTCTCACTCTGTAAGTTCACTTTTTTTAACATAGGAAAGACAGCTTGCCTGATGATCTACAACTATTTACCTATTTATATATTCGTACTTACTTTATTATAACTTATGTACATTCCATATATGAATATCCCACGCTTTGTGGAGCGTTTTCCATTGGCTGAGGCTCACCTAATACGTTTTTGACGCGAAATTCGCTCACTGTTAAACACGCGTCTCTGCAGCCATCAGTCAGTAATTGTGAGCATTTGAGGAGCTGCCAGCAGCAGCCGTAGGGTAGATGCTAGATCGCTACTTTATTACACTTTCCTCTGACGTCATACTCATTAAACTATCTGTAACTTCGATATTCTTCCAGAGCTCCTTTTTTGAAGGCCACTTCTACAAGAAGTCTAAACCAGTCCCTAATATAATACTATTGAAATCCAGACTGTTGTTTTAACCGGGTTGTGTTACCAGATATCGCTGTTACTCCTCTGGACCAAGCTGTCGAAATTTGTTCACTTCATCGTTCCGTCATGTCAGTATTAGTGACAAAATAACAACTGAATGAATTACTTACTTGTGAATTTTAAACTGGTATTAAACTATGCAAGGACAGCTATTTCTCATTCTAAAGTGAAATACGTTTTTACATGTTTGCTGTCTGAAGCGATGTGTTACCTATCAGCATGTATGGTGCCCCTCACTGTCATGGAAATGAAATGAAATGTCGTGTGAAGGGTAGACCGTTCGCCTGGTGCAAATCTTTCGATCTGACGGCACTTCGGCGTCTTGCGCGTCGATGGGGATGAAACGATGATGGTTAGGACAACACAACACCCAGTCCCTGAGCGGAGACAATCTCCGACCCAGCCGGGAATCGAACCCGGGCCCTTTGGATTGACGGTCTGTCGCGCTGACCAATCAGCTACCGGGGGCGGACACTATCATGGAGACATGTGTTCTATAAGCGACAATGTATTTCTGCCAGTGGGACATTCACAATCGGGTTTTCAGTATATCATCTGCACTCCTGGGTACCACATGTGATCAGTTTTGTGTATAAGGCCACAGACGATGTTTTCTGGAGTAGTGTTCCAAATAGTCGTCAGTTTCTTGCAGAATATATAAAAAATACACTAATTATTTCTAGAACACTACATTTTCTGGTACTATTTGCAGGAATAAAAACACAATGGGGAAGGCATGGTTCTTAGCTTATATGAAAGAAGGAGATTTTCTGGTGTGAGGGTCTTGTAATGAAGCACTGCATCATTTTTTATCTAAAAATAAGTAATGATACTATACGAATGAGAAACGGCCATCATGCCGCCCTTTTGAAAGGTCTCGCTGTTGAGGGTGTCAACTGTTCAGCTGCTGATGAAGATTAGAATGGAAGGGTAATGGTGCTCCGTCGATTTGAAATCACATCGTAGCGAGGGCCGGAAAAACTACAGCATTTAATAATCATGGCAGCATTACTCAAATAACTGCTAGGTAAGTGCACCATTCAAATTAGGTGGAAAAATATAATTCTTTTAGTTACATAATTCTAGCCAGGTGCTGTATGAAAAATTCATTTCTGGCCAATGTTTACCTTATCTCAGAATACTCATATATTATTTTTACTGTTGGTATAAATAGGACCAAGAAGGCTTGGGAGACCCTGCTCGTTATAGATCATGTTCCAGAAGCCTCCTGAATACCTTTTGCCGCCTACGGGTTTCCTAAACAATATTTTAAAGGCCTTGCCTAAAGAATGAGTTACATTCGACAACAGTTTTGGTTTGCTAGTAACATAGTTCCAAATTAGTTTAAAACGAAACTTCGAAATTTGTATAGTAATTCAGATAAGGAAACGTATTGGCTGTTTCTAAAGCATAATTTTAGATTAGAGGGCAAAAATTAAGATCAACATACATAGGCTTGTGTGGCAATGCAGATGAGGTATTTTGTATGTACAAGTCAATATTATTGAAATTTCGGAATAAAAAACGAATACAACACAAAAGTTTGAAGAGCATGCATCTTCATATTCTGCAGTAAATGAACTCGAAATCTAATAAATCTGAAAATATTGTCTCGCTCTGGGGTTACCTAAACACAGCGTAGACAAGGAGAAGCTCTGTGTCTCGTGTCTGAGTGAAAAAGGGCGGAACAAAATCGAGGCGGATAAATTCGATTCACAACGTCAAAAGCAATCACTGATGTTGTTGAAAATGACGCTGTAACAGTAGATGAGGCACAAAGTTGATTCAAGCATTTTCTGCCGAAAAATTCAGACGCACCTCAACATTTGAAACAAGGCATTGAAAAAGCCATTGAAATCGTGAGAAATGTTGAGCCACACCGGATCGTTAGCGATAGTGACGTATGTAAGGAACTAAACATCTCACCGAAACAGTTTAAACCGTTTACATAAGACTGTACAGCAATAGTTCAAGCTGTTTAAAACAACAGAAATTTTTGGTTCTGCTCAATACGGGCGACCAAATTGGCCATGTACGATAGTGATGCGTAAAGAAGTTATCGTCAAAGAAAGGTGAAGCTTCTGTGGACGAAGGCAAAGTGAGGGTAATAGCGGGAACAGTGCTGACGCTGTATCTGGGCGGAGAGCAATCGTTTCAATGAACACACAAAAACTCCTAGCTTTGTCACGTGTTCCATGACCATATGACCAAAGCGACGAAGACCACTTGGCACTTGTTGCCAACAACTCGTGCAGGGTAAGGATGAAAGGCAGGCACTTCTGTAGGTAATCAGCAACTTTAGGGTCCAATTGGCGCTTTTCACATAAGAAACTTCCGAGCAAAATTATGAAATAAAAGATGATGAATCTTTAATGTCCGATCAACGACGAGGTCTTTGTAGACAAAAATCAAACACAGATTCGGTAAGGACGGGGAAGAATGCCAGTCCTCACTTGAATTATTCGAATCGGAACAAAACCTAAATCTGGATAGTCAGAGGTAGATTTACATTCCACACTTCTGAAAAAGTCTGATTTCTTCACCATTGCTTCACCTCGTTCGATCATTACCCTACAAACGCTGAGTTTCTCTGTCCGGTCTCGAAGCTTTTGATTATTCATCGGCTACATTAGGAGCATTACAGAAATCGAAAGATATTGCAAGCGTTTACAATGCAATACCAAGCATGATGGGCAACATGTATATATTAGTCACATGTATACTACTACTACTACTACTACTACGTGATCAGGCTCATCCATTGTACTGTGTTCAGTGTTGCTATCCGCCACGCGTCCACAACTACTGATGCTTGGTTTAAATATTCATGACGGCCATCCATCCAACGCTTCTTGGGTCTCCCTGGGTACTTCCTTCCTGCAGGTGTAAAATAAAAGAGCTTCCGAGGCCATCTGTTATCTTAAATCCGGGCCACGTGGTCGGCCTACTGTATTCCTTCGGATTTGACAGTTCCTGCTATGTTGGGCTGCTGGTATAGTTCCTAAAGCTCTTGGTTGTGTCTGGTCCACCATTCCCCTGTGTCTGCATTCAGAACCGGACCGAAGATCTTCCGAAGCACTTTTCTCTCAAAAACGAGGAGCTTATGGAAGTCTTGTTTCCGGATACCCCATGTCTCACAGCCATATAGTACAACAGGCTGTATCAGGGTTGTGTATAGTTGAATCTTAAACTATCCAGAGAGATATTTGGGCCGAAGCAATTGTGGTAGGCCGTGGTAAGATCGGTTTCCTGCTTGTATTCTGGCATTGATCTCTGTTTCATATGACGAGTTCTCAGTGAAAAGTACCCCTAGGTATTTAAATTCATGCAGTCTGTTGTAGGACTGGTCTCCCACCTGCAGTGATCGTAGATGACCAGCAGTCTGAATTTGGCTACGCATCATAACGAAGTACTCTGTCTTGGCTTCGTTTATGTTTAGCCCAAAATTGCTGGCAGCCTCCTTTAGTGCTCCAACTCCTCTTCGGACCTAGAGAGTGAAAAGATGTCGACTGCAAAGGCTAAGTATGCCAGTCTCTTTCCTTTGATTTCAATCGCTTCGTTCTCTTGGAAGATCTCGCGTACGACCTTCTCGAGGACAGAGTTGAACAGGATAGAGGACAACCCATCTCCTTGCCTGAGTCCTGTCACAAGTTCAAATTCCTCAATTACGCTATTTCCCCATCTTCGCTTTTGCGCATTTTTGGCTCAGACAGATCTTTATCAGATTGACGAGTTTGTCTGCCATGCCAAACTCTCTTTAGCAGCTTAGCAGGCTCTAGCGATGTATACAGTCATTGGCCTTCTTAAATCCAACGAATAAAATATGCAAATCTGCACCATATTCACCCAGTTTCGGCAAGCTTTCTGCAAGTTTCCCTGCTCCTGCCAGAATCATTTCAGCTTGTATTCCATCTTCACCTACACTGTTATTCTGCTTAAGGTGTCTTATTCCGGTTTTGATCTCATCTAGGGTAGGTGGGAGATAAACTGCATCGGCTGTAATTGGGTACTGGAAATCAGATTGCAGTTCTGGTTCATCACAATTTAGCCGCTGTCGAAGGTACTCTTTCCATCTCTCGGCTATATCGCTATCATTCGTCAGTATCTTATCATTGTAATCTTTGACAAATTTCTGCTTGCCCTGGTGACCTTTGCAGCGATACTTCACCTTCAGATACATTTCCCTAGTATTTTGTCCTCTGAAGTCTGTTTCTGCTTCAGTGATGATCTCCCTTATATATTTCCCCTTTGCTCTTCTCAGAGTTGCTTGTGTAGTCTTGTGGACCTCATCAAACTGTACTTTGCCCCGCGCCAGATTTGTCCCCTTCAGCCACTTGCTTCTGGCTTCCTTCCCTGGAAGGGTATCTGCACATTTTTGTCCACATCAGATCTTCCTGCCCACTGTGTTACCCATAAGTGTTCCCTTTGTCGTATCCTAACTGAGCTCTGGATGTTTCCCCACATTAGTTCAAGATCCTGATTCGCGTACATTTCACTGAGTGCTTCAAACCGGTTACTAAGTGGCACCTGTTAATCTGTCTTCGTTGCTTCATCCTTTAGTCTCTACACATGGTACCTTTCAACTCTTTTTTTTTCCTTTCTTGTCCTGAGTCGCCGGCCGTTGTGGTCGAGCGGTTCTAGGCGCTTCAGACTGGAACCGCGCCACCTCTACGGTCGCAGGTTCGAATCCTGCCTCGGGAATGGATGTCTGTGATGTCCTAATGTTAGTTAGGTTAAGTAGTTCTAAGTTCTAGGGGACTGATGACCTCAGATGTTAAGTCCCATAGTGATCAAAGACATTTGAACCATTTTTTTGGTATGAGTCTGATTCGTAACTCTGTTGCTTTGAGTACCCTTCTGGACTCAAAAATCATTTACTTGGGTTCAGTAACAGTTCAGTCAGTTTTCAGTTCACTTCTTTTTTATAAAACGAGTCGTAAATACAACTAGATATGTGTGTGGGCAGCTTTCACATCTCAATCTGCATTTGAAAACTAGTCCTCTGCTGTTTTAAAATAGACATGGCACTCCTTATTACATTAGGATTAGTGTAAAATTAAAAAATTTCCTCGTTATTAATTTACAATATCATGCCATGTTGCACGGCCGCTAGTTCGTTGTATAGTGCGAGTTCGCCTCACGACTCATAAATATTTTGTCGGATCGGCAATTACATAGTAAGTTGCAGTCACGAGACATTACTGTGACTTCACATTATTATTATTATTATTGATTTAAGCCCACAAGTGAGCGCTTATGACTAGTTTTTCTTCGATGCTCTTTTCCGTTCCCAATGTCTCTTGAGTTCTGCTGATAATTACTCCTTCCTCTCCTGTGAAAGGGGCTTCCGACGTTTAGGGACTGTAGGTGGTGAAGTCCAACACCCTACCATAGCACAAAATCTGGAACGATCTTCTACCTCAAGATCAGAGATCCCAGCCGAATCCAAGTCCTTTAGTACTTCATTAAGCCACAGGTTTCCAGTCTTGTAGCTTTTAACCAATGAGAAGATCTTCTTGGTAAGCCTATTGTAGTTAATTCGTTGTAGGTGCCCATAGAATTTCAGCCTCCTAAGTCACATACTGATGTTGGGTGATTCTGTTAATACAATTCAGAATTAGACTTCTATCGGTAGGTTCCATCTGGGAGCAATCTCGTGCCGTGAATTTTTCTGAGAATATGTCTTTCGGATTTCTCCAGGTCATTCATCGTGCCTTTTCTGTTCGTCAAGAGGGTCTCTGCGGCAATCAGAAATTGTGGCCTGACAGCAGTTCTGTAATGACAGACCTTAGCATTCTTCGAAATGCACTTCTTGCTGTACGGATTGTGGCACAGATGGTATGCTGCGTTGATTTTGTTACGCCTTTCTAAGATGGAGGAGCCGTCTCCACCATTGAGATGGGCCCATTCACCAAGATAACGAAAGCGATTGACCCTCCCAATCGTTGCATGTATTGTTGTCAAAGGGGTATTGCTGGAGGGCCGGTTCTCAAAGTATTTGGCCTTGTTATACGATATTCGCAACCCTGACTTCACCGCTATCTCATGCAGGGCTTGGACAGCAATGACAGCAACCTTAGAGTTGTTGGTTAAGATTGCAGTGTCATCTGCGAAAGCAAGGCACCTTACCTCGGTTCTTCGGGTCCCAGATCCAATGGAAAATGGTTTGATCTCATATATTGAAACCTCCAACTTGTATGTAAAAAAAATGACAGTGCTGGATAAACTATTACGTTATTTGATTTTCAAACAGCTGAGCAAAACTCAACGTACTCAGACAGTTTTCTCTTTACTTATTCTGATCGTCACAAAACTGACACACAATATTTTTAACGCAACGCAAAATCTGACTTTCAGTAATCTATACAAAAGAATAGCCCTGACTAACAATAACCTATAGCTTTCATGAGTCATTTACCGCACAAAACTCTTCTTTACTTGAACTACTGCAATACAGCGAGAACCAATACTGCCAGCTAAATAAAAGATTCTAACTACTGAAGACATTAACTACTGATAGGCATAGTTAGCAAATGAAAGATTTTGATAGAAAACAAACAATGTATTTATCTTAACAGTGTTCAAAAGTCATTATATGTATATCAGTTCATGAGATCCAGACTTACAAATTTTTTTTTTTCTGACGGACACACGTCCAGATCGTCCGCTCATAGTAACCTCTCAAAACTCTGGCATCTCTCTCCCCACATTCACCACTGCTGGCGGCTCACCTCCAACAACCCAACACCACTGGCTGTTTACATCCAACTGCACAACACTACACTAGCGAATAATCCAACAATACGTCAACCAGCCACAGACTGCACACAACGCAGTCAGCGATTTTCATACAGAGCGTTACGTGGCGTAACTAACATAAAAACCTAAACAGCCTACTTACAGTATTAGTGCGACGTTTCATAAAATTGATATTCAGGATTTAGATGTTCATTCAGATGGATTAATTGTTCTTTGTATGCAACGTCAATGCTTAGTAAACTTGGAAGACATCTTCACAAGCAGAAAGCTAATACTTGTTCAGTTTCCACTGCTTTTCAAGTTCCACTGCTTTACGAATGACTACATACTGTGTATTCAAATATTAGGTATGCAAACCCAGTTCTTTGTTGTACGGGATTATGAAAGTGCGTGAGGGTGTGTCCACGAACAATACGAGACTGGAATAGAAGGGAGAACCGATAGAGGTACTCAAAGTACCCTCCGCCACACACCGTCAGGTGGCTTGCGGAGTATGGATGTAGACGTAGATGTAGATATTTCTGTTAAACTTTACGAGTCGTACAGCATATCCAAATTATTAGCTTGGGCATAAGAACTGCGCCTTCTGCACAGTTTGTATATTTCAGGTCTTAACTCTTTGGCTGCCTTGTGGCCACCGGCAGCCAAAACAGGACCGCACGTCTATGCTCTGAGGTGACAAAAGTCATGGGATACCTCCTACTATCGCGTCATACCTCTGTTTACCCGGCGTCGTACAGCAGCTCGGCGCAGCATGGACTCGACAAGTATCTGGAAGTCCCCTGCAGAAATATCCAGCCATGCTGCTTCATAGCCGTCAGTAATAGCGAAAGAGTTGCTCGTGCAGGATTTTGTGCATGAACTGATCTCTCGATTACGTTCCATAATCACTACTAGTGATTCTCCAGCTGAAAGAGATTCCTACTCAGTGGTCTGAAGATGACCACAGCAGTGGTCGAAACCGTTCACTTAATAAATAAATCGTGATGAAGACTTGATTCTTGAGTTTCTCCCGGCGTATTTGATAATCAAAATATCCACGGGTGTACTGCCGGTCTATAGTGTCCAACGGGCACAATATTTCGGCGATCAAACATGTCGCCATCATCAGGTGAACTGACGGACTGAGCTCCTGTGAACGTGCCGGCACGGAGATCCGTACGCTATGGCTGCTCAGGGGGAACTGGGTTCAGTCGCGGCGGCGGCCGATTTAAATACCCTCCGCCCGCGGCGCGCTCCCTCCGCCGTCCGCGAAATATTGTGCCCGTTGGACACTATAGACCGGCAGTACACCCGTGGATATTTTGGTGATCAAGACTGTTTTTAGTACTAAATATTTGTAACACATTGATCACTGCCCATAATGTATTCAAAAGTAAATAACTATTTCCAGTCAATGATCGTTTCCACTCGATGCAAACACAGCCCACATCATTATAGGGTCAGCACCAGTTTGCACAGTGCCTTGTTGACAACTTCAGTTCATGGCTTATTGGGGTTCGCGCCGTACTCGAACCGTAGTATCAGCTGAAGTCGTGGCTCATCTGCCCAGTCCACAGTTCACCAGTCGTATAGCGTCCAACCGATATGATCAAGAGCGCAGGATAGGCGTTGCAGGTGATGTCGTGCTGTTAGCAAAGGCATTCGCGTCGCTCGTCTGCTGCCATAGCCCATTAACGCCAGATTTCGCCGCACTGTCGTAATGAATACGTTCGTCGTACGTCCCACGTTGATTTCTGTGGTTATTTCACTCGGTGTTGTTTGTGTGTTTGCAACAACTCGGCGCAAGCGGCGCTGCTCTGGGGCGTTAAGTGGTTAGGTGAAGGCTGTCGGCCATTCCATTGTACGTGGTGAGAGATAATCCCTGAAACTTTGGTATTCTCGGCACACTCTTGACACTGGAGATCTCGTAATATTTCGAAAATAGAGTCCCATACTTCTCTCTCCGAGTTTCATTCCGCGTTCAAAGTCTGTCGATTCCCGTAGTACGACCATAATCACATCGGCAACCTTTTATGTTGAATCACTTGAGTATAATTGACAGCCCTTTTATACCTAGTATGTGCGTATCTCTACCCTATGACTTGTCACCCCGCCGTTCTGCCAGTTTGCCTGGCCTGCTCTGATGGAGAAACAGCCGTCACTATGCAGTCAACCTGCTTAAAATCAGTACTTATGGGAGTAGTATTTGCTTTTTATCGCTCTTTCACGTTGCATGTATCGATATAACGGGACCATAATTTCTTTGACATGTACGCGATTTTGCTCCGCACCTATGATTAGTGTTCTCTCTTAGTGTGCGACGTGTCATCCAAATGGCAGTCATAACCGATTTGGGATAAAGAGATGTAGGAAATAGCATGTGATATTGTAAAAGGAACAATGTCAGACTTTTTCGGAGGAAATTTGGTGAAACAATTGAAATTTTAAACAAGGGTTCTCTGAAGGAAATCCAAATCTGATTTTCTCCGATGCAAGTCAAATACTTTCGCACTGCAACGTGTTCGGTCCCAAATTTACAGGAAGGATCGAAGGGGTTAGGTAAAATAGAAGTTAGTGTATTCCCAGATTCTTCACAGGAAGAGTCACTGTGATTAACAAAGCAAATATTATCAGTAAATCGAGCCCGAGAAGAAAAGAGAATAAGGAATAGATATCTTAGAAATGTAGATCACAAAACGAATCACCACAAGAGAATAATACTAAATTTAGGGCAACAAAGAGGGAAAATAATGTAAGATGTCACTACGCTTTTGTATCAGTTTACGTTTTGGCTGTTTTATTGTTTGCTTTTTTTTATTTAACCAAAATGTAGAAGGTATCCAGTATCTGCATATCTACACTTAATTAGCAGAAAACGTCCAAGGTTATAATAAACCCGGGAGTTTAGCACAAAAACCAGTACTGAAAAAGTTACTGGCGAGACGAGGATTTCTGGAACGCTGTAAAACGTATAAAAATAAAGAATTCAGCAACGGGTGCAGCTGACAGCCATAAAATAGCCCCAAGAGAGCGCTGATGGATCGTTTGCCACTAAACAATCTGGACGAACGATACGAGTGGAGCTATTTAACCGTAAATATGGCATACCACAGAAAAGTTTGTGAAACATGTTTTTACTGCTCCTGAATTAGACGGACGATCTACGGAATCTCGACCCGTCCTCGACGATTGTAACCGATCAACGTCAGACAAAGAAACCAACCCGTCTCGGATGTAATAATTCAGCCCTGACACTTCTTCAAAAGCCGACGTGGTGTTTAGTTGTCCTTTTTCCTCATTTACATCCAGGCAGAGAACAATGGACCTGAGAGGCAGAGAAGCTATTCAGGGTGATGCCTTGACGTCTGCTACCAAACACCCCTGTTGTCGGGCGCCACTTCGTCGCGGACAATTAAAATTCCGGCATACGAGAGACGTGTGCAGTACAAGTCAACGATTTATCACCGGCATACGAGAGACGTGTGCAGTACAAGTCAACGATTTATCACCTACAGTTCGTGTTCAACACTGAAATGCTGTGTGTCTATTGCTTTTCTATTATCGTTTCGTTGATCAGGAAGACCAAAAGACAGGGAGTTTAGTTTTGATAGAAGCTTCCTTCATGTTTGTTAGTGTTAACATTCCGCAATAGTACAAACAAATTCACTATGAGAGAGCGCAACATGTAGCAGTAACCTTAAGTCTTTTTTTTTACGTTCATCGTTATTTTCAAGCCGCTGTAGTATCGTGGAAAAATTGGATTGACTTTTTTAAATCCAATATCATAAATGCAGTACCTCCTAATGGAGAGTTTCGAACAGTCCTCAAGATCTACATTGCCGTCCTGAACGAGATGGTAAGTTGTTAGTAGTTGAATGCATGTAACTTGCTTTTCCGACCCCAAAGATATTAGGTTTCGAGGTCCGTGGGTGTCTTTCCTAGTTTCTTATTCCTATCTCTAACCCAACTCCTGAGGGAAGCCCACCCCTTAAGAAAAGCCAGTAAACCTGTAAGTT
Source organism: Schistocerca gregaria (assembly GCF_023897955.1). NCBI lineage: Eukaryota > Metazoa > Arthropoda > Insecta > Orthoptera > Acrididae > Schistocerca > Schistocerca gregaria. Next base: position 477,623,040 of record NC_064923.1, read on the forward strand.
GTGAGGGTAACACCGCAGGTTGGACTAGAGGCCAGCACCCTCTCTTCGTAAAAAAATTAAGCATGTTTTCAAGACCACAAATAAGCCTCGGAACATTACTGGTAAAACTAGACGTCAGTGGCAAAGAAACGGTATATGATTTTGAACGTGGGATGCAAGGAGTCTGTACAAGACAGCAGCTGCAGTGTTGTCAGAGAAATACAGAGGTACGAACTAGATCTAGTTGCACAGCAAGAAATCCAGTTGGAGGATGCTGGCAGTATTGATATTGAAAACTGTACTGTTTTGTATGGAACCTGTGAACGAGGTCATTGTTAGTTACTGGTTTTTGCGTCAATAAGACTTTGGCCACTAATGTTTCAAAGTTCGTGTCAGTCAACCCGAGAATATCTGTTCTAACAGTGGACGTAAAGCATATTCAGGCGGATTTTGTGAACTGTCGTGTTCGCACGGAAGAGAGTGGAAGTGATGTGAAAGACGAGTAAACTATAAAAGCAAATCACTGAGCTATTTTTCTCACATTAGTATCTGTCAATACATACAAGGAAAAAAATTCATCAAGTATTTTAGGTGCCATATTCCTTCTCAGGACACTTCTGAACATGTCAACGTATATCACTGCATCATTTTCTCTGTATGATCACGAGCTGATATTTGTGAGCTCTTGCTAAATCTTAAGTGACTTACTGTGCTGATACTTCTTTATTTATTCCTTGAATTTATCTTGTCCTAAACTGTATCTCCAAATAACAGACAATTTACAGCGCATTTTTTCGAAATGCAGTCCGAATTGCAGCCTTCAAGTAAATGTTGTCCTTTTCAGCAGAAAGTTTTCAGTTTTTCCTCATTGATATCATATCCATGAAAAAGAAAAACTTCGTATTCTTTCCGAGCAGATATTTCTGTCTCATATGTTAGTAATTAACACGATAGTCAACTAGACGAAAGATTCTTTACGTTACGGATAGTAAGAAAATCCATGTCCAGACAATAAATATTAAGTTGACTCCTATTACTTTCAACTGAGAAGTTTGATTTGTATATTATTGTGCGCAAAAGACGGCTTTAACTCTCTCTCGATGAACGCTGTCGGTAGAAATCAAGTCTAAAACAATAAGCATTTCTATATCGTGGGTATATATTCCCCCTTACACGGCCCGGAGCCATGATTAGATCTGGAAGCTACTTTTGCAGATCTATGTTCCAAACGTTTGTTTGTCAAGATTTACAATCTTGGCCGTGGTACTATGTAATTCCTTCAAATAACATGGAACCTACATTCATTATGTAGCTATACAAAAGACGTGGTTTACTTGATATGTTTCCCGTATTATATTCATTTTAATTCATGCTTAATTATATATTGTAATTTCTCTATTATTATCCAAGTCCCCTTGGTTAACAGCCTACACGACTCATTTTATTGGGTAGCAATATTTAATGAGTATTATTCACAGCTAATGACTTCCGTACCCGTCCCTCACTCTCTAACATTACATTTACGACCGCCATCACACCACTTCGTTTGCGCTCGCTAGATTCGCTGTTTGCTTCCCACTTGATGTGATTCTTCCTCATTTACTTGGGTATAATTACGACCTTTATAATACTACGTTTTTTTCTCTCTCTCGCCAATGTACAGTGGCATTTCTCACGCCACTGTTAATCGTTCTATGACGCTATTTATTTCAAAAACTACAAAAAATTAACGATTCTCATTATCTTTATTGCGCCCTCTAGCTTAGGATTTCACTACCCGTTCATCTTCTCTTTTACGCAGAAGGACACACAATAATTAGTCTGTGCACCTGTCTCTTCATGAATCACGTAAATGAGTACGGCAGAAGAAAGTATTATAAGACTGGTGGGTAAGTTCTTTTTTGTTTTCAATGGAGGTATTCCGGCTGCTACGGATTTATTTATCGACTGTCATTTTTTAGATGTAGTTAACTGTCGACATCTGAGTTTACATATCGTCTTTTTTTCATTTGGAGATAGTGAGTGGAGCAGTCGACGCTGGAAAATGAAATGGAATGCCAAGTGAAGAAGTCGGAATATTTCCGACATATTCTTATGTTTGAGTTCAGTAGATGTGGGACAGCTGCATAGACAGTCAGAAACATTTGCGCTGTGTGTGGGGGTAGTGCCATTGGACCGGGCACGGCAAGAAAATGGTTTTCTACTTTTTAGGAGGATAGTTTTGACATTAGTGATTCTCCACCATCTAGGAGACCTTCGGGGTTTGCTGAATATAGTTTAAACGAATTAGTCCACAATTATCCTCGTCAATATACTCGAGAACTGCGAAATGTGATGACCTGTGATCATTCCACCAGCATGCGACATTTGCATGCAGTAGGCAAGGTTCAAAAATCGGCTTTGCACGTACCGAATGCTCTTAAGTCTAAAGCATAAAAATCAGCGGATGGCAATACGCGCAACTCCGCTCGCTCGTCGTCAATTGGCTCTTGAACAACACCAACCATTCCTATACTGTGTCGTCACTGACGACCAGAACATAGGGAAAAGGAAGCAGCAGCTCTCCATACAAAAACCTATGTATGCATCTGGTAAAACAGCGATGAGGTGGTGTACTAAGAAGTGCTTCCCTGAGATGTAACCAGCAATGCTTAAAGTTATTGTCAACAATTGAAACGTTTTGCAGAAGAAGTTCAAGAACAACGACGAGGAAGACTGCGTTAAGTGATGTTTCTCCTCGTTAACGCCCGCCCGCCTTCTGCTAGACTGACAAAAAGCATCATACCGAAGTTATGTTGGGAAGTCATTTCGCTCCCAACTTATTCACCTGATCTTACATCCCCAGATTTTCACCTTTTCCGCACTCTATCGAACAGCCTGCAAGGAACATCCTTTCCGGACGAAAATGCTCTCCGAAAATAGCTCGACATGTTATTGGCCTCAAAAGCACCCAATATTTCTTTTGTTGTTGTTGTTGTTGTTGTTGTTGTTGTCTTTAGTTAGTTAGTTAGTTACGTGTTCCATTGATCAATAGCACGGAAAACCGTTATGATATGGAACGAGTCAAATGCACAAGAAATGCGCACAGGAAACAAGTCTTTTTTCTTTTTCCTTTTTCTTTTGTTTACGATATAGTGTTATACCTAAACATTTCTGTTATCTATCCCATTCCCTTAAATGGCACAAAATGCTTATATTATATCTCCAGATTTATTTACTCGTATTCAAGAATTCATCTATGGTATAGAAGGAGTTGTCTAGGAGGTATGAAATGATGCAAATGGCTCTGAGCACTATGGGACTTAACATCTATGGTCATCAGTCCCCTAGAACTTAGAACTACTTAAACCTAACTAACCTAAGGACATCACACAACACCCAGTCATCACGAGGCAGAGAAAATCCCTGACCCCGCCGGGAATCGTACCCGGGACCCCGTGCTCGGGAACAAGGAGCTATGATTTCAATTTGTTTTTGAAACTATTACTGCTGTGTGTCTGGTAATTTATCAAAAAGTTTTATAGGAGCATATTTTACTCCTTCTGTGCCAAAGATAAGTTAAGTAAAGGATATTGTAGGTCTTTCTTTTTTCTGGTAAAGTAATCATGAATGTCGCTGATAATTTTAAACTGGTCCATGTTGTTGACCAAAAATTTCATTACTGAGTAAATGTACTGTGTAGCAGTTGTAAGCATTCCTAACCGTTTAACCAGATGTGCGACTGTGAACCCCACACATTATTTTAACTACTTTCTTTTGAGTAGGGAATATCTTTTGCCAGTCCAGAGACTGGTTTGATGCAGCTCTCCATGCTACTCTACCCTTTGCAAGTTTCTTCATTTCTCAGTAACTACTGCAACTTACATCCTTCTGAATCTGATTAGTATATTTATCCCTTGGTCTGCCTCTACGATTTTTACCCTCCACGCTTCCCTTCAATACTAAAGTGGTAATCCCTTGATGCCTGAGAGTGTGTCCTACCTATCGATCGCTTCTTTTAGTCAGGTTTTGTCACAAATTCCTCTTCTCCCCAGTTCCATTCACCTTGTTCGAACACCAGACAGCACAGTCATGAATCAAGTCAAGGAAGAGCTTCCTGGGAACAACCGAGGTGCTCGGGGAACCACCTTAGCTAGCAAGGCTTCTGGAGGACGCACAGGAGACAGTATAACCAAGACGGCTATTAGCAGACGATAGAATACCCCTGGCCACACAAAAGACTGGGCTGCGTGGAAGACACTCAGCTAACTTCGAAGAAGCGTAATAAGGTGCAGATCGAACTTCCACAGATGAGGTTACACCGTGGAGTCAACACTGTGTGAGTGTGGTGATGAGCAGGCTCCAGATCACTTGTTGCAATGTTGTCTGTGCCCAGCTACGTACACTGCCGAGGATCTGGCCAAAGCTTCAGTCAACGCACTCCCTGTAGCCAAATATTGGACCGTGAATTTTAATGCACAGTGAATAGCTATTTCTGTTATAAATATCATTACACACACACATACATACATACATAATTTACTACTTATTTCTTTTTTAATTATAACACATGTAACTAAATTACGTTGAGATCGATACATGTGAATCTAAGATCATACTGAGCGAGGACAACTGTCCTAACTTCATCACATAAATCGTCATGTGAAAACCACAAACAAGCGGAATCAGAATGCATGAAAGATATAAGTATAAACACCTCAGTTTCCTCCTAAATTTTTCTTTATTTCAGTGACTAGTGGGTATCTGAGATACTTTTTGACAACAAAAAAAAAAAATGGACAGAACTGAATGAGACAGGAGCCATCATGAAGTCGTCCTATGATTTTAGCGTCGTATTTGTAGGAGTATCTACCAATATCTGATGATGAGACTAGTCTATGACTATTGTGTTTCTTTTAGCTTCACCAGCCAACAGAAAACAGACGAACGGTGTACTTCTTCACAAAATGTGTAAGGTTTGTTGACATCCTCGTTCCTTACCAGAAATTGGTAAATCCTCCAGTCAGTATGGTGACAATACCAGATTCACAAATACAGCGTACATGGTAAGCCTAACAAAAAAAAGCAAAAATTTACAAAAAAACTGTTGAAAATTGTAAGGGTCGCTCAAAAAGTTTTTTTTTTCGAGGCTGTTGCAGCAGTGTATATGCATCCCATCCCGACTCCGGTGAGGGTATATACGCACCGACATGTAGGCAAGGGGATAGTGTTACCTTCGAACAAAAACTTTTGTCGCCCCTTGTATAAAACACCTAGCTGGAAGTTTGGATCCAAAGTATCCTGAATACGTGTTCAGAGTGTTAATCACTGTGAATGAGCGTTTAGCTCATGAGATTCAGGATGTGATTATCTGGACCAAAAACGCAGTACGTACAGGAGTTTCTGACCCGCTGATATTTCAAGTAAGACAGTTTGCAGTCATGAACTTTTCTTTTCCAGCTGCATTATGAATACTAGGGCCTACCATCTTATTGATTTATGCAGGCCGTAGCGCTCCACAGAGGCCTTTTAGCCAGCACCCATGGAGAAACCAGCGTAGGAAAATTACGCTACATAGATGAGGCCACAGAACACTGATGGCAATGCAGCACCACCTTGTCTGCTATTTGGTATTATCTTTCATTTAGTTGCAGCAGTAATTGAAAGAAAAATACATGAATGTAGAAGAAGAGGCTAACTAGTCTGAAAGAGTAGATGCAGATGTCCCTCCATCAACACCAATTAGTGAAGGGGACTTGGTATTGAGCTACAAGCCCAGCATTTCTGTGTGCTGCTACCCATGTTAATATTGTTCTCATGATCATTACTCCTTGGGAAAACTCGATTTGTTCAGCCCATGCGTATCTAATCCTGAAGAGCCAAAGAAACTGGTACCCCTGCCCAACATAGTGCAGGGCCCCCGCGAGCACGCAGAAGTGCCGCAACACGACGTGGCAGGGACTCGCCTGATGTCTGAAGTAGGCTGGAAGGATGTCTATAAATCAGTAAGAGTACGAGGGGGTGGAGATCTCTCCCGAACAGCACGTTGCAAGGCATTCCAGATATTCTCAATAATATTACGGTACATTGATAATTTTTGCTGATGGACCGTCTGACACCAACTGAATAAAACACAATTTTAGTGCCATAGGCGTTTCGCCTTTATTTTCTGCAAGGCATCATCAGTGGCCAGGAATATGTACATATGATTGCTATTTAATTTAAATTTTGGACACTGTACCTACATGTTATAAACAGTTCTGGTGGCTGGTATTTCCTATTAAGTAGTGATGTTTTGAACTGTACTTACAGCTTGCGTGGACGATGTCCTATATATTACGCTCCTGTCGCATTTTTGGTGTTGTTCTTCTTCTTATAAATGCCAATTTGCGTTTTTTTTTTTCACATTTCACAGGACCATGAATTGAACACTTGTTTCAATGCTACGTATTTTTATTTAAAAAATGTAAGTAATTACCTACGAACTTTTTCGGAAATACAGGGATAGTCGACCTCCAGACCATATGAGAGGAAACGCTCTTGATTTCCAATAGAAATACCACTATTGTGAGCGACGGAACGTCGTACACGTTTCTGTTCGTCGTACAGAATAATTACTAATACAATCTGCACGGCACCACAACTATTATATCTACATCTACATCTACATCCATACTCCGCAAGCCACCTGACGGTGTGTGGCGGAGGGTACCCTGAGTACCTCTATCGGTTCTCCCTTCTATTCCAGTCTCGTATTGTACGTGGAAAGAAGGATTGTCGGTATGCTTCTGTGTGGGCTCTAATCTCTCTGATTTTATCCTCATGGTCTCTTCGCGAGATATACGTAGGAGGGAGCAATATACTGCTTGACTCTTCGGTGAAGGTATGTTCTCGAAACTTTAACAAAAGCCCGTACCGAGCTACTGAGCGTCTCTCCTGCAGAGTCTTCCACTGGAGTTTCTCTATCATCTCCGTAACGCTTTCGCAATTACTAAATGATCCTGTAACGAAGCGCGCTGCTCTCCGTTGGATCTTCTCTATCTCTTCTATCAACCCTACCTGGTGCGGATCCCACACTGCTGAGCAGTATTCAAGCATTGGGCGAACAAGCGTACTGTAACCTACTTCCTTTGTTGTCGGATTGCATTTCCTTAAGATTCTTCCAATGAATCTCAGTCTGGCATCTGCTTTACCGACGATCAACTTTATATGATCATTCCATTTTAAATCACTCCTAATGAGTACTCCCAGATAATTTATGGAATTAACTACTTCCAGTTGCTGACCTGCTATTTTGTAGCTAAATGATAAGGGACCTATCTTTCTATGTATTCGCATCACATTACACTTGTCTACATTGAGATTCAATTGCCATTCCGTGCACCATGCGTCAATTCGCTGCAGATCCTCCTGCATTTCAGTACAATTTTCCATTGTTGCAACCTCTCGATACACCACAGCATCATCTGCAAAAAGCCTCAGTGAACTTCCGATGTCATCCACCAGGTCATTTATGTATATTGTGAATAGCAACGGTCCTATGACACTCCCCTGCGGCACACCTGAAATCACTCTTACTTCGGAAGACTTCTCTCCATTGAGAATGACATGCTGCGTTCTGTTATCTAGGAACTCCTCAATCCAATCACACAATTGATCTGATAGTCCGTATGCTCTTACTTTGTTCATTAAACGACTGTGGGGAACTGTGTCAAAGGCCTTGCGGAAGTCAAGAAACACGGCATCTACCTGTGAACCCGTGTCTAAGGCCCTCTGAGTCTCGTGGACGAATAGCGAGAGCTGGGTTTCACACGACCGTCTTTTTCGAAACCCATGCTGATTCCTACAGAGTAGATTTCTAGTCTCCAGAAAAGACATTATACTCGAACATAATACGTGTTCCAAAATTCTACAACTGATCGACATTAGAGATATAGGTCTATAGTTCTGCACATCTGTTTGACGTCCCTTCTTGAAAACGGGGATGACCTGTGCCCTTTTCCAATCCTTTGGAACGCTTCGCTCTTCTAGAGACCTACGGTACACCGCTGCAAGAAGGGGGGCAAGTTCCTTCGCGTACTGTGTGTAAAATCGAACTGGTATTCCATCAGGACCAGCGGCCTTTCCTCTTTTGAGCGATTTTAATTGTTTCTCTATCCCTCTGTCGTCTATTTCGATATCTACCATTTTGTCAACTGTGCGACAATCTAGAGAAGGAACTACAGTGCAGTCTTCCTCTGTGAAACAGCTTTGGAAGAAGACATTTAGTAATTCGGCCTTTAGTCTGTCATCCTCTGTTTCAGTACCATTTTGGTCACAGAGTGTCTGGACATTTTGTTTTGATCTACCTACCGCTTTGACATAGGACCAAAATTTCTTAGGATTTTCTGCCAAGTCAGTACATAGAACTTTACTTTCGAATTCATTGAAAGCCTCTCGCATAGCCCTCCTCACACTGCATTTCGCTTCGCGTAATTTTTGTTTGTCTGCAAGGCTTTGGCTATGTTTATGTTTGCTGTGAAGTTCCCTTTGCTTCCGCAGCAGTTTTCTAACTCGGTTGTTGTACCACGGTGGCTCTTTCCCATGTCTTACGATCCTGCTTGGCACATACTCATCTAACGCATATTGTACCATGGTTTTTAACTTTGTCCACTGATTCTCAACACTGTCTGTACTTGAGACAAAACTTTTGTGTTGAGCCACCAAGTACTCTGAAATCTGCTTTTTGTCACTTTTGCTAAACAGAAAAATCTTCCTACCTTTTTTAATATTTCTATTTACGGCTGAAATCATCGATGCAGTAACCGCTTTATGATCGCTGATTCCCTGTTCTGCATTAACTGATTCAAATAGTTCGGGTCTGTTTGTCACCAGAAGGTCTAATATGTTATCGCCACGAGTCGGTTTTCTGTTTAACTGCTCAAGGTAGTTTTCAGATAAAGCACTTAAAAATATTTCACTAGATTCTTTGTCCCTGCCACCCGTTATGAACGTCTGAGTCTCCCAGTCTATATCCGGCAAATTAAAATCTCCACCCAGAACTATAACATGGTGGGGAAATCTACTCGAAATATTTTCCAAATTATTCTTCAGGTGCTGAGCCACAACAGCTGCTGAGCCCGGGGGCCTATAGAGACATCCAATTACCATGTCTGAGCCTGCTTTAACCGTAACCTTCACCCAAATCATTTCACAATTCGAATCTCCGTCAATTTCCTTCGATACATGGCAATGCCCAAAGTACATGATCCAGTCACAATAATGTGACCACCGACTACGTTTGACGTCAACGTGCAATAACCACTCACAGACGGCAGATGGGAGCGCCAGCAGTGGAGGGTATATAAAGCGGAATATAGGGAGAATACATCGAAAGAAATACACTGTCGAAATTTTTGGGGCAAAGGCGCACTGCAAGTACTTTTTAAAGAAGAGTAAATTTATTTATTTTTGTCGCATGAAGAAGCGCTTAAATGGCGGTTTGTCCAATCCATCCTGCCTGGTGCGCCAATCGGCGAATAAGAAGGCCCAGCCGTGACAAGAGCAGATGCACGCGAGAATTTTATGGACTTGCACCATAGCAAAAAGTCTCAAATCATCATTTTTGTGATTAACTTGCTTTTCAGATCGTCAGCCAAAGTGTTGGATATGTAATTGTTACAAAAGTGTCTAGCTTAGGAAAGAAAATTAAAGCTGTGTATAATGTTACATTACTGCAGACGACTTCTATCACTCAAGACTTAGATATGTCGACATGAAATTTTTATAACATTTTCTGTAGCGCATTTCTTTTGAAAGTTTTTGAATGATGTTTATTTTATTAACAATGAGACAGTTCCTTGATTAATTCCAGTAGTCGTCAAAGAATGCAAAGTGTATATTGGATGACGAACACAAACAGCTTCTTTACGTCAGGCGAACTTGATAAAGGAAAATTATTGCATTTAGGCACGTCACAGTAATTACTAATTTTGTTCAAACAGAATTGGGGTGGAGTAAGAAATGATCGCGGCCGTTGTTCTGAATATTGTGCCGCATACCAGGCATACTTGATCATATTGGTGAAACATGGTCATGCAAACCGACTTTCCTCAGATGACTGAAGTTCAACAATATTGTTCCACTAATAAACCTGATGACAAAGAGCTATTTGAAATGACATTGTCGAACAATTACCTGAAAACTGTTTCACAGTGTCGAAAAATTTCTTTATCAAAAGGCTGAATCTTTCCGTAGATCTCCTAGAGACAAATGCGCTGTTAAATCCAGGCCAAGAGTTCAACAAAAGCAGTGAATTATTTGCTGCAACTAATAAGAAGACGTAGAGAATATGACGTTGAAAATGGTATTGTCTTCCATTTTCCGGATTTTGTTTTGTCGGTTACAACGTTTTTGCTGCTAAACATTCTATTTATTTATTTTTAATCTTAATTTGTCTTGAGGTTCCTGAAAATAGGTATGAAGCTGTGGAAACAATAATCCACTGATCTATATCACTGGCGCTGTTGTATACGAATATGTAATAAGTTTCATCGACCGAACAAGTGACTTTGTCATTCTTTCACTCGAAATTATAAAGTGCGATCTGCGCCCCGTTCTTGCACGAAACCAGACTGGCTTTATACTCTCCTTTTTAGGGGGTAACAAGAAGCTTCGTCTTTGCGTCAACTACGAATTTCTCTTTAATATTGCCTTTTAATGGCATCTCCTCTGCATATTTACTTGAAGTAAATTTCGTAATTATCCCACTTCCTTTTCTGTAGAATTCCCGAATCTCTTTAACTAGGTCGAATAAAGATGGAAATAAGTAACGTTAACCTCACTCGCACTTCGGACGGCCCAGTCACATAGATCTCCCTCCCTCGGTAACGGTCCATTAACTCTCACGAACACTTCTTTATCTTTCAAATAGTCGGCTCCCCCTGTCGGAGGTTCGAGTTCTCCCTTGGGCATGGCTGTCTGTATTGTCCTTAGTTTAAGTAGTGTGTAAGCCTAGAGACCGATGACCTCAGCAGTTTAGTCCCATAAACTTACCACAAACTTCCAATTTCAAATAGTTTTTCTTTCACAATTTTGCGAATTCCACTTTGACGTGTGTTTCGTACTTCGTGTAGATCTTTGTTCCATTTATACAATTCATTTTCAGATTTTACAAAATGCAAATGTTAAAAACTTCAAATACACTGCTCAACTTTAAGTGTTTTTCCTCACCTCCGTTTAACCAAAAAAATATACAGCCTTTTCTTTTGCCACTGAAAGCTATTACCGTACTCGTTTATTTTGGGCATAGGAATATACATACTGTGTTTTTCTTCTGGACTTTAAGTAGCAGAAAATCATCGTTCGAATCACAATTAACGGACTCATCAGTTGTTTCCTGCTTTTCCATTGTATCAACAACTGATAACGAAATATTGACATCATTCGAATAAATGTCTAAGAAATTAATTAATAAATAACACATGTGAAGGTCTTCAGAAGAAGTAGATGATTTCGACTGAGTAGCACTTCCTTCGTATTTTATCTTTGCAAGGTTAAAAAAAGTAACTGAATTCCACATTACTTTGAAAGTTTGGAAGCTACGCAAAGACAAATGCCATTAGCTAGCATATACGAAGAAACCACAAAAAAATTAATTTACTTGTGTCTCCTCTTTGAGCTGTAAACTCGAACGAATAGTAAATGAGAACAATTATCTAAGAGGACGTATCAACGGAAACTGAAATTCACTTTTCAGATTGTGCCGTGTTTTCTGTTTACCGGTTTGTCGTCGGACAAGACTATGCACCGCCATGTTGCAAGTGCGCTGTCTGCGCAGTTACGACAGGGATGTACATTCTTTCAGCAGCCTGGTGAGCTATGAATTTGGCAAATTTCAATGCTTTCTAAGAAAAGTTGTGTGTAAATTAGCATCTTAAGTTTAAAAGTTGTGTTCCTTTCTGTGTTTCCTCCCGAATAAAAAATTTCAGGGTATCTTTCGACGTGTCGGATTGGACAGTAGCCCTATGAATATGACCTCTCTCAAATAAGCGTAACTTTAGTTGATGACGAAGCCAGGTTGCGAAAGCCGGAGTCGCAGCACGTGTTACAGAAGTGTGATGTTTCACTGTTTTGTGAACATAACAAGAAGCAGTGCAATATTAGTAGTGGAAGACGACAACGTTAATATTATTTCAGCATAGAGGTCCGCTACAAATATAATTCGCAGAAAATCAACCAAAGGAGTGCACAGGAGTAGATTATATATCGTTTGCTGACAGGATTACCTACATACAAGGTCGGACGGAATGAGAGATGTGGACAGCCGACGTCTGGCGTTACAGGGAAACCTGTTTATGCTAAACAAATCAACTGGGGAACGGCACTGACAGGGAAGAAGCCATCAGACCAATTGGTCCTTCAGCTGTTCCAGGGGTGACCAAAGGCCGATAACAGCCGTGCGAGCCAGAAAATCCATGAGAGCGTCTTAATTAAATACGAAAACCGGTGGATGGTAATTACGCAGAGGTAATTGGCGGACCACGCAGTGTTAATTAATAGTGGGAAGGGGAAGAGGAGAATGGAACGGCCGGTCTGCACGCTTTTCCGCGTGTTCCGGATGCGTCCTCCAGGTGCTCAATCCGCAGGTCGTTGACACCGCACCGCCAAAACAGGTACTCGTAAAAGAGCCACCCCAGAATCACAAGGGTGTAGCGAGAATTGTTGAAAGTTTCTCAGCATAAATTCTCACTGTGAAAACATTTCTCTTCCATCTCGATGAATCCTTTATCTGCAAAGTTTTTTGCTATGTCGAAATATTTTGCTTCACTTACATTCATTTATGTCAAACACAACCACGCTTTATTACCTGTGTGTCTGCTAATTCAGATGCTCTTTATCCTTATTGCGAGACGTTTTGCTTCAGATGCCTTTGTTTGTTTCAAGAGCGATGACGGTATGTAACATATACACACATCAAAAAAAGTTTTGCATACTCCGGTTCCCACAACTCCTGAAGACATACGTCGACTGCCAAATGATGGTGTATGTCTGCCAAATGATGTTGAAATTTATTTGGTTATGCACACAGGGAAACCGTAATTTGCACTTAAAGGCGTTGAAATCAATATCATCATTTCCCGATGCAGTTATTTTGGGCGCGTGGTTTAATGCCCTGAAATATGTTCTCACCATTGTCGTCCTTTCCTTAACCCACATAGAGGAGCTGCGAAAATGAGTGAGGCTATTTGTACGTAGACGGTGAATAATCAGAAACACACGAGCTATGTCAAGTGACTAGTTAATCAGAGTAATTATTACTCTACAAATACATTTACTGCATGTGAGTTAAACCTGCAACATACGTGGGCGCTACACAAAACAAAGAAAGAAATGCGAATTTCATGAAGAGCGGGTCCACATCAGAGCACTATTGGTATACATGGAGGACTCCAACTTCATAAAAAAGTAACTCTATCTTAAGTTCAGCTCGAAACCTGGATTCAGGCTACGTGTTCTTTCCATCTGAAGATGTAAAATCAACAATAAGCTAACTTCACAAAACTGGCGTGAAGCGCCTACATTGATTTGATATGAATCGTTTATCTTACAAAAGGAGAACTTTAAATCACAAAGCGTCGTCGAACATTGATTTATCCCTCTCCTGCACTATGTAACCCTTATCATACCGTATGTAACATATACAAACATCAAAAAAAGTTTGGCATCACTCCGGTTACCATAACTCCTGAAGACAGACGTCGACTGTGGATATTATATCGAGACACAGTCCCTTTAACTGTTCAGACATGTCACTAAACCCGTCCAAAAATGTAAACGACCATGCATGAGCAGCACCTATTAGACGGAGGGGTTCCGACAGCCGATCAGATGCAATCATTCCACCGGGAAGGAGGTACACTGCTCATGTTGTCTGTAGTTGAACTGTGCCTAGAAGGTAGTACCACGGTTCGATCACGATCGGATTGTTGCGTCAGGAGAGGCTCTCCACAAGGAATTGTCCAGGTGTCTCGGAGTGAACCAAAGCGACGTTGTTCCGACATGGAGGAGATGTCATGTCGATGACATGCCTCGCTCAGGCCGCTCAAGGGCTACTACTGCAGTGAATGACCGCTGCCTACGGATTATGGCTTGGAGGAAGCCTGACAGCAACATCAACATGTTGAATAATACTTTTCGTGCAGCCACGGGACGTCGCGTTACGGCTCAAACTGTGTCTAATAGGCTGCATGATATGCAGTTTCACTCTCGACGTTCATGGAGAAGTCCATCTTTGCAACCACGACACCACACAGCGTGGCACAGATGGGCCCAGCAACATGCCGAATGGACCGCTCAACATTGACACCGCGTTTTCTTCACCAATGAGTGTCGCATATGCCTTCAACCGGACAATCGTCGGAGACGTTTTTAGACACACTATCCAGCGACTACAGCAAAGTAGAGGTTCCATGACCTTTTGGGGTGGCATCATATGGGGCCGACGTACGCCGCTGGTGGTCAAGGAAGGCGCCGTAACGGCTGCACGATACGTGAATGCCTTCCTCCGACCGATAGTCCAACCGTATCTGCAGCATGTTGGCGAGGCATTCGTCTTCATGGACGACAATTTGGGCCCCCATCGTGCACATCTTGTGAATGACTCCCTACAGGTTAACGACATCGCTCGCCTAGAGTTCTCAAGACATGAACGCTATCGAACATATTGAAAAGAGCTTTTTATGGACGACGTGACCCACTAACCACTCTGAGGGATCTACGGAGAGTGGGACAATATGGACCAACAGTGCCTTTATGAACTTGCGACTACAGCAAAGTAGAGGTTCCATGACCTTTTGGGGTGGCATCATATGGGGCCGACGTACGCCGCTGGTGGTCAAGGAAGGCGCCGTAACGGCTGCACGATACGTGAATGCCTTCCTCCGACCGATAGTCCAACCGTATCTGCAGCATGTTGGCGAGGCATTCGTCTTCATGGACGACAATTTGGGCCCCCATCGTGCACATCTTGTGAATGACTCCCTACAGGTTAACGACATCGCTCGCCTAGAGTTCTCAAGACATGAACGCTATCGAACATATTGAAAAGAGCTTTTTATGGACGACGTGACCCACTAACCACTCTGAGGGATCTACGGAGAGTGGGACAATATGGACCAACAGTGCCTTTATGAACTTGTGGATAGTATGCCACGAGGAATACAGGTATGCATCAATGCAATAGGAAGTGCTACTGGGTATTAGAGGTACCGGTATGTACAGCAACGTCGACCACCATGTCTGAAGTTTTCGCTGTGTGGTGGTATAACAACATGGAATGTGTGGTTTCCATGAGAAATAAAAAGGGTGGGAAAGATGTTTATGTTGATCTCTATCCCAATTTTCTGTTCAGGATCCGGAGCTCTCGGAACCGAGGTGATGCAAAACCTTTTTTTTTTATGTGTGTACTACCTGACTAAAATATGGAGTTCCCAAATCCATGGTATGACGTCAGTATCACTCCATATATGTACACGACGTCGTCGGCTATGTAAATGTGCAAAGCTGTGAGTGGTAAAACAGCCACATTAGTGTTGTTCATGTTTACAGTTCTTACCAGGCATGGTACGGTATATAATGGGCGTGAACAGCGTGAGATACTGACTCATCACTGGTGAGGACATGGAGATGCCACGTACTTGTGTGAGAAAGCGTTATCAACACCTGACAAACCGAGCGAGAAGGACGAGTGTTCAAACCCGTGTCCGACCATTCTAATTTAGGTTTTCCGTTGTTGTTGTTGTGGTCTTCAGTCCTGAGACTGGTTTGATGCAGCTCTCCATACTACTCTATCCTGTGCAAGCTTCTTCATCTCCCAGAACCCACTGCAACCCACATCCTTCTGAATCTGCTTAGTGTAGTCATCTCTTGGTCTCCCTCTACGATTTTTACCCTCTACGCTGCCCTCCAATAGTAAATTGGTGATCCCTTGATGCCTCAGAACATGTCCTACCAACGGCTCTCTTCTTCTGGTCAAGTTGTGACACAAACTTCTCTTCTCCCCAATCCTATTCAATACTTCCACATTAGTTATGTGATCTACCCATCTAATATTCAGCATTCTTCTGTAGCACCACATTTCGAAAGCTTCTATTCTCTTCTTGTCTAAACTATTTATCGTCCATGTTTCACTTCCATACATTGCAACACTCCATACAAATACTTTCAGAAATTACTTCCTGACGCTTAAATCTATACTCGATGTTAACAAATTTCTCTTCTTCAGAAACGCTTTCCTTGCCATTGCCAGTCAACATTTTATATCCTCTCTACTTCGACCATCATCAGTTATTTTGCCCCCCAAATAGCAAAACTCCTTTACTACTTTAAGTGTCTCATTTCCTAATCTAATTCCCTCAGCATCACCCAACTTAATTCGACTACATTCCATTACCCTCGTTTTGCTTTTGTTAATGTTCATCTTATATCCTCCTTTCAAGACACTCTCCATTCGGTTCAACTACTCTTCCAAGTCCTTTGCTGTCTCTGACAGAATTACGATGTCATCGGCGAACCGCAAAGTTTTTATTTCTTCTCCATGGATTTTAATACCTACTCCAAATTTTCTTTTGTTTCCTTTACTGCTTGCTCAATACACAGATTGAATAACATCGGGTATACACTACAACCCTGTCTCACTCCCTTCCCAACCACTGCCTCCCTTTCATGACCCCGACTCTTATAACTGCGATCTGGTTTCTGTACAAATTGTAAATAGCCTTTCGCTCCCTATATATTACCCCTGCCAACTTCAGAATTTGAAAGAGAGTATTCCAGTCAACATTGTCAAAAGCTTTCTCTAAGTCTACAAATGCTAGAAACGTAGGTTTGCCCTTCCTTAATCTAGCTTCTAAGATAAATCGTAGGGTCAGTATTGCCTCACGTGTTCCAACATTTCTACGGAATCCAAACTGATCTTCCCCGAGGTAGGCTGCTACTAGTTTTTCCATTCGTCTGTAAAGAATTTGTGTTAGTATTTTGCAGCTGTGACTCATTAAACTGATAGTTCGGTAATTTTCACATCTGTCAACCCCTGCTTTCTTTGGGATTGTTATTTCTTCTTGAAGTCTAAGGGTATTTCGCCTGTCTCATACATCTTGCTCACCAGATGGTAGAGTTTTGTCAGGACTGGCTCTCCCAAGGCCGTCAGTAGTTCCAATGGAATGTTGTCTACTCCAGGGGCCTTGTTTCGACTCAGGTCTTTCAGTGCTCTGTCAAACTCTTCACGCAGTATCTTATCTCCCATTTGATCTTCTTCTACACCCTCTTCCATTTCCATAATATTGTCCTCAAGTACATCGCCCTTGTATAGACCCTCTATATACTCTTTCCACCTTTCTGCTTTCCCTTCTTTGCTCAGAACTGGGTTTCCATCTGAGCTCTTGATATTCATACATGTGGTTCTCTTATCTCCAAAGGTCTCTTTAATTTTTCTGTAGGCAGTATCTATCTTACCCCTAGTGAGATAAGTCTCTACATCCTTACATTTGTCCTCTAGCCATCCCTGCTTAGCCATTTTGCACTTCCTGTCGATCTCATTTTTGAGACGTCTCTATTCCTTTTTGCCTGCTTCACTTACTGCATTTTTATATTTTCTCCTTTCATCAATTAAATTCAATATTTCTTCAGTTACCCAAGGATTTCTACTAGCCCTCGTCTTTTTACCTACTTGATCCTCTGCTGCCTTTGCTACTTCATCCCTAAAAGCTACCCATTCTTCTTCTACTGTATTTCTTTCCCCAATTCCTGTCAATTGCTCCCTTATGCTCTCCCTGAAACTCTGTACAACCTCTGGTTCTTTTAGTTTATCCATGTCTCATCGCCTTCAATTCCCACCTTTTTGCAGTTTCTTCAGTTTTAATGTACAGGTCATAACCAATAGATTGTGGTGAGAGTCCACATCTGCCCCTGGAAATGTCTTACAATTTAAAACCTGGTTCCTAAATCTCCGTCGTACGATTATATAATCTATCTGATACCTTTTAGTATCTCCAGGTTTCTTCCATGTATACAGCCTTCTTTTATGATTCTTGAACCAAGTGTTACCTATGATTAAGTTGTGCTCCGTGCAAAATTCTACCAGGCGGCTTCCTCTTTCATTTCTTTGCCCCAGTCCATATTCACCTACTATGTTTCCTTCTCTCCCTTTTCCTACTACCGAATTCCAGTCACCCATGACTATTAAATTTTCATCTCCCTTCACTATCTGAATAATTTCTGTTATTTGATCATACATTTCTTCAATTTCTTCGTCATCTGCAGAGCTAGTTGGCATATAAACTTGTACTACTGTAGTAGGTGTGTGCTTCGTATGTATCTTGGCCACAATAATGCGTTCACTGTGCTGTTTGTAGTAGCTTACCCGCATTCCTATTTTCCTATTCATTTTTAAACCTACTCCTGCATTACCCCTATTTGATTTTGTGTTTATAACCCTGTAGTCTCCTGACCAGAAGTCTTGTTCCTCTGCCACCGAACTTCACTAATTCTCACTATATCTAACTTTAACCTATCCATTTCCCTTTTTAAATTTTCTAACCTACCTGCCCGATTAAGGGATCTGGCATTCCACGCTCCGACCCGTAGAACGCCAGTTTTCTTTCTTCTGATAACGACATTCTCTTGAGTAGTCCCCGCCCAGAGATCCGAATGTGGGACTATTTTACCTCCGGAATATTTTACCCAAGAGGACGCCATCGTCATTTATCCATACAGTAAAGCTTCATGCTCTCGGGAAAAATTACCGCCGTAGTTTCCCCTTGCTTTCAGCCGTTCGCAGTACCAGCACAGCAAGGCCGTTTTCGTTATTGTTACAAGGCCAGATCAGTCAATCATCCAGACTGTTGCCCTTGCAACTACTGAAAAGGCTGCTGCCCCTTTTCAGGAACCACACGTTTGTCTGGCCTCTCCTTAATATTCCTAAATCGCTTCTGGTAAATGCCGGCAATATTGCTTTCATTAGGCACGACCGACTTTCTTTCCCATCTGATGGGGCGCTGACTTCGCTGTTTGTTCCCTTCCCCCAAATCAACCAACCTGTCAACACCTGACAGTTCGAATGGACCTACTTTGTGCGTCTCCATGTGGCCGGCTGGTCAAATTGTGCGGTATCCAGATTTGTGGGGCCCTCAGATGTGACAGCGGCCCGATGTTTCTCTGCATGGGAGCGCGAGTGTAGTCATACTCGTCCCCACGTCCTAAGCCTACCACGACAGACCATCCCACATCGTGCACCAAGCACACCTTAAACCCTTCACATCTGAGTCTGCCATCCGAAAACAACTATTGGACTACCTGCAACATTCTGTCAGCTCGTAGCATTAGCCCGAGGCTAACGGCTGCTGGACTAGAGTATTACAGTTCCACGCGTGGGCCGGCGTTTCCGTCATAACACAAATGACTAAATTTGGAGTGCTGCAGTGATCGGGAAGCATGGACTCACGATGAATGCCGTCACACAGCCTTCAGCAATGAATCGTGGCTCTGTGCAACAACAAATGACAACTGTCTGTGAGTATGGCGGCGACCAAGGCAGAGAGATCCCATTTTCGCAATGTTTTGGTGAGCGTTTCATAACGTATTTCCTCATATGCGGCAGGATGGTGATGTCATTTTCAAACAGGATAATGCTCATCCACACACAGCACGTGCCTCTACCAACCGTGTCGCGATGTTGAGGTACTCCCATGGCCAGGAAGATCCCCACATCTGTACCCGGTAGAACATATGTTGAACCAACATTGACATCAGCTCTGTTGCAGGATTTCAAGCACGAGTTGCAAACAACTGTGGGCCAGTTAGCCTCAAGAAAATAGACTCCGTTTTATCACACTTCTTTCAACCGAATCAGTGTATTCATCTGGGTCAAAGAGTACGCAACGCCATAGTGATAAGTTGACTAACCGGCCGATGTGGCCGAGCGGTCCTAGGAACTTCAGTCTGGAACAGCGCTGCTGCTACGGCAGCAGGTTCGAATCCTGCATCGGGCATGCATGTGTGTGATGTCCTTAGGTTAGTTAGGTTTAAGTAGTTCTAAGTCTAGGGGACTGATGATCTCAGATGTTAAGTCCCATAGTGCTTAGAGCCTTTTGAACCATTTTTATCTTTTTCTTTTGATAAGTTGACTCACATTGCCAAGTTCATTGACTCGATTTTGTTAGAACTGAAATACCATCACGTTAGCTCCCAACCAGTTTCACCCTCTCTTCTGTGTTTTTCCCTTTTTCTGTGAGACGGTATACGTTCTATATAAAAAAGAATTTTAAAAAATGCGAGTGCATAAAATGTTGTAGTTCTGACGACCATTTGGAAACATCAGAATCAACCAAGCCGAATAACTTTGCGTGAGATATGTGCTACTATAAAGCCTGAAACTCTGCTTGACGGGCAATGCGATCTCAACTAGCCCTTAGAATACAAGTAAGGACAAAGCACACAGCGTACCCCAAAACTGTGGGCGTCAACGCACTACTAGAGAATGTAAGCATTGTTAAAACTTCAAGGAAGTTCGTTCATCCGAGCGACCAACATTATGTCTCTCAGATGGCTTTGCGAGCAGGAAGTCCATTAAACGTCAGTGGATGCATACTGTAAGCACCTGTGAGACCATGAGAGGAGTTTGAGATAGACTAGACTGTACACTAGTAGGCAATCAAAGTTTTTTATCAGAGTACAGCTTTGAATGTAGTCCAACAGAAATATGACAATGCAAGGTGACACGATTTAAGCTCTGGCACAAACGGATTCATCATGCTGACAAACTGTAGGTTTGCTTATCCATACTGTACCCATGTTTTCTTGCAACACTTACAATGATTTTCAATGAAGAAAATGGAAGCTCATAAAAACAATACTTAGATACATAGTAGGCTGAAGGAAGCTTATGTGGACATCACTATAACTGATGTGATAAAGAAATTAATTCTAAGAGAAAAGGAAAGCATAGGGATGAAGGCAGGTGTGCGAAAATTGTCGATGAGAGATGGTCTTTGAAGATATGATAAGAATGAGACGTAGAACATGATGACAAGTAGAAGTGCTTTCTCGAATCATTGAAAAATCGTTTCATAGCGAGCAGTAAAATGAAAATGTAGAAGAACAAAAGTGAGAAGTTACCAAGCACAAATAACATGTAGATTGATTCTTGAAAAAAGAAAACAGTAATTAGCCACTGTTAATAATGCTATTCATTCACATAAATAGTGCCGTTATCGGTTTGGAAAGGTCCGGTTCATCTCCAGATGGCTATTCACATTTAGATGCACATTTGTTGACGTTGGTATTAGTTTTCCTTTGTGAAAATCAATATATGTCTGTCTAAATCTGAACAACCGTCTAAAGAAGAACCTGTTAGTTCGAAACCAGTAAGTGCACTTGTTTGTGTAAACAAATAACGTTATTGACTGTGACTAGTTGATTTTTTCTTCTTTGTAGGAATCAAACTGTATTTTGTACGTATGCACGGTCTCAAAACGCCAATTTTCTACAAAATAGCGTAAATATAATATGCTGATGACACAAAGAAATGGTTTTTTCGACTCTCTGTGCAGATATGGAGGATAATGTCTGTTTTATGTTACGCCGTTGGTCGATATTTTTTGTATCGCATTCACTGAAATAAATCTGATGACAAAGCACAGGGTGAATGTAACGGCTTCAGAGAAATTCAGTGATTTATCTTATTCTTTAAAATGACGCAAGTTTCACCTCTTAGTGTGTGCCTTCCTTTATGCTATTTACATAAAGATGGTTTAGTCGAAACAGTTTCTGAAGGTTATCTGAAAACCAATGTTTCCTTCTTCATTACAGTTTGCTATCATCCAGTTCTATGACGTGAACCGTAGTTGATCAGAAAGACTTAGTGCAGTTTTCGAGAAAAAGAATCTACAACAAGATACTAGGTATTAGTTGCTGTAAAAAGACGCTGTAAGAATATCTACCTCGTTGCTACTGCTTTGTGGGACCATAGTAGCCGAAGAAACTGATTAGTTAGGTATGGTAGTTACTTGAAAGGAAGTAATAAACCCGTCTGATATTACAGATACATCGGTCTAGAATGCAGCTATGAAATACTGACATATTCATTATTTCAAGTGAAAGATATTACTGGGTGTGAGTAAATTACATGGGTTTATCGCATATACGTCTTGCAGTAGTATAGTTCCTCAAATAACTTGCAATCCACAGCAAAAGGTTCTTAAGGAGCGCGTACGAGAGAAATTCATAAGGGGTCCAAAGAAATCGGTGCGTCGTGCATCCCGCGAACTCCAAATGGCTCCAATGACAGTGTGGAAGGTCCTACGACAGAAGCTGTCTATCCAACGAAATTGGAGCTAGTGCAGAAGCTCAATGAGACTACAGAGACAAGCGTTTTGAGTTTTGTTCGCGGTTGCAAGAATTGAATGAGGGTGGGGATGGAATTGTTGATCGCTTACTTTTTAGGGAGGAAGCCACTTTTCACACAAATGGGAAAGTGAACAGGCATAATTGTCGAATCTGGGGTACAAAGCATACACACGAATGTATTGAATTTGAGCGTGATTCCCCAAAAATAAATGTTTTTTGTGTCTTGTCACGTCGAAAACTGTACGGGCCATTCTTCTTCACCGAGAGCACTGTCATTGGATATTCCTACTTGGATATGTTGCAGCAATGGCTGATGCCTCATATGCAATCGGACTCTCCTTTTATCTTTCACCAGGATGGGGCTCCACCCCATTTTCATCCAGAAGTTCGTGGTTATCTGAACACGGAGCTGCAGCGTGGATGGATCGGCCGTGGTACGGAAGGGGACAACTGTTTCATGAAATGGCCTCCCCGATCACCATATCTCACTCCGCGTGACTTCTTTCTGTGAGGATGCATTAAAGATCTGGTGTATGTATCACCTCGACCACGTGATGTAGCAGAGCTCCGGGAGAGAATACGGGAAGCGACAGCCGAAGTCGACGATGCCATGCTGGGACGGGTATAGAGAAAATTCGATTACCGTATTGACGTCTGCTGGGTCGCTCATGGTTCGCATATCGAATGATTGTAAAAAAAAAAAAAAAAAAAAAAAAAAAAAAAAAAAAAAAAAAAACTTTCAGAGTTTCTCTTCAAAATGCAACACGTATGACATCTGTAGCTAGCACATGGGCAGGTTTCGAGTTGCGGGAGGCACTTAACGCACAATGCTACCCGAAGACCTCGTAGAATTACTCGCTCTCCCACATTTCCCTGCAAAATTACATTGACGTCAACAATTTGTGGCCGTTTCTTTTTCCCTCGCAATTACGTCTATAATCATATTAGGTAAATACTTCACGACTGCAGCCAGATATTTATTACACCCTCCGGTAGAAGTGATCAGAGAAGTTAATGCCATCAGTATCCATTCGTGGCTGCTGTTCCTGTGTAATAACTACCGCTAATGATTCCTTTCGATTTGAGTGTGCGTTTCTCGCGCAGTCCGAAGTGTCGCAACTTGGCTGTACAGAGGGCTCGTAACAATTCCGCTGCTCGTTACCGTGTTGACTGCGGTCCTTATCCCGGCCTCATTAAGATGCATTAACTGCGACCACGCGGTCTCGCTGCGCGCAACGACATGATTACGACAGTTATCGGCGGCGCCATTCTGCGCGCAGACAAACGGCCGTAAATTGGCAGTGTCTGGCAATAAACACGCCAGCAAGGCGAAAAATGATCTCTTCCTCTGGCGGCTTGTTGACTGCCACTGGCTTCTTTATTTCAGTCGATGAGCGAGCCTTCGCTGAGAAATGAGTTGCCTGGGAAACGTTTCTGCGTTGCAGTGACTGAAGACGGTGATGAGGTTGTGAAGCGAATGGAAATACAAATACTGCTACTGGTGTAAGTTCTTGGTAGGCTGAGCGGAGTTCATGTTGCACTGTGCTGCTCCCAAGCCTTTTCTCCCAACAGTAATAAACAGCTGCAAGGCTAAAAGTCGTGTTGAGCGTATTTACACTGAGATGACAAAAGTGATGGGATACCTCCTAACATCGTGTTGCACTTCATTTCGCCCAGCGTCCTGCAGCAACTCGCCTTGGCATGGAGTCAACAAGTCGTTGGAACTCCACTGCAAAAATAATGAGAAATGCTGCCCCTATACCCATCCATAATTGCGAAAGTATTTCCGCTGCAGGATTCTGTGCACAAACTGATATCTCTATCAGGTCACATAAATGTTCGAGAGGATTCGTGTCAGACGATCTGGGAGGCCAAATGATACGCTCTAATCGCCCTGAATGTTCTTCAAATCAGTCGTGAACAATCGTGGCCCGGTTACATGGCGTATTGTCATCGATAAAAATTCCATCTTTGTTTTGGTACATGAAGTACATGAATGTCTACAAGTGGTCTTCAGGTAGTCGAACATAACCCTCAACAGTCAATGCTCGGTTCAATATGATCAGCGGTCACAGTCTATTCCATGTAAGCACAGTCCACACTATTACGGAGTCGCCACCAGTTTGCACAGTGCCTTGCTGACATCTTGGGCTCATGGGTTCATGGGGTCTGCGCCACACTCAAACCCTACCATCCGCTCTTGACAACTGACTCAGCTGACCAGGCTATGGTTTTCCAGTCGTCTACGGTCTAACACTCTAACCCATACGGTCACGAGTCGGGAAGAGGCGCTCCAGGCAATGTTGTCCTGTTAGCAAAGGTATTCGTGTCGGTCGTCTGCTGCCGTAGCCCATTAACTCCAAATTTCGCCCCACTGACATAACGGATACGTTTGTCGTACGTCCCACGTTGATTTCTACGGTTATTTCACGCAATGTTGCTTGTCTGTTGGTACCGACAACTCTGCGCAAACGCCGCTGCTCTTGGTTGTTATGTGATGGCCGTCGGCCATTGCGTTGCTCGTGTTGAGAAGTAATGGCTGAAATTTGGTATTCTCCGGACACTCTTGACATTGTGGACCTCGGAATATAGAAGTCTTTCTGGGAGCCAGTTATTACTTTTAGTCAACCAGAACATTATCAGGAGGGATTGAAGTGTTGGGGGGGGGGGGGGGGGCGGAGGAGGAGAGAAAGAAATGGGGGGCAGGCTGTTGTGCTCAACAGTCCATGTGATTTATGGCTGGCATGTCGATTCAGACAACTAGTGGCTTTCATACATGAGGTGACATATTTAGACAAAGAGAGATGTTGACGTTAAGACTGTAGACAGCATTATCAAACACTGCCTCAGAATTGTAATTGTGGTGAAATTCTTTTACGTTTATTTTTTCACCCAGTGAATGGAGAGAAGTTAGCCACAAGCTGAACCTTTTAATCCCATCTCTTTCGAAATGGTACACTGAGAAAAACATCGAAGCTTCGGTTTGGATTCAAAACATGAGGAACACGAGAAGCAACAGAATGGGTGTGTATCGTAGAACAGGGAATGCTACAAAATTATTAAAAGGCATTTTATACAGTGTGTTACAAAAAGGTACGGTCAAACTTTCAGGAAACATTCCTCACACTCAAATAAAGAAAAGATGTTATGTGGACATGTGTCCGGAAACGCTTAATTTCCATGTTAGAACTCATTTTAGTTTCGTCCACCTACGCTTAATGGAGCACGTTATCATGATTTCATGCGGGATACTCTACCTGTGCTGCTAGAACATGTGCCTTTACAAGTACGACACAACATGTGGTTCATGCACGAAGGAGCTCCTGCACATTTCAGTCAAAGTGATCGTACGCTTCTCAACAACAGATTCGGTGACCGATGGATTGGTAGAGGCGGACCAATTCCATGGCCTCCACGCTCTCCTGACCTCAACCCTCTTGACTTTCATTTATGGGGGCATTAGAAAGCTCTTGTCTACGCAACCCCGATACCAAATGTAGAAACTCTTCGTGCTCGTTTTGTGGACGGCTGTGATACAATAGCCATTCTCCAGGGCTGCGTCAGGGCATCAGAGATTCCATGCGACGGAGGGTGGATGCATGTATCCTCGCTAACGGAGGACAGTTTGAACGTTTCCTGTAACAAAGTGTTTGAAGTCACGCTGGTACGTTCTGTTGCTGTGTGTTTCCATTCCATGATTAATGTGATTTGAAGAGAAGAAATAAAATGAGCTCTAACATGGAAAGTAAGCGTTTCCGTACACATGTCCACACAACATATTTTCTTTCTTTGTGTGTGAGGAATGTTTCCTGAAAGTTTGGCCGCACCTTTTTGTAACACCCTGTATAGCAGACGGTAGTATTCTCCTGAAGACCTTCAAAGAACAGAAGACTTGTAAGCGAGCTTCACAAGACAGAAAATGGTAGTAAGGATTGGCGATCTGGAGAAAGATGTGTTAGGACAAGGCTTTATTTCTCACAAACTCTTTTCAATATTGATGTTGAGAAAAAGAACAAAGCACTAGAGAAAGCAAGAGACGGAGTAATAGAAGAAGGATAAGGGCAATAATGTGTGCAGGTGATCAAACACTGCTGGTTGAATTAGAGAAAGAGCCATAATGTATGATGGATAGGAGTGTAAAACACATAGAAAATTATGGAATGAGAATGAAGGTAGGAATTACCAAAATTATAAGAATCAGAAAATATGAAGGTTTCGTCAGAATACCATTGAACGAAGAGACATTAGCGCAAATTTAATATTTTTGGTACTTGGAAAGTTTTAAACCGAAAACGGAAGCTGTGAAGATAATATAAGAAGCAGAATATCTATGGGTGAAAACTTTTGAAAAGGTTAAAGGATGGTTCCCAATTAAAAGAAACTTGGTCGAATTAAGAAAGAAATTCGTCAAGTTTTATGTCAGGAATGTAAGTCTGAATGGGAGCGAACCACAGATACTGAGGAAGAAAGATGAAAAATATTTGGATATTTAAGGAACTTGGTTGTAGAAAAAAATATTAAAAGCGAAAGTGAATGACAGAATAACGAATGAAAAAGTAGTTCTAAAATAGGAGATGAGAGAATATGGCTAGGAAAAGAAGACTTGGAAAGCTACATAGCTCTAGAAAAGGGAGAGGCATACTACAGACGAAAGTGATGAGCGTCTAAGTGATAGTGGAAGATATATCAAAGACGAAGACACTGGCCCGAGGAAAGCTTCATTGCTAACGATGAGCGCGTCAGAGCAGAAGGACACTATGTATAGTGTGCGGCGTGGACAGATAAACAGAAAACATTACCAGGAAAGTGTTCAATAAGTGTTAGAATTTTTACCGCCATCCGATGAACTTAGAACATTGAGAAACGGGAAAGGAAATTATACATGGGGAAATTCACACAAATGTAACGAATTCATTAACTCTGGTTGATGAAAGTCTTATGGCGTCTACGACGCTGCACTGGTGCGACCAATGGTCGAGAAGAGATGTTCGGTTGTTTGGGCGCCAGATGGCCGATCTTACAGCGCTGAGAGATATGCCACTCACAGTTCCAAGTGTGATAAACAGCTTTTCGTATCGTCCATGTCAAATCCCTATAAGGGATTGACGTCGGGCGTAACTGACCTTCTGTAATACTCCTCTTGGCAAGGTGGTCAACAGTTTTATTATGAAGAATTCCATAATGTCCCTTAATCCACAGTAATTGGACGGCAGTGCGCTCATTCTAGTAAAACACATCCTGTAAAGCAATGTAGGGCTGAACTCCATTAATGGATTGCTTTACAAAATATATTTAACTAGGATGAGCAGTCATGTGTCTGTCGTTAGGTACGTTATTGCATAGGTTATTGAATGATGTGATGATCAACTTAAGCTCGAAATTAGTCATCAACTAATAACATAAAATAATACTGAAACTGCCGGCCGGCGTGGCCGAGCGGTTCTAGTCGCTTCAGTCTGGATCCGCGCAACCGCTACGGTCGCACGTTCGAATCCTGCCTCTGGCATGGGTGTGTGTGATGTCCTTAGGTTAGCTAGTTTTAAGTTCTAGGGGGATGATGAGCTCAGATGTCCCACAGAGCTCAGAACCATTTGAACCCAATACTGAAACTTCCACAGTTCTTTGCAATTTATTGCATAATCTCGAAAACCGTAGAGTCGCTGACGTCACGCCTTCCGGAGTGCTGGAAATTATATCTATGTATAATTCTGTTGGTGATGTCTACGATCCGCATAGTGAGAAAATTACATTTTTGTTGCAAAATTGCTCTGAGTGCTAGAGAACTGCAAACTCTAGCACAAATCCTGAAGGCATTCAAACTTACTCTTCGTATATCGCTTCTTCATTTTTAAATATTGTTTGTTAGTTTGTTATTAAAATGCGTCTGTAGTGTTGTATAGGCAAGATTTGCATGTGTTGTGTCTTACCTACATGTAGGAGAGGTCATTACTTCAAATACAAACATTGTGAGCCAGTCTCATGGAACTGTGTGTGCCGCACTAATGTACCTTGAAATTAATACCTCTCCTTTTTTCTCAACGCATAGCCGCGCAATAAAGAATTGTATTTTGTTTGTTTTGTTATAGATAATTATGGAAATGCAAGGAACGAAGAAACTGAAACGCTTTAACGGCACAAAGGTTGATGTGTCCGAGCAGTTCTTAAATGTCTACTGTGCCCAAAATCCCCAGCCGACAAACGGGCCATAATAATAATTATGATGCCGTGTGGCACACCGGCCTGGTGCAAGCCTTTCAGTTGGACACACTTCGCCGAGTTTCGTGTCCTTCAGCCAACGGCACCCTGTTTTACTCGGACGGTCATCCATCCAAATAGTAACCGAGACCAACCTAGCTTAACTTCGGTGATTGGGCGGGAACCGGTCCTACCAACGTGGCAAGGCCGCTGGCTTAGCGGAGCATCCTGAAATGTCTCACATACTTTCATTCATAAGGTGGTTTAATCCAGAAGATTCAGTGATAGTGGCGAGCACTGGGTGTCTTTCCCATGAAGTCCATGTACTAGACATGAAAATGAATTCCACATCGAGCAATTTGTGCAGGCTGCCTACAAACGAATTTTAGTAATTTTGGCTAGAGAAGGGGATTATTTTTAGTTTCAAAATTATTGACCTTACCTATATGCAGTATTTCTGAACTCCTCTCGCATTTAGATAAACTAATAATGGGTGATGCTGAGGGAATTAGATTAAAAAATGAGACACTTAAAGTAGTAAAAGAGTTTTGCTATTTGGGGAGCAAAATAACTGATGATGTTCGAAGTAGAGAGGATATAAAATGTAGACTGACAATGGCAAGGAAAGCGTTTCTGAAGAAGAGAAATTTGTTAACATCGAGTATTGATTTAAGTAGCAGGAAATCGTTTCTGAAAGTATTTGTATGGAGTGTAGCCATGTATGGAAGTCAAACATGGACGATAAATAGTTTAGACAAGAAGAGAATAGAAGCTTTCGAAATCTGATGCTACAGAAGAATGCTGAGGATTAGATGGGTAGATCACATAACTAATGAGGAGGTATTGAACAGAATTGGGGAGAAGAGGAGTTCGTGGCACAACTTGACTAGAAGAAGGGACCGGTTGGTAGGACATGTTCTGAGACATCAAGGGATCACCAATATAGTACTTGAGGGCAGTATGGAGGGTAAAAATCGTAGAGGGAGACCAAGAGATCAATACACTAAGCAGATTCAGAAGGATGTAGGCTGCATTAGGTACTGGGAGATGAAGAAGCTTGCACAGGATAGAGTAGCATGAAGAAGTGCATCAAACCAGTCTCAGGTCAAAAGACCACAACAACAACAATAATGCTGTTGAATCTGCAGTGGTTGCTATAAATAAATTTTATTTCAGCAGCTCCTGTTGAAACGCCTCTAAGTGAGCCGTTCTACTGAATTTGCAAAGCAATCTTCGGTCCCACATCCTCTCTTTGCACCCCAATGTTTGGCGAGTCTGTGCTTGGAACTGGAGAGAAAGATGAACGGCAGAGTGCGCGATAGTTAGGGAACCACGTGTCGAAGTTTAAGCACCAGCATTCCAAGCAATTGTGTTATATTTAATATTCAGAAATAAATGTTCAGTGATTTCTTAACTTGCAACTATTAAATCTTACGACACAACCCTGCTTCCTAGTCAGGCTCCTCAAAATCATTTAGTTTCTATCTTCCCTTAATAGCGACCAGTGAAATTTTAATATGTTGTCTTTTGTATCCATTACGAGGGTATTTAATTGTCTCCATCATTTTTTTGCAATCTTTTTAAGCAGTATGCAAATGGATTTTAACCACCTATCTAAATTTTTGTGTTTGATACCTATTCCAAGGAAGTGAAAATAAGATCTGTTTTGCATGTTGTTGTTTATATTTAAAGTCAGGTACAGGTTTCATTCATAATATTGACTTTGCTATTAAATCTGAGGTTTGAGAAGAACAGACATCATTTACCGTATCTTCATTGATCGTTTGAGATATATTCCTAAATAATGGCCTGTCACAGACTTCCGCAGGTGTTATAGTCCTCGGATATTAACATCCAAGTTGCTATAAACACCTTTGTCCCTCATGTATCTTTTATTAAGTTATGCATCGAACCTTCCATTAGGTTATCGACTCACTCTGTTATCTCTCTACAGTGCTGGAAGACTTCGGCTTCACATGAAGCGACTTCCACTGTGTCACTGATATACACTGTGTTGCTGCGTTATGCAACTCAATTTACTTAAACATTTCAGTATCAGAAACTTCACAGCTGCTAATTCTACAGTAGGTTAGGTAATGTATTACCAATCACTTTAGGATTACCAAAGATATCTTTTTACTCTGGTTCCGCAAATTTTTCCATACGTAATACATTTTCAAGTTGTTGTTGTTGTTGTTGTGGTCTTCAGTCCTGAGACTGGTTTGATGCAGCTCTCCATGCTACTCTATCCTGTGCAAGCTGCTTCATCTCCCAGTACCTACTGCAACCTACATCCTTCTGAATCTGCTTAGTGTATTCATCTCTTGGTCTCCCTCTACGATTTTTACCCTCCACGCTCCCCTCCAATATTAAATTGGGGATCCCTTGATGCCTCAGAACATGTCCTACCAACCGATCCCTTCTTCTTGTCAAGTTGTGCCACAAACTTCTCTTCTCCCCAATCCTATTCAATACTTCCTCATTAGTTATGTGATCTACCCATCTAATCTTCAGCATTCTTCTGTAGCACCACATTTCGAAAGCTTCTATTCTCTTCTTGTCCAAACTATTTATCGTCTATGTTTCTCTTCCATACATGACTACACTCCATACAAATACTTTCAGAAAAGACTTCCTGACACTTAAATCTATCTCCTATAATCAAGAACACCTGACTTGTATTTATTTTTTGTGTCTGTCAATGTAACTTAAATTGTTATATTTACCACATGTTTACAATCTTTCCTGCTGAGTCTTCATATTTAGATACATAATTGTTTCATTTATGGAGTAATGATAACAGTTTCCATTAGATATACGTACATAAAGATTTGTTCTTTCTTATATAGGTCTCCTTTCCTTCCACCTCATCCTCTCTCCCTCTCTCTCTCTCTCTCACACACACACACACACGCACACACACACACACACACACACACACACACACACACACACACACACACACTCATACAGAAACACACGGCTTTTTCAGTATTTAATCCGTATTTTTCTAGCGCGTTACCATCACATTCTTTTAATATTTAATTTAAATATTTTAAATTATAACGAATCTGCATTGTAAGAGGCGAAATATACTCTATTGCTTTGCATCTCACTCTTCATTTGCAATACCTTTCTTGGTGCTGTTCACAAGTACCGAATCGTATTTAAGGTCAGCAGTCATGTGTTGTCTGGCGATGGCATTGTAAGCCGAAAACTGATTAACGACATAAATTGATGCTGTAGAACTTTTACATTTTTGTGTTTTTCATTTATTAAACTATTTTCTATGTTCTGAAAAAATTGTGATATGTTACACATTTTCAGGTTGCATATATAAGGGCTAGTCAAATGAAAATAATGCACCCACTGCAGTGGCATGGAGTGGTTCTATTCAATATTTGGCGACCGAAAGAAAGGAACTCGTGGACGTCTGTTTCTGTTGGGTAATGACGTGCGGGTGCGGTTGTGTATCCATCAGCAGCCGGCGGCGTCTATGAAACAAGACTTCATAATATCACCTCGTCTAACAGTGGGATACATGCTTTAATGGGTGTCGTGGTTGCTTTTGAATGCAACCATTCCATGTTCCTGGTGTGGCGGATATTCGGTTTCCATTTGACTACTTCTCATACAATAAAAGTAAATGGTCCCAGCATTGACCCTTGTAGAACACAACTTTTGAAATTGAAGCTTAGAGGAAGCATTTAGCCTTTAACTAGCAATTTCATGCCTCATTCGCTCATGCTGTCTTACTGACAACTGCATGTCATCAGCCGCTGTGCTGCTCGGGAAAATCGTTCTGATTTTTGTATTACGTTTCTGTGCTATACACCGCCACAAAGCCTTTTAATTGTCAAGTGTGGTTTTGAGATTACCGCTGGATGCCACGAGTTACGGACCTGCAATAGCCGCAACGCTGACAGCTCTTTAGCAGCAAAGACAGGAGTGAGAAACGGTGGTAGCAGCATCAGAGACAGGAGCTGAAAATGAATCGTAAAGCAGGCGGTGTGGCGCGGCGGAGGCGGCAGAGGCAGAGGGGCCGTGGGCAGCCGGCAGCGCGAGCCCCGGCCTATCTGCTGCGGGCATCTCAATTACCGGCTTTACAGCGGCGAGTGTCCGCGTCACTGCGGCCGCAATTACTCTGCCTCCCCCACTGCCGCCAACCTGCTAATTATTAATTAACAGCTTCTCGCGGACGGACGTGACGCCAGGGGTGTCGCAGCGCTGCCGCCGCTACTCCAGGAGGCCGGCGCTCGCGCCTTTCTTCGCTTCGCGGCCGCTCGCCGGCGTTGCCGGTTCGGCGGCGGTGCCGGGAGGCGTGCACGGGGAGTTAACTAGAGCCTACAGCACAGCTCTATTACACCGGCTCTTTAACGAGCCGTTTTCATTACTAAAGTAGCACTGTGAGGCGTCGAGATGGTCCTTAACCTACTATAAGCTGCTGCTTCAGATTCTTACAGCACAACTGCCTTACACACTCCGTAAACAGACCGCGGGAAGCTTCTAATAAGCAGACGGGACAAAAAAACTAATCAATCAGCTCTAACCTTTGTAACGCCTTCAATATGGCGAGGAGCAGACTCGAACTCGAACTCCGTCCGAGCAGGCCTCGGAAAGTCCAAGGGTACCGACCGACCGCTGTGTCATCCTCAGCCGATGAGCCTCACTGGATGCGGATACGGAGGGGCATGTGGTCAGCACACTGCTCTCCCAGCTCTTGTCAGCTTTCGTGACCAGAGCCACTGCTTCTCAATAAAGTAGCCCCTCAATTAGCCTCATAAGGGCCGAGTGCACCCCATTTGCCAACAGCACTCGGCAGACCTGGACGGGTAGCCATACAAGTGCTATCCAGGCCCGAGAGTGCATAAATTCGGTGATCCAACGGGAAACAGCGATTTCACTGCGACAAGGCCATTGACTAGTAGCAGGCTTCACATGTATTCTCAGGTATGCCATATCCAGCTGAAGTTACTCAGCTCCAATTCCATTCCTTTGAACATTCAAAGAGTGGATTTCTTTCGGCATTCAATATACTGCCTGGTTCAGCTGACCACTCAAGATGCAACACATGCAAGATTGTTTGTCAGACCAGGAATGTATATATAGAGTCCTGGAAACTCTGCTGTTGTCACCTTTATAGTCGGGTTTGCCAACTCATCACGAAAATTAAAAACAAAGGTCAACACTTGGTCACAGATAATGTTAAAATGAACATCCTGGTTTATATTTGTGATAGCCTGAATGAGTGTGACCAAGCCATGCTTTGAAAAACATCCCCAATTTATCACAGAGCCACCTCCAGCTCTCCCAGGAGTGCTCTTTAAACCGTCACTCAGCTCAGCGTCTTGCAGCATTTGAAAAGAGGCAAAACCATGGTTATCCAGAGTATGCTAGACATCTCCTGTTAGTTATTGCCCAATGTCTGTCTTTATTGGTCTGTTGAAGACTTGTGTTCAACGGTGAGGAATGGCCTTTTCCGAGGTATCCACTAGAAATATCCATAACATGCAGTTAGCTTCCCAGTGTTCTCTCGGACACTTGTTGAGATTGATATGCATTTACTGACCGCAGACATTCCTGTAGGGTTTGAAATGAATTGTCACAGATAAAGGTTGACGTCCATCTCTCATCTATTTTGATTAGGATCTATTTAGAACCACTTTTGCCACACCACGTTACATGGGAGTGAACGGTGTGCCTTTCCTTGTAGGATTGCTAAACAATTTGGGTTGATATTCTAACAATCAGACAACTTCATTCATAGTGTGATTATGATTTCTCTAACCATGATAATTCCTTTCCGCCATTCTGTCTCATCTTGCGCCAGTGATCCCAAATAACCAACAGACACATACACACACCATTTTATTAGCAAGGCTTTTATCTGCAGTGTAGAGCGACAAAACAGACTGGCACTACTTTCACACAGATGCAGACAGAACCGTCACACAGTATGCATCAACTCTTTAGGTATTGTCTCAACATAAGTGTTCTTCCTCCAAAATATAAAAAATGTGAATAAAAATTTCGTCTCGGTTGTCAGAACTTCTTATTATCACTCCTCCATCTCAAGTTTCTCTTCGGGGAGCTGACTGTGATGCTGACAGCGCTTGTAAGTCAGCAGACTGCCTGTGTTTGTTGCTCTGTTTTCAGGCCATGTTGGAAGCACATTCAACGTGCGGCTATGGTGCAGCAAGCGTTGAATCTTGGGCAACCCTCATCACTGCCTCGGACATCAAGGGCCAGTTTAAGGCTCAAGTGACACAAGTGGCCACTTTGTATGCCAAGCCAAGAAGGTGCCAAACTGAGATGAGCGCCAGGGTGAGAGGGGTGCTAAAGCCGGTTGTTGTGGCCCTGCGGTTCTAGGCGCTACAGTCTGGAACGGCGTGACTGCTACGGTCGCAGGTTCGAATCCTGCCTCGGGCATGTATATGCGTTGTGTCCTTAGGTTAGTTAGGTTTAAGTAGTTCTACGTTCTAGGGGACTCATGATCTCAGATGTTAAGTCGCATAGTGCTCAGAGCCATTTGAACCATTTAGAGGGGTGCTTAATATTCAAGTGTTGTTAGAAGTGCAGAATCACGACAGACAAGGTAAACACAAACCTCACTCTAGCGTGTCTGTATGCTAACGGACAGTCAGAACTTGACGATGGCTGTTCTGAACGAATCAGGCTATCGGCCAAACTGCAAGAAGTGTTTGTAGACATAACAGCAGCTGCAAAAAGAAAAAAAAAAACTCACCTCGAATGAATGCTTCTCTGGGCTTCTGGGCTTCAGGATAAATCAGTGCAGACATTGTAGTTTTCTCGCTTGGTACAGGCAGCAAAAACGTTTGCTTTGCACGGGGTGTACGTGCAAGGAATAGCGTGTTTACATCCAATCGTATTCCTGTACTAGATGCTGCCACGACTTAATCTTTTAAATGAATTAGTTTTGTTCGCTCTCAACTCTATCACAAGGCCTTTTCAGTCGTTAAACCAGATGACTGGCAACAGTTAAGTTTCATTAGGACGGTTCTCTCACTCCAGTTTAACTAATAATTTAGATTACTGAACTCACGTCTTTCATTTCTCAAATTTTTCCAGGGATTAAATTAATCAAGACTGAAGTATAAACAAAATTTAACGTTTTTCAACGAGCCATTGCGGTGCTGTCGTAGATTTACGTCCAAAAATCTGCGCAGTATCTCTTGGAGTGAAGACATGCGACACTGTTGGTGGTTACAAATGAAACTGTTTTCTGCGTCGATCACTTATTTATTTTGCCACTACGCCCTCAATGGTTCACACCCCCATCTTCAGTTGAAGCATTGTTCAGTTACATAGCTGTTATTTGTGCAAACCACAGATACCTTTCCACATCAGCAGACCAACTGCAAGGCAGTTTATGTTTCGTCTTTTGATGGTGATAAAACCCGAGTTTGTGAGAGTAAAATGTACTTGCAAAATTTGTACAGTTGAAAAAAGGCTGCATACTGCTGCTTGCTGTATGTGCTCTCCACTGTGCATTGTGATTACACTGTCACTTCAAAGATGTTATACATGTCAGAGACCTTCTTTCATAAATTACGTACAAAGATATTTGAAAGGTGCATTTTCTGGACCTTTGCTATTCATTACTGTACGTCACAATTCAGGTAATATATTGCATGGTTATATGCATAAATGATTTTCTTTTCTTTTCAATAATATGAATAGACTGCAACAGAATATGGGCATGTGCACAGTTCATTTATTGTATTTTATGGTTATAAAACACAAATAAGTTTTTCTTGTAATTTTAAAAAAAAGTGATGTGCCACAACAGAATATGGACATGTGCACAGTTCGATTATTACAACAAATCTCTTCTACTGCAAGCTCTTTGCTTTCCATATTTTCAGAGATGTAGTAAGAATCAAAACAAGAAATAAATGTGTAGTAAATATGGGTTCTGAAGTGCATACATTATGAGCTATGAGCCCTTGTTCATCATCGCTACTGTGAAGCCCATCTCCTCTACGGAACAAGTGCTCATGACTCTTAAGGTATGCACTTTAGAACCCATATTTACTACACATTTTTTTCTGGTTTTGGTCCATACCAGACCGTGCCAAAATATGGAAAGCAAAGGACTTGCAATATAAGATACTTGTTTCACAGTATCTAAGATGAAGAAGTGTTCGTAATTCTCAAGTTACATATTTTAGAGCCCATATTTACTACATTTTTGCTTCGGATGATCATTCCTGTCATATTCCTGAATGACCGTTCCTTCTGGGACACACTATATAAAAAACAGATTCATGTTTCTTTTTTCCAACTTTAACACAGTTTTATAACCAGCAAAAGATGCAATAAAACCTCCCTTGCCTTTGCCTGTTGCTGTGGAAAGGTGCCTGCGCTCTTCATTAACAACAACTATGTAACTAAACAAGTGTTCACCTGAAGATCACGGTGTGAACCATCAAAACGTGTAGCGGGAAATGAATTAGTGACTGGCGTGGAAAACTGCTTTGTTTATGTATATCAATAGTCGTAGCCCTCATGATGCCGTCCTTCATAGTCGAAGTATTCTATTGTTGACGGTGAACAGTTCGACGGACTTGCACACTAAGGTTAGAACCACACTTGGCACTATTCGAGAGGAGTAAATTATGTGCAGGCACCACGTTTCACACTCCTCTTTCGTTCATCGTGATACGAAACAAATATGATGCCACTATATACACACTTCCATTGCAGCCACCTACAGTTAACAAGTACAATTAAAACACAACTCACCCACAGTAAGGAAAAGGACCGCTGTATGCGAAGAAAGAAAATCTTTGGGGAAGAAGCGGTCGAACCTATCCTTCTGTCATATGTCAGTTAATAAGCTCGCAAGACTCTTATCTTTCTTAAGCCATATTATTTGTCTTGCAAGGAATTTTTCTAATACTATTGTCTGCTTATCTACTACACAACAAAGAAACACCTCACATACACTGGGGTCGAAAGTTAAAGCAACAAACCGCTGTTTCCCCAACCTGTGTCTAATTCACAATACAATCACGCAAACTGTCAACTGATGTCCGTACGATCGAGTTCTTCACGGAAGATGGCAATCCGGTCAATGGACAACCGCGCCAACGATGATGTCAGGGCACCTATCAAACGGGATAGAGATTGGTAGGCAGTCCCACATCCACAATGGCTGTAGACACAATCAAAGACAGCGCAGTATGGCACAGAGAAGACGCCTACCAGACTCTCTGTGATGGAGGGCCGTAGGAAGAATGGAACCAAGACAGTCGCCAACTGATATGGCCTGATGGCTTAATGTGAATCGTTCTGTCGCTTCTCGAATGCAGCGACAGTTCATAGAGGCCAAAAGAGTATCCTAAATACCAGGGCAGAGCCGACCAAATGTGACGTCGAGAGGACCTTTATTAGGTTGTAACGGCTTGACAGTACCGCCATATCACTGCACGGCAGCTGGCTTCCTACCTTGCAGCATCCGCTCAACCTGGTGTACAGTAGGCTTCGGCCGAGTGACTTTTATTGTTGGAGATATGCTGTATGTGTACCTCTAACGTTTCTTTAGATAAGGGAATCGTTAACTCGCCACCTGGACGTTCGAACAGTAGGCAAATGTTCTTATCACAGATGAGTCCCTATTTGGTCTGGAGAGTGATTCACGACGGATTTGTATCTGTAGGGAACGTAGAACACGGTTTTGCGACCCAAACACTGTGGAAAGAGACCGATACCGAGAAAAATTCCTAATGGTGTGGACAGGGAATATGTTGGCCAATCGAACACTTCCTCATGAAATTGAACAGATGTATCGGCAAGGTATAATTGCTTTTAGGTATTGTGATGAGATCTTGTGGCACCATATATGGTTGTTGCGAGGCCCAACTTCATATTGACGGACGATAATGCTAGACCACAATGAGAATGGGTGGCTGATGTTTTCATGGAAAAGGAAGATATTGCATGCATGGTGTGGCTTACTCGCTCTCCCGATTCAAATCCCATAGATCATGTCTGGGGTACACTAGGAAGACGTGTTGCATCACGTCAGCATCCATCAACCACTCTCCAAGATTTGTGAGCAGCTCTGTAAGAAGAATGGGCGTTATTGCCTCAACATGAGATTGATGACATCAATTACAGCAATCCTCATGGTTGTCAGGCCAGTATTGCTACCACAGGTGGGATCACTCCATACTGAGCAAATTCTCCAGTTGTCGGAATGTGTCCGCAATTCCTTAAGTTGGAGAAAACGGAGAACATTTTTGTCTATCGCTATGCATGTTGCATCTGTTTATCTTCCATATTATTTACATTGTTTCTACTTCACTATCACCTATTTGTACTGTTTTGTGAGAACATAAACGCAACCTTGCAAAATTTCCGTTTCTTGCTTTAATTTTGGACTCCAGTGTATTTCGCTAAACACTAAACTCTGCTCTCCAATTGTAGCCATTTCTACCTTGCTATCGTCTCTCGTCTCCTACTAAAACCTTTTGAACACTTGGTAAAATGTAATACTTCAGCATTTTCACTATATTTTTTACTGTATGATTATTTCATACACCTTTATTACTCATTAAGAATTACACTCAAACACATGCGTAGTGATATGGACTAAGCAGGTCTCTTCAAAGGTAATGCGAGTACAAAATAACGAGTGAATTGCTCTGATGAATTGCTGGTTTCTCTGGCGGAGAACTGAAGAGAATGCCAGTGTACCAGCTGTTGTGTAGACGTGTCTGCTACGGCGTATTGTGTCGGAGAACAGAACAGAACAGAACAGGAAGCTCTACCTGCTTTGTAACGGCTGGGAAACAGATAAGACCATCAGCGGCGGCAATTTTCTGGCCTGCCGCCGCAATTAACGGAGAAGCTCGTGTACTGACGATGTTTATTCTTGTCCGCTGCAAGTGCTTTGGAAGCATAACTCGCTGGTGAAACGCTCTCTGATAACTAAAATGGCTTTCAAATGTCTTGCACTTTATCTTCTGTACTGTCAGTTTTTAAAATGTTCCAACGGGCCAACCTGTCGCTGCAGCGGTGTTACGTACCGCTAGAAGCATTTTTTCTGTCGCGAATCTACATTCGTATTTACTCACATTTCTAATGGAGTAAAAATAAAATGAAATAGTCTCGGGCGAAAATGACATCATTTATGAACTCATACAATATGCAGATTATACACAATGTGATCAAAAGTATCCGGACACCCCTAAAAACATACCTTTTTCATATTAATGTGCTGCCAGGTGCTCCATATCAGCAACCTCAGTGGTCATCAGACATTCGAGCGGTTGCTCATAAGCAAAACATCACGCCGATAAATGCTAAATGGCGCATTGCTTGGTGTAAGAAGCTTAAACATTGGACGATTGAACAGTGGAAAAACGTTATGTGGAGTGACGAATCACGGTACACAATGTGGCAATCCGATGGCAGGGTGTGGGTATGGCGAATGCCCGGTGAACGTCATCTGCCAGCGTGTGTAATGCTAACAGTAAAATTCGCAGACGGTGGTGTTATGGTGTGGTCGTATTTTTCATGGAGGGGGCTTGAACCCCTTGTTGTTTTGCGTGGCACTATCACAATAGCACAGGCCTACATTGATGCTTTAAGCGCCTTAGTGCTTCCCACTGTTGAAGAGCATTTCGGGGATGGCGATTGCATCTTTCTGCACGATCGATCACCTGTTCATAATGCACGACCTGTGGCGGAACGGTTACACGACAATAACATCGCTGTAATGGACTGGCTTGCACAGAGTCCTGACCTGAATCCTATAGAACACCTCTGGGATGTTTGGGAATGCCGACTTCGTGTCAGGCCTCGCCGACCGACATCGATACCTCTACTCAGTGCAGCACTCCGAAAATAATGGGCTGCCATCGCCCAAGAAACCTACCAGCACCTGATTGAAGGTATGCCTGCGAGAGTGGAAGCCGTCATCAAGGCTAACGGTGGGCCAACACCACACTGAATTCCAGCATTACCCATGGAGGGTGCCACGAACTTGTAAGTCATTTTCAGCCAGATGTCTGGGTACTTTCGATCACACAGTGTACGAATCTCTGGAATACACTGTCTAATCAAAAGCACCCATGCACTGAATGTAATGAGCAATGGACTACTAGGAATCACGAGAGGTGGACCTGCCAGTATAAAAGTAGGCTGGGAGTATTGTGTTGTCAGTAGAGAAGCAGTAAACATCTGAGTAACAAATCCGTTAGGGACACTTCAATATTTTTAAAGCTGCCTAAGTAGACTGTTAGTGATGTGAATGTGAAGTGGGAACACGAAGGAACAACCACAGTTGAACCAAGGACAGCCATACCTCATGTACTGCCGGACAGGATCCGTCGAGCATTATGCCGAGTCGTGATAAAAAAATATATGTAATCAGCGGAAGAAATCACTCGTAAATTCTAGAGGCTGTCAACAGTCCAACTAGCACAATGACTGCGTAGGGAGTTAAAATAATGATATACAATGCTCAGGCATAGATCTACGAGGGGGGGGGGGGCTAACAGGGTTCTGCCAAGGTGGCATTTTCAGGGTGTGCCAAATTCATATTCTTGAACTGATGTATACTTTATTCATACGGTTTTGAAACCCATTCCTGTTGGTTTTTGAACATTTTTGAACACATTCTTATTTGATTCTGAACTAGTGCATAGTGTACATTGAAACGTCCCCTTAGAAAAATTGTACAAGACTGTGCTTAAACTAACACACAATATTTTAGTGCAACGCAATCTGACTTTCAGTAATCCCTACAAGAGAATGGCCCTGACTAACATTAACCTATACCTTTCACAAATCACTTACCTCACAAAAATCTTCATTACTCGAACTACTGCAATATAGCGAGCGCCACTACTGCCAACTAAATAAAAGATTCAAACTACTGAAGGCACTAACTACTGATAGGCATAGTTAGCAAATGAAAGATTTTGCTAGAGAGCAAACAATGTATTTACCTTACTAGTCATAATGTATATTGCAGTTCATGACATCCAGTCTTACAAATTTCAAAACTCCACCATCTCTCTCCCCACATCCACCACTGCTGGCGGTTCACCTTCAACTGCGCAACTCTTCGCGCTGTTAGCATCCAACTGCCGCTGCCCAACACTACAATGGCAGACAACAATGCAAACCAGCCACAGACTACACACGGCACAGCCAGTGATTTTCATACAGAGCGCTACGTGGCGTTACCAATAAAAAAACCTAAACAGCCTACTTACATAGCCCCCACGCTCCCCACAAAAATCTTTACCAATTGTTTTGGGCAGTGGCCAATACAGATTTGAAAAATTTTTTCATCATTATGATAACAAAGAAATGAAATGCACACACTTATCGATACAATGTTGGTCAAAAGCTAAAATTTTCTCACGGTCCATAAAGACAGTCCTGATCGTTCATCATAATAAAACAGCAGTGTTTTTGCTCAATGTCTAAGAAGTAAAAAAAAAAAAAAATGCACACAGAAGTAGTGGATTTCCATGCAGTCTTGAAGAAGTTGTGTTGTCCTTCCAGCGGAAAGACAGTGCTGACTCTTGACATGCTGACAGGTAATGGGCCACAACAGAGCAAACCCACAGCAGAGTCAGTCGAAGTTTTGAAGTATATTGGTAGGTAGGTCATCACAGAGCAGACCCACTATAGTCCTAGTAGAGATTATGGTATTGGTGGGCCACCAGAGGTGTAGACCCACTGCAGTCCTTGTAGAAATAATGGTATTGGTGAGTCATCGAAGGTGTAGACCCACTGTAGTCCTTGTAGAGATTATGGTATTGGTGGGCCACCAGAGGTACAGACTCACTGCAGTCCTTGTAGAAATAATGGTGCTGGTGAGTCATCAAAGGTGTAG
Organism: Schistocerca gregaria; assembly: GCF_023897955.1. Classification (NCBI taxonomy): domain Eukaryota; kingdom Metazoa; phylum Arthropoda; class Insecta; order Orthoptera; family Acrididae; genus Schistocerca; species Schistocerca gregaria. The sequence continues at coordinate 477,665,455 of NC_064923.1, forward strand.
ACCCACTGTAGTCCTTGTAGATATAGCTAGCAGCCACCCGTTGCAACTGTGCAAGTGCACAATCACCATAGATGAGTCTTGTGGACAATATAGCAAGCCCATAAACCACCACTTGTGTACTCCCAAAAATTTTTTTGAAATGTCCTAAGAACCAGCAATGCTGTTATCCAGTCCCTTGCTATATTATTAACACACGTGCAAACACTATCAGTCCTTAATAGTCACATATTGTCCATATACTATGACCAACAGAAACGTGTGCAGTGAAATGATACTTAATTTGAAGAACTGGTGTCTATACAATTATAAATTTACAATATAAGAATACAATTGCAAAGGTACAAAATACGTCATTAAAGAACATAACAGTACAGATAACATTTGTAGTAACACAGGCTTTACAAAAGAATAGGAATAAATGTATACATCAGTGTTACAGGAATTACGACATAAGTACATACATAAAAGATCAGAATAACTTTTGAAACATCAACTTCACACATGAGCATTAAAACAAAACAAAACAAATAATGGCTAAAGATCTTTACGAAGTAAATAACATATTATTAATGCAAATTATATTTGAGGATAACAGTATTCCTCATCATAGTGACTGTAGCTTAGTATTAGAAGAAAAAAAAATTATATGAAACAGTACACAGAGACAGGAAGAAAACAAATACACAAGGGTACACAAACACATAGTGGGATAACACAAAAGGAAAGGACAAGGTTTGTTTTCAGGGTAACATTTGGTACTGCAGTCCAATCCAAAACTTCATTCCATAGATCGTCCCTCTTATTTCAACATTTGCTCCAGCCCCCCCCCCCTCCCCCCAAAAAAAAAAAAAAAATCCTATCCAAGCATGCTCTCTGTATTCTGTTCACATCCTCTTTCAAAAATAGTTTTTCTCCACTGTACACTACTTTTTTTGTTCCTATCCTGTTTCAAAATACTTTTTTGGCCAAACCATTTTCTTATAGCTTCTCAATGAATTCCTCCCAATTCATCACAACTCATTCTCTTATATAGGCTATCCCTCTTAAGCTAACTTAAATCTACTGAGCTCAGATGCTTAACTAAGGGACGAGGCAATGCAGCAGCATAAAACAATTAATACAAACAGCAATAAAAAAATTCAAATTGCCAAAGCACGCAGCAATATATACATATATATAAGCTAGCAAAGAAAATGAAACATTATCACTAATATGAGGCAATCTGCAGCAACAAGAAAAATAAATCAGTAGTAAAACTAGCTTAACAGAGTAATACAAAGTGAAATTTAGTAGCAGTATGCCTGGCAGACAGCAGCAGCAAATGCAATAATTTATATCTAAACATGACAAAGCTCAAACAGAAAAAATAGTACACTAAAGACAACAATGCAGATAAGGGAAATGTATATTCACATCTTAATGTCTATATAATTAAAGTGGTGCACCACAAAAACTTATTCAATGAAATAAATTACCAAGTACTTGAAAAGTAAATTATGTATGCACTTTCTGTTGCTAGTCCCTTCTTATTGTTCTTTTCTTTCCAAGTGCTCGTTTTTTTTTTAAGAATGTGGATCAAAAATTATTATTTAACAGATCTTAATATCATCAAAAGTCATAATATATATAGCAGTTCATGACATCCATTCTTACAAAGTTTAAAACTCCGCCATCTCTTTCCCCACATTCACCACTGCTGGCGGCTCACCTCCAACTGCGCAACGCTACGCGCCGCTAACACCCAACTGCCCAACGCTACAATGGCGCGTATTACAACAATACCAACCAGCCACAGACTGCCCACAGCACAGCCAGTGATGTTCATACAGAGGTGGTGTTACAAATAAAAAAAACCTAAACAGCCCACTTACAATGTGATGGCTCCGTCAGTGGAATCCGCGTCACATCTAGAAATAAGAAAAAGGAATGGAGCTATAAGAGCAGAGCCGAATGAACCCAAACGAGTGAATGCCAGTTACTATTTGCTTACGTGGTTCATTGGGTGTGCAAATAATCACCATTATTATAATGATTCGTGAAATCCATAGATTCAGACTACCAGAGTGCACATTAACGACTAACAGGAATAACAGGTAAGAAATTAATTAAATATTAATTGTCTCGGTGTATCCAAGACAATGAAATGTCGACAGAAATTTTTTGCCATACCGCTACACTACTAAGGGACAGTTGTACAGTACCACAGTTAGCAGCTGCTTAAGATCTATTCTCGGAATAGTGCAGAAACGCGTTGTACGAACACATAATAACGCCTAGGAGGGATAACTAAACTGGTGAATGTGGCAGGGTTAGTTAAGTTCACGTGAGAATAAGTTTTGACACTCGCAGGAATAGTTACAGAATTAGTAATGACGAGATTGTCTGCTAGAACGAGGAAAGAGAACAAACAGGGACATCGCACCAATTCTATGACAGAATATGACGATTCCAAGTTAATATAAAAATTTCGTAATGCTGATTTTCGATCTCTTTTTTGAGAGACTGGAGCGTATGCATGAAATGTGAACTATTTCCTAACGTAAAACGTTTTGCTTGTTGTTGTTGTTGTGGTCTTCACTCCTGAAACTAGTTTGATGCAGCTCTCCATGATACTCTATGCTGTGCAAGCTTCTTCGTCTCCCAGTACCAACTGCAACCTACATCCTTCTAAATCTGCTTAGTGTAGTCATCTCTTGGTCTCCCTCTACGATTTTTATCGTCCACGCTGCCCTCCAATACTAAATTGGTGATCCCTTGATGCCTCAGAACATGTCCTACCAACCGATCCCTTCTTCTGGTCAAGTTGTGCCACAAACTTCTCTTCTCCCCAATCCAATTCAATACTTCCTCATTAGTTATATGATCTACCCATCTAATCTTCAGCATTCTTCTGTAGTACCACATTTCGAAAGCTTATATTCTCTTCTTGTCCAAACTATTTATCGTCCATGTTTGACTTCCATACATGGCTACACTCCATACAAATACTTTCAGAAATTACTTCCTGGCACTTAAATCAATACTGGATGTTAACAAACTTCTCTTCTTCAGAAACGCTTTCCTTGCCATTGCCAGTCTACATTTTATATCCTCTCTACTTCGACAATCATCAATTATTTTGCTCCCCAAATAGCAAAACTCCTTTACTACTTTAAGTGTCTCACTTCCTAATCTAATTCCCTCAGCAACACCCAACTTAATTCGACTACATTCCATTATCCTCGTTTTGCTTTTGTTGATGGTCATCGTATATCCTCCTTTCAAGACACTGTCCATTCCGTTCAACTGCTCTTCCAAGTCCTTTGCTGTCTCTGACAGAATTACGATGTCATCGGCGAACCGCAAAGTTTTTATTTGTTCTCCATGGACTTTAATACCTACTCCGAATTTTTCTTTTGTTTCCTTCACTGCTTGCTCAATATACAGATTGAATAACATCGGGGATAGACTACAGCCCTGTCTCACTCCCTTCCCAACCACTGCTTCCCTTTCATGCCCTTGGCTCTTATAACTGCCATCTGGTTTCTGTACAAATTGTAAATAGATTTTCGCTCCCTGTATTTTACCCCTGCCACCTTCAGAATATGAAAGAGAGTATTCCAGTCAACATTGTCAAAAGCTTTCTCTAAGTCTACAAATGCTAGAAACGTAGGTTTGCCCTTCCTTCATCTAGCTTCTAAGATAAGTCGTAGGGTCAGTATTGCCTCACGTGTTCCAACATTTCTACGGAATCCATACTGATCTTCCCCGAGGTCGGCTTCTACTAGTTTTTCCATTCGTCTGTAAAGAATTCGTGTTAGTATTTTGCAGGTGTGGCTTATTAAACTGATAGTTCGGTAATTTTCACATCTGTCAACACCGGCTTTCTTTGGGATTCGAATTATTATATTCTTCTTGAAGTCTGAGGGTATTTCGCTGTCTCATACATCTTGCTCACCAGATGGTAGAGTTTTGTCAGGACTGGCTCTCCCAAGGCCGTCAGTAGTTCCAATGGAATGTTGTCTACTCCAGGGGCCTTGTTTCGACTCAGGTCTTTCAGTGCTCTGTCAAACTCTTCACGCAGTATCTTATCTCCCATTTCATCTTCTTCTACGTCCTCTTCCATTTCCATAATATTGTCCTCAAGTACATCGCCCTTGTATAGACCCTCTATATACTCCTTCCACCTTTCTGCCTTCCCTTCTTTGCTTAGAACTGGGTTTCCATCTGAGCTCTTAATATTCATACAAGTGGTCCTCTTTTCTCCAAAGGTCTCTTTAATTTTGCTGTAGGCAGTATCTATCTTACCCCTAGTGAGATAAGCCTCTACATCCTTACATTTGTCCTCTAGCCTTCCCTGCTTAGCCATTTTGCACTTCATGTCGAAGTCATTTTTGAGACGTTTGTATTCCTTCTTGCCTGCTTCATTTACTGCATTTTTATATTTTCTCCTTTCATCAATTAAATTCAATATTTCTTCTGTTACCCAAGGATTTCTAGTAGCCCTCGTCTTTTTACCTACTTGATCGTCTGTTGCCTTCACTACTTCATCCCTCAAAGCTACCCATTCTTCTTCTATTGTATTTCTTTCCCCCATTCCTGTCAATTGTTCCCTTATGGTCTCCTTGAAACTCGGTAGAACCTCTGGTTCTTTTAGTTTATCCAGGTCCCATCTCCTTAAATTCCCACCTTTTTGCAGTTTCTTCAGTTTTAATCTACAGGTCATAACCAACAGAGTGTGGTCAGAGTCCACATCTGCCCCTGGAAATGTCTTACAATTTAAAACCTGGTTCCTAAATCTCTGTAGTACCATTATATAATCTATCTGAAACCTGTCAGTATCTCCAGGCTTCTTCCACGTATACAACCTTCTTTCATGATTCTTAAACCAAGTGTTAGCTATGATTAAGTTGTGCTCTGTGCAAAATTCTACCAGTCGGCTTCCTCTTTCATTTCTTTGCCCCAGTCCATATTCACCTACTACGTTTGCTTCTCTCACTTTTCCTACACTCGAATTCCAGTCACCCATTACTATTAAATTTTCGTCTCCCTTCACTATCTGAATAATTTCTTTTATTTCATCGTACATTTCTTCAATTTCTTCATCATCTGCAGAGCTAGTTGGCATATAAACTTGTACTACTGTAGTAGGTGTCGGATTCGTATCTATCTTGGCCACAATAATGCGTTCACTATGTTGTTTGTAGTAGCTTACCCGCATTCCTATTTTCCTATTCATTTTTAAACCTACTCCTGCATTACCCCTATTTGATTTTGTGTTTATAACCCTGTAGTCACCTGACCAGAAGTCTTGTTCGTCCTGCCACCGAACTTCACTAATTCCCACTATATCTAACTTTAACCTATCCATTTCCCTTTTTAAATTTTCTAACCTACCTGCCCGATTAAGAGATGTGGCATTCCACGCTCCGACCCGCAGAACGCCAGTTTTCTTTCTCCTGATAACGACATTCTCTTGAGTAGTCCCCGCCCGGAGATCCGAATGGGGGACTATTTTACCTCCGGAATATTTTACCCAAGAGGACGCCATCATCATTTAATCATACAGTAAAGCTGCATGCCCTCGGGAAAAATTACGGCTGTAGTTTCCCCTTGCTTTCAGCCGTTAGCAGTACCAGCAAAGCAAGGCTGTTTTGGTTATTGTTACAAGGCCATATCAGTCAATCATCCAGACGTTTTGCTTATAGAATGGCTAATAGGGATTTGATACTGGTACTTCGTGAATTATGTTCTGTGTTGTTATTTATGTAAATGAGTAAGATAAAAACTACCATTTGTGCCAAAACAAACTCGCTTATTTGGTGTCTGTTACAATTGCTGTAATATTAGAAAGGCCTATTTCGTTTTATCTAGCAGTGACAAAGTAGACGTAATCAGATCGAGAATCCACATCAGTCTTCGGTACTATTTGTATTAACAGCTTTTTGATTTTTCATGTAGCAAAACGTTTTACGAACATTGATGAAGTAACAGATTCTTTCCTTGAAAGGAAAGCACGCCATGTAAAGCCCTAGCAAGATTAGAGAGAAAAAAATGCTGGGGCTAAGGAGTGAAGAAATGTGTACTGTCTTGCTTTCTCTAATCTTCATTGGTTTTATGTTTCCCGTATTTACTTTTATGTCACAAAAAGGAGAACGTTATTGGCCAATAGGAAATAAAAATTACCGATTTTCTGAATAGTTCTTATTCTCTCGCTTATAAATAATCCCGCTCAGTATTAATTGTGAGTTTTTTTAAAGGGGTGTAGGTTGTCAAACCGGCCAACTGAGTGCAGGAGAGGCATCACTGGAGATTTTAATTTTCGCCGTCCTGAATATAGGTTTGATGGCTTACATTGGAAAAGTGTACAGAGCGAAATACAGCGACGTGAAGTAGAAGAATGCTGTGTGAAGAGGCGTGGCACTTTGGCACACTTAAGACCTTGTTGCTACGAGCTCGAGCTAAAAATAGCGACAAAACATATACAGCTATTGTTTCCTGAAACTTCATCACTCTGTCTGCCACCACCTGGATTTTTAAGTCTATACTGGAAGGGATTGACAATGAATTCTAATATCACTGTAAGTAAATGCACTATTTTTTACTTGGAAACGAGAGCTAATTCGAGTTTTTCATTGTCGTCTTCATTGTCAGTGTGGTCGGTACAGTTAAAATAGATTTATTTCACTCCAGTTACATTTTCACTCTTAGCCAGTGTTACGGCTCGCTCAGATGAATACTTGTTTTCCCTTGACTCCCATGGCGGGTGGTACAAGTTAGGTAATGACTTGGCAGTGGCACAAAGTACCCTCTTCATCGCACTATAAAGTGGGGTGCGGACGATGCATGCAGGAGTAATGTAGATTTAGATCGGCTTTAACGAGCAATAATGAGCGTTCAATTTCCCGATTTTGAGAACCAAGGCGTAAGACCTCACATAGTATGATAATGCAGCGAATTGGGTGTGGCGAAGGTGGTTCTGCTCTCTCCAGTAGGGGACGTAGCTCACGTACGCCGCTACCAAGGAGTAACTGCTGACGGCTCGCTATGCTCCACGCCTCACTATATCATTCAGGGGTCGGAACCTCTCCTCCAACAGTGACCACACCTCTGTGCCTAACATGAAAAAAGGCCAAATTCAACCAGTGATGTCTTGCTAGCGGTCCGCCACTCGCTTCCAGTCACCAGCACCTATGTCAATCCGCGTCCTAGCAAAGGAGGTGGCGTTACTTCCTGGTGTTCGCGTAGCCGTTTCTTCCCCCATAGTATTCTCACACCCCCAGGCATCTACAATAAGCACGACTTTAAATTATTTCATGATGTTACTTCCTTTATAAAATGTATTAAAATACCTGAATGAATGCCTGAACTGGGAATGTATTCAAAACTGGAGTTATCGTGTAACGTGTTGTAACTGCAATTGGTGAGCTTGTTCTGTGTTAATGTTAGCAAAACTTTATATGAACTGATTGGGTAATTGAACTGGCAATATCAATAAAGAAATACAGTCACTAGAAAATACATTCGGACCGTTAGGTACAGAATCCTCTGGCCCTGCTCAAAAGTGGTACCTTTGGTCCCTGCGCACATCACAATTAAATAAAAGTGTCTTACCTCTAAAGCAACATCGGTGGACCGCGTTATATTCTGCTCTCTCATGAAGAAGAATAAAATATACTAGCTACAGGTTCTGTGGTAAGGAATGCTCTCCGTTATACTTTGAAATACACATGAAATTCTTTTGGCTGATAAATGAAAACATTTAAGAAAAACTGAATTTTTGTAAAGAAAAAAAGACATGATCTGGATAGTGGGCGGTAGTGATTTGGGTGAACTACTAACACCGATTTTTGCAATAGTGAAGTTGTATTTGATGTTTAGCTTTTCAAAATATCTCACAAATGAAATTACATTCGTCAGAAAAATCACATCCTTTATACTAAATGAAAAGCTTTCTTTGCTCACGTAGACACAAGCAATGAAATTTGGGCAGGAAGTATCATCTAACATCACTAAAAAGCTTTAAGACAAATCATAAGATTACGTATAGTCGTGTTCACAAATCGTAGAAACATTACAAAAGCGAAATATCTAACTAGCGTATACACCCAGTCTGTTTACGTGCATTCTGGGTTTACTCAACAGAGAACTCACTAATTGTGAGCTAACTCACTTACACTAAAGCGCTGGCAGAAGGAAAAAATTAAAAACTCAACTTCTTTACCTTAATTGCAAGAAGACTTCTGCTTCTGCCTTTATATTTTCAATAACACAAGTACTCGTAAATCTTCTTTGTAATATCCATCGCCGGCCTGGGTGGCCGAGCGGTTCTACGCGCTACAGTCTGGAACCGCGCGACCGCTACTGTAGCAGGTTCGAATCCTACCTCGGGCATGGATGTGTGTAATGTCCTTAGGTTACTTAGGTTTAAGTAGTTCTAAGTTCTAGGGGACTGATGACATTAGAAGTTAAGTGCCATAGTGCTCAGAGCCATTTGAGCCATTTGTAATATCCATCCAGTAATCCTTTCTTGTCATAATTAAATTTACATTTCGTCATTTCACTTTACATTCCATTATAAAATCACTCATCATTTTAACTACGTATTTTACGTCCCATGTAACGCAAAATATTGGTATGAGGAAATTCCTACATTATAATCTAACACTTGGTGCCTTTACAGAGCATACCACAAAAACTGCCTACTGCATCCTTTTTCGCTCACAGACTGATACACACTCATTGCTGTGCGCCAAGCTCTCTCTTACTCCAACACTACTATCTCAGACCAGAAGCAGTATCTTTGTCTCAGCGATCCGCTTTACAGAACCCATCAGAGACATACATCGTTTACGATACGATAGTTTCATTTTAATTTGCGTTAGTATCGTTGTAAGTAGGCTGTTTAGGTTTTCTTATTGGTAACGCCACGTAGCGTTCTGTATGAATATCACTGGCTGTGCCGTGTGCGGTCTGTGGCTGGTTTGCATTGTTGTCTGCCATTGTAGTGTTGGGCAGCGGCAGCTGGATGCTAATAGCGCGTAGCGTTGTGCAGTTGGAGGTGAGCCGCCAGCAGTGGTGGACGTGGGGAGAGAGACGGCGGAGTTTTGAAATTTTTAAGAATTGGTGTCATGAACTGATATATCTATTATGACTATAAACGTAAATACAATGTTTGTTCTCTATTAAAATCTTTCATTTGCTAACTATGCCTATCAGTAGTTAGTGCCTTCAGTAGTTTGAATCTTTTATTTAGCTGGCAGTAGTGGCGCTCGCTGTATTGCAGTAGCTTGAGTAACGAAGATTTTTGTGAGGTAAGTGATTTGTGAAACGTATAGGTTATTGTTAATCAGGGCCATTCTTTCGTAGGGATTTTTGAAAGTCAGATTGCGTTGCGCTAAAAATATTGTGTTTCAGTTTAAGCACAGTCTTGTAATAATTTTTCTAAGGGGACGTTTCATCGTTACAAGTAGTCTATTTTCAATCGCCTTAGATATAACTGTATATTTCTTTCATGACATTCTATAAATTCATTATTTAATATCGATATTTGTTTACAAGTTTATTCGATAATTTGTGAACATCACACATCCCTAGCCGAAACTGTTGGATACCTGCGTTTCACTTTGATTCGTGTACGAGTCAACAAGGCGTTGATTATGAGTTGCTACCATTGCTCGTAAAAATACTATTTTTTGATTAGTCATTCCAACTCGATGACGAATCGTATGGGTCTGATTTATTTCGCTATCATTGATAGCTGAAACAATTGTGTCTCCCATGCATCCCCTTCCCATCCAAAACGCGACACCACGTAAATCAGACTTCGCCTTTTCTCGAGCCGACGTAATTTTTCTTTCTACAGACGAAAAATAACTTCGCCGAGCAAGACTGATTTAAGTAAATAGTCAATGACAAATTTCTTTTAAATAATTCCATTATTCATTACATTTCGTCCAGTAATATAGTTTTAAAATTTCAAGTTAACAAAAAACTAGTAAAATACTAAAATCGTGGAAAACAAGAGATGCTTTGGAGGGTGAGGGTGAGGTGCTCCAACTATCAGCATTGATCTAGAACGCCTGAGGCTGTAGATACAATCCTGGCCACTTTACATAAGCCGTAAGCGGAAAAAAACGAAAGACAGCACAACTAGACTGGCAATGAAATTTGTTAGTACGACAAAAGTATATTTCCAGCGGCGAGTAATGTAGACTTAGTGTTGTTATACGTTGAAGTTCCTCCGATGACGTCCAGCGGCTTCCTGGAATTTTTTTAAATATAAGTGTCTGGGTTAAGCTCGGGCCTTTTTGGCGCCTTGACAAATTCGGTTGTTTCAAAATAAACAGACTGAATAAATTTTGGTTAAAATTAATTAAAGTGAGAGTGGTGCGTAGGTAGTTTCGTTAGTTCTATATACCGGGTGATCAAAAAGTCAGTATAAATTTGAAAACTTAATAAACCACGGAATAATGTAGATAGAGAGGTAAAAATTGACACACATGCTTGGAATTACATGGGGTTTATTAGAACAAATAAATAAATAAATAAAAAACAACCCGTATTGCTAGACGCGTGAAAGATTTCTTCCGAGCTTCGTTTGGTGATGATCGTGTGCTCAGCCGCCACTTTCGTAATGCTTGGTCTCCCAGGTCCCCAGACCTCAGTCCATGCGATTATTGGCTTTGGGGTTACCGGAAGTCGCAAGTGTATCGTGATCGACCGACATCTCTAGGGATGCTGAAACACAACATCCGACACCAATGCCTCACCATAACTCCGGACATGCTTTACAGTGCTCTTCATAACATTATTCCTCGACTTCAGCTATTGTTGAGGAATGATGGTGGACATATTGAGCATTTCCTGTAAAGAACATCATCTTTGCTTTGTCCTACTTTGTTATGCTAATTATCGCTATTCCGATCAGATGTGGGACATTTTTTGAACTTTTGTATTTTTTTGGTTCTAATAAAACCCTATGTCATTCCAAGCATGTGTGTCAATTTGTACCTCTCTATCTACATTATTCCGTGATTTATTCAGTTTTCATATTTACACTGACTTTTTGAAAAGAAAAAGAAACAGTGGTAAGCGCATTTAGACGTTCACCATCAGACTATTTTCAATAATTCTTTGTTGAGAACGGTGACAAACCGCAGGCAATCTACGATCGCTTGCCAGACACCTGTTCGCAGGTAAGCCAATTGTGCAAGTGTGAGTTTCACTCCGCATGTCCGTACTGCATACGTAATACCTCGATACTGCAATACATCGGCTTACGTAAGACTGTGGCCGGGAAAATGCGCCGATTTGAATCAAATGTCAGGGGTTTTGGAAGTCTTTTTCCGAGATCGGCAATTTAAGTGACGGCAGGCCTGCACAGACCGTACGCTGGAGGCAGTCGCGGGTCGGAATGGAGTCAGGTGAGTGACCCATTTTCCAGCTCCTCCCTCATTTCTCGCGGGAATTATTCGGAGCTGCCTACATCCGAGCTTTTGTTAGGTCTGTTTGATCATACAATGCAAGCTTACACAGCCGGTGTTTGTGTCCTTGACCAATGTTGCTTTATGGTTAATAGGCCGCTGTCCAAGACATATTTCTGTTCATAACGGTTAAGCGCCTAATCCTGGAGACACCATCAGAGGCTACAAACACTCAGACAGCAGACTTAAATAAAATCGGTAATTCGAACAGCAGCTTACAATTGGTTCGCCTCTTACTTTAAAAACAGAAATCAGAATGTAATTCTCCGCAATATTGAGAGTGGTAGTGATGTTCAGTCCCAATGGGGCACTGTTAAGTGGGGCGTTCCCCAAAGGTCGGTGCTGGGGCCACTGCCGTTTCTTATTCATATAAATGATATGCCTTCTAGTATTACAGGTGATTCAAAAATATTACTGTTTGCTGATGACACCAGCGTGGTAGTGAAGGATCTTGTGTGTAATATTGAAACAGTATCAAATAATGTAGTTCATGAAATAAGTTCGTGGCTTGTGGAAAATAATTTGATGCTAAATCACAGTAAGACTTAGTTTTTACAGTTTCTAACACACAATTCAATAAGAACCGATATTTTGATCAGACAGAATGGGCATGTTATAAGCGAGACGGAACAGTTCAAGTTCCTAAGCGTGTGGTTAGATAGTAAGCTGTTGTGGAAAGTCCATGTTCAGGATCTTGTTCAGAAACTATATGCTGCTTTATTTACCATTAGAACAATATCTGAAATAAGTGACAGTTCAACACGAAAAGTAGTCTACTTCGCATATTTTCATACGCTTATGTCATATGGTATTATTTTTTTCGGGCAATTCTTCTGATTCAAAAAGGGTATTTTTGGCTCAAAAACGGGCTGTTCGAGCTATGTGTGGTGTAAGTTCGAGAACCTCTTGTCACCCCTATTCAATAGGGTGGGAATTCTGACATTGCCCTAACAGTATATATTTTCTTTAATATCGTTTGTTGTTTGCAATATTAGCTTATTCCCAAGAGTTAGCAGCTTTCACTCAGTTAATACTAGGCAGAAGTCAAACATGCATGTGGAATGCACTGGCTTGACTCTTGTGCAGAAAGGAGTGCAGTATTCTGCTGCATCCGTTTTCAATAAGCTACCACAACAACTCAAAAATCTTAGCAGTACCTAACCTGAAGAGTTTCCTCATGGCTCACTCATTCTATTCTGTCGAGGAGCTCCTGGAAGAGCTGAAAAATTAAGCAAATTCCAGTGTTACATTGTTAATTTTCTTTATTTAAACTTACGAATTGTCGCCTGAATTTGTTAGTTATATTTCATTTTATCTGTTTCTACTATCATGTTATAATTTCATGTATTGACTCGTTCCATGACCATGGAGACTTCTCCTTAATTTGGTCCCACGGAACAATAAATAAATAAACAGTTTATACATATCAACTCAACAGTCGCAGAGTGACGTCATCAGACCACTGCCTGAAATCACGCACAAATGTACATAGAACCTCCAAAAAAGAACATCTAACACCTGGTTTAAGGAACACGAGAGAAAAAGTCTTTCGGTAGTAATACAAAAAAAAAACAAAAAGATGTGAACGTCGTATGGCATTATTGCCTGAAATATACCAAGGAATGAGTTCAGCCGCCAGTCCGAAAGGATGTTCTTTCTTTGCATATGCGCGCGGGGGTAGCTGCTCCTTGCCACGGTGCGCGCGACTTCCCCCCTCCCCCCCCCCCCCCCCCACTTTCGGAGGTTCGAGTCCTCCCTCAGGCGTTAGTCTGTGTGTTTTCCTTAGTGTAAGTTACTTTAAATTAGATTAAGTTGTAAGTAGGCTGTTTAGGTTTTTTTATTGGTAACGCCGCCGCCACGTAGCGCTCTATATAAAAATCACTGGCTGTGCCGTTTACAGTCTGTGGCTGGTTTGTATTGTTGTTGGCTATTGTAGTGTTGGGCAGCGGCAGCTGGATGCTCAGTTGGAGGTGAGCCGCCAGCAGTGGTGGACGTGGGGAGAGAGATGGCGGAGTTTTGAAATTTGTAAGAATGGATGTCATGAACTGCTATATATTTTATGACTATTAAGGTAAACACATTGTTTGTTGAAACTTCCTGGCAGATTAAAACTGTGTGCCCGACCGAGACTCGAACTCGGGACCTTTGCCTTTCGCGGGCAAGTGCTCTACCAACTGAGCTACCGAAGCACGACTCACGTCCGGTACTCACAGCTTTACTTCTGCCAGTATCCGTCTCCTACCTTCCAAACTTTACAGAAGCTCTTCTGCGAAAGAGCAGAAGAGCTTCTGTAAAGTTTGGAAGGTAGGAGACGGATACTGGCAGAAGTAAAGCTGTGAGTACCGGACGTGAGTCGTGCTTCGGTAGCTCAGTTGGTAGAGCACTTGCCCGCGAAAGGCAAAGGTCCCGAGTTCGAGTCTCGGTCGGGCACACAGTTTTAATCTGCCAGGAAGTTTCATATCAGCGCACACTCCGCTGCAGAGTGAAAATCTCATTCTGGAAACATTGTTTGTTCTCTATTAAAATCTTTCATTTGCTAACTATACCTATCAGTAGTTAGTGCCTTCCGTAGTTTGAATCTTTTATTTAGCTGGTAGTAGTGGTGCTCGCTGTATTGCAGTAGCTTGAGTAACGAAGATTTTTGTGAGGTAAGTGATTTGTGAAACGTATAGGTTAATGTTAGTCAGGGCCATTCTTTCGTATGGATTTTTGGAAGTCAGATTGCGTTGCGCTAAAAATATTGTGTCAGTTTAAGCAGAGTCATGTATAATTTTCCTAAGGGGACGTTTCAAAGTAGTGTGTCAGCCTAGGGAGCGATGACCTCAGCAGTTTGGTTCCACAGGAACTTACCACAAATTTCCAAATTTTTTCCTCTGCATACATAGCGGACTTCAGTTCTGGATATGTGAGAGTTTTGTCGTATTTGTGGCGTGTAGGTGAGTGTAATGAACGCATGTAGAGTGTAGTGTTACGTTTTCCTTATAGGATGCTGGTGGTGGTGGTGGTGGTGGTGGTGGTGGTGATGATGATGAGAGAAACGAGAGGGTGAAACCGGTGTCGGCGTAGCCTACTCTTCTCGTGTAGCCCTAAGGGACTTGCCAGACTTAACGTCCCCAACCGACGGACAAATTGGCATGGGCAGTGCCATACGTCCTCACTTCATGAATAATTGCAGAGAGGATGGAATTTAATGTAGCACAACACCACAACGACAGGGACCATCAGCTTGATGCCACTACCTCAACTCTCCTGAACGTCACCAACTGTTGGACGAATTACTATTAACAGGATCACATATCATCTGTTATCCGCCCCGATAGCTGAATGGTCAACGTGACAGACTGCCGTCCTAAGCAGCCCGGGTTCGATTCCCGGCTGGGTCGGGGATTTTCTCCAGTTAGGGACTGGGTGTTGTGTTGTCTTTATCATCATTTCATCCCCGTCTGGCGCGCAGGTCGCCTAATGTGGCGCCGAATGTAGTAAGACCTGTACCAAGACGGCCGGACCTGCCCCGTAAGGGGCCTCTCGGCCAATGACGCCAAACGCTCATTTACATTTCATATCATCTGTTCATGAGATACAGTGGAGAGATTGGAATTTAACACAGTACATTCGCCCTAGAAACTTATCACGAACCTTAAGCCATCACGCTTCCTCCCCTTGTTGGCCAAATTCTGGGAGAGAAAATTTCATCCGCAGCTTGGATTCTAACCAGCGTGCCTAAAGCACAACAGCACAGGCGTGCGTCAGCAACTTCCGAGCAGTGGCAGATCATACATTGGGACCCAGGGAGCCGCAAGTTCCTTTCGCCGAGATTATGGCTCGATCAAGATACAATTATTACTACGCTAGGAAGTATTGAAGACCATAGAAATTCAAAGGTACAGTAAGAAGTTAACAGAAAATAAGAAGGAATGAAATTACACAAGTTGTAAGGCTTAGTGCTAAATAAACGAAACATCACCAACTCTTCAGTCTCTTACAACGCGCCGGCAGGACTCCGCGTTCTTTTAAACAGACCTGATGATGTCACGACCCTACCGTTGTGTTGTTGTTGTTGTTGTTGTGGTCTTCAGTCCTGAGACTGGTTTGATGCAGCTCTCCATGTTACTCTATCCTGTCAAGCCTCTTCATCTCCCAGTACATACTGCAACTTACATCCTTCTAAATCTGCTTAGTGTAGTCATCTCTTGGTCTCCCTCTACGATTTTTACCCTCTGCGCTGCCCTCCAATACTAAATTGGTGATCCCTTGATGCCTCATACCATGTCCTACCAACCGATCCCTTCTTATAGTCAAGTTGTGCCACAAACTCCTCTTCTCCCGAATTCTATACAATACCTCCTCATTAGTTATGTGATCTACCCATCTAATCTTCAGCATTCTTCTGTAGCACCACATTTCGAAAGCTGCTATTCTCTTCTTGTCTAAACTATTTATCGTCCATGTTTCACTTCCATACGTGGCTACACTCCAAACAATTACTTTCAGAAACGACTTTCTGACACTTAAATCAATACTGGATGTTAACAAATTCCTCTTCTTCAGAAACGCTTTCCTTGCCATTGCCAGTCTGCATTTTATATCCTCTCTACTTCTACCATCATCAGTTATTTTGCTCCCCAAATAGCAAATCTCCTTTACTACTTTAAGTGTCTCATTTCCTAATCTAATACCCTCAACATCACTCGACTTAATTCGAATACATTCCATTATACTCGTTTTGCTTTTGTTGATGTTCATCTTATATCTTCCTTTCAAGACACTGTCCATTCCGTTTAACTACTCTTCCAAGTCCTTTGCTGTCTCTGACAGAATTACAATGTCATCGGCGAACCTCAAAGTTTTTATTTCTGCTCCATGGATTTTAATACCTACTCCGAAATTTTCTTTTGTTTCCTTTACTGCTTGCTCAATATACAGTATGAATATCAACAGGGAGAGGCTACAACCCTGTCTCACTCCCTTCCCAACCACTGCTTCCCTTTCATGTCCTTCCACTCTTATAACTGCGATCTGGATTCTGTACAAATTGTAAATAGCCTTTCACTCCCTATATTTTACCCCTGCCACCTTTAGAATTTGAAAGAGGGTATTTCAGTCAACATTGTCAAAAGCTTTCTCTAAGTCTACAAATGCTAGAATCGTAGGTTTGCCTTTCCTTAATCTTTCTTCTAAGATAAGTCATAGGGTCAGTATTGCCTCACGTGATCCAACATTTCTACGGAATCCAAACTGATTTTCCCCGAGGTCGGCTTCTACCAGTCTTTCGATTCGTCTGTAAAGAATTCGCGTTAGTATTTTCGAGCTGTGACTTATTAAACTGATATTTCGGTTATTTTCACTTCTGTCAACGCCTTCTTTCTTTGTGATTGGTGTTATTATATTCTTCTTGATGTCTGAGGGAATTTCGTCTGCTTCATACATTTTGCTCACCAGATGGTAGTGTTTTGTCAGGACTGGCTCTCCCTAGACTGTCAGTAGTTCTAATGGAATGTTGTCTATTCGCGGGGCCTTTTTTTCGATAAGACTTAGTGCTAAATAAACGAAACACCACCAACTCTTCGAACTTGTATATCACGCCGGCGGGACTCTGCGTTCTTTTAAAGCGGGCTGGTGAAGACACGACCTACCGTTGCGTAGACAGGTTTAAACAGTTCGGCTTACTGAGCTTATTTAAACTTGGAACTACTTTCTGAGACTTTATACTATTTGGTTATGTCACGAGCAGCAGGAGTCGAAACCATAGGCATACACATATGCTTTGAACCACAGCCTAGATGCCGATGAAAACCTAAATCTCCTAGGTCCATTTGCACCCAAAATAACGTGGGCCCCAACGTCAAACACGGCAGTTGACGCCTCTTTGAAACGCACACTGAAAGCGAAAACTGGGAGGAAGAATCACTAAACGGTTTCGGCAGCGGGAAGGACACCCACTGACATAGAAAAGAGGCTATAGTGGAAGAGGAAGCACGCGAGGACCACCGTAAACGAGAAAAACTTTCGCGCCAAGCGTCGTCGTTGGGCAACGCGCCTGTGTCGTAAGGGGGGGGGGGAGGAGGTGGCACGCGGCCGCCATTGTTGGCGGCAGCGCAGCAAAGCGCGCCTGACAAGTATAAATGATTGCGCCCGACACAATGATTAAACGGCGCGCTGTTGTGCTGTCATTTGTTTTTGTAAGACCCGGCTCCTGAGCGGCAGATGTCAGTGGGGCCCCTAGCGCCATATAAATAACGCCGCGCTGCCGCGAAGGCCAGCAGGGGTTCGGGTGGGGGTGGATGCGGTGGCCAATTCAGATAGGCCGGCCGGCGCTGCCGCCTTGAATGAGATAGATGGCTGCCGGCCGCCACTACAAAGCAATGCGCCCCATTTACGGGACAAACGAATGTTTCCGTCAGGTCGTAGTTCGCTCGCCAAAAATGGCCCGCCTCTTAAGACGGAACCGGCTCCCGAAAGCACTTTCGTGGATTCGGGAATGACAGCCCCGAAGGGAGGGAAGGGGAAAAAACCGCATGTGGAATGAGAAGGGAAGAATGTTTCTCTCGTTCGGGCTAAAGAGGCCATGTTAATGAAGGGAGACGGTGGGACGTGACCACATTTCGGACAAGGATTTAATTACTTGTTTGTCGTTGAAAAATTCGTCACGGCATCCTTAATTCCGCGGAGTTGTGTACTTTTTTTTCTCCATCTATTAGCAGTTCAGGAGGGTCTGGGGCGTCTAACGCGCAGAGAGCCTGTAGTGAATTTCCAGTTCGGCTGAGAAATTATTCGAGGTAAGATTAGTGCTATGCAATCCATTCAGTCTCGCGAAGAGAACCAAGGGGTTGGATAAATGAGAAAGAGTGGCTCCAGTCTCGCAAGCCGACATCATCTCTCTTCGGCTAAGACGTACAATTATTTGTTCTGTCCCCTTTATTTTTCTTTAATTTGTCTAATAACACAGTAAAAACACCGAAGTATCAGTTAACCATAGTAGCAGTGGTAAAGTTGTTCGTTTTTAAATAAATCTTTTTTAACAAAGATTAACTTTTATTCGTAAAATTTGTATTGGTTTGAAATATAACGTTGTTATTGAAAACGGAAAAGCGATCAGTTCTGTTTGAATAACCATGCCAACAGAAACGAACAACGAATACATGGTATAAAAAATGGTACAGCAGTGATATGACTGTCGCCCTGTGTCGAGGCTTAAGGTGGGCGTGTACCTGCAGTGTTCACGACTTGCCCCAGCTTGGTCTATTCAGTAATTTCTCGCTGTAGTCGCTGAACATGACATCCACTGTATTGCGGAATGGCACCACCCCTACTCTGTAAATATTTTTGCGAAGTGAAGTAGCAGTGAAGTACAATGCTTAATTTCCTTCAGAAAGATTAAGGATTTGTCTGCCATTTCTATGCAATAACAAAAGAGGCAGGAAATTATGGGAACGATAAGAAATTAAACACTCAATGAAAATCCATACATATACACAATAAAAACAGAGAGTATCTGAACTGCTGTCTGTGTCTACATGATGTAACTTTGTCTACTTGTAGCCCTTGAAAACGGGCAAATTAACACGAAAAACGAAGTTATTCAACCTCACTTTCCACCTTTTAGCACTGGCTGTGCGCAATGCCCAAACGGTGGTATGATCCCCGATTGTAAAATGATTTTTGAGCTGAGTTTCAAAAAATTATAATCAGTAGGAGAATACTACTGAATTTTTTTGTTGGGTCCAACCACTTACCACTTTTCGAGAAAAGCACCGAACGGTGGACGGACTACGTTTTTCTTTTATTTGGCTGTGTAATTTAATACTTTGAGTCTTTGTATCTTCAAACTGAGTCCAAATTTTTCAATCTTTGATCCATTTCTACGTTTATTACAGAAAATAATATGAGTAAAAAAACGAAAATCGCCTATTTCATAAACTAGTCATTTTAACCGTCAGATTAAACTGCGTGAAAACAAAAGCCATCTCTTTGGTATACACGAGAAATGAAGGTAAGATCGAATCTTTTTTTTCATTATGAAAGAAAATCACGTTCTTTACACTGTTTTAGTGAAATGTGTCTTTGATCACAATACTCCTATAATACATGTTTTTAATACTGTTCTGTTCTCAATATAAGTTGACTTAAGTATTAAGAAAATTTCCAACTACATATTTAGAAATTATGTTCAGATTTCTTTGTTGTAATTAATTTTGGACAGTACTGTGTCAACGACATCGTTACTAGCAGTTTCGTAGGATTCGGAGGAAGTGAGTGCATCTACTGCTGGGATCAGCTACCTATTAGATCTGTTTATGAGTCATGAAGACTCGTAACACAAATTCCCCTGCCGCTGTTAGACTGAAGTTATCTACCAAGACTGTTGGCATGTTCATCTTCATCCAGCATCTCCCCCTCCTCAGGTGAACTCGGAGAGAAATTTCTGGTGCCAAATTAATTAAAAACTCCTAGTCCATCTCCACGGCAGCCTTAGAAGAAATACGATTTTCACATAAGATGAGTTATCGGTCGAATTCCTTATACGGTTTCCAGTGTCTGTGTTTTCAACAGATTCACGCTTCTCTGTTGGTTCAGTGCCTTTTCACAATCTTTCAGTAGAGATCGGCAAAGAGCAGAGCTACTCGAATTTCGTACAGTCGGCATACTTCGAGAACCGTATCATGAAAACCTGTCAACCGATGGTAATTTTTTATGGGGCTATCTGCCAAGTGCTGTCAAACTTCATCAATACTATTTTGGTGTTAGCATTAGAAACACCCGCAGGTACGGTAGATACTTTGCTAGTTGCTCACACACTGCACCATTGTACAATTGGTAGTTATTGGAGCTGCGTGTTCTACACTGGGCATTTTATGTTCTGAACTGTCGAAGAGAGGTCATGTGAACTGACTTTCTATAAAAGGAACATCTAACTGTTGTTATGAAACTTTTTTTGTTGTTTTCGGCTTGGTCTTTCACCCTGACACACGCCTTGCCTCTTCGGTCCGCACTATGAGACACAGTGTAGTCATTTTCGAAAAGACAGTATAGTCGAGGTACCTGCTTTTATGTTCCGCATATTACACCATTCGATTCATTTACTTTGGAGTGAATAAGCTAAAATAATCTCCGAAGAGGTGCAAATTCCGCTGGAAAGAAGTCTGGGCTATTTACTGGGGTAGATGGGACTTTCGAAAATTTCATGTAATAGTCACTCAGCAAAATTCTTTTTCATAATTGAATTCGTAGAGAAATCACTTATATAATCTTCATAATTTTCATAAAGCTTCTTTTTTTCGTCTCCTTCCTGAAGCCGTCTACGGTGGGCATCTGCTTCGTGAACTGTGTAGTTCGGAAATGTTCACTGCACTAACTACAAAAACACAGGCAGAGTAACGTCCGTAAAATGCTGCTGGTGTTCTGTAGCAGGATTTCCATGCTTAATAAACTACTTACTCCGACGATTCGCTGGTGAAAACAAACATTGCACGTTGTCTTTATCGCAACACGGCACGGTTTTGTACTTGACACACCGCGTTGCGTGAGACATCTCAGGGCAGCAGAGCTGACGTCTGCTAATGACTAGTTGTCTGTTTAGCTAACAAGGCAGTGTGTGGGAACCCGGGGAGAGGTTGATGTAATGGCTCAGTGCACAAACCTTGCCAGCAAAGCCGAGGTACTGCTGTGTGAATGCTGCTATTGTGCTTCCCGCAACAGCGTTTGACACCTGACGGCTGAATGTGACGTCAATTCATTCTGCCGACTCACTCTGTTCTGTTGCGCAGAAACTATTGTTACAAGTTCCTTTGCAGTAGGTATACGGATGGCGGTTATCGCTGAAACAACAGATTCTCAGTAATATCGTTTTTTATGCCAGTTTAACGTGATTACTAAAACCGTTTAAATTAACCTGGTTGTGAAATAAAAGTAAAAATCGAACAAATGCTGAAAAATTTTGACCCTCTCAGTTTCAAGATATATAGAATCAAACTATTAAATCTAATAAAGAAATAAAAGAAAACTTACATCGTCCGGCATTCCCTGCTTTTCTCGAAAAGTAACAAGCAGTTGAACACTATAAATATACAGTATTTTCCTACTGATTCTAATTTTTTGAAAGTCTGCTAGAAATCAGTTTCTAGTTGAGGATCATGCCACTGTTTGGGCACTACGAACAGTCAGTGGTAAAGGGTAAAAACTGAGGTTGAAGTACAATTTCTAAACTTTTGGAACAAATGAAACAGTGTGCTTCATTCTTAGGTCACTTCGCAAAAATATTTGCAGACTAGGATTGGTACCATTCTACAATACGACAGATGTCCAGCGACGGCAACAAGAAACAGCCGTATGGGTTAGATCAGCTGGAGACAAGTCTTGCTTACTACACGTAAGTGCGTACCTGAAACCACGACTCAGGCAACATGCACATAATTGTCTCAGCAATGCTGTGAAAATTCTTACGTCATGAGCTTCTAGCTAGTTGTTGGCTTTGTTACGAAAGTAGAACTGATTGCACTTCCTATTTTCCTATAATAATGAAATACACTCCTGGAAATTGAAATAAGAACACCGTGAATTCATTGTCCCAGGAAGGGGAAACTTTATTGACACATTCCTGGGGTCAGATACATCACATGATCAAACTGACAGAACCACAGGCACATAGACACAGGCAACAGAGCTTGCACAATGTCGCCACTAGTACAGTGTATATCCACCTTTCGCAGCAATGCAGGCTGCTATTCTCCCACGGAGACGATCGTAGAGATGCTGGATGTAGTCCTGTGGAACGGCTTGCCATGCCATTTCCACCTGGCGCCTCAGTTGGACGAGCGTTCGTGCTGGACGTGCAGACCGCGTGAGACGACGCTTCATCCAGTCCCAAACATGCTCAATGAGGGACAGATCCGGAGATCTTGCTGGCCAGGGTAGTTGACTTACACCTTCTAGAGCACGTTGGGTGGCACGGGATACATGCGGACGTGCATTGTCCTGTTGGAACAGCAAGCTCCCTTGCCGGTCCAGGAGTGGTAGAACGATGGGTTCGATGACGGTTTGGATGTACCGTGCACTATTCAGTGTCCCCTCGACGATCACCAGAGGTGTACGGCCAGTGTAGGAGATAGCTCCCCACACCGTGATGCCGGGTGTTGGCCCTGTGTGCCTCGGTCGTATGCAGTCCTGATTGTGGCGCTCACCTGCACGGCGCCAAACACGCATACGACCATCATTGGCACCAAGGCAGAAGCGACTCTCATCGCTGGAGACGACACGTCTCCATTCGTCCCTCCATTCACGCCTGTCGCGACACCACTGGAGGCGGGCTGCACGATGTTGAGGCGTGAGCGGAAGACGGCCTAACGGTGTGCGGGACGGTAGCCCAGCTTCATGGAGACGGTTGCGAATGGTCCTCGCCGATACCCCAGGAGCAACAGTGTCCCTAATTTGCTGGGAAGTGACGGTGCGGTCCCCTACGGCACTGCGTAGGATCCTACGGTCTTGGCGTGCATCCGTGCGTCGCTGCGGTCCGGTCCCAGGTCGACGGGCACGTGCACCTCCGCCGACCACTGGCGACAACATCGATACTGTGGAGACCTCACGCCCCACGTGTTGAGTAATTCGGCGGTACGTCCACCTGGCCTCCCGCATGCCCACTATACGCCCTCGCTCAAAGTCCGTCCACTGCACATACGGTTCACGTCCACGCTGTCGCGGCATGCTACCAGTGTTAAGGACTGCGATGGAGCTCCGTATGGCACGGCAAACTGGCTGACACTGACGGCGGCGGTGCACAAATGCTGCGCAGCTAGCGCCATTCGACGGCCAACACCGCGGTTCCTGGTGTGTCCGCTGTGCCGTGCGTGTGATCATTGACTGTACAGCCCTCTCGCAGTGTCCGGAGCAAGTATGGTGGGTCTGACACACCGGTGTCAATGTGTTCTTTTTTCCATTTCCAGGAGTGTATTTTAACGTACAGTAACGCAGATTTTTTCGAATAAAAATTACTCCTTTTTTAAAAAAAGGTTTATTTAAAAACGGCTAATTGATATTTCTGTTGTTTACTCGGTTATTGGTAAAAAATATAAAACGTCTATTAGTACCGAGACAAAAGAAATAGAGAAAAATACTGGTTATTCATAACTAAAATATCGATATCGCTTTTATCTAGTCGGATTTTCTCATCCCTAGTAGATACGGTATACTTGAAGTTGAAATTCGAAATTATGGTTGTATTTAGATACAAAACACTTGCTTTTATCGCGGTAACGACTATTATTGAAGCAGCTAATGTCTTCTGATACACCGGAAATGCTCTCGGCTCGTTAAAACATTACTGCACTTTTATGAACCTGACTACGAAATAAACTGATTAATAAACACTGTAGTCGGTTTTAATTATATACTACACTATGAAGTCTCAATTTAGCTTCAGTTTTACTTCATATAATCTTGAATTCATGAAGAATCGTATTTCCTGTTGATTACGAGATTTATGCAGATTCAAATTTTGGGTTCAAATGTTAAATGTGTGTGAAATCTTATGGGACTTGACTGCTAAGGTCACCAGTCCCTAAGCTTACACACTACTTAACCTAAATTATCCTAAGGACAAACAGACACACCCATGCCCGAGGGAGGACTCCAACCTCCGCCGTGACCAGCCGCACAGTCGATGACTGCAGCGCCTGCTCGGCTAATCCCGCGCGGCTACAAATTTTTGTTGGCAATTTTGATTTATCTTACTACACTTTAACTCTACAAATGGAGGTTGCCCGAAGCGAATATGGGGATGGCAGCACCAGAGAGCCGAATACAATTGGTAATTGTGGCTTACCCTGCAATAGGGCTGTTCGGAAAGTAGGGCCCGACCGGTCGCGAAATGGAAACCACAGCGAAAATCAAAAATTTTTTATTCACACTAGGTAGCCACACCTTCTAGCTACCTGTGTAAATAGTCGCCGCTCCGACTTAGACATTTGCCGTGGAGTTGTACAAACTTCCCACTTCCCCTCGTCACAGAAACCAGTCGCCTGTGCTTTCCGCCAATTCTCTGGCCTGGTCCGCCCTTCGTTGTTTGTGCCAAAATGTTGTCTTCGTAGCCAGCGGTTCATATGAGTAGAAATGTACATTGGAAGGAGCCAATTAAGGGCTGTATTGTGAATGATCAAACACTGCCCATCGAAAAGGCTGCAGAATCTTCTTCATTGCCCTGTGCTTTATATCCTCTCTAGTTCTGCCAGCGTTAGTTACTTTGCTTCCTAACAAGCAGATCTAGACCACATCTTTCCATGTATCATTTAGAGATCTAATTTACTCAGCATTGCCTGGTTTCCTTCTGATACATTCCATTACCCTTAGACTGAGGTGACAAAAGTTATGGGAAACCTTTAAATGTAGTGTCGGACCTCATATTTCCAGGCATAGGGCAGCAACTCGACGTGGCATCGTCTTAACAAGTCGCTGGAGGTACGCTGCAGAAATATTGAGACAAGCTGCCTCTACAGTCGTCCATAATTGCGAAAGAGTAGCCGATGCATGATCTTCGACCTGGCTGGCCAAATGAGTAGTTCGACTTCTTCAAAATGTTCTTCAAATCAATCGCGAACAATTGTGGCCGGGTTGCAATTCCATCATTGTTTGTTGACGTGAAGTCCATGAATGGCTGCAAATGGTCTCCAAGTAGCCGAACACAACCATTTCCAGTCAATGATCTGTTCACTTGGACTAGAGGACCCAGTCCGTTCCATGTAAACAAAGTAAACCACTATGGAGCCACCACAAGCTTGCACAGTGTCCTGTTGACAACTTGGCTCCTTGGCTAGCTGTTCTCGGTTGTTAAGTGAAGGCCATCGGCCACTGTGTTCTCCGTGGTGAGAGGTAATGCCTGAAATTTGGTATCCTTGGCACACTTTTGACTCTGTGGATCACGGAATGTTGAATTAACGAACGATTTCCGGAATCCAATGTCACATACGCCCAGCTCCAACTATCATTCAGTGTTCAAAGTCTGTTAATTCCCGTAGTGCGGCCGTACTCATTTCGGTAACGGTTTCGTGTGGACCACCTAAGCACAAATGACAGCTCCGCCAATGCAGTGCCCTTTTATAACTTGTGCACTCGATACTACCGCCATCTGTGTATGTGTGTATCCCTTTCCCATAACCTTTGACCCTCATTGTACTTCACTTTTATTGGTGTTGGTGTTGATGTTATAACATTGTAAGTAGGCTATTTAGGTTTTTATATTGGTAACGCCGCCGCCACGCAGCGCTCTGTATGAAAATCACTGGCTGTCCTGTGTGCAGTCTGTGGATGGTTGGCATTGTTGTAATACTCGCCATTGTAGCGTTGGGCAGTTGGCTGTTAACAGGGCGTAGCGTTGCGCAGTTGGAAGTGAGCCGCCAGCAGTGGTGGATGTGAGGAGAGAGATGACGGAGTTTTGAAATTTGTAAGAATGGACGTCATGAACTACTATATACATTATGACTTTTGAACACTATTGAGGTAAATACATTGTTTGTTCTCTATCAAAATCTTTCATTTGTTAACTATGCCTATCAGTAGTTAGTGCCTTCAGTAACTTAAATCTGTTATTTAGCTGGCAGTAGTGGCTCTCGCTGTATTGCAGTAGTTCGAGTAACTAAGATTTTTGTGAGGTAAGTGATTTGTGAAAGGTATAGGTTAATGTTAGTCAGGGCCATTCTTTTGTAGGGATTATTGAAAGTCAAATTGCGTTGCGCTAAAAAATATTGTGTGTCAGTTTAATCACGGTCATGTATAATTTTTCTAAGGGGACGTTTCAACATCATTTCAAGACACTACCTCTTTCGCTCAGCTGATGGCTCTGAGCACTATGGGACTTAACTTCAGAGGTCATCAGTCCCCTAGAACTTTCAACTACTTAAACTTAACGACATCACACACATCCATGCCCGAAGCAGCATTCGAACCTGCGACCTCGCTCAGATGATACTCAGTCTTTTGCCATCTGGTGACAAAAACACGTTAGTAAGAGGAAAGGCTTAGTTTTACTCTATTTCCCAAAATATTAATTCCTTGTTCAAGTTTCTGCTTTGTTTAATTTAACCGCTTTCTGCATGTACAGATTTAATAATATGGGGATTCTCAGCAGCCCAATTTCACTCCTTTTTCAAAAACTGTCCTCTGTGATTGTCTGTCGACTGCATAACTGTACAAATTCTCGATGTTCTTTCATCTCTGTTAGTTATCCCTGCCACCTTCAGAATCTCAAAGAGTGGCAAATAGTCAGTCATTCATTGAAGATGTAAAACAAATAGCATCAAATATACACTCCTGGAAATTTAAATAAGAACACCGTGAATTCATTGTCCCAGGAACGGGAAACTTTATTGACACATTCCTAGGGTCAGATACATCACATGATCACACTGACAGAACCACAGGCACATAGACACAGGCAACATAGCATGCACAATGTCGGCACTAGTACAGTGTATATCCACCTTTCGCAGCAATGCAGGCTGCTATTCTCCCATGGAGACGATCGTAGAGATGCTGGATGTAGTCCTGTGGAACGGCTTGCCATGCCATTTCCACCTGGCGCCTCAGTTGGACCAGCGTTCGTGCTGGACGTGCAGACCGCGTGAGACGACGCTTCATCCAATCCCAAACATACTCAATGGGGGACAGATCCGGAGATCTTGCTGGCCAGGGTAGTTGACTTACACCTTCTAGAGCGCGTTGGGTGGCACGGGATACATGCGGACGTGCATTGTCCTGTTGGAACAGCAAGTTCCCTTGTCGGTCTAGGAATGGTAGAACGATGGGTTCGATGACGGTTTCGATGTACCGTGCACAATTCAGTGTCCCCTCGACGATCACCAGAGATGTACGGCCAGTGTAGGAGATCGCTCCCCACACCGTGATGCCGGGTGTTCGCCCTGTGTGCCTTGGTCGTATGCAGTCCTGATTGTGGCGCTCACCTGCACGGCGCCAAACACGCATACGACCATCATTGGCACCAAGGCAGAAGCGACTCTCATCGCTGAAGACGACACGTCTCCATTCGTCCCTCCATTCTCGCCTGTCGCGACACCACTAGAGGCGGGCTGCACGATGTTGGGGCGTGAGCGGAAGACGGCCTAACGGTGTGCGGGACCGTAGCCCAGCTTCATGGAGACGGTTGCGAGTGGTCCTCGCCGATACCCCAGGAGCAACAGTGTCCCTAATTTGCTGGGAAGTGGCGGTGCGGTCCCCTACGGCACTGCGTAGGATCCTACGGTCTTGGCGTGCATCCGTGCATCGCTGCAGTCCGCTCCCAGGTCGACGGGCACGTGCACCTTCCGCCGACCACTGGTGACAACATCGATACTGTGGAGACCTCACGCCCCACGTGTTGAGCAATTCGGCGGTACGTCCACCCGGCCTCCCGCATCCCCACTATACGCCCTCGCTCAAAGTCCGTCCACTGCACATACGGTTCACGTCCACGCTCTCGCGGCATGCTACCAGTGTTAAAGACTGCGATGGAGCTCCGTATGCCACGGCAAACTGGCTGACACTGACGGCGGCGGTGCACAAATGCTGCGCAGCTAGCGCCATTCGACGGCCAACACCGCGGTTCCTGGTGTGTCCGCTGTGCCGTGCGTGTGATCATTGATTGTACAGCCCTCTCGCAGTGTCCGGAGCAAGTATGGTGGGTCTGACACACCGGTGTCAATGTGTTCTTTCTTCCATTTCCAGGAGTGTAGCTGATATTGGTACGAACTAAGTCCTTCCATGTTCTGTCATATATGCTACACATGTGAACGCAGACCCGGATTCGAATTCTAACCAGATAAAATTTTTCATTAGTCATGAACTACTTACCGACACATGAATCCGGCACATTCAGCATAGCGTTGTGGATGGTCAAGGAGAACTTGTAGATTGCACAGAAGTTGCTAGTAGTTTGTTTATAAACATCCTTTCTGCTACCCATCATGACTTTCTTTGATTTACTTTTTGCACGACGCGTTTCGGGAAATTGTTCCCATTTTTAAGTGAATTTCCAATGAGCTATGTCATTTATTTGCGATGTTTTCGATGTGTCTGGTGCTTCACTGTTGGATTTCTTTTACCTTTCTTTTGGTTCTATTGTGTAAGAGTTGAAATAGATTAAACACCACACAGTATTTTCTGTGCGGAGCACTTCTCTTTTAATAATAATTTAATTTGATCCATTATAAATGGTTTGTGAAAGCCTGCGACTATAAAAATAATGTGATTCTTTATAAATGACTATAGTGCTAAATACAATGAGTTTCCTTATAAGCAGTTTTTATGCTAAACCCATTATTTTTACAGCGAGAGGCTTTCCCAAACCAATTCCAATGAATAAAATCTGACTATTAATGGAAAGCCAGGCAATAAAATCTATACATAAGTATAAAAAATTTGGAAATAAAAGCATTGCGCACAGACAGTTGTCTGTGACGGTTAGTATGTGTCAGCTTTTGCACGGAGCAGAAAAGTTATTTAGGAACAAACTCATTGCTTTTAAAATCGCACGCTTTCATGATCCATTTCTAAATGATGAAATAAAAAGGAGAAAAAGTAGCAAGGAGGTTACGAGAATGGAAATTGTTTCATCTGTATCCATATTCCGCAAGCCACCGTATGGTACGTGGCTCAAGTAGCCTGTACTGTAAGTAGGCTGTTAAAGTGTTTGTATGTTGGCAGCGCTATATGGCGCTCTGTATTAATAACTCTGACAATGCTATGCGCCCTCTGTAAGAGGCTCTGTGGATGGTCGGACTAACAGCCAGCAGTGATGGAAGTTGGGAGTGAGCAGTCAGCAGTGATGGAGGTTAGAGATTAATAATTAGCAATGATGAAGGTCTGCAGTATTAGCGGGAGCGGTAGATCTGGAGGTACCTGACTTGGAGATTGAATGTTATTCATGATTATATGATTTTTGGAACTGGATGTTGTGCATGATTATAGAACTTTTGAACTGTTTGTCACATTATTAAGGTAAAAAAATACACTCCTGGAAATGGAAAAAAGAACACATTGACACCGGTGTGTCAGACCCACCATACTTGCTCTGGACACTGCGAGAGGCCTGTACAAGCAATCATCACATGCACGGCACAGCGGACACACCAGAAACCGCGGTGTTGGCCGTCGAATGGCGCTAGCTGCGCAGCATTTGTGCACCGCCGCCGTCAGTGTCAGCCAGTTTGCCGTGGCATACGGAGCTCCATCGCAGTCTTTAACACTGGTAACATGCCGCGACAGCGTGGACGTGAACCGTATGTGCAGTTGACGGACTTTGAGCGAGGGCGTATAGTGGGCATGCGGGAGGCCAGGTGGACGTACCGCCGAATTGCTCAACACGTGGGGCGTGAGGTCTCCACAGTACATCGATGTTGTCGCCAGTGGTCGGCGGAAGGTGCACGTGCCCGTCGACCTGGGACCGGACTGCAGCGACGCACGGATGCACGCCAAGACCGTAGGATCCTACGCAGTGCCGTAGGGGACCGCACCGCCACTTCCCAGCAAATTAGGGACACTGTTGCTCCTGGGGTACCGGCGAGGACCATTCGCAACCGTCTCCATGAAGCTGGGCTACGGTCCCTCACACCGTTAGGCCGTCTTCCGCTCACGCCCCAACATCGTGCAGCCCGCCTCCAGTGGTGTCGCGACAGGCGTGAATGGAGGGACGAATGGAGACATGTCGTCTTCAGCGATGAGAGTCGCTTCTGCCTTGGTGCCAATGATGGTCGTATGCGTGTTTGGCGCCGTGCAGGTGAGCGCCACAATCAGGACTGCATACGACCGAGGCACACAGGGCCAACACCCGGCATCATGTTGTGGGGAGCGATCTCCTACACTGGCCGTACACCTCTGGTGATCGTCGAGGGGACACTGAATAGTGCACGGTACATCCAAACCGTCATCGAACCCATCGTTCTACCATTCCTAGACCAGCAAGGGAACTTGCTGTTCCAACAGGACAATGCACGTCTGCATGTATCCCGTGCCACCCAACGTGCTCTAGAAGGTGTAAGTCAACTACCCTGGCCAGCAAGATCTCCGGATCTGTCCCCCATTGAGCATGTTTGGGAATGGGTGAAGCGTCGTCTCACGCGGTCTGCACGTCCAGCACGAACGCTGGTCCAACTGAGGCGCCAGGTGGAAATGGCATGGCAAGCCGTTCCACAGGACTACATCCAGCATCTCTACGATCGTCTCCATGGGTGAATAGCAGCCTGCATTGCTGCGAAAGGTGGATATACACTGTACTTGTGCCGACATTGTGCATGCTCTGTTGCCTGTGTCTATGTGCCTGTGGTTCTGTCAGTGTGATCATGTAATGTATCTGACCCCAGGAATGTGTCAATAAAGTTTCCCCTTCCTGGGACAATGAATTCACGGTGTTCTTATTTCAATTTCCAGGAGTGTATATTGTTTGGTTTGCAACAAAATCTTTCCTTTGCTAACCAAATGCCTATTAGTAGTTAGAGCCTACAGTAGTTACAATCTATTATTTATCTGGCTGTATTGGCGCTTGCTGTATAGCAGTAGATCGGGTAATGAAGATTTTTGTGAGGTAAGTGACTTACATGACGTATAGGTTAGTGTTAGGATTTCTTCTTAGGCAGGACCATACTTCTGAGTTAATTTTAGAGGGGTAGATCACGTTACCTTTGAATATTGTGGGTGATTAATGTATAGGAAAAGCTTGAGTTCTGTTAGTCAGGACAGATTCAGTAGGTCAGTGTTGAAATGATGAGAATAAGTAAAGAGACTGTATAGTCAATTTCACTCAGTAATGTAAGAAGAAAATTTAAGTAAAGAAGTTTCAGTACAATTACCAATCGCTCCCTTTTCTTTTCTACTTTCAGATACAGCGAGGGAAAATTCACTCTTTATATGCTTCCATATGAGTCCATCTTCATGGTCCTTACTCGAATTGTACGAGTATGTTAGTGGCAGTACGATCGTTCTGTAGTCAGCTTCGAATGCTGGCTATCTGAATTTTATCAATAGCGTTCCTTCAAAAGAACGCCGCCTTCCCTCCAGGGATTTTTGTCTGAGTTCCTAAAGCAGCTCCATAGCACTTGCGTGTTGTTGGAACCTACCAGTAACGAACTTAGCTGCTCGCCCCTTTAATAGTTCGATGTCTTCCTTCCATCTGGGCTGGTACTGATCCCAAGCAATCGAGCATCACTCAAGAATAGGTCACTCTAGCGTCCTATGTGCGGTCTCCTTTAGAAGTGAACCACATTTTCCTAAAATTAAAATAAACCTAAGTCCACCATTCGTCTTCCCTAAAACAATCTTTACATGCACATTCCGTTTCAAATCGATTTGCAACGTTACCCCCAGATATTTAAACGACGTGACTGTGTCAAGGAGGATATTACTAATGCTGTATCCGAACATTGCAGGTTTGCTCTTCCTGCTCACCCGCATTAACTTACATTTTTCAACGTTTAGAGCTACCTGCCATTCATTACACCAACTAGACATTTTGTCTAGGTCGTCTTGTATCTTCCTACAGTCACTCAACTTCGATACCTTACCGTACACCACCGCATCATCAGCAAACAACCGCAGATTGCTGCCCACCCTCTCCGCCGGATCATTTACGTATACAGAAAATAACAGCGGCCCTGTCACACTTCGCTGAGGCACTCCTTGTCCATGTCTCTGAAGAACACTCGTCTACGAGGACAGTATAATGGTTTCTATTATTTAAGAAGTCTTCAAGCCACTAGCATTCGCGGAAACGTATGCCGTATGGTCATATCTTCGTTAATAGTCTACAGTAGAGTACCGTGTCCAATGCTTTTCGTAAAATGGTTCAAATGGCTCTGAGCACTATGGGACTTAACATCTGAGGTCATCCGTCCCCTAGAACTTAGAACTACTTGAACCTAACTAACCTAAGGACATCACACACACCCATGCCCGAGGCAGGATTCGAACCTGCGACCGTAGCAGTCACGCGGTTCCGGACTGAGCGCCTTAACCGCGAGACCACCGCGGCCGGCAAGGAATATGGAATCTTCCTGTTGCCCGTCATCCAAAGTTCGCAGATTATCATGTAAGAAAAGGGCAAGGTGAGTTTCGCACTAGTGATGCTTTCTTCTGTAAAGCCCTGCTTATTCCTGGACATAAGATTTTTCATCTCAAGGAAATTTATTATTTTGGAACTGAGAATACGGTCAGTAATTCTGCAGCAATACGATGCTAAGGATATTGGTCTGTAATTTTGCGGGTTCGTTCTTTCAGCCTTATTATATGTTCGTCATGAAGAATATGTATTTCTTTAAGTGCTTAGTCGTACTTCCTGGTAGATGTAACTGTTTCTTCTCCATTTTCTCCAAGGTATGAGGAATTTGGGAGGGCGGCTGATAGCGTCGGTTACATTCGGCTATTGGTACACATAAAATATTTTGTGTAGTGATGTTTCGCTTTATTGGACGATATTATCTGAAACGTCCCCTTAGAAAAATTATACAAGACTGTGCTTAAACTGACACACAATATTTTTTTTAGCGCAACGCAATCCCTACAAGAGAATGGCCCTGACTAACATTAACCTGTACGTTTCACAAATCACTTACCTCACAAAAATCTTAGTTACTCGAACTACTGCAATACAGCGAGCGCCACTACTGCCAGCAAACTAAAAGATTCAAACTACGGAAGGCACCAACTACTGATAGGCATAGCTAGCAAATGAAAGATTTCAATAGAGAACAGACAATGTATTTACCTCAATAGTGATCAAAAGTCATAATGTATATCCAGTCTTACAGATTTCAAAACTCCACCGTCTCTCTCCCCACATCCACCACTGCTGGCGGCTCACCTCCAACTGCGCAACGCTACGCGCTGTTAATAGCTAGCTGCCCAACACTACAATGGCGAGTATCACAACAATGCCAACCAGCCACTGACTGCACACATCTCAGCCAGTGATTTTTCATACGGAGCGCTATATGGCGTTACCAATAAAAAAACCTAAACAGCCTACTTACATCTCTAAATATTAATATATAAAATCTAAATTTGTTTATTACCCTTATAACTAAAATACGTTGTTGTTGCACGAGCTGCAACTTGTTGTCTTTATCTGAAATAAAAACCAGCACACAAAGTAAAGCAAAATAACGAAATACAGTTATAATGAAACAAACGGGAGAACAGAAGTTCCTATGGAGGACATAATGAAACCGTTGTCAGAGTATTTTCCTCCTGAAGAGATAAAGTTGTTCCGACGTGTTGTGACGGCCACCTACTTTTTCTATGGCGGTAAATTTTAAGAAATGACGTACGGAATGGCTACGGGTTTTCCGTTGTCTCCAGCAGTGGCCAACGTTTTTGTGGATCGTTTCGAGGAACGCTGGCTCCCCTACGTCCATCATCACTTTTATCGTTATGTTGACGACACGTTTATGATCTGGTCACACGGCACAGAAGCTCTTAAGCACTCCCATGAAATATGAACGGTACACACCAGGGCATCTAGTTCACTGTCGAGACGAAGAAGGAAGGACGGCTGCCATTTTTAGATGTGCTGGTACAACGGAAGTCGGATAGGCGTGTCGGCCACTCAGCGTACCGAAGTCAACGCACACTGATTTATGTCGCACGGTCCGAAGTTTTCACCATCCAGTTCAAACGAGAGCAGTTTTAATATATTGGTACACAGAGCAAAAACTGTTACTGACGAGTACCACTGGGATTCCGAAATTAATCATCGGAAGTACGCGTTCGGAAAGTACTGCTATTGGTCATGTGGTCATGAGCGTTCTCCAAGAAAAGAAAACGTGAAAATTTGAAACATTCACTTGATGATCCACCGATTGCATTCCTTCGTTTCTGCTGCGCTGCATCCAACAAAACGGCCAGTTTCATGTGGATTTACAACATCCCTTGTGAGTGAGGAAGAAATTACATCGGTCAGTCCATCCGCACCTTTTCCGGTCGTTGTGCTGAACATCAGCGGGATATTAAAAATCCAGACCTGGAGAAATCTAGAGCTGCTAAGCACAGCCTCACAAGCAAACACAAAATACTGTTTGACGAAACAGAAGTTTTGGACTCAAATATACCGGGATTGTGCAATTAAAGAGGCTGTAGAAATAAGAAATTGTTGAAAGATCTTCAACCGTGACAGCATATGTAATCTTAGCAGTGCATCGAAGGGAGCTCTCGATGCAGAGAAGAGACAGGCATATTCGTCGCAATATTGAAATCTGACAGAAAACATAAGAGATTCTGATGGAATGTAAATACGCTAGTGGGAAGACGCAATCAATACGTTCACTGCGCGATGACAATGGAGATGTCATTGATGTCAGCGCCACCAAAGCAGGTTACTAGACACGGTTTTGCGGAATTCCTGCACAAAAGTGGAGGAAGTAAATATTCATGAATTCGAATCAAGAACAACTGCCAACATGAATAACTTAGAAGTAGATATTCTTGGTTTAGCCTATGTAGCCTTTCACCTTTAATTTTAGTCCTATTTTAGCACTTGCTGCATTTTAGTGACACTTGTCCGTTGTTGTTTCCGTTCGGGCGCTACAGACTACACTGTTGAGCGCCCATATCCACCATATCCATCCATCCATCTGCATGTGTTCCTGTTTTTATGTGCTTGGGCGCTGATGACCACGCTATTTATCGCCCATAAACCTCAAACACACACACACACACACACACACACACACACACTTGGTGTAGCGAAACAACTTAAAACACTTACGAAAGGCCAGGTTTCCGGTCCATATTGTGCACCAGTCAGTTCCATTTCAGAGTATGCTCAAACAATAGCTCCATACTTGGCAATAACATTCAACCGCTCGCTCGTAGAAAGATCCGTACACAGAGACTGGAAAGTCTCACAAGTCATACCAACATCCAAGAAAATAAATTGGTTTAATCCGTTGAATTACAGACCTTTATCACTAACGTCGATTTGCAGTAGGATTCTGGGACATATACTGTGCTCGAACATCATGAATCACCTCTAAGAAAACGATTTATTGACAAATAGCCAACACGGATTCAAAAAAAATATTGTTCTTGTGGAATACAACTAGCTCTTTATTCAGAAGTTTCAAATGACTCTAAGTACTATGGGACTTAACATCTGAGGTCATCAGTCCCCTAGACATTTAACTACTTAAACTCAGTGACATCACACAAATCCATGCCCGAGGCAGTATTCGAACCTGCGACCGTAGCAGCAGTGCGGTTCCGGACTGAAGCACCTAGAACCACTAGGCCAAAGCGGCCGTCAGCTCTTTATTCTCACGAAATTATGAGTGCTATCGACAGGGGACGTCAGATTGATTCCAGAATTTTAAACTTCCGCAAGGCTTTTGACACCATTCCTCACAAGCAAGTTCTGATTACTGTTGCCTGCCTATGGAGAGTAGTCTCAGTTGCGTGACTGGTTTCCCGATTTCCTGTCAGAAAGGTCACAGTGCGAAGCAACTGATTGAAAATCATCGAGTAAAACAGAAGTTATATATGGCGTGTTATAGACCCTCTGTTGTTCCTGATCCACGTAAACGATTTTGGAGACAACCTCAGTAGTTCTCTTGGGTTGTTTGCAAAGGATGCTGTCATTTGCCGTCATGTAATGCCATCAGTTAATCAAAACGAATTGCAAAATAATTTAGACAACATTCATGTATGATTCAAAAAGTGACAATTGACTGTAAATCATGAAAAGTGGGAAGTCATCCACGTGAGCACTAAAGAGAATCCGTTAAATTTCAGTAACACGATTGATCAGACTAATTAGGGCTGTAAATTCAACTTAACATTTAGGAATTAAAATTACGAATACCTTAAAGTGGAACGATGGCACAGGTATCGTTGTGGGGAAAGCAAAGCAAAGACTGCGATTTATTAGCAGAACACTTAGAAAATGTGACAGGTTTACTAAACAGACTGCTTACAGTAATCTTGTCCGTCCTCTTCTGGAGTACTGGTATGCGATGTGGGGTCCTCATTGCATAGAATTGGCGGAGGATGTCGGAAAAGTTCAAAGAAAGGCAGCTCGTTTTGTGTTATCACGAAATGGAGGAGAGAGTGTCACGGACATGATACACGAATTGTGGTGGGAGTGATTAAAAAAAAGGCGTTTTTCCTTACGGTAGGAACTTCTCATGAAATTTTAAGCACCAACGTTTCATCAGAGTCTGAAAATATTTTGTTAGCACCCACCTAAATAGGGAGAAATGATGATCATAATAAGATAAGAGAGACCGGAGCTGGCACCGTTAGAGAACGGAATGTAGCTTAAAGTTCTTGTATGACCATCCTTTTGACAGGAGGTCTTTGGGACGACAGCCGTTTACTATTGTGAGAAAACAAAACGCCTTTAGCCGTCCTTATGATTTTATTTATTTGTTTGCAACCAGTTTCGTCGCTTCAGTGCACCATCATCAAGCTGTAGTTGACGAGGAAGGGGTTGACACGATACCTATACATATCGCATTATTGGCCAGCAGAACTGGTTACGCAGACTATCTGAAAATTTGAGTGTCAGCACTTTAACGATCAATTGCCAACTCGGTTGGCAATTGGCTATTAATAGTTAGGGGGCTGTCACAAAAATTTTCTAATAGTGTGCATAACCAGTTATGCTGGCCACTGATGCGATATACGTAGCGATCGTGTCAACCCCTTCCGCATCAACAACTGTAGGCGTTTCATTTTCTCACAAGTAGCGTAAAGGAGGTTCGATGTAGCCTATGCCATGCTCTTCATTGTGAAATGTAGAGTAACCATGTAGATGTAATGTTTACCCTACGACGAGAGCGGTGGCACTACCAACGCGCCGGCCAATGTGGCTGAGCGGTTCTAGGCGCTTTAGTCTGGATCCGTGCGACCGCTACGGTCGCATGTTCGAATCCTGTCTCGGGCATGGATATGTGTGATGTCCTTAGGTTAGTTAGGTTTAAGTAGTTCTGAGTTCTAGAGAACTAATGACCTCAGATGTTAAGTCCCATAGTGCTTAGAGCCATTTGAACTACCAACGCCGAAGTTGACAAAATCTGCGACAACATCACGTAATTAGCGACCGATCAGAAGTCGTCTGTGGGCTATGTAAGGCCACCACAGGAGCAGTTTTGGCAGTCATTAGCTCCTGACAAAGACGACTGACATAATCGTCGAACACTCGAGATTTTAGCCTGAACTGAAGTGTCCGAGAAGGTTTTATACAAGTGGGCAACTAATCATTGAAATAAACTTCGAATTTGACACATCATTCCTCCAGTGTTATTGGAGCGGAAATGAAAGGAAATAGGCCATGCCTCTTCAAAGGAACCATCCCAGTATTTGCCTGGAGCTTTAGGAAAATCACTAGTTGCGACGAGGTTAGAAGCTCTAGAGGATTTCCATAAACATATGAAGAGCATGTCCCCAGTAATCCAGTAGAGGCATGTTGCCGCGGAAGACTAGGTGGACACAAAGAGCAGAGCCTCGGGGAACGCCAGCCAGGTTGTCTTCGTGGGGATAACCGGAAGGCGGCACTGGTCTGGGCGGCGCACCGGCATTTCATGCAAAGCGGCGTCGGCGAGGTGGGCGACCCCGTCAGCTGTCAGCGGGGCCCCTCGTTGCCGTCAGTCAGCGCCAGCAGTCCACCTCGTTACTGACGACTTTTTCTGGCCGCGCGGCCCAGGCCGACCGGGCAGCCGCGGTATTCCCGTCACACACCATATCCGTTCCTGCCCATTGTTCTTCACCACGCGGCATTTACTATTCAAAGTATTTTTTTGATGTCGGCCGACGCCGTGCGGCGGCGCGCCGTGGAGATTGCTTGATTGTGTGTCCGGGCCGGGCATTCTAACATTCGATAATGAGGCAGGGGGTGGAGGGGGGAGAGGCGGTGGGGGCGGCAGACAAAAGCCTGTCGTCGCGACGCGGAGGCTGCAGAGACCGCCGCCGATGGCCGGCTGTCGGCGCGCCCTTTGCACGACACGCGCCGGGCGGTGGGTCAGCATCTGCAGACAACAGCGCGGGAGGCACCTTCGCCACCTGCCAAGACCTGTCGGGAGTCGCTTCATCAACCTCGGTCTACCACTAGCGTGGTACGCGGCTATCCTCACTCTCATTAAATACACCGGACTACACAGGCGGACAAAACTGCCTATCTGACGTGGCGCTTCGTAATGAAAGGTAACTTTGTAGGCTTATGGGAGGACATTGACGTGACGATCTTAGATGGTGGAATGGGGGTTTTATGATGGTTGCTTAACGTACCGATAGAGTTTGGGCCTGCACTACCTCATTTAAGCCTTCATTACGCTGTAACAGAACACTGCCATGTGCCTTCTAAAAAAAGAAATTTTATAAAATACTACCTGAGAACTCGGGGTTGGTCGGATAAATATTTCTTCTGATCTTCTATTTCTCCATCTACTTCTTCCCCCTCTCTCTGCCCATCTCCTCCTGCCTCTCTCTATCCACCATCTTGTCTCCCTTTTTCAGTCCATCTTCTCCTATGCTCTCTCTCTGTCTCCACCCTCTATCTCCTCCTTCTCCTTTCTTAGTCCATCACCTCTCCACTGCTCTCTCCATCTCCTCCTCATCCTCTTTCTGTCCATTTCCTGCTCCTCCTGACAGTGTCCATTTCCTTCTCTTTCCGTCTCTCTGTCCATCCCCTCCTCTCCCCTTTCTCTGTCCATTTCCTACTTCCCATTTCTCTGTCCTCTACCCTTGTCTCTGCCCAATTCTTGCTCCACCCTCTCTCTGACTGTCTCATCCTCTTTTCTTCTCCTGTCCATCTCTGCTCTTCCCTTCTGTCCATTTCCTCCTTCCTATCTCCTGCTCACTCCCACTATGTCCAACTCCTTCTCACCCTCTCTTTTTCCATCTCATTCTTCTCCTCTCCCTGTCCATCACATCAACCTCTCTGTCCATCTCCTCTGCCCCCTCTCTCTGTCTACTTCCTCCTCCTCTCTCTGTCACTTTCTTCTCCATCCCTCTCTCCATCAGTCTCCTCCTCCTCCCTCTCTTTATCCATCTTCTTTTCTTTCTGTTCATGTGCTCCTCTTCTCTTCCTGTCCCTTTTCCCCTCCCCCCACTCTCTGTCCATCTCCACCTACACCCTCTCTGTCTGTCCACCTCCTACTCCACTTCTCTCTCAATGTTGTCACGTCTACTACAACAAAGAGGCTGCTGGTATTACCCTCTCAGTTTTTTGTTTCAGACAGTAAGTAAATGTGTACCAAATTTGGCTGAAATATGGGGATATAGGAGGAGCTTTTTACCCATGCCTCTGCTCATACTTGCACAATCCAAATGTGTTTCACACGTATTGAACATATTTCACAAGTATCGTACACACATACACAAATGGCAGATATAGTTCACAAAGATTGGAAACTGCCACAAAGGGCACATTTATCTCTTCAACTGTCCATCGTCCTGTTTTTGTAATTTGTAAACAGTGATGGTGAAACTTATGTAGTGCACAACGTCACAGTGAAGATAATGGGAAAACCACAAAAAGTAGGTGAACCATAATGCAAACACACATACTCGCACACAAACATACACAATCTTCTAGTTCCAAAACACACACACACACACACACACACACACACACACACACACACACACACACACACACACACACACGCAAATACTAATCCAGATAAAAATAGTTTATGTTAGGCCTAACCATAACACTCCCAGTCATAAAATTTCGAAGTAAATCAACTTTTCTACATTCCATACCACATGGTTGCAGATGACAATCTGTGAAAGAAAAGAACTGCAGTAAAAGAAAAAAAGATATAAAAACCCTGTAAAACAAGGTATACAGGGTGGTCCATTGATCGTGACCGGGCCAAATATTTCACGAAATAAGTGTCAAACGAAAAAACTACAAAGAACGAAAGTTGTTTAGCTTGAACGAGGAAACCAGATGGCGCTCTGGTTGGCCCTCTAGATGGCGCTACCATAGGTCAAATAGATATCAAGTGCTTTAAAAAAAAATACGAACCTCCATGTTTTATTAAACATTCGTGTAGTACGTAAAGAAATATGAATGTTTTAGTTGGAGTACTTTTCTCGCTATGTGATAGATGGCGCTGTAATAGTCACAAACGTATCCGCAAGTGCGGACGGTTTTTGCTTCCTGATACATTACCCGTGTGAAAATGGACTGTTTACCAATTGCACAAAAGGTCGATATCGTGTTGATGTATGGCTATTGTGATCAAAATCCCAACGGGCGTGTGCTATGTATGCTGCTCGGTATCCCGGACCGTTCGCGGGCCGTTGCTTTATTTAAGGAAACAGGAAGCGTTCAGCCACATTTGAAATTTCAACCACGACCTACAACGAATGATGATGCTCAAGTAGGTGTTTTAGCTGCTGTCGCGGCTAATCCGCACATCAGTAGCAGACAAATTGCGCGAGAATCGGGAATCTCAAAAACGTCGCTGTTGAGAATGCTACATGAACATCGATTGCACCCACGCCATATTTTTATGCACCAGAAATTGCATGGCGACGACTTTGAACGTCGTGTACAGTTCTGCCACTGGGCACAAGAGAAATTACGGATCGATGACAGATTTTTTGCGGGCGTTCTTCTTAGCGACAAAGCGTTATTCACCAACAGCGCTAACGTAAACCAGCAAAATATGCACTATTGGGCAACGGAAAATCCACAATATCTGCGACAAGTGGAACATCAGCGACCTTGGCGGGTTAATGTATGGGGCGGCATTATGGGAGGAAGAATAATTGGCCCCCATTTTGTCGAAGGTAATCTAAATGGTGCAATGTATGCTGATTTCCTACGTAATGCTCTACCGATGTTACTACAAGATGTTTCACTGCATGGCAGAATGGCGATGTATTCTCAACACGATGGATGTCCGGCACATAGCTCGCGTGCGGTTGAAGCGGTATTTAATAGCATATTTCACGACAGGTGGATTGGTCATCGATGGAGCATACCATGGCCCGCACGTTTACCGGATCTGACGTCCTCGGATTTCTTTCTGTAGGGAAAGTTGAAGGATATTTGCTATCGTGATCCACCGACACCGCCTGACAACATGCTTCAGCGCATTGTCAGTGCATGTGCGAACATTACGGAAGGCGACCTACTCGCTGTTGAGAAGAATGTCGTTACACATATTGCCAAGTGCATTGAGGTTGACGCACATCGTTTTGAGCATTTATTGCATTAATGTGGTATTTACAGGTAATCACGCTGTAACAGCATGCTTTTTAAGAAATGATAAGTTCATAAAGGTACATGTATCGCATTAGAACAGCCGAAATAAAATGTTCAAACGTACGTACTTTCTGTATTTTAATTTAAAAAGCCTACCTGTTACCAACTGTTCGTCTAAAATTGTAAGCCATATGTTTTTGACTATTACAGTGCCATCTATCACAAAGCGAAAGAAGTGGTCCAACTAAAACATTCATATTTCTTTACGAACTACACGAATATGTAATAAAAATGGGTGTTACTGTTTAAAAAAACGCAGTGGATATCCGTTTGACCTATGGTAGCGCCATCTAGGGGGCCAACCATAGCGCCATCTGGTTTCCCCCTTCAAGCTAGACAAGTTTCGTTCTCTGAAGTTTTTTCGTTTGACACTTATTTCGTGAGATATTTGTCTCGGTCACGATCAATGGACCACTCTGTATATGTGCAAAACTGTCTGTTTTCCAAATTTGTAAATACTGTCTTAAAAATTCTAATTTATATTGTACATGTACTAAAGAACGATTTACCCGTTTCATAGAAAGAAAATGAGAGGCCACTAATGATGTTGAAACTTCAACGAAATATGTCTGGGAAACGGAAGAAAAGACAAAATTATATTTTTTATCAAGACAGCCCTCCTCCACCAAAACGAAACAAATTCAAAAACAAATTCATTTATGTATGGGAACGGCGGCTAATATGGGCTACTTAAGCCTAATTGGTATAAAACTTTTGTTGTTTTCAAATAGTGTACAACTACATAAATCGTTTACTTCGACATTTGTTTGGTGTAAATGATGAAAAAAGGAATCTAGCTAAACGATGCACAGTAAGAAAACATTTCCACGACTTCGCACGGAAAGATACAGGCGTTCGTTTTTCCCGCCCGCTGTTCGAGATAAGATCGGAATAATAGAGAATTATGAACCCTCTGCCAGGCACCTAAGTGTGATTTGCAGAGTATCCATGTGGATGTAGATATATATGTAGACTTAACGATTCCATGTGCTAAGAGAAGTTTCAGGTGGTAAGGGCTATACAAGTAAATAAAGGTTTTTAAATTAAAAATGTGTTTTTGTGGTTCACAGGCAAATTAATGTATGCAAAACATAATGAAAAGTCAGTCGATTAAAAAAATCTTTCAACTTGTGGTCTAGTGTTTCTTGCACTAGGCGTTAAACTAGTGGATAGACGTTTTCTGTTGCACAGTTGTGGGACTTTTCTCACGAAATTTTTACAAAAGTCTTTGCCTTCAAATTTCTTTTGTCTGTTAAGTTTGTGAGGCAGTTTTAAATTCTTTGCTGAATCGTAAGACAAAGTTTGAAACTCAATGGTGCGTCATTAACTTATAATCTAAATGTGTCGTATGTGCTACAAGCATTTGTTCGTTATTTTCTCCAAATGTTTGTTTGATGCGATTTTCAGTTTGGTTTTTGTTGTAAGTTCCTATGGGACCAAACTGCTGAAGTCATCGGTCTCTAGGCTTATACACTACTAAATCTAACCTATACTAACTTACGCTAAGGACAACACACACACATCCATGCCCGAGAGAGGACTCAAACCTCCGACGTAGGGAGCCGCGCGAACCGTGGCAAGGCGCCTAAGACTACGCGGCTACCCTGCTCAGTGTTGGTTTGAAAAAGCCCATCTCTGCTGTCGTAGATGTCTGCTAATTCCCCGCAGCTAGCTTAAATCTCCTTTGCAGTGCAGTTCTAGCAACATTAAAATGATCCACAGGGGTCTTTTCGGTAGTTTCGCCGTCCAGTACATTTAAAGCGCTTGCTACACTGCAGTCTCGGACCATTGCCCTCGACCCTCACCAGTGGGCTTCTTCTTGAAAAGTGGTGTCATGCTCTAGAAACAAAACAAAAACTTACTTATTTGGTCGATGGCACTCGACTGTTGTATGGTCTACAGTGCTCAACTGATACAGCACGTTAAAATGTGGAAGAATTAGAAACCGGCTTGAGTGAGCGAAATTTCATTATTACGACGTCAATAAATATTCATACTAGTATGAAAACATTACTTCTTATCTTTGGAAACCATGCAAATGAGAAGTCTACGAAGAGATTACAGGGAAGGTACTGAGAGATAAGGGAGAAGTGAAAGCGTTAGAGAACGATGTAAAGTGGACTCCATTAATGGGCGGGTAAGTACGAGAAAGCACAGAAGCAACGACCATATAGAGAGGATGGATGAACGTTTAACTTTTCTCTCCATTAGCTGAAGTTAGATTATTATGACTCAACACTGTCTATTTTCTTGAATAGAAACTTTTAGGAGAGAGAAGTCGCTTACCCAATATTTTAACACAAATATCTCCCACACTTCCAGGTATGAAATTAATTTCTAATTTACTGCGCAAGTCTATAAAACAAAATGTCTAGAAGTAACAGTTCGTAAGCGTACACTGTCTCGTTTTCGATGTCGAAGTCAGCACCTGGAATAAAATATCTGTGGCCCTGCAGAATTTCAGCGATCGTCGACTGTGAAAATTGTCAAAAAAGTCAGAGGCACAATCACGCGCTGTGGGGAATCCGTCTTGGTTGCAATGGCGTACTCACTCTGCAGCATGGGCATCAGTGTCCACATTGTGAATTATTTTCGATAAAAGACCAGAACTTAATGTCTTAAATTAGAGCGTAAACGGCAGAGGTGCATGCTCTACTGATTTCCCTACGAGTTAGGACACTCTAGAAAATATTCCGAGCCACAGACGAGGGAGAAGTTAAAATAACCAAAGAATTAAACGTTCCTGTTCCATTCATGAAATTATATTTTTCCGTAAATGAACATCATACCTACATTTCATGATACATCATCCTCATGTAGGAGATGAAATGTTGGGATAATTAACCCAATTACATTCATTATTCGAAATAAAAGCTTACACAATGCAATTAATTACAAT
Organism: Schistocerca gregaria; assembly: GCF_023897955.1. Classification (NCBI taxonomy): domain Eukaryota; kingdom Metazoa; phylum Arthropoda; class Insecta; order Orthoptera; family Acrididae; genus Schistocerca; species Schistocerca gregaria. The sequence continues at coordinate 477,710,060 of NC_064923.1, forward strand.
TCCACTGCGATCCTACTCTTCGCATTTCTAAATCAGAAGTTCAATTTACAAATCTTGTACGTAGGCTGTTCAGTTTTTTTTTTTTTTTTTTTTTTTTTTTTTTTTTTTTTTTTTGTTAACGCCACGTAGCGCTCTGTATGAAAATCACTGGCTGTGCTGTGTGCAGTCTGTGGCTGGTTTGCATTGTTGTTGGCTATTGTAGTGTTGGGCAGCTGGATGTTAACAGCGCGTAGCGTTGCGCAGTTGGAGGTGAGCCGCCAGAAATGGTGGATGTGGGGAAGTGAGAGCGTATAATCTGGACGTGTGTCCATCAGAAACAGTACATTTGTAAGAATGGATGTCATGAACTGCTATATATATTATGACTATTAAGGTAAATACATTGTTTGTTCTCTATTAAAATCTTTCATTTGCTAACTATGCCTATCAGTAGGTAGTGCCTTCAATAGTTAGAATCTTTTATTTAGCTGGCAGTAGTGGCGCTCGGTGTATTGCAGTAGCTTAAGTAACTAAGATTTTTGTGAGGTAAGTGATTTGTGAAAGGCATAGGTTAATGTTAGTCAGGGCCATTCTTTTGTAGGGATTTTTGAAAGTCAGATTGCGTTGCGCTAAAAAATACTGTGTGTCAGTTTAAGCACAGTCATGTATAATTTTTCTAAGGGGACGTTTCAATCTACGTGGGTCCTCTAGACAACACAAAAACACGCGATTTTCGGCTTGAGCAAACGAGTTTTAAGTTTACTATACACTACGTCAATAAGACAGCAACGCCCTTGTAATTCAGGAGAGCGTAATAACTTTCAGTCTACAGCGCGATGGAGTGAAAGTAACTGTTAGTCTACGGCGCGACGAATTGAAAAGATAACATTCGCCACTATAATCAGCTTCCTATTAGTCATAATTGAGGAACTTACGAAGTTCCGTATCGCCAAACGTAAGGGTGCTGCCGTACACCATACCGCAAAGTAAACGCGAGTAAATTGTGCAGTAATTTGACAAGGGCTCCCTAGACAACCTACCCAATTCACCAGAGCTTTGCCGTGTTGAGTTTGAAATCATCCCACTCAATTTCTTCCTTACTGTGGCGTTTCCAAATTAAATCAAATAGACATCACACGAAACCAATTTTCCTCCCAGAGCAGAATTCTCTCCAGTTGGCAAAGAACACAGGACAGAAACAAAATGTGAGAAGCCCGGTTAAACAAGGAACGGCTTCTAAACAGCAAAACTTTTCTTTGGCTAATAAATCAACCGACTTTCCAAAGACGAGAATGTGTCTCGAAGAACAAGCAAAGAGGTTGTTCAAGGAGCTTATTTAGATTAGTCGAAGTTGAGTATAGTAAAGATACGCAGGGTATCTGTCGCGATCTACTGAACACAAATCATAGTGGGAAAAAATGAAACTGCCGAATGAACAACTCACTTCCACTATGTATACAAATATCTCTCAGCATTTCAACTACAGCTATACAACAAGTGCAGATTACTAGTTCATTCTTTATTACTTCTCTCTAATGAAACGAAATACACCCACCTCCACCCATGGTCTTTCTGTTTACTGCCACGTGGTTCACACAATTTACGTAAGGCAAGTGCAACCAGTTACACTGTGCTCTCTGTACTCATTTACCCGTCAAACTGGCTAATGGAAGACGAGATAATGATCTGCCTTTCCACAACTGTACGTGCAGCCAAGGTTGACTTAATATTGTGGTATGTTCGTCTTAAACAGCGAAAAAGACATAATTAACAACTGAAGCCACCAGAAAACAGCGTCTGTAGGTGGAAGTACAACTAACCTCTAGTCTCGTGTTCTACGTCCTGAAAAAAAAAGAAAAAATGTGAAAATATTACACACACGCAGCAGGATTTTAATTAATCTGACGCTGTTATAGCTATTTTGTTATTCATTACCTTGTAATTGGAATGTTATTCTATACTGTGGAAATTAAATCAACGGCACGCATAATCGATGCTGATGTACACACATTTTCTGCCCCTTATATTATTCATACCGACGTAATCACTCAAAATTAGCGACACACGCACGTAACCTCATTCGTATGATGATGAATTTGACACAAAAATTACCCTTCCGTGTTACTAAAATCTGTAGGATCGTTTATCACTGTTGACTGTTATCGAAACTGTCCGTTCTGAACGTATGTCATTTATCTTTTTACTTTCCTCTTGCCCTACCTTGTAACAGCCCTATTGACGGCTGTATATTAATACTTGTCTCCAGAAGGTTTGTAGCATGACCTTATACTGAAAAAAGAAGTTACTTTTCGATGCAATGTATGTTGTTCGGTAGACATGCAAGGCGATTTAAAATCAGTATATAGCATTTATAAATAGCTATAGCTATTTAATGAATTGGATTACATCTATAACAGTTACAAAGATTGGAAAACAAAATTGAAAGAAAAATTTTGATTCTTAGTAGTTATTCTATCACAGCATGTCATGCGCAGCAAACCCAAGCCAAAAGTTTGGCAGATATAAAAATGTGCAAACTTCCATTCATGGCATCCGATGCACTGCGACGGCACAAGTATCGATATTTTGTATTCTTTTTTACATTATCGGTTTATCGCTAGGCAGTTAAGAGCTGCAGCTGTTTGTAGTCGCTACAGTTATTTTGAATTGCCATGTGCAAGGTCCAGTAATCATAATCTTTTGGTCCATTTTAAACAAAAGGGAAGAAACATGAGGAAGTAGGGAATGGGCCGCGTTACTTATCAAGGCATATCCATTTTGTTTTATTTTATTGTTTTACGTATTTTATAACTGTATCTTGCAGTAAACAGACTAGTGCCAGTGAAATTGTGCTATAAGACCTCTCAGTCTGGAGCAGACTGTAAACACAGTTCTTTTTATATACTTACAAGGAAATATAATTGTGAAGAGAGTCAAAAGAACTCACACAAGAGTAATAGAATAAGAAACAACGAAACTGCAGGAACAACACTACTATATTTTAAACGTTTACCTTGAGTCCTTCTTGCTATGCTTTTCTAAGCTACAGATGTGGTGTGACTCTATAATGAGACTACAAATGAGTTTTTCTTGAATATAGTAGAAGGCGATATGAGCAGTAGGGTAATGAGGCTCTGACCCCAATTTTGATATCAAATTGATATGAAAATTAATTAAACTGATCAATAAACTACCACAACCCCACTCTCAGATGTGATTCCCCAGCGAATATGTGGGTCCACACTTCCTCCTCCTTTCCCACCCATCCTCCACCCCGTCCTGCACCTGCCCTATTAGTGGGAATTTCGAATTTTGGCGGGAAAATAAAAAATGGTGGAAATTTCTAAAATGGCGGGAATTTCATTGCCCCAAGACTTTGCTGAGGTTCTGCCCCATCCTCTTCTCCAGATACTGGTGGGAAATTCAAAATGGCGGTGATCTTTCCAGGACTCCATGTCAGAAGCCCATGTGTACCCACAGCACAGGGAAACTGTCCAATTGAAGAAGAGTAAGGTTAGGTTAGTGTCCTATTTATTTTGTTTGGCAAGCTGAAGTAAAGATCGACCCTACTTAAGTAATTAAGCATAAAGGGCTTTCCTAACCGCACACTTATATCCATAGCAATGAGTGTCTAAAATCGCAATAAAGCTGGTGTCTTACAACTAGTGTTATCCAGCTGGTAAAAAATTTCACAATAACACTCAAAACTAGTGGCAGACATTCTCAAACTCTACACACGATGATCTCTTCATCTACAAGCTGGTGGGAAAAAGGCTGGAGTGGGGGATACGATCTTTATTTTTGGCCGAAATTGTATTCAACTGACAAGATGGTGGTATTCGACCGGGAGAAGTTTAATAAGTTTATTACATGTAAACATACAGTTGAGGACTGTGTCTACCGCTGTTTGACGTCAAAGTTCGTTGCGGATGCCTCCCCCTGAATTCTTTGACAATCACCGTACAACCCAGGTGCTCGAAATTCAGGAATACCAATACCCGCCACCACAACTGATGGAAACTTATTCACTGTTCTACTTACACACCGAAATTGTCGAAAAAAAACAGCGCTAGTAATCAACGGGTCATAATGCAATATATGTACTGGGGATTGGAGAAAGCCGTTGTAATAACACAACTATAGCAAAAACCGACCCAAAATGATTGCACCAAGAGAGAGGGGTGGCAGTTCCACGTGCGTGTTCTCCTCAGTGTGCTATCACGAACTAACCAACTGAGAGCCAGACTTACCTCCCCCCTACTACCACTCTCCTCTCTCTTTCCTCATTGTCAGTGGGAGTACAGGCCTGTTCAATCTTGTCATTGATGGCCCCCAAAGGGATACACCTGGTGGCAGTGATATAATGTCTGATATTCGGAACTCAGTCACAGATAGACGCTTCCAGGAAGCTGTTAAACGAATTTCCCAGGAACACTGGACACCTGCCACCGTCCTGGAACAACAACGAAATTCTGAAGACCTCTCCAGATCACTTCTCCAAACATCCACTGTTTCCACTTCTGCGTGCAGACATGCAATCCACCCTCCAGTCGATAGGCGACACACCGCCAACTTACTGCTCCCATAAGCGTCCGACATTATGCGACGAAAACACATAACTGTAACCATTGTATTTGACGTCGAAGCCCCTCTCATAAGAAAGAAAACATAATCACAATGGTAATAAATGTCCTGTTTCTATGAAAACAGGAGCAGTCTATTTACTTTTAGTTTCATGAGCAAAGCCCGTATAGGTTTTACGATCGACTGCAGGATCAGTTCGCATCTCTCTCTTCCCACACCTCCCGTTATTTTATGACATTCAGTGATGTGAAAAAAAAACTAAAGTACTGCCACCATTTACAGATGCCCAAACTGCAGAGGTTGGTGTTGTACATTTGACATATGTCTTAACATATCTCATCTCCTACACAAGTCAACCTTGTGTGAAATCGAAGAAACTTCCACTATTGTGCTATAAAAACTAACAATCACTGCACAATGTCCTGTTTTTTTTTTTTTTCGAAACTGTCATCCGAGTAAAGAAAAATCGAGAATTTATGAAACTTCGAAAAAAGATAAATGTTAAGCAATTTCTTTCAGTTTCATGAACAAAATTACATGGTTGAGAGCGTCCTGGGGTTCAAAGCAGTGTCTATAAACAAACTGGAGTCCATGTGGGTGTTACAAATATTTCAGACACATGAAATAAAATTATTAAAAAAAGTCTTTCAAACCATTTATTCAAAAGTCAGAAAAAATACAATCTTTTACGTTCAGCAACAACAAGCTGTAATTGAAGAGGATATTGTTGTTTCATACACTTGTCCCATTTTGTTAGTGCAATGGTAATGCTTGTAACAGCAACTCCTAATGTCACCTAAAACAGAACCATATAACAGTCCACCGGTATATATATATTTTGCTCCATAACGTATCTCTAGCAAACTGTGCGTGAAGTTTCTGTCACCCAGCAGACCATCATTCCAATAGCAGCAGCTTCTTGTGCTACAGTTTCATAAGGAATTTAGTCATCATAAAACAGCGTGTTTCATGCTATCTACTCACATGCCGGGAAAAAAAGTATCATTTCTAGATTCCAAGACGAGCTATAATTTAAGTGGGGCTATTTTATAATTAGAGGTTATGAGGTATGAAATAACAGGCCTTGAAGCAATAAATGTCTTTAAACACGCAATCGTTACAATACTAACGAAAACTGTTATGATTCCACAAGAATAGGTGCAGTCGATTGCTTTTGGGAGCGAAATTGATGTTGTTGCGAATGCATCACATGTTAAAATTATGAATTGTCATGCATGAGAGCATTACATTCATTTGAAATGTATAACATACTGATACAAATCAGCATCTAAACAGTCATTTACTATGTTGAAGAGCACTCTTCATTTTTATTTTGTAACATCCAGAGTAGTTAAGAAAGAGAAAAAAATCTATAAACTATCTCCACACTAACTAACAAGTATATCACTCCTTGCAATAAAAATTTCTGTACGATTTTACTGCATCTCTCTTCGGATATAACGAGGAACAAATACGGTCTACATGTTGGCATCAACAATATTACACATACACATATTATACTACTGGAGCAGGTGGCCAGTGATCGAAGTCACTTTCCCAGTGTGTCAAGTCTTGTCTATTGTACTGGAACAAGACCATCTCTCATAGACTGTCACATCACAAGAGGGGGTTCATCTGTAGTTCTTTTACAAGTAGTGTGATACATTGATTTTCATCTGTAACAATCCAAGTAGTGTGCGATTACAGCTTCGTACACCACACAAATTTTGTTTTTTTTTTACCATGGCTTCGAGATGTGTGTCAGGTGCTAAAGCGACTTTAACGTGTTTCCATCTATTGGCTCTGGCGGAAAGCTGGACTTCCACGTGATGGAAACTATGTTGCTTCCACAACACAGAATGGTTGAAACAAACAATAGAGCCAATGTTTCTTATTGATGGTCGCAAAGTATGGAAACTTGAAGAGTTTGAGGCATTGTGGAACGTTTCCTAACTGCTGTCCGAAGGTGGTGACCTGTACATTTAGTCCCATCTTCCACAGTGATGTCTCGGTGTTCCATTTTGGAGAGACCAAGAGTATTGTTCCCTCATTATGTAATCATGTACATCAGCACTATTCCCGTCTTGACAGTCACAAGAAGGTGCTGTTCACAAAACGTGCAGTGTAGTAGAAATAAAAAGAGGTACTGTTATCTTATTGGAGAAACAAAAGGAATGTGGAGGGCATAGCAGCATATAGAAACAGGACGAGTCTGCAGCATAATGGAACATTTCCAAACAATTGTCTGAAGGTGATAACCTCTACATTTAATTCCTTGTTACACCACAACAACTAGCAGACGTCCAGTGTTCTGCCAAAACTCTCCTCACCTCAGACAAGTCAGTTAATGATTTTGTGGTAATCTACAGTGTACCAGTGGATGGATGGTATGGAAAAGATACCATTGATATGGGACAATGTACTGTAATAAGCACTGCAGTTGATAGCGCTATCAGTTTTACCAATTTTACCAGTTGTTCCATAATTTCAAAGTCAGAGAATGACACAGCAGAATGCTTCCCACTTTCTGTTTCATTGCTAAATCACCACTCCACTACTTTGCAAGTACAATATACTAGAGTGCAATTGGAGGTAGATTACTGTGCAGTACATCCACTCGGTCATATGCAACAAAATATACCAGACAGCATCCTATACCAATGTAGTTAAGTTACCTACATATTTCTAGCACGTCGATCACAGTCCAGAATTTATCATCATGACTGGTCTTCTTTCCATGTGTGGATTGTGTCTAAGAGTATTCTTGCATTCATAGGATAAAATAAGATATTCACAGATCCCCCTTCCGCATTGTCCATGATCAACTCTCTCTGCAACACAGGCACAACTGATCACAAGTTGGAGGATGCTATACCCACTACATTCCATGTCTCATGAAGGAACAGAGGCCACTTGTCCATAACTGCTGTTCAGCAAAGACTTCCGCAGCTGTCTTACTCACAGCACCTATCCAAGTGCACAAGATCTTTCCAGATGCAAGCATGTCAAGGAAATTAGCATCTCTGTCTCCTATCAGTGTATAGTAAACACGAGAGTGTTTTGGTGATATAACAGAAACTTAAGAATAAATGTGTGCTTTATAAATGATGAAGCTCCAGACAGATAATGTTTGAAACATTTTACGTAAATCAGGTGTGGTACCATTTCTGGAGTTTATTCTAGCGTCTGGAGCCAGTATCAAGAAGGTACAGGCATGAGAGAAATGATTCTTAAGCATAAACACAAACACTACTAAGGCTTGTGGCGTTCACTGTGTTATTCAGCCGTTGGTACTTAACTAATTTGTAAATTAAAATGATAATCGTATTTTATCACACTGAGTAATTACTAAATAATTTCTCTCTCGGTTAAAGATTTGGGCAAGTTAACGTCGTGTTAAAGTGTTGTCTGTAAGTTGTGAAGTGTCACTAAATCACAGTTCATATAACAGATTCTATACAACTATTGGTTATGTTGGAAATAGTTATCTTCAGCAAAATGATCACTAAAACCACCGAATATCAGCCGCACACGGAACTGACGTATGTTACCTGAAACAATATTCTTCGGAACTCGTGCGTAATTAATTTCGGCTCCATACATCTGCTAGAAAAGTTTCTTATAAGGATCGTGCTACGAGACTGTTTTTAAAGAACCAATCTGATTCGAATCATTTTCATTAAAATGAGTTCGGGACCACCAGTGCACATTTATTTTTACACATTTGTATTACGTTCGGCATTTATGTCTGCAGAGTTGTGTAATTTGAATCTGCCGCTGAGATAATTGTTAAGATGGCGGAAGACAATTGATAGAGACTTTCTATTGTTAGACCAAATAAGTAAGTATTTGAAATGCTTATTAAACTCTATAAACTCTACTTTCGTATTGTGCACTATTTAGACTTCATCAACCAACCTTAGATTTGTTTCTAAGGAAAACAGACAAAACCGAGATACAAATCGCTATCGTCAATGGATGCGCTCTTTGCAGCGGAAAGAAATAATTAACATAGATAATGCTTACTGAGAGAGGAATTAAAGTTACAAATAATTATTCACTCATATAATAATAATGAACTCTATTCTCAAGTAATAATTAACAAATAATTACAATTTCTTAACAGACCTCAGTTTGATATGCGTCCGCAGCCTACAAAAGACAACCAACAAAAGGTAAAAACAAAGGAAGACAAACGCAGATCATAAAAGGAATTTACAATTATCATTGTCTTTGTATGATACACATCGATATGACTAATTACATCACAGAATATATTACATCATAGAATATTATATAAATAATTAATATTTATCATCGTTTTCACTATTTTCTCACATGTCGAACAGATAATGTTTATAACGGTTACAGGCGTAATTTCCTCTCGTCGCACTGTAGCTAAAATGTATCTCATCGATGCTACAGGCTACACGGTTCTGTACATAAAAACAAGATAGTGTTAAAGCAATGTGGCTTCTAAAGTATACTCATGTGGAATGCAACAGTCATAATACTCTAATGCAGGACACATATGTCCAACATCTAACGTACAACCACACTTCTAGTTTTATAACCCAATCACTAAGGCGACAAACTTTAAGGTGATAAAACTATGTCATTCTATGCTATTTTGGTGTCCTAGGAAGGGACCAAGCTGTTTCTCACAACGAAGGTTTCGTTGGTGTACATCCAGTGATCGAGCTACTTATAAACAAACTAGGACGAAGTCGGGAGACTGTTGTTCTGTCTCTTTGTACATTGGAGGATTTTATATGTCCTTTGAAGTTGGAAATATACAAACTATTAATCATATTTCCCGCAAATTTGTGCTTATTAATAGTAATAGCGGTTGTGATTGGTACGGCTGCACCTCACTAGGAAATAGAGCGAGGAATAAAACGACATGAATATTGTCGATAGCTCATACATTGAGGTACCACCCACGGCCTGCTGCATGAACATGCACATAAAGAAACAGCGACTTCTTATGAGGGAGGAAGCACCAGGATCAGTAGCCAAAGAAGATGTAAATATCTTACTGCTATTTACAGTAGCATTCCTCTCGGACGCAGAGAACGTGGTGTAATGTTAGGCAGTTTTACTCTTGTATAGAATAATATAGCAATTTCGTCCTGACACCAAGTCTCTAGAATAAATCCTCCTTACACTATTAAGGCTGACATACAGAGTAAATTTTTGTACCATGAGGACTGATTGATGAAAGGATATGAAAGAAAAATGGTCTAATGAACTTATGTCCGGAACTGCATGTTTTTCATGCTAGAAACTATCTACTCAACCTTCCTTTGTTACAGAGACCGCAGTCTAATACGCACTGTACCATGATTTCCTCCCGGAGGGTGGTACAGTTCCTCATATGTTATGCTGTAGCACCTTCTCCTATCATAGTAGCTGATGATGTCGTGTCCGATTCACTTCTCTTGCTGATCCACCTTGTGGTGGATGTGATATGGCATTGTACAAAATGGTTCCGTTTTCCCATCAAGAGACTGCCGACATGTTTGCTTATGGAAAGGCAAACGGCAGTGGACAGCGGGTACCGAAGTTGTATCAGGAGACCTATCCCCATCACAACAACCACAGCGTTAGATGTTTGCAGAAGCGTTCGCCTTTTGTCTGAGGCAGAGTCGTTTCAGGTAGCAGAAAATCTGAATTTTTGAACACCAGACTTGGAGGAAAATGTGATAAGCACTGCAGCAGGTGACCACCGTGTCTGTTCCATAAAATTGTCCCACCAGTAGAGGATAAGCCAGATGACAAAGTGGAACATTCTCCATCGCAATTGTTACTACCCTTGTCACTTACAGCATATGCAGGGCTTACTAGTAACAGGCCTTTCACATCACGAGTAGTTTTGTCACTCGTTTCTTCACCAGGCAACCACTGTTATGTGATTTGTGTCATCCATCCTACTCACAGATGAGGCCACCTTTTCAAGGAGTGGTATCTTCAACTTTCATAACACTCGTCTGTGGGATAGTATGCAGAAACCCCATGGTATGGTGACAGCGAATCATAAGCATAGGTGTAGTCAGAATGTGTAAGCCAGAATAACTGGCGATCATAATTTGGGACCATTCTTCCTACCACAACGACTAATAGGCGAGAAATATTGGCCTTTCTTGTGGGTGACTTTACCTTTCCTGCTGGAATAAGTACCACTGATGATTAGAAGGGTTATGTGCCAGCTCCAGGCCACTTCACTGTAAACAATGGGATGCATCTCAGCCATGTCTTCCCTGGTCGGTCAGACGAGGGGGTCCTGTTGATTGGCCTGCACATTCACTGTAAACAATGGGATGCATCTCAGCCATGTCTTCCCTGGTCGGTCAGACGAGGGGGTCCTGTTGATTGGCCTGCACATTCACTGGATCTCAACACATGGGCTTTCTGGTTATCGGGCTATGTTAAAAGTATGCGAAACCCGTTCCAGATGTGGAGTCTCTGGAGTAGTGTATTCATGTTGCCTTTGACATTGTTCATACGCAGCCTGACCGAAGTGAATGTGTGTCACAGGACATGCTACAGTGTGTACAAACATGTGTTGATGCACATGGAAGCCATTTTCAACACATACTGTAACTGTGGCTCCATGGTACAGTGTGTACAGCTGTCAGCGGTGGACGAATATAGTATGAATATAGAACTTGCGACTGTGTTGCAGAGACAAAACGAGGGGGATGGAGGTGATTGGGATCTGGGAATCTCTGACATTATCTAGTGAATGCAAGAATACTCTGTGACTCAGTCCACACTGGCAGAGAAGGCCAGCCTGCACTATGATCGATGTACTAGAAATAAGTTAGATAACCTAACTGTATTGTTATACGATGCTGTCTGGTACACTCTGGTGTATATGACCAAATGGACATACTGCAATCATCTACCTGCATTCTCGGTCTAGTGCACTGTACTTGCAAACTAGTGGAGTGGTGGTTTAGCCATGATACAGACTGGGAAGCATTGTGCTGTATCATTCACTGGCATTGAAATTATGGAGCAATTGGTGATACTGCTGGAACAGGTAGTACTATCACCTGCAACCCTTATTACAGTACAGTACAGTACAGTACGAAATGGAACACCAAGACTTCTGCTACCCCTTCACAGTCGAACATGAGATTAAATGTACAGGTCACCACATTCCGACAGCTGTTTGGAAATACTCCACAATGGCTTAAGCTCTTCCATTTTCCACATGCTGAGATTTCTTCCACAGTTTTGTTAATAAGAAACATCAGCTCTGTGTTTTATATCTACGTCTCTTTGTTGTGGGAGCAGCATAGTTTACAGCACGTGGAATCGAGCTTTCTGTTAGAGCCAGTGCATCTAAACATGTTAATATCGCTTTAGCACCTGACACAGACCTCAAATCCATGGTAGGAAAACGAAATTTATGTTGGTGGACGAAGCTGTAGCCATACTCTGCTTGGATTGTTATAGGTGAAAAACAATTCATCAGACGACTCGTGATTGACAGTCTGCAGGGAGATGGTCTTCCTCCAGTACATGTGACAAGACTTAACGCAGATGTGTCGAAGGGACTTCCGTCACTGGCAACCTGCTCCAATGGAGAATTACATGCATATGTCGTATGCTCGATGTTTACATGCAGGCAGTATTTGTCTTTCGAAATATGAGCAGGGAAAGATGTGGTAAAATCTTGTAAAAGGTTCTATTACAAAGAGCGGTACACTGCTTAAAGCTTATACGCAGATAGTTCGTAGCTTTTATTTTCTTTTTTAACTATTCCAGATGTTACAAAATAATGATCATGAATGCTGTCTAACATAATAAATGATTGTATAGATGCTGGTCTTCATTGGTACTTCATGAGTCTGAAATGAATATAATGCCCTCATGCATGACAATTTGTTTGAAAATGCTGAATGCGTACGTACTATTTTGATTTCGCTAATAAAACTAACAGAAATCACTGCATCTATTCTTGTGGAATCATGACTGTTTATCATAACGACTGTGCGTTTAAAAATATGTATTACTACAAGTCCTATGTTATTTCATACTTCTTAACATCTAATTATGAAGTAGCCACCACTAGAATTATAGCTCATTGTGAAACCTAGAAATGATAATTTTTTTGCGAAATGTGAATAGATCCTGTGAAACAGGTGTTCTGTGGTGACAAAATTGCTCATGAAACCGCAGTAAAAGAAGCTGTTGCTATTGCACATGATGGTCTGCTGGGTGACAGAAATACTATGCACAGGTCGCTAGAGGCAAGTTATGGAGCAAAAAATGTTAGAGGTCAGCATGCATACGGTATTTGTTTTCGACGTATCAGCGCAATTTTACAGGGTTCTTTACTAGGTGACTTTAGTATGTTCTGTTACAAGGCTACTCTCATAATTTTTTTATGTTTCGTACACACCGGTGTATTATAGCACTGCACTGGTAACATGGGACCTGCCACAGTGCATAAGAGAACAGAGTCCTCTTGAATTATAGCTTGTTGCCGAACATAAAATGACTGTATTTTTTCTGACTTGTGAACAAATGGTGTGAATTTCTGTATTCCGTAATGTAATTTGATGTGTCTGAAATGTCTGTAATAAACACATGCAGGGCAGTTTATTCACAGACACTGATTTCAACAGCAGGGACGTTCTCAATCACGTAGTTATGTTAATCAGACTGAATGAAATTGCTTAACATATATGTTTTTTTCGGAGTTTCATAAATTCTGACTTTGTCTTTAATCGGATGAGAGTTTAGAAAGAACCAGGACTTTCTGCAGTGATCGGTAACTTTTGCAGAGAATTAGTGGAAGCTTTTTCGATTTTACGCAGGGTGGGCTTGTGTAGCACACGTGAGATAAGTTAATACATCCGTCAGATGTGCAGGGGGGAGGCGGAGGGAGGAGGAAGATATGTGAACCGTATCCTCTAGACGAGCATAAAAACTATACCGATTTTGCTCATAGAGCTAAAAGAAAACAGACTGCGCCTATTTTCGTGGAAATAGAAAAATTATTATCGTCGCGATTGTTTTTCTTTTGTAGACAGATGCTCGCTTATAAGACGTGCGTTGACGTTAAATACAAAACGACGCCTCGTTACTATCACGTGAGAGATAAAAAATGAGAACGTGGGGTGTCCGTGATATATCATTGAGCGATCAGAGTTCATTGAATCACTATCCACAGAGACCTGAAGTGAAACCCGATGATTCTCCGCATCATGACGCAAGGGGTATTACAGTTGTGCCTCTTCAAACCTTAGAAGAATGCTCCAATGCTTACCAGAATGCCACAGTCCTCACCGACGATGGTCACTCAGTGCCGTGCAGAACCGCGATTCGTCCGCGGAAAGGTTGCAATGCCGTAAATGAGCAGTCGATGCTTCCCGCTCGCGGCACCATCCCAAACACAGTCGTTTGTGTCGTGGTGTTAACGGCAGCCTGCACAAGGGACGGTAATTTCCTAGCCGGTTGGTGCTAGTCCTCGAGCAATGCTGTGAGATGGCACAGAATCCTGCAGGGAGTTCATTACCTGTTCCCGGATGGCAAACGCAGATACGAAGGGGATTTAGATGTGCTTGGTTCCCAATACGGCGATACTCCCTTGTGGTGGTCAGACGTGGTCTACCGGAACGTTAGCAACGAGAGTGCCTGCTCTCACGTTCCCATAGTGTCCAATATCGGGCCAATGTCACATTCGAATCCGCCACTAATCCGGATATTGCACGATTCGACCAGCCGGCAAAATGGAGGTCCACAATGAGGCCCCTTTTCAAACCCTGCCAGGCGCTGATAACGCTGTTTCAGACGAGTACACAATATCTCCGTGTCCTTCACACTGATAACTGTACATCTGTCGCTGCTGACGTCCCTTATACAGGTGATTCACCAACTATCGCCACTTAGAATAATTCCAAACGTATGATAGTAGCTGAAAAATTGGTGGGACAAATGTTGCGCGGGACAACGGGGGCCATAATATGACGTTGGTTTTTTTGTTGCTAGGTGGAGTCGCTTCAGGGATATGAATGTCAAAAATATGGTTCAAATGGCTCTGTGCACTATGGGAATTAACTTGTAAGGTCATCAGTCCCCTAGCATTTAGAACTACTTAAATCTAACTAACCTAAGGACATAACACACATCCATGAACGAGGCAGGATACGAACCTGCTACCGTAGCGGTCGCGCGGTACCAGACTGTAGCACCTAGAACCGCTCGGCCAACCCAGCCGACTATGAAGGTCAACTTTTTTTATGTGATACTATAGTTTGGTACTTACACTACTGGCCATTAAAACCAAGAAGAAATGCAGATCATAAACGGGTATTCATTGGACAAATATATTATACTAGAACTGACATGTTATTACATTTTCACTCAATTTGGGTGCATAGATCCTGAGAAATCAGTACCCAGAACAACCACTCTGGCCGTAATAACGGCCTTGATACGCTTGGGCATTGAGTCAAACAGAGCTTGGATGCTGTGTACAGGTACAGCTTCCCATGCAGCTTCAACACGATACCACAGTTCATCAAGAGTAGTGAGTGGCGTATTGTGACGAGTCAGTTGCTCGGCCACCATTGACCAGACGTTTTCAATTGGTGAGGGATCTGGAGAATGTGCTAGCCAGGGCAGCAGTCCAACATTTTAAGTATCCAAACAACATGCGGTCGTGCATTATCCTGCTGAAATACAGGGTATCGCAGCGATCCAGCTTGCTCCCCTTCTAACAGCCGTGTACCGCAAGTGTCTAGAGGAACGGAAGGTTCCAAATGACTGGAAAAGAGCACAGGTAGTCCCAGTCTTCAAGAAGGGTCGTCGAGCAGAGGGCAAAACTACAGACCTATATCTCTGACGACGATCTGTTGTAGAATTTTGGAACGTTTTTTGCTCGCGTATCATATCGTTTCTGGAAACACAGAATCTACTCTGTAGGAATCAACATGGATTCCGGAAACGGCGATCGTGTGAGACACAACTCGCTTTATTTGTTCATAAGACCCAGAAAATATTAGATACAGGCTCCCAGGTAGATGCCATTTTCCTTGACTTCCCCAAGGCAGTCGATACAGTCCCGCACTGTCCCCTGATAAAACAAAGTAACAGCCTACGAAATATCAGACCAGCTGTGTGGCTGGATTGAAGAGTTTTTAGCAAACAGAGCACAGCATGTTGTTCTCAATGGAGAAAGGTCTACAGACGTTGAGGTGACCTCTGGCGTGCCACAGGGGAGTGTTATGGGACCATTGCTTTTCACAATATATATAAATGACCTAGTAGATAGCATCGTAAGTTCCATGCGGCTTTTCGCGTATGATGCTGTAGTATACAGAGAAGTTGCAGCATTAGAAAATTTCAGCGAAATGCAGGAAGATCTGCAGCGGATAGGCACTTGGTGCAGGGGTTGGCAACTGACCCTAAACTTAGACAAATGTAATGTATTGCGAATACATAGAAAGAAGGATCCTTTATTGTATGATTATATGATAGCGGAACAAACACTGGTAGCAGTTACTTCTGTAAAATATCTAGGAGTATGCGTGCGGAACGATTTGAAGTGGAATGATCATATAAAATTAATTGTTGGTAAGGCGGGTACCAGGTTGAGATTCATTGGGAGAGTCCTTAGAAAATGTAGTCCATCAACAAAGGAAGTGGCTTAGAAAACACTCGTTCGACCTATACTTGAGTATTGCTCATCAGTGTGGGATCCGTACCAGGTCGGGTTGACGGTGGAGGTAGAGAAGATCCAAAGAAGAGCGGCGCCTTTCGTCACAGGGTTATTTGGTAAGCGTGATAGCGCCACGGAGATGTTTAGCAAACTCAAGTGGCAGACTCTGCAAGAAAGGCGCCCTGCATCGCGTGGTAGCTTGCTGTCCAGGTTTCGAGAGGGTGCGTTTCTGGATGAGGTATCGAATATATTGCTTCCCCCTACTTATACCTCCCGAGGAGATCACGAATGTGTCCAGCAGTCGTTTTTCCCGCGGACCATACGCGGCTGGAACAGGAAAGGGAGGTAATGACAGTGGCACGTAAAGTTCCCTCCGCCACACACCGTTGGGTGGCTTGCGGAGTATAAATGTAGATGTAGATGTAGATCGAATGAATGGTTGAGCCACGGGTCGTAACACATCTGAAATGTAACGTCCACTGTTCAAACTGCCATCAGTGCGAACAAGAGGTGACCGAGACGTGTAACCAATGGCACCCCATACCATCACGCAGGGTGATACGCCAGTATGGCGAAGACGAATACTCGCTTGCAGTGTGCGTTCACCGCGATGTCGCCAAACACGGATGCGACAATCATGGTGCTTGTAAACAGAACCTGGATTCGTCCGAAAAATTGACGTTTTGCTCCCAGGTTCGTCGTTCTCCTGAACCCTCCGATTCCATATTCTGCTAACAGTCATTGGATCTCGACCGACGCGAGCAGGAAAGTCGCGATACCATAAACCGCAATTTCGGTAGGCTTCAATCCGAGCTTTATCAAAGTCGGAAACGTGATGTTACGCTTTTCTCCTCCTTACACGGGGCATCACAACAACGTTTCACCAGGCAATGCCCGTCAACTGCTGTTTGTGATTGAGAAATCGGCTGGAAACTTTCCTCATGTCAGCACGTTGTAGGTGTCGCCACCGGCGCCAACCTTGTGGGAATGCTCTGAAAAGCTAATTATTTGCATATCACAGCATCGTCTTTCTGTCGGTTAAATGTCGCGTCTGTAGCACGTCATCTTTGTGGTGTAGCAATTTTGATGCCCAGTAGTGTATTTTCCGACAGCAGCTATACATACGAATCCAATGATGTGTAACAGTAACGTCTTTGAAGGTCAATGAAGGTCACAAACGTAGCGTGAACGTCCATTTACAGGAGGTGTTTGTAGTGATGACCACTGGTATCAATGCTGTGCCGCAATCTTCTTATGATGTACTGACTGGTATTCCTTACCACTTCGGCACTTATCGAAGCACATGAGCTATGACAGATCTCTCTCGCATATCGTGCAAATAGGAAATATTTGTCGAATACGGCGTATCCCACTAACGTGCCATTGACATGTAAATACCATTCGACAATTTCGTAATTCTACACTAATAGGACAGGTGAGACTCGTAGCATCGAATCAAGCGAATGTGAATGATGTATTCCTTCGAAGAATAAGTCGATATGCTTCTCATTTACGGATAATTCCAACGAAATTCAAGGAGAGCTAGAGACCTGTTCGCTGAAAGATATCCTCAACGTATTAACCCTACACGTCGTACATCTAAATATAAGTATGATAAATTGAGAACAACTGGATCTTTAACGCATCGGCAACATGTCCGACAGAGGAAAGCTACTAACGAGGAAACGGAAATTGGTACTCTTGCCACTCTGGTTCGAGACCCTTGTGTTAGTTCGCGTCAAAGTGCAAGGGAATCTCGCATGATCGAGAGTAGTGTTGCTCGTGTTCTGCATCGCATAAATATCATCCTTACCAAATCAGTCTCCACCAGGAATGAATTGGTACGGATTTTATGCGTGGCATTGAATTCTGCCGATGGGATCAACTTCAGATTCATAGGGATGACACATTTATTAATTTGATTTTATTTACTGACGAGACTACGTTCATGAACCATGGAAATGTTAATTTACATAACATGCATTATTGGGCAACTGAAAATCCATGTTGGCTGCGGCAAGTTGTATACCAAAAACCGTCGTCGGTGAATGTATGTTTTGGCATTCTGGAGGACCGAATTATAGCCCGCTATTTCATCGAAGGAAATCTTAATGGAAGGAAGTACACTACATTCCTTCAAGAAACATTAGCTCTGTTATAGGAAGAAATACCTTTAGGAACAAGGAACAGCATGTGGTGTCAACACGCTGGGTGTCCGGCACATTTTTCGCTGATGCCTAGAAATAGATCGCAGAGACAATTCCCAGATCGTCGGATTGGACGTTGAGGTGATGTGTTGCAGCCGACTCGTTCCCCAGACTTGACGCCTCTGGATTTTTTCTTCTTGTGAGGAAAGATATTGTTTATAAAGACGTTCCAACTACATCTCAAGATATGCGAGAGAGAATTGTCAGAGCATATGCTTCGATAAGGTTCAATGCGAGAAGGAATACCACTCAATCCGTGATAAGAAGATTGCAGCACTGCGTTGATACCAATGGTCATCACTTCGAACACCTTCTGTAAATGGACATTCATGCCATCTTTGTGACCTTCGTTGACCTTCAAAGACGTTACTGTTACACATCATTGGATTCGTATCGATAGCCGCTATAAGAAAATAAGGACCAAACTATAGCATCCCACTTAAAAAAACGAAGTTGACCTTCATATCTCTGGAGCGAATCCACCTAGCAACAAAATATCAACATCATATTATGGCTCCCGTTCTCCCATGCAACTTTTCTCCCACAAACTTTTCACCTCCTGTCACACTTTCGGAGTTACTCTTGGTGACAATAGCCTGTATAACCTCCTTAAACACAAACCCGGTGGCGTCTCTACCTGTTACAGAGAACTAAAATTCTTGATTATTTACATTCCGGCCGATCGTGTGTGCGCGTACAAGTTTATACGAACTTCCGACCATGTATTCTTCATGCTTCAATTTTCATGTTAGGCAGTGTGTTTGAGAAGGATCAAATTTAAAATGCAGCGTATAAACCTGAAAACGGAAACCATAAACGTAGATATATTAAAGGATGCTGTGTCTAACACAGAAAGGTTTCCTAGAAATTACTCTTACTAAAAAGTAAGCTACTGACGTTAAAAGACAGGGCGCAACCTTCAACTGCCTGCAACTAATTTCCATGATGAATAATTGAATTGGTCATTTTTGTACTACTGATATGACGTTGTAAGGTCTGTTAGTGTAACCTGATGACTGCTAGAATCACTGCAGTCGAAATGTTTCGTTTTATAAGAAGGTGATTGGGGTTGGGTTGTTTGGAGGAAGAGACCAAACAGCGAGGTTATCGGTGTCATCGAATTAGGGAAGAATGGGGAAGGAAGTTGGCCGTGCCCTTTCAAAGGAACCATCCTGGCATTTGCCTGGAGCGATTTAGGGAAATCACGGAAAACCTAAATCAGGATGGCCGGACGCGGGATTGAACCGTCGTCCAATGCGATTGGTGATTTGTGATATTCTGTCGGCCCAAATGGTTCAAATGGCTCTGAGCACTATGGAAGTTAACATCGGAGATCACCAATTCCCTAGAACTTAGAACTATTTAAACCTAACTAACCCAAGGACATCGCACAGATTCAAGCCGGTTCCGGACTGAAGTGCCTAGAACGGCTCGGCCACCGCGGTCGGCTATTCTGTAGGGCCAAGAACCTAATACAGTACACAGCTAAGCATAATCATTATGCAAGAATAGAAATAACCCAACCCACCAAGTGAAGAGCTCAGGAAACAGTAAACCCAACAGAGAGTCGCCACTACGCTCAAAAATCTGGAGGTTCAGACTGACGTAGAGTCGTCCTTTATTTCTTTGTACCATTAGAAACTGTTTCCGGTTGCGTATGACCATAGCGGCACAGGGTTTCTACCGCAAGTTTGGAATTAGTAGAGGCTAAATGGTATTTCTCAAAATTTGAGTTGATAATTTATTATAGTTTCTTTGCGAAATAGGTTATTTATGCTATATGTGAGTGAAATTTCACAGGTTCTTGGCAGGAAACTACTCGTAAAATCCAGAAAACACATTCCCGCTCTTTACTCTAGGAATAGCATTGCCCACCTTCTGTTCAACAGTAAAGATAAGATTCCACTTTTAGAATAGAGTGGAATTTATAGTTTTCCCTGTAATTTGTGTGGAAGATTTTATGTGGATCAATCAGCTAGGGCTATAACTATCACACTGACTGAGCATGAAAGGTGTTGGAGACCGGAAAAGAAAGAGTCCACCTCTGCTGAACAAGCTCCGAATGAGTGTCACTCACATGATATGAACTGTTATTTTCTTCACAGGGCAACTAAAGGCAGAAAACTAACATTACTCGGAATTCTGGCCATTAATGAACACCAGTTAAAGAATCTTAACCTCGTCCTTAATGATCAAACGTAGTTCCATTTCTCACCCTTACTGAAGTAGCAATAGCCAGTTGTTATTTCTCTCACCATCAGATAATATGTTTGTTACAACTGTTCCACTCACACATTACATAGACTTCTTCCCTTCCCCACCTTTTTTCGTCTGTTCGTCTCATTCACCATAAGACTGATTTTTTTTCAGAGTCCCTTTGAGTATTACATTAAACTTGTGTTTTGTTTGGGTATTATATTAAACTTGTGTTTTGTGTCGCCACATATCTTTGTACTGTTACAAACTCTCTCTGAAACTGTGTGGACTATCTATTTAGTATTAAGTTATCTGACAATGACGTAAGCGCCGTTAGCCGGTTCATAACTAACTATTAAAGAATTTTACTTTGGAACATTAATACTTCCTGCTCAAGTTTTTAATATGTCTGTGTACCTCCAAGCACCGACTGAATATGTCATAAAAAGGTTATTTCCAGAAAAAATGAGAACTTGCTTCATTCTTTTGCCTCTGTGTCGACAAAACTGAAATGATGTGCTCTTTGCCCGCTCTGACAGACAGAAGAGAGCATTAATTCAGCAGACGAAATGGAGTTGCCTATCTATCTTTATTTGTAAATACTCGGACTTGGACAGTACCAACAAAAGAATTATGACATGTGGATAGTCTCAAGAGGCTATCACATCATGCAGCATTCGTGGCATCTCCCGCTTAATGATTATAACAAATGGCCAGCAGGGATGTGAGAAGGTAATCAGTCCTTTAAGTATGGAGACGGAATTCAATCAGTTATACTGCCACCAGGGCAGTGAACTTACAGGTTCACGGGGCTGCAGATCCTGTGAAGAAATTAGTAGCAGAAGTGCGGAATCAACCATTTGTAAGATGCACTCTAAGAGATTATTGCCGCCACGGTTAAATGAGCGTATCTAACAGGACGCTGATGCTGTGGGCACTTACAACAGGAAATAAGCAATTCTGCCAGTACTACGGAAAAGTACTGCAAATAAGACGTTCATAATTGACATGCAAGTAACTCCACCGAATAACAGCATTTAACCGATATTCATGGGGCCTCTCTCACTATGAAGTAGCGCTGAGGCCACAGGCTACTACCGTACTTGAAACAGAAAGACATTAGTGTGCCACCAAATCGATGGGACATTGAGGAGATAGCGTATCCACGTTGCAGGCAAAGTACGTGCACATGAATAATTGATGAACATTTCTAAGAAATTCTGGCAGAAATCCTCCACAACTTTCTTACAGTGCAGAAGTAGTCAGACAGACTTGATTGCATTTATCTTTGTGCCTTTTATCTTTAACGTGCGTACATGTGGAGTCGTGCACAGATATACTTCTTCAACGATCTCTCAAACCTTTATCGGTGCGACTCAACTTACATGTCTTTCGCATCAGAAACGCTCCCACATTAGCTACTTATGACACTTCAATGATTTTCCTGATAGTGTCCAAGTGATTCTCGATTTATATCACCAATATACTGAATGTTTTCTCTACTTGGGATAACGCTATCCTCCGAGTAAGAGACAGATGATTCCTTCTCACAAGTTGTACTTTGTCTTTGCCCGTGAACACACGTCTCTTTCACAGCGATATTGTTCACTTCATCCATCTACCGCTTCAGCCTGTGTGCACTTTACTTCTTCACACCAAGTTTCTTGTAGTTTCCCCTACACAATTTTTGGACTAGCACACTTAGGAAAAGGAATATATCAGATAATTGTTTAGCCACAACTGTCGACTGTTTCCAGGATGATTCTTTCAGTTTAAGCTGAAATTTCTCGACAAGTCAGATTTTGAGGTCAGATGACAGGGCACGTACAGAGAGAGGTATGTGGACAATCACTTTTCTCTCGCTCATTACGGTAACAGAATAGGTGTGATGTACGTGCGCAGTGTCCTCTACCATAAAATGTAGAGTCACTTGTAAAGTATGTATGAAGTCGTCTGTAAATCAGTTGTTATTTTATAGTCTATGCCTTCCAGTAACAAAGTTACTGAAAATGGTGATAAGCAAAGAAACCACCTTCTTTCTAGATCAAGTCCAAAACGTGTACTCGAAAGCTGGTCTCACTCCTACAAAAACTGCTGCTGTGCAAACGTACCTCGTATTTTCAGTCCGAGAGACATCGTCTTGCGCCGCTGTTAGACACGTCAAGGACTGCATAACAGACTAGAGGCGACAAAACACACAACGACGATAAATTCTCAGCGGGAAACCTGCTTCATAAGCGTCTGCGCTGTTTAGAAAACAGGAGAAATATTCCAGAAGACTGGGAGTTTCCAGGACATCACTGGACATTTCAGTCGGTAAGAGCCAAAGGAATGTTATATGACAGGACACATGTAAAAACCTATAGACACGAACGTTAGGTGTAGAGGGAGGCGCCCATTAGGATGAGCCTCAATCTACGTGCTGGCCTCATTGAGACAAATCGTGGTTCGATTATTGCCCTATACAGTGTCGATGTGAGAACAGTGGAGAAGACTGATAAATCGACAAACCAATTGTCCATGGCATTTGTATGTCCATCTTTATAGCAGGTAGGTGTTTTATTTTTTGTCACAATAGTACCTAGAGTTTCCAGGTATCAGTCAACTAAATGATATGGAAAACTGCGCAAGAACATTTTTGAAAAGGAACTTTCTTGCCAAGTTTGTACTTCTTTTAGCATGTGACAAAGAGGGCATACAGAACAGCAACAGCAGTTACTAACAAATAATTGCACAGGCAAGATAAAATAACAGAAGCTGACAAGATCTTTGGAGACACCTAAACATATTTTGTAGAATTCTTGAGCTACTCCTAGAGTGAAACGCTTCATGGGTAAGCCTGATGGGAGATACATGAACGCTTGCTGAGAGAACACCCAGGACTTGAAATGTGATTGCAATGCTAGTCTGTCAGAGCGACTGCCACAAATGCCTGGCGTCTCTTCAACACAGAACACACAGAGTAGTTGTTACCTTCATTCCTGCAGCCTGGCGATGATGCCAGTATGTGCAAAGCACTGCAAATACGCCACACTATCAGTTTTGGTGGTAATGACAACCTCTAGTGTACTCACGTAATAATCCTCCTGCTGAAGTCCTATTTGTGTCAGAGAAGTTACTTAAACCCAGGAAAGTTACTCTGAAATAATTCGTAGGACGATGACATGTTATTGATTTTTTTTCATTTATTTTATCTTGTCTCATTGAAAAATATCAGTTGTGTCAGAACAAAGTTTGTGAATAGTAACTGCATTCGATCTAACCATAACTGAAAGCAGATATATTTTTTTGAAAATAAATGTCTTACTGTACTTTCACTATATTCACGTAGTCGGTCTACCTAATCATTTTACTCAGTATTAATTGGAAATTTTACTTCAGGGGAATGTGGATCTTACCTGTGTTTATGCCTTTATTAGAACCTCACATTTTGTATCATTTCTCTTAATCTATTAGACCATTTAATTAACACACGCGTAAAAAAGTTTAATACGTGATTTATCCACTTAGTTACTACATATCTGACTACATATATTCCATATATATTGAATTATTCATGGCTCGTGATTGTTATACACTGCCGGGGAAAAATTAGTACACCCGTCTAGAGGTTTCTAGTTCACTAAAGGTTCATTGTTGCAACAGCACAATTGGAATACATGAAATGAATACATTTACAGTTCGATAGCACAGGCCGTTCTGACGTACCAGGTATCTATTCATGTTGAAACACCCATAGTAGTACGTGATGTAACCTCCACTGGAGGCAATACAGCTGCTGACTTTGCCATCCAGTCGATCGTACAGGTGGCTTATACTGTACTGGAATACGTTACGCCACGCCTGCTCGAATTGTTCACGTGGTTCTGTAAGAGTTGTTGGTTGATGAGTAGCAGGAGTCACTTCTCTCCTCATCCTATCCCACTCGTGCTTGATTGGAGACAAGTCCTTAGGCTGCGCTGGCCAGGGAATTGATACTGTACACGGTCTTGCAGAGAACGTTGAGTTTCACAGGCAGTGTGCGAGCGAGCATTATCCTGTTGGAACAACACATCACCTTCCCGTTGCAAGAACGGCACAATAACGGCTCTAACAATATTCTGCACGTGCCGAGTACTGATTAGCTTCCCATCCAGAAATACCAACGAGAGTTGTAACTTACCGCACCCCAGACCGTAAGGCCTGGTGTAGGAGAATGTCTTGGACGAGCACATGCTACGAAAAAAAAAAATGGTTCAAATGGCTCTGAGCACTATGGGACTTAACTGCTGTGGTCATCAGTCCCCTAGACCTTCGAACTACTTAAACCTAACCAATCTAAGGACATCACACACATCCACGCCCGAGGCAGGATTCGAACCTGCGACAGTAGCGGTCGCGCGGTTCCAGACTGTAGCGCCTAGTACCGCTCGGCCGCTTCGGCCGGGACACGCTACGAGACAGCGCTCACCAGTTCTACGTAGTACGTGCAAACGACCATCCCTTGCGTGCATGCAGGATCTGCTTTCATCGCTGAAGACCACGGCGAGCCATTCCATCTTCCAAGTCATCCTCAGTCGAACCGTGTGCATCGATGCTGTAGTGTAGAGGAAGACGGGCTATCGGTGTATGTGCCCGTAGTCCCACTGCTAATATCCATCTGGGCTCACAAGCCCTATTATCTGTGCTGTGGTAGGTGTACGATCTGCCACTGCTACCCTTACAGTATGACGACTCTGGGGGGCGTCTGTGTTACGTGGACGTCCAGAACTTCGTATATGGGTGTGAGAATGTACACGTGAACACTGACACCAACACTGTTGCACAACTGACGCAGCACGTCCAACGTGTGCGGCAATTCTCCGAGAGGACCATCCCGCCACTCGGAAGGGCACATTTTCCCCAATTTCGAACTCGCTCAGTTGGCTATAAGGAGCAAAAGTGCTTGTCCATGGCATGGTAGCCTGCTTGCTTCACACGTCTGAGCAACGCTGAGCCTTGTGGTTGTGAGCATTTCCTGTTCAATGGTAGACACAGATGGCGATCTTATAATTACGTCACTACACTATCTGTTGGTGGACGACGTTGAAACCATTATCACAACGTCTACTACCCCCAGGGTGCATACGCCGTTATCGGATTAAAAATCTACGTCGTCTTTCGAGGTGAACTATGTTTTTTTCCGACAGCATTTATTTCAGTTAAACTACGACAGTGATAACGCAAACCAGATCCAATGAAAAGTTGTGAAAATCGTATTAGTGGCTTGTGTAATTGTGGAACATCTCGAATAACAACTTGAATGAGCATAGAAATGAATTTCATCACGCATTGTTTTCATTACCTGGAAACATAACCCTCTACCTAACATCTTGATGCAGCCATGTATTCTCGTTCTCGTGAAGGAAATAGGATAATAAACATGGAACAAGGAAGGATTGTAATCACTGATTAAGACAGCACGTTTATTTGTTTGAATAACTATACGAACATCTGCATCATTTGAATTCGTTTAATAAATATGAGATTCGCTCCACAATCAACTCCAAAATAACTCACAGTCTCGGCACAAACAAACGATGCTGAAGGTTAGAGAAGTGAGCTAGCGGAATCTTAGGGACAGAGAGCGCAACCGTGACTACACCGGGTCTCAAGTAGCACAACAGACCTCACTGAATGTCAGTTACTCGGTAAGCATTTCAGAAAAGACATAAAGTTAATATAACGTAAAATTATTTGGGAATATTTATACATCTACGTTTACATACGTACTCGGCAAAACACCGTACAGTGGATGGATATCTTGTACTACTCGTAAGCATTTCCTTTCCTGTTCCGTGCGCAAGTAGAGCGAGGGAAAAACAACTCTCTAAAGGCCTCCGTACAACTGATTTCTCCTATCTTATCTTCTTGGTTCTTTCGCGAAATGTACGTTGGCGGAGGTAGACTGGTTCTGCAGTCAGCTTCGAATGCTGGTTCTCTAAATTTTGTCGTTAGTGCTCCGTGGAGAGAACGTCGTCCTCCCTCCATTGAATCTCATTTGAGTTCAGGATGCATCTCCGCAATATTTGTGTTCTGATCGAAACTACTGGTAACAAATCTAGCAGCACCCCTCTGAATTGCTTAAATGTTTTCGTTTATTCGTACCTGGTGGAGATCCCTAAAATCCGAACATTACTCATAAATGGGTGGAACTAGCGTTCTATATGCCGTCTCCTTTACGGATGAGCTACAGTTTTCAGATTTCTCCCAATAAAACGAAGTCGTGCGTTCACTGCCAATATGAAGTATTCATTCCTTTTCATATTATGCCTAGATATTTAGTTGATGTGACTGTCAAGCTGCACTCTAGTAATGCTGTATTGGAACGCTACAGGATTGTTTTCCTGCATTAACTCAGTTTTTTTTCTACATTTAGAGCAAGCTACTATTCATCACACCTACTATAAATTTTTTCCAAGTCATCCCTGACTTGCCGGAGTGACCGAGCGGTTCTAGGCGCTACAGTCTGGAACCGCACGACCGCTACGCTTGCATGTTCGAGTCCTGACTCGGGCATAGATGTGTGTGATGTACTTAGGTTAGTTAGATTTAAGTAGTTATAAGTTCTAGGGGACTGATGACCACGGTAGTTCAGTCCCATAGTGCTCAGAGCCATTTGAACCATTTGAATCATCCCTGACTTGACGCATTACACAGTTGGATTTGGTATCCTTTCTCCAAGGGGCATGTTATATCTCAGGTCTGAAAATCCTCGATATGACACCGCATTAAATTCAGTAAAATAACTTGCATTCGCCGCGAGGTACCACAAAAACAGAACTACCAGATATTTGCAAACTGAAGCAACTGTATGCGGAGGGAAGCAGCAATGTTAAATATTTCAGCAGCGATCTCCGAAGGGCATGTTGGTCATCTCGATGGTGGAAGCAGGAGTGAGTCTCGCCGCTACCATTCGAAAAACTAACCGTCTGCCCCCTCTCTTCCTAATGGTGCACAATGTTGCCCACGACGGCGCATCTGCGGACAGTAACTCATGAAAATTTCAACCAAAAGTCTAGCTCGATGAGGTAGGCAACTAACAAGTGGTTAGGTTGCTGTCCCCCGCTCACCGGAGGTGGACAGATTGGTTATATCGCCACCCTAGCTCAGCAGTTCTAACTTGTCGAAATACCGCGATCTGTTGGAGTGCTTAATGACAGTGTTGAAAAGAATTAGGGGACCACGTGTATGTTAAATCTGCTTTGGTACAGGCAGTATCTGTGTTTGTATTACATGGCTTCAGACCTTCACTTTCAATGTCGGCAACAATTGAAACCATTCACCAGCTATTGGATATATCATGCATTATAGTGTCAGGTGGCCCCTCAGGAGGAAGTAAATACCGGTGTCAGAGTGTTTTATAATGAGATACACATATGGAGGTTGTTATCTGTGGACATTGTATTCAACCAAGAAAACGCATTGTGACGTTTTAATGCAGTGCAAGTTGCAAGGGCGTCTTACGGTTACCGGCTGAGCACTGCAAGAGCCACTGGAGCCGCTGTGTCATTTCAGACCGTATTGAACAGGTTACGAGAAAGGACAATAAGAACAAGACGACCTGTTCAGATACACCGCTTGACAAAACAACATTTTGCACCTCGCCTTCAGTTCTACTATAACCGTGCCAACTGGCACCTTCGTCAATGGCGAAACGTGTTGTTCAAGAACTAATCCAGATATCCACTGATGGCCGTGTTCGTGTGTGTGGTAATCGCCAAATGTTGTCCAGGAAATCGACAGATTTCCAAGAGTCTGTGATGTTGTGGAGAGGTTTCAGTACTGAGAGCCATACGGACCTTTTCGTTGTCCACGGGCGCCTTACCGCCACGTAGTACATCGAATAGAAGCTGTTGGACCATGTTGTGGCTGCTGCATACAGTGTTGGCCCTAAATTACTTATAATTCCAGGGCCCATTGACGGTCGTCAGCAGGAATGTGTTGTGAAGCTTGGACATTGAAGTAATGGAATGGCCAACGGTGGGTCTCGAGCTAAATCGCATCGTGCAGATGTGGGACTTGCTTGACAGACGTGATTCTGACCATTCTGCCCCACCACGTACTCTTCAAGAACTCTCGCGGCCTCTCTCATTGAAGAACGGGAACAGACACCTCAGGATAACTTCCGTCGGCATATATGGAGCGTGCCTCTTTAAGCTCTCGAAGTCCATTGAAAAGAACCCAGAATGATGGAATGAATGATTGTTTCCACTTTGTTTTCGACATCTGTTGGATATTTCATTTTTTTATGTAAACGATAAAGAACACATAGGTTGGAACTTAAATAGTGGCAACACTGCTGTGGAGACACTACGCAATGGAATCTACTACTGTCGCTGGTAGCACACATTGTTGACATACCTAAATTACCTCCGAACAAATGGACTCGCCCGTCACACGTCACCGGTGAGCGCACAATCAAGGGAAACACAGTCACTTGTGAGCGAGCGGTCTAAGGTAACAGTGTCACTGTGTTTTCGATACAGGAACAATGGAGTTGGATCAAGATTGAATGTGCCAGAGGTCTTACAGCACGACATTGTCATCAAGATCTTCAAGAGGCATGCGGGTAATCGGCATTGCCGTACGGAACAGCGGCACATTGGGTAAAAGCCTTCAGCGAAGGTCGGCAAACTCTGGCAGACACGCATGTGGCAGGTCATCCTAGCGTCTCTGAAGAAGAAGTGTATGCTGTTGGCGCGTTAGTGGACAGTGATCGACGCCATAAGATTCATGAGCCCCCCCACGAAACCAAAATAGCTTATACGACTGTGCTTCGCATCCTGAAGGAACATCTGGGCAAGAGAAAAACTGCATCACAATGGGTTCCGCATGACTTGACGGAAATGTAGAAATGATTGCTTTACGACGCTGCTCAGACGCACTTGGAGCGCTATGAGCGCGAAGGAGAGGCTTTCTTACGCCGTATCGTAACACTGGATGAGACATGGGCCACATCTTACGAGCCAAAACTGAATCGCCAATCCAACGAATGGCGTCATTAAGGGTCGCCGCGAAAAGTCGGAAGTGCATCAGAGTCCCAGTGTGGTACGACTATGATGATGTTATCCTAACGCATTGCGTTCCTCCACGGCAGACCGTCAATGAACAGTATTACTGTTCGTTTTTGGAGCATCACTTGGGACCAGCTTTGCGAAAGAAGCGGCGACACTTTTTGTGCAACCCACCCATCATTTTGCGCGACAATGCATGATCGCATACAGCGCAAGCTGTGGCGACTGTTCGGTCTATGGGACTGAGAAGTACTGTACTATCCACCGTACTCCCCGGACTTAAGTCCTTGTGACTTTGATTTGATTCCGAAGATGAAGAAACCACTTCGTAGCATCCGCTTCAGAACTGTTCCAGCGATTCGACAGGCAGTAGACCGCTCCATTCGCACCATCGACAGAACAGGCTGTGCTAACGGTATACTACGCCTTCCACATCGCTGGCAACGGCTTCTACACAACGCTGGTGGCTGCTTTGAAGGACAGTAACAGGTGCAGAGACGTAACTGTTTTGTATCGGTAGTGAATAAATGTTTGAGCACTGTTTAAGTTCGAAACCTCGCATATCGATGGTTTGCTGTGTACTTAATTACTGAAAGGTAGTGGTGTAATTTGGTAACGTACCCAGCACTCTCTTATTGCATAGTGGAGCACGGCAGAAGTGCAAAGTCACTTTCCCCTAATTCTTTTGAGCAGTGTAAAATAAAGAATTGACAGGGGTAAATAAATGTCAGTGAATTCCAAAGAAACATGATGGGAGGCGCCCAATGAACGTGTCTCACAAATACTACATTTATGGACAATACTATTTTATTATTAATAAATACAAGTAACATTAATTAACTGTTCAGTGTTGCGCTTAACCGAATTTATCACGACCAACTTCAACATCGCATTAACGAGGCCGTCACGGAGATTTGTCAAGAACAGTGAAGGAATTTAGCAAACGTCTTTGTCAGTTAGTCGTCCCGGATTATGCCTAAAGTGATTCTGAAAAGCCATAGAAAACCTAGATGGTTCGATTTGATACTGGCTGGTTCGCCATCCTCTCAGTGCGTGAACTACTTACGAACTCTCGCTCTGTAAAAAGAGAAGGCCTCGGCTCGAATCCAAGTCTGATTCGTATCTTTAGTGTGTCGGGAAGTTTCACTGTTGCGGTCGCTTTGCTGTAGAGTGAAAGAGTCAGTGACGAGAGCCGTAGTATCGCCGTGTAAGCGGTTGCGGTCCGGTTGGTGCGGGCCGGCCGCGGCCACAGATCTCCTGCTGGCTTTGGCCGCGCATTGTGCGGGCCGTGCGGCAGCGGCGATCAGACGCTGATGCAGCGCGGCGCGGGGCGGCGCGGCTCTTTGAGCGCCGCACACTTCTTGCCGCCGCTGCCGCTGATTGGGTCGGCCCGAGCCGCGGAATGCCGCCGGTAATTTATTTAGCGGGCTCCTGTCCAGACCTGTCCCCTCGCGGCCCTTTTTCCTGCCGTCTCGCCGCCGGCTTCCAGTCCTCCGCCGCTGGCCTCTTGTTAGCACAAAAAGAACGGGCAATCCATCAAGGCGGCCCGGATCTTTATTACGATTTAAAGCAAATGACAATAGATCGGGAAGAAGCCAATTAAGAGCCATAAAGAATGGCCGCCTCCGCCACTCGCAGTTCCCTGTGGCGGCCCCGGTGTTCTCGGCTCGCTGCTGACACGTGTCCTGCTGCGGGCTGGCATTCGACCGGTGCTCCTCACCGGCCCACCCGTATATTACCCAAATGCTGGCGTCTCGCCGCATCTATAATGAGGACGGTATGCAGGTAAAGGCCGGTAGTCCACGATCAGCTGTTGCCGTGGTACCGTAAATCACTTCTTCCTCTGCACAGCGGAAGCGGAAAACGTAACAGATACTCAAACTTCTTGGCAGATTAAAACTGTGTGCCGGACCGAGACTCGAACTCGAGACCTTCGCGGGCAAGTGCTCTACCATCTCAGCTACCCAAGCACGACTCACGCCCCGTCCTCACAGTTTCACTTCTGCCAGTACCTCGTCCCCTACGTTCCAAACTTTACAGAAGCTCTCCTGCGAACCTTGGAACTAGCACTCCTGAAAGAAAGGGTATTGCGGAGACATGGCTTAGCCAGAACCTGGGGGATGTTTCCAGAATGAGATTTCCACTCTGCAGCGGAGCGTGCGCTGATATGAAAGTTCCTGGCAGATTAAAACTGTGTGTCGGACAGAGACTCGAGGCAAAGGTCCCGAGTTCGAGTCTCGGTCCGGCACACAGTTTTAATATGCCAGGAAGTATTACAACCACTCACACACCGCTGCACAGTTGAAATCTCATTTTGTAATAGATACTTGCGGAATCTTCTGACTTCTTTCTGGGTGCACTGATATTCCGTGAGCCTTCAATGAACTTCACTCTCATAATCTGCTACAAAGTGTGGAGATTACACGGTCATACCGCATGTATGCGAGTATATCCGCGGTCTTCTCCTAACCCCTGGAGCAATTTAAAGCAGATCAGTTGCATTAACATCAGACTTCATGAGTATTAGCACTGTTGGGTTTATAACCTCCTAGCTGCAATAGGAGGAAAGATACGGGCAAAGAACGCTTCTTTCAGACCGTGCATTGCAGTGTGCCCTGCGTGACAAATGTATTTTGTTGTAGTGGTATTGGCCACATTTATCGCCCTATGTTGCATGGCAGGCTGCACATCAGGGGCAAGAAACGATTTCAAGCCCTTGATGTGTAGGCTGCCCAATATGACATATGTGTTGTGAGGGAACTATTAGCCTACTTTGTCAGGGGGATACATACACATGCAAGGACATGACTGAGGGAGTGTTGATGTACACAGGAGGGATGGACGGAGAGAGGGAACAGGAGGGTATGGATAGGGAGAGAGGGGGGAGATGGTGTGGGCAGATTGTGGGCAACCAGCGGACAGTCAGAGAGGGAGGGAGGATAAGGAGTTCAGCAGAGGAATGGGAAACAAGAAAATATGGAAATTTGTGGTAAGGTCTTACGGGACCAAACTGCTGAGGTCATTGGTCCCTAGGGAGAGGAGAAGAATGGCAGAAGGGGGGGGGGAGGAGATGATCAGAGGGGGAAGATAGAAGGGGTAGAGGGGTAGTTGGTAGGTGCAAAAGGAAGAGGGGGGAGGAGGACATGGCCAGGGAGGGAGGCTGGAAGGTAAGGATAAAAGGAGAGCAGAGGATGGTACGGTCAAAGAAAGGGGAAAGAGGATAATGACAGAGAGAGTGGAGAGGAGGAGATGAACAGACAGTGTGAGGAGGAGATTGACAGATGGAGTTATCAGAATGAGTTGCACATAGCGACAGGAACAGGAAGAAGCGGACAAAGAGAAGGGAGTAGGAGATATGTTTTATATATGTGTCATACGTGTACATGGATGAAACAGTGGCTAAAAGTCTGTATATGACAGCCTCCTCTCTTCATTCCTTGCCCCTGGCACGGGGCCCAGAGTCTCGTCGTGGGTTATGGACTGCCGTTCGATTCTCGCTGCATTCAGTCTTGCCCAGACTCGTGAAGCGTCAACTGCTGGGCGCCATCTCTGCATACAGGTGCTAGACTAGGGTTCCATGCTGAGCTCAGTAAACTTTTGGACTGCTGACAAGATACTCATTGAGATACATCTCAACTATCTCTGTAATAATGATCTCCCAAAAGCCATAGCTTGCCACAACGTTTTTATATTCTCAAATTCGAACATATTTCCTCTGTTGAGGCTGACCACTATGACACAGACGTACGCACCTAATGTGTTCGACGCAGCGTTGTGAGATACAGCGTTGTGTTTGTCCAGTGTACTGGATACCACACTCACAATAAATGCTATATATGCCTGGCTTTCGTTGTTCCAATTTGTCCTTCACCGAGCTAAGCATATCTAGTTTTTTTTGTGCTAGTCGAAAAAGGGTTCTGATGTTGTTTCTTGCGAGGATTTTCGCTATTTTGGCTGAAGGAAGCTCAATATAGGGGATTATGGCAAATTTCTCTTTCACTACCGTTTCTTTGCAGATGGCTGTACCACTCATTTCCTTAAATGCACGTCTAATCTGTGCTTCGCTGTACCAATTCTGGAATTTTTTTAAAGTGTTACAACTCAACTGGGAGGCTGTCTTTGTCACAAATGGCTCGTATTCTTTGAACCAGATTTGTTAGAACAATGTTCCCCTGTGCCGGAAGGATCCTTTCAATTGCTGTGTAAAGTAGTTCTGCAGAAGGTAGTAAGAGAGTAGGAAAAATCAGTTATCATTAAAGTCAAAAACAAACTTAAATTTTGTGGTCCTCACTCCTAAGGCTGGTTTACTGCAGATCCGTTTAACTCTAATTTCTGCATAGCATTCTATCCTACATCTATTTGAATTTTATTATAGTCAATTCTTACTCATGATGCACTTCCCTCGACTCTTTACTTGACGAGTCCTTGTTGCCTCGTGATGTGCCTTTTTAGAGAAGTTATACCATAAATTTAGTTTCTCTCCAGCTCGATTGTGCACATTCTCATTAGTAGTGCCACCCACCCATCTAATCTTCAGCATTCTTTTGTAACACCACATTTCAAATACTTTCATCCATTAACTGTCAAAACTGTATGTTGTCCACGTTTGACTTCCGTACAAGGCTACACTCCAGAGGCACATCTTAAGAAAATCTGCCAAATACTTAAGCTGACATTATTTGTTAGCAATTTTCCCTTTTTCAGAATTGTTTTTCTTGATACTGGAAGTATAGTCTGCTTCGGCCATCGGTTATGTTGAGTAGCAGATATCATCTACTACGTTTAGTGTCTCATTTCCTAAAATAAATCTTCAGAATCCATTACCCCTTGTTATAATATTTTTGATATTCCGCCCGATAGATCTCCTAAGTTCTTTGCCGCCTACTTTGACAGGAATTGAATATCATCGGCAAACTTTCGAGGTTTGAATGTATTTTCCCACTACATTAAATCCCTTTTCAAATTTATCTTTAGTTTTCTTTACTGCTTACTCAGATTACAAACTGAATAACATCAGAAATAGTCTAGAATTCTTTCTCATTTCCTTTACATCTCCTGCGTACCTTTCACTTGCTTTGATACTTATAACTGTAGTCTGGTTTCTTTACAATTGTAGATTAGCTTTCGTTCTCTGTACTTTGACCCTACTACCTTCAGAATTTCAGACAGTATATTCTACTCAACATTGTCAAAACTTTCTCCAGAGTTACAAATGTTATAAACGAAGTCTTGCCTTTCTTCGGTCATTTTTAAGACTGCTGTAAGGCCCCCTTTATTCCTACAGTCCATCGGAAAACGAACGGATATTCTTCGAGTTTTTCAAATTCTTCTGTAAATAATTCGAACCAGTATTTTTCAAACCATAGCTTATGATAGTGTTATATTATTTACTGAAATTATTCTCGCAGAATCACACTAAATATAGGCCGAAAAACTACAGCAGATAGTCGCAATGACTGACCTCGAGATATCTTACGATAAAAACTAAGATGTGAAAAATCTGCATCAAAACAGCAGAAAATTTCGGCAAGTGGTGGAATATGAGACTATTTTACAGATATCCTACTTGAAGACTCTTGAAGATATCATATTACCACCCGGATTGGACAGTAGAGGAAACTTAAGAATAGCCATCAAACTTAAGCAGTCAATCCGAATCCTTAGAAACCACTGTAATATAACAGCAATATTCGTATTGCGAAATTGCGATAGTACAAGACAATTATTTTACTGGAAACACTAAACGTATCAGACCCAGTCTGCTGGAGAGCACTCTAAAGTAGCAGCAATTCAGTAACAGGATGGGAAATTCTTAGGAGGAAAATGGTCCCACACTAAATAACGGAATTTAGATAAAGCGTATGATTAAGAAAATATCTGATTTTCGCACTCTAATAGGCAAGTTTAGCCGGCCTACAGTGGCCGAGCGGTTCTAGGCGCTTTAGTCCGGAACGGCGCTACTTCTACGGTCGCAGGTTCGAATCCTGCCTCAGGCATAGATGTGTGAGATGTCCTTAGGTTTGAAGTCACTGTGTAAGTAAGCGAAATGAAGAAAGAAGAAGAAACCGAAATAAGTAACTCGAGGCTCCGACGATTCTGCGGAGAGCTGGGGTGCAAATTTCTCGACCTCCGCTATCGGGTGGAGAGATGTAGGGTCCCCCTGAATAGGTCAGGCGTGCACTACACGCCGGAAGCGGCTACAAGAGTAGCGGAGTACGTGTGGAGTGCACATGGGGGTTTTTTAGGTTAGAGAATTCCCTCCCTAGGCCCGACAAGACGCAAGGTAGGAGTACGCAAAATGCAAAATGCAACAGGGAATAACAATATTAATGTGCTAATAGTAAACTGCAAGAGAGTCTATAGAAAGGTCCCAGAACTGCTCTCATTAATAAACGGTCACAACGCCCATATAGTACTAGGGACAGAGAGTTGGCTGAAACCAGACGTAAACAGTAATGAAATCCTAAACTCAGACTGTAATGTATACCGCAGAGACAGGCTGGACAGTGAAGGGGGAGGCGTGTTTATAGCGATAAGAAGTGCAATAGTATCAAAGTAAATTGACGGAGATCTGAAATGTGAAATGATTTGGGTGAAGGTCACGGTTAAAGCAGGCTCAGACATGGTAATTGGATGTCTCTATAGGTCCCCGGGCTCAGCAGCTGTTGTGGCTGAGCACCTGAAGAATATTTTGGAAAATATTTCGAGTAGATTTCCCCACCATGTTATAGTTGTGGGTGGAGATTTTAATTTGCCGGATATAGACTGGGAGACTCAAACGTTCATAGCGAGTGGCAGGGACAAAGAATCCAGTGAAATTTTTTATGTGCTTTATCTGAAAAGTACCTTGAGCAATTAAACAGAGAACCGACTCGTGGCGATAACATCTTAGACCTTCTGGTGACAAACAGACCCGAACTATTTGAAACAGTTAATGCAGAACAGGGAATCAGCGATCATAAAGCGGTAACTGCATCGATGATTTCAGCCGTAAATGGAAATATTAAAAAAGGTAGGAAGATTTTTCTGTTTAGCAAAAGTGACAAAAAGCAGATTACAGAGTACCTGACGGCTCAACACAAACGTTTTGTCTCAAGTACAGATAGTGTTGAGGATCAGTGGACAAAGTTCAAAACCATCGTACAATATGCGTTAGATGAGTATGTGCCATGCAAGATCTTAAGAGATGGAAAAGAGCCACCGTGGTATAACAACCGAGTTAGAAAACTGCTGCGGAAGCAAAGGGAACTTCACAGCAAACATAAACATAGCCAAAGCCTTGCAGACAAACAAAAATTACGCGACGCGAAATGTAGTGTGAGGAGGGCCATGCGAGAGGCGTTCAATGAATTCGAAAGTAAAGTTCTATGTACTGACTTGTCAAAGCGGTAGGTGGATCAAAACAAAATATCCAGACACTCTGTGACCAAAATGGCACTGAAACAGAGGATGACAGACTAAAGGCCGAAATACTAAATGCCTTCTTCCAAAGCTGTTTCACAGAGGAAGACTGCACTGCAGTTCCTTCTCTAGATTGTCGCACAGATGACAAAATGGTAGATATCGAAATAGGCGACAGTGGGATAGAGAAACAATTAAAATCGCTCAAAAGAGGAAAGGCCGCTGGATCTGATGAGATACCAGTTCGATTTTACACAGATTACGCGAAGGAACTTGCCCCCCTTCTTGCAGCGGTGTACCGTAGGTCTCTAGAAGAGCGAAGCGTCCCAAAGAACTGGAAAAGGGCACAGGCCATCACCGTTTTCAAGAAGGGACGTCGAACAGATGTGCAGAACTATAGACCTATATCACTAACGTCGATCAGTTGTAGAATTTTGGAACATGTATTATGTTCGAGTATAATAACTTTTCTGGAGACTAGAAATCTACTCTGTAGGAATCAACATGGGTTTCGAAAAAGACGGTCGTGTGAAATCCAGCTCTCGCTATTCGTCCACGAGACTCAGAGGGCCATAGACACGGGTTCACAGGTAGATATCGTGTTTCTTGACTTCCGCAAGGCGTTCGATACAGTTCCCCACAGTCGTTTATGAACAAAGTAAGAGCATATGGACTATCAGACCAATTGTGTGATTGGATTGTGGAGTTCCTAGATAACAGAACGCAGCATGTCATTCTCAATGGAGAAAAGTCTTCCGAAGTAAGAGTGATTTCAGGTGTGCCGCAGGGGAGTGTCATAGGACCGTTGCTATTCACAATATACTTAAATGACCTGGTGGATGACATCGGTAGTTCACTGAGGCTTTTTGCAGATGACGCTGTGATGTATCGAGAGGTTGTAACAATGGAAAATTGTACTGAAATGCAGGAGGATCTGCAGCGAATTGCGCATGGTGCACGGAATGGCAATTGAATCTCAATGTAGACAAGTGTAATGTGCTGTGAATACATAGAAAGATAGATCCCTTATCATTTAGCTACAAAATAGCAGGTCAGCAACTGGAAGCAGTTAATTCCATAAATTATCTGGGAGTACGCATTGGGAGTGATTTAAAATGGAATGATCATATAAAGTCGATCGTCGGTAAAGCCGATGCCAGACTGAGATTCATTGGAAGAATCCTAAGGAAATGCAATCCGAAAACAAAGGAAGTAGGTTACAGTACGCTTGTTCGCCCACTGCTCGAATACTGCTCAGCAGTGTGGGATCCGTACCAGATAGGTTTGATAGAAGAGATAGAGAAGATCCAACGGAGAGCAGCGCGCTTCGTTACAGGATCATTTAGTAATCGCGAAAGCTTTACGGATGATAGATAAACTCCAGTGGAAGACTCTGCAGGAGAGACGCTCAGTAGCTCGGTACGGGCTTTTGTTGAAGTTTCGTGAACATACCTTCACCGAAGAGTCAAGCAGTACATTGCTCCCTCCTACGTATATCTCGCGAAGAGACCATGAGGATAAAATCAGAGAGATTAGAGCCCACACAGAAGCATACCGACAGTCCTTCTTTCCACGAGCAATACGAGAGTGGAACAGAGGGGAGAACCGATAGAGGTACTCAGGGTACCCTCCGCCACACACCGTCTGGTGGCTTGCGGAGTATGGATGTAGATGTAGATGTAGATTTAACAGATCGGGTACATGACAGTACAGAGATCGTTATGATTACGAAACCATACGCGAGTTCTGGCTACCAGCGTACAGTGCAATGTGAAGCTTCTACGTGCCGTAATTGAATCTTCTAGAAGCGGCGATCGGGGTGAAAGAACGACTGGATTGGTTCCTAGACAATCTCACATAAAACAGTTGAAGACAGTGGGCGATCATCCTCAGACAGGCATTTCCACGCGTAATACAAATGTCTTCGAAAAAGTTCTAAAGCTGAAACGTCACAATCTTCTCCTCTAAGAGTAACTTCAAGGGTTTTCTTAGAACTAATGTATATTTTTCTAGTAAAATTAATATTAGTTTTTCAATATTTCATAAAATGTTGTTATGGAATTATACTTCACATAACTGAGATAGGTATCCTTGACTTCTTAATCCTGTAATGTAACGTACATCTCCTTCATGATATCCTCAGTTGACCTTACACGACCCGCAAGCCCTACCGTTACCGCTCCATTCCCTGTACAACTAGACCTATTATACTAGTATATATGGGGTGTAACTTGTACAAGTGCAAGCATTTTTGCATGTGGTATCGTAATACGTCCACACATCACTGTGGTAATGGTATTTCTATGGGTCGAGAAGTCTTGCCACGAACTTGACACACAGTGTATCTTTGCAGAACCTGAAGATATTTGCAGCGTCGTAACTGCATTACTCTTGTCAGTAATAAACTAACCTTTCTGTATCTATGTGTCCAAACTTCCACATCTGACCTCTTGCCCAGTGGAAAATAAGCATTAATGGCTTGCTCTTGCAACATGTACTTTGAGGTACTAACACAAAAATATACTAGTCCTAATAGCTATAATTTGTAGTCTGCAAGTGAAGTAAATACTGATTTACCCGTTGTTTAGTGAACTGTTCTGTCACCAGAAGGAATATCTGCACTTACATTCATTAAACTATGTGTACTTGTCCTCAATACAATTTGGAGTATATGACTTAATGTACTTTTTATTGTAATTTGTCATCCCCTTTCCTAAGATGTAAATGGCACGCGAGAAACATGCATGTATGTACATTCAGGTGCCTTGTTTATGTGGCAACTTTCCTACACATCCGAAGGGTACAATAGACTCACCCAATAGCCGGTATGTAATACTGGTTGTGTAAACATTCCGACAGTGTTTCATGGAAAAGGAAACCCTTTGTCGTGTTCTGTTATCCAAAACTTGACATTCATATTCATACCACGTTCTCCTGCCGACTCAATCATCAGTTTCCTTTTTAATTTGATGTAGGTACAATCATAAGAAACTGTACACTCCAATCTCCGATTCATTGCTTTCTGCTATGGCTAGGTCTTTCATAGCGTGCCTATTGCTAACAGCGGGATTGTGACGTTAGTACTTTTCCTTCTTCTACCTTGACTCTCATTTCATTTTACCGTTAGGTAAAGAAAGACTTTTGTACGTTTTCTTGTTAATCACGACAGAATCCCAGTTTTCAATATGTTGAACAAGACCGAACGAACTTTTTTTGTGGAAGAATGAAACTGAGAAGAGTACAAATCCACATCCGGTCGAAGCCCCGATCATGAAGCAGAGCACGATTAAGACTGCATGGTTCGGTGCAAGAAGGATGGTTACTAGTTAAAGTAGTAGTCCCACGCATTCGTCCGAGGTGAGTTCAGGAAAGTACAGAAAATCCAGATGAGGCTTCTGCTTAATACGAGTCCAGAGTGTGACAACTGTGCCACCTCCCTCAGTAATGTTTTCTGAAATATTTTCATTACCGACCACAGAGAACTTGAAATCCCTTATACACTCAGCTTATCAATAAACTCTCTTTCAGGAACTGAACGGAACTTAACCGTACATTAAACAATGGATAATCGTCTCGTGTCGATTTAGAGAACCTTATCAGGGCATTGCCTGATGACAGCTGAAACCCCGCACTTTCGCATGCGAGTCCACTGGTTGGACGGACGCGCTATCTTCAGAAGTCTTTTCACGGATATAGCCACTTAGCTTCTTTGAAACCTCTTATGCAATCTGAATGTGTCACCGTCTTTCTGTTAATACCGTAGTAAGATACAGGTTTCTCTCTCCGAGTTCTGTACATTAATAACTGAGAAGCCCATTTATTCCGATACGCTTGTGTACATTCGGTGGCGCCCTACGTCCAGTCGTTTCCGCTACACTGACCCGTCACCTGACGTCCATGTAAAATGCAGCACGCGTCAATAAATTAACTTCATCGGGACTGCGCCTCATTTGCTATTCATAGATAGTCTGCATGAAGTGGAAAATCTCTCGTGCCTTACGTAATAACTAATTCCCTTTCACTTTATTGCCAATCTGGAATTCCTTATTTGAATATTAATTACTAAATTTATGACTAACGCATGAAGTAAGCGGCAGTAGATTTTACACAGACTAGGGAAGGGGTTGGAGCGCCTGTCGCTTTAATGCCGGCTGTAAACATCGGTCTGATCGTGAGTTTATCTCATCTCTGTTTCTGCATGTCCTCGACCACAGTATAATAGACTTTTTAAATTAGCATAATTTCATTATTGCCCCTTAAGTAACGTGACATTAGATTAGTCTGCAGTACATGTATCGCAAATAAACCGAAGCTCTAATTTAAAAAAAGGAAAGAAAAGTACGCGAGGCTATTTCTTAAAAAAGAGCTTTCTTCTTACGGCTTCGATAGGGAACCGCGAATCACTTGAAAATTACCAAGGTGCATAAGATACGTAGACATGTTCTGAACGTCTTAAGGCGCTGATTTTGGTCAAAAGTTTCACCAGACTGAAAACAAGATTCCCTATAAATTACACACTGGGTTTTTTTGGAATTTCTGTAGTCAAACGAGGAGTGAAAAGCTGATAAACGGGGTATCAAATTGACCATTGTGAGGTCTAATTTTACAAAACAGAGTTTGGTGCCTTGCAGGTAACAAGAATAATTTAGGAAACTTAGCGATTTGAGTAGCTACCATGTTAATAAAGTTTCAAAAATTCATCTCTTCAAGGCCTAGCTATTTTGCGCATGAAAAGTAATACTGGAGTGATATTTAAATGTCGAATGGTTTCCTTTAAACCAAGTACTAAATTCAGGAAATTCAAGAACGAAGGACGCTAAGAAAGCAAATGAAGTGCAGAAAAATCATGCTGTTTGAACAAAACTACAAACAAAATTTTATCTGGAAAAAAGATGGTCAGTTGTTTTGGGAAATGTTTTGTCTAAAAGTACAAAAGTGGATTCGAGAAACATTTGACCCGCGACTCGAAAGATGCTCGAAAGTGTGTGCAGTAAATGACATGCCGACTGAGAATTTAGAGCTCAAGCTAAACTTAGACATAATGTAAATACATAACACTGCGAACTGTCACTTTTTTGTAATATTTAATCCACCAACGGGTGTTCGAACCTTTCCAGATTCGTCTTCAGACGGGGTACAGGAGGTTACAGAGCTGTTTCAAGGCGTAACGCTGGGTCTACAGCTACATCTACACCTACATTTATACTTCGCAAGCCACTCAACGGTGTGTGGCGGAGGGCACTTTACGTGTCACCGTCATTACTTCCCTTTTCTGTTCCAGTCACTTATGGTTCGCGGGAAGAACGACTGCTGGAAAGCCTCCGTGCGCGCTCGAATCCCACTAATTTTACATTCGTGATCTCCTCGGGAGGTATAAGTAGGGGGAAGCAATATATTCGATACCTCATCCAGAAACGCACCCTCTCGAAACCTGGACAGCAAGCTACACCGCGATACAGAGTGCCTCTCTTGCAGAGTCTGCCACTTGAGTTTGTTAAACATCTCTGTAATGCTATTACAATTACCAAGTAAACCTGTAACGAAACGCATTGCTCTTCTTTGGATCTTCTCTATCTGTCCTGTCAACCCGACCTGGTACACATCCCACACTGATGAGCAATACTCAAGTATAGGTCGAACGAGTGTTTTGTAAGCCACTTCCTTCGTTGATGGACTACATTTTCTAAGGACGCTCCCAATGAATCTCAACGTGGCAGCCGCATTACCAACAATTAATTTTATATGATCATTCCACTTCAAATCGTTCCGTACGCGTTCTCCCTGATATTTTACTGAAGTAACTGCTACCAGTGTTTGTTCCGCTATCATATAATCATACAATAAAGGACCCTTCTTTCTATGTATTCGCAATACATCACATTTGTCTATGTTAAGGGTCAGTTGCCACTCCCTACACCAAGTGCCTATCTGCTGCAGATCTTCCTGCATTTCGCTGCAATTTTCTAATGCTGCAACTTCCCTGTATACTACACCATCATACGCGAAAAGCCACATGAAACTTCCGACACTACCTGCTGGGTCATTTGTATATATTGTGAAAAGCAAAGGTCCCTTAACACTCCCCTGTGGCACGCCAGAGGTTACTTTAACGTCAGTAGAGTCTCTGTATTGAGAAAAACATGCTGTGTTCTCTTTGCTAAAAACACACACAGCTGGTCTCATATTCCGTAGGCTCTTACTTTGTTTATCAGACGACAGTGCGAAACTGTATCGAACACCTTCCGGAAGTCAAGGAAAATGGCATCTACCTGGGTCTCATGAACAAATAAAGCGAGTTGGGTCTCACACGATCGTTGTTTCCGGAATCCATGTTGATTCCTACAGAGTAGAATCTGGGTTTCCAGAAATGACATGATACGAGAGCAAAAAATATGTTCTAAAATTCTACAACAGTTCGATGTCAGAGATAGAGGCCTATAGTTTTGTGCATCTGCTCGACGACTCTTCTTGAAAACTGGGACTACCTGTGCTCTTTTCCAATCATTTGGAAGG
The DNA here is from genome assembly GCF_023897955.1 of Schistocerca gregaria. Taxonomy (NCBI): domain Eukaryota; kingdom Metazoa; phylum Arthropoda; class Insecta; order Orthoptera; family Acrididae; genus Schistocerca; species Schistocerca gregaria. The sequence goes on from NC_064923.1 coordinate 477,753,652, forward strand.
TTCCGTTCCTCTAGAGACTTGCGGTACACGGCTGTTAGAAGGGGGGCAAGTTCTTTCGCGTACTCTGTGTAGAATCAAATTGGTATCCCGTCAGGTCCAGTGGACTTTCCTCTGTTGAGTGACTTCAGTTGCTTTTCTATTCCTTGGATACTTATTTCGATGTCAGCCATTTCTTCGTTCGTGCCAAGATTTAGAGAAGGAACTGCAGCGCGGTGTTGCTCTGTGAAACAGCTCTGGAAAAAGGTGTTTAGTATTTCAGCTTTACGCGTGTCATCCTCTGTTTCAATGTCATTATCATTGGCTCTGTGACAAGAATATGGAACATGTTATCCAAAAGTTGACATTCATACCCCTGCACGGTCTCCTTCCGATTCAATCGTCAGTTTCCTTTTTTAATTTGTTTCATGTTGCATCTTCCTGTCACAGAAGCACCACCAAGCATTACGCTTTGAAACAGCTATGTAATCTCCTGTACACCATCTGAACATGAGCCTGAGAAGGTTCTAAACGGGTGCATGGAATTAATACCTATTTCAAGATAGTAACTGTTTGCAGTTGTGAAATAAATAACTATGGAGTAAATAACATTACTGGCTGCAGGTTTTGTATTTACATTGAATAAAAAGTCACGGATTCTTAAGCGCCGTTATGGATAAGCTTAAACTTATACTTTTAGAGTTTTGTTCTTATTTACGTTCGCACAGGAGAGAAATGTTGTTCATGTGGTGGAGATAAAGAGGATTGTAAATCTCCTAACTACAGTGGCGAAGCTATTCGTGTTTAAAAGGCAAGCAAAATAATCAATACCATTCTTAGGAATTACGTTTCACATGTCTTATAAAAGGCTAACAAATAGACTTCTACATTAGGCTGCACATGCCGCAAGCTGCGTAGTACCTGAGCATATCTTTCGTCAGAGTAGCAAGTCCTCAGAGCTAATGAAAAACACACTTTGATGTAAACGGATACACTTCATGAAAATGTTTCTCCCAGAAACACAATAAATGGAAGACGCTGAGATAGAATTACGTCCGTAACGTTTCAAATAGACTTTGAATAACTTTGTAATAGATTAACAAAACCAGCTGCCGTTTTGGGAAGTGCGCCTAAACACAAAGAACCAATTAGTAGAGTGAAAAGCGTGATGTATGACATGGAGTTCTGAGAAAAGAATTCGTGTTTACTATACGAGCAACTATATATAGACTCCAAAGATTCGCATTATCCAGAACCTGCTTTGTTATTCGTACAAAGATAGCACTTCCACAGGGGAAGTAATTAATATCCACATCCCTTCCAGAGATATACGCTAACGTGTAGCTCGCGTGTTAGCAGAGACCGTTTACAACAAGCGTAATCTGTGGTCTGTTTGCATACTGTTAACGAAAAGTTCGTGTCTGCTAAAAGAAGGACAGACAATAATACGTGTACAAAAGTTCCAACAGTTTCTTAAGTTACCACATTAATAATCGCTCCCAGAACAACGTTTCCCTTCCATTTATTGTATTTCTTTAAAGTAGATGGCGAAGATGTGTCAGACTTTAAGAACAGCGCTTTTTCTTACTGGAATGTTCTGCAAATTAAAGGTGAAACTAAGATAAAGTCTTCCAAATGAATGCTGTGCTGTGTAATATCACGGCATGCAGTCAATTGTTGAAGACAGATGTCAACATACAGCTGAACAGATCACCGCTATCAACACAACCAGATTTCTCCAGTTCGTACATTTCAAAATTTGCTAGTTAGCCGTAATCACTTCCTACTCTTATCCTGATACATCTGCTGTATTTAGCTCTTCTGTCATTAACTAGAGCTTGTGTAACTGTCTTACCTCACAGGTTTCCTAAGTTTTATCAACTGGTCAGAAGGTCATCCTCTTATCTACTGTACGAAGATACAGAGAGTGTTAATGTTTGTCTTTCAATGCTCTAATGCAATTGATTTTCTAGTTACCGGTAACCTGTTAAAACGTTAACTATGTGTATAAATCACACTTATGCTTGTTTCCCTGTTGCTAAATTTCTACTTCAAAATCACATTTTAAACCTTTTACTGGCACGTATCTATGGTGTACAGCTGTGTGTGTCCCCTGGATTCCAGCCAGCATAACGAAAGGACCAAAATTATTCAGTACAATTCGAAGACTTGTCTGGAAAAAGGATGTGCCTCCAAGGGCTTAATAGAGCACGTTCCTAACCTTCATTCCGCCAGTGATGTCCTTTAGTTTGATGTGCTACGTCGTAACCAAGAGACATGCCAGTCAACTTCTTGCTTGTCTACAAAAGACTGGAAGAGACCAAAAGAGAAATGAGCACATAAATGTGTGCAGGTGGAAAAGGCCAAGGCTGATATTAGCTTGACTAAAGTGGTTTGGTCATGTGAAACGGATTCATCCATCATTACTTGGAAAGGATCGTGCCGTGATGAAGACCAGGGGCACGTCCAAGAAGGAGGTGGCTGGAACAGATTAAATACCTTGAAGAGAAAAGAGAGACCGTGAATAATGTCATCAGGGAAAAAATCTACCAAAACCCCAGCAGATTGAAGCAAATGTATCGAAAAAATCGTACTTTGTTCGTTGTGGAAGGGCACCCTGATCACGACCACATCAGACATGCTAGACATTATGTGATGGACAACACTCTCACTATTTGTAAGTCTTTGACGTGTATATTTAATGAGGTAATGATTACCATGTTATACAGAGAGTGCATAGGTATGTTGCGTAGCGCAACAGAAAGCATTGACAATATACATTGCATTGCACACAACTGTTGATCTGAACTCATGATGTGTCATTTTGATGACGGTTGTGCAATAAAGACTTAACATTATTGAGTGTAGCTGTTGGACGAGTTACTCCAAGTCGATAGAAAGCAGTTTAGGAACAACGTTTGACACACGGTGATAACATTTACGAATATAAACGTAATTCTTCCTTGAAGAACCGCACTGTAATGATCAGAACCACAGAAAACTGCGGCTTATAGCTATTAGTTTTAATGGTAACCTTTACCTGATGTGAGTTTGAAGGTGTAGGAATTTTCGGCAAATCATACATAATGGTATTCTCTACAAAACGTCTCAACTCCTCTTCTCTGATGGATAGAAAAAAAGAGGCTCAGTTACATCCTTGCACGACTGCTCAATTTATTTAGTACTTCCGTTGCATTCTTGTAAACTCCTCGCTCATTTCGATTGGTATAAACACTGCAGCGCCAAAGAATTTGTTACAGGCAAGCGTATTGAAATACAGAGAAATGTAAATAGGCAGAATACGGCACTGCGGTCGGCAACGCCTGTGTAAGAAAGCAAGTGTCTGACACAGTTGTCGGATCGGTTTCCGCTGCTGCAGTCACAGGTTATTAAGATTTAAGTGAGTTTCCACGTGGTGCTATAGTCGGCGCACGAGCGATGGGACACAGCATCTCCGAGGTAGCGATGAAGTGGGGATTTTCCTGTACGACCATTTCACGAGTGTACCGTGAATATCAGGAAACCGGTAAAACATCAAATCTTCGTCATTGCTGCTGCCGGAAAAAGGTCCTTCAAGAACGGGACCAACGACGACTGAAGAGAATCATTCAACGCGACCGAAGTGCAACCCTTCCGGAAATTGCCGCAGACTTCAGTGCTGGGCCATCAACAAATGCCACCGAACGAATCACTCAATGAAACATCATCGATATGGGCTTCCTGAGCCGAAGACCCATTCGTATACCCTTGATGACTGCACGACGCGAAGCTTTACGCCTCTCCAGGGCCCGTCAACAACGACATTGGACTGTCGATGACTGGAAACATGCTGCCTGGTCGGATAGGTCTCTTTTCAAATTGTATCGTGCACATGAACGTGTACGGGTATGGATACAACCTCATGAACCCATGGATCCTGAAAGTCAGCAGGGGACTGTTCAAGCTCGTGGGGGCTCTGTAATGGTGTGGGACGTGTGGAGTTGAAGTGATATTGGACTCCAGGTACTCCTAGATTCTACTCTGACAGGTGACACGTACATAAGCATCCTGTCTGATCACCTGCATTCATTCATGTCCATTGTGAATTCCGATGGGCTTGGGCAATTCCAGCAGAACAATGCGACACCCTACACGTCCAGAATTGCTACAGAGTGACTCAGGGAACACTCTTCTGAGTTTAAACACTTCCGCTGGCCACCAAACTCCTCAGACAATAACATTACTGGGCTTTTCTCGGATGCCTTGCAACGTGCTGTTCAGAAGAGATCTCCACCCCCTCGAACTCTTGCAGATTTATGTAGTCAGTTCCCTCCAGCACTACTTCAGACATTAGTGGAGTCCATGCCCCGTCGTGTTGCAGCATCTCTGCGTGCTCGCGGGGGTCTACACGATATTAGGCAGGGATACCAGTTGCTGTGGCTCTTCAATGTATCTGACGTGCTCTTTAATACTCCGTTTACATGAATGATCAGTACTGCTCTCAGATACGTCATGCATTTCAAGCTATCACTTATTTCCTCGTCCTTGAAACAACTTTTTCGAGGCAGAACCGGATGTCTAACATGACAGAATCAGGCTGTTCTCCTCTCTCATCGCCTAAGGTTTGCAAGCCTTAAACTTCAGACATGAGTCGAGTGTCATGATTTATTGCCCACGGGTCGGTAACTTTAAATCTGAGCGGCTGCCAGTTTTGAAGTCTTCGGACAACATTTATCGCGTTACGTCATGGTGTTACATGACCTGCGTAGTCTTTTATAAGAAAGAAGCGGTATGCGAAGTGAAATGGGAGGAGAAGCAATTCTGTGGAGAGGTTCTGCTCCTCACAGTTCTCGCGCTTCATAAATAACGTCACACAGCTTACAGATTTATGTTGAGTTCCTGGCGGAGTTTGCAAGTGTGGACGAAAGTTGTGGCTGATGCTGCGCTGATAGAGCAAATCCGTGAAGGCCGTGGGGGCAGTAAAAGGTGAGGCTTCTCGGTGAGAGAGATGGAACACGTGTTAAGCTAAGTGGGCGTTTGCAGCATGGTGTAATTCTCACTTTCCATGCTGTTCAGTTATCAGTTTAGCTCAACACAGCATGAGATATTGCCTGCCATTACTAGTAAAAAGCAACTTACAATGCCGCATTTGTTATGTAGTTGCAAACTATGTTTGCTAGTGGCGCGTACTACGCAGATTCGACTCCTGATAACTAGCCTCCACTCCAGGAAACTACGTAATCAGCAAAACACAAACTACCAAAGTGGTCACAGTTTTCAGTTTCATCAACGTACACTTCCCCACACAAAACCTTAGCAATTTCACACATAGTATGAAACCTACTATCTTACATCAAGGCCTTCGGCTGCCGTCTTTATATATGGAGCAACATTCGTATATAAGAACAAAAACTATAAAATTGCATACCATTCGGAGATAACAGCTACAGAGATTTATTGGATAAGCGAGCAATTGTTACATGATTCGACGCAGATATTTGTTTACATGCTAACAGATGCCACCGCCTGACTACTATGTCATCATTTTCTAGCACACCTAACACATTTGCCACTCTCCTACCGCTAGAGTCTGGTGATTCGTAAATGCTTACCCATTCTTTTTTTCCACATTTTGCGCCGATCTTTCTTAATACTTCATCGTATGGTGGAGGCACATACAATCTTGTTATTGTTTGTTCTTCTTATGTTTCAAAAATTTTTGTATTTCGTGAGAAAATTCCTGAGCGCTGCACTCCTTAATTTACATAAAGGAATATAAAACGAAAGGAAAGTCTAGCTTGATTCTGCATAATACTTGGAACTTTTGGAAACTAAGATATGTGAAGAGGATGCTGCTTCACTTACAAGAACATACACAGGAATAGTATGTGAAGCTGCCGTTCAGTGTTTACTGTCTGCTAAATTGCAAGAATTAAGATCGCTGGTCTACATTTACTGATTTCCCGTTGTTTTTGGCTGAGTAGGAGTCCTCCATCACTTGTGAAGATGCCACTAATTTGAGCAACATATTGTTGCAAAAAGGGATGAAAAACTGACTTCAATTTCGGCATTATAACGCTCATCACTTCACTTGAGATAGCGTATGCTCTGCTTTAAACCAGACGAGGGGAGAACTGAAGACTATTGTGTACATTGTGTCGGTCGTCCACGTCATAAATAAGGGATTCCCGTTTCAGAAAGCGAGACTGCACCTATAGTGAAGGTCACTCACTATGCAATACGCTTACGAATGAAGATCATTTACATTGCGTTCTCGTAACATGACAATGCACTAGATTTTTTGTTAAATTTAAAAATTATGGCAAGGGAAAGTGATAAATTCTGAGTTTATAGCAGAATTATTTGAAATATTTGTTTACATAAAACATTCAAACAGTATATATTTTTATGTGAAACAGAATGTCGTAATGATTGAAATGTGATGTTTCCGAAATTTGTTTCTTACTTACTATATTTTATCTATAAACACAAAATTATTTATTTACGTAAAAATCGGTTCCCTACTAATCACTCAATAACAAGAAAACTTTTACTGACCAGCACAACTAATTTTTTAAATTTCTTTTGGAGTTCATGTCTTTCATACAACTAAATATCGACAGCGGCTTTGCCTAGTTCATCACATACTTATAAATGAAATATGCGTCAAAATTGAGACACATGCCATTAATTATGTATGAGTGATGCAGAGGGATTTTCAGTTAAGAAAAAAAGGAAGAAAAAGAACATTCCCGCTCTATTTTAAGGGACGTCTAAAATGTTAACTATTTAAAAGTGTTATTTATTATGAAGTAATATACTATTTATGTAATTATAAAACTACTGTTTATTGTGATAAAACGTGGCGTGTTTCGAGTAATGATTCAATTTTTCAGGTGCTCAAGACTTTAAATGTTTGTACCAGATTTGCAATATTTGCTTTCTTAGCAGAACGGTTGAACGTTTTATGCTTTGTCTCAGCTCATTTACGAAGCATCTTGTATATAATTGTGTGACTCTGCATGTCTGACATGTCATACACGATTCGTCAATAAAGTGACAGGATACGATACGCTTGATAAGAAGCACCTCTCTGAAGACACAACGCATTTATTATGAAATTCGAAAGGCTCTGACTGACAACTGTTTTATGATTTTGGCAGTTTGACACGTGACGCTCCTGGAAATTATCACTTTCTCAAATCACTATCAGCAATATATTTCACGTATCTGAATGATTTTCGAATATTACCAACTGCTCGAGGAATTACAAATAAGAAAACATAGAAATCGTTATTTGCAAATAAAATTTTAAATGTTCTCCGCCTGTTGTTACACGCAACTCCAGATTCACTACCTATTTGCATCCGATAGCACCTGTTCACTTGATGCTTAACAAACGGTGACGTATAAAGAAAAATTTTTTTTATGTAATCGACAAAAATTTTTCACGAGTTCGATCGCACGCGTAAAATGCTCCCGTAAGACATACACACTGATGGAAAAAATCGCAGCGCCAAAAAATATTTTATGTAAATAATGAAATTTCGGGAATGCATTTGTCGAGGAAATGTATTTAATTAATTAACAATGCAAAATCAGAGGTTAATGTAAGAACGAAATAAGACATTAAAATGTGAAACGTTGGTGTACTAATACCCGGTCTAACTTTCAGAATATTGAATGTAAGCACGAAAACGTGCATTCAGTATGTTGTACAGGTGCCAGATGTCAGCTTGTGGGATACCTGTTGTACTTTTGGCCGGCCCCTGTGGTCGACTGGTTGTAGGCTCTTCAGTCCGGACCTGCGCTGCTGCTACGATCGCACGTTCGAATCCTGCCTCGGGCATGGATGTGTGTAATGTCGTTGGGTTAGTTAGGTTTAAGTCGTTCTAAGTCTAGAGAACTGATGACCTCAGATGTTAAGTCCCATAGTGCTCAGAGCCATTTGAACCATTTGTTGCAGTTGGTCGGTCAATATAGTGCTGTTTGAGGATGACGCTGGAGTTGTCGTCGACTGCATACAGACCTGGTAATTGACCAGGCCAAAGGACATATCAACCCTTTGTACAGAATGTTGAGTTACAACACAAGTACGTGAGTGAGTGATATCCTGTTGGAAAACACCCTCTGGAATACTGTTCATGAATGACAGGACAACATGTCGAGTCACCAGATGGATGTACCAATTTGCAGTCATGGTGCGCGGGATGAACACGAGAGTGATCCTGTTGTCAAATGCAATTGCGACCCAGACCATAACTCCTGGTGTAGATCTACTGTGTCCAGCATGCATATGGGTGGCTGGAAACTCTAAACAGCACTCTTAGAAACCAATACACGACCATCACAGGCACCGAGGCAGAACCAGCTTACATCATAAAACACAACAGACCTCCACTCTGCCCTCACTGCGCACTCGCTTGACAACACTAAAGCAGCAAGTGGCGATGGTTGGGGTCAGTGGACTGCACGCTATTGATCGTCTGGCTCGGAGTTGTCCTTGAAGCGACCGATTTGCAACAGTTTGTTGAGTCACTGTGGTGCCAGTTGTCGATCTAATTACTGCTGCAGATGCAGTACGATGCATCAGAGCCATACGCCGAATACTATGGTCTTCGCTCTGGATAGTGCCACATGGCATTCCAGAGCCCAATCTTCTTGCGACCGTACACTCTCGTGACAACCACTACCAGCAATCATGTACAGTGGCTGCTTTCTTTCTGCAGTATCGCGGAAGGATTGTTCAACTTCTTGTATACCTATTGCACGATCCATTTGTCACTTTAAAGGTTTTCTTGACCATGTAATAGTTCTGGTACTAATTGTAGCACTTCTGCTACTAAATGTAGCTGGGTTTTCTCTTTTGATGCTAGTCAACTGTCAGGATGAGCATTACTGCAATGGGCATTTAATTCTAAAGCATTATGTCAGGGTGAAAATCCTTAATTAATTAATTTTTCTTTCTTAACAACATGTGGGCAGGGTGGGTTCTTCCTTGGCTCGGGTATGAGGTAGAATGAAACAGCATTTTTACATAAGAAAACTTTTGTTGCAAGTTTCGTACAACTGTTTTTTTACTCGATGTTCTGGCTCGGAGAACTGCAGCTGTGTCGTTTGCGTGGCCTTCTGCTGCGGCGGCGGCGGCGTCTGATCACGCGTGGCAGTGTGTATCTCGTGTCGCCGTCTCGCCCAGCTGACTGGAGACGCGCAGCTCGAGGTGGCCCGTTTAATTATTGCGAGCGAAGTCGTGCATCGGATGGTGATACCTTGGATGTGGCGTCCCAGTGTTTCTCTTCTCTAAGCGGTCGCGTGTCTCAGTGTTGTGCGTCGGCCAGCGGAGCGGCGCGGCGGGGGAAGGCTAGTGTCCCGGACTCGAACAACGGACTCCCGCTTGCCAGTCTTCGGCTGCCAGGTCTTTATCCCAGCTCACAGGTGACTGCTGATGTGAGGCCGTCTCCTTCCCGTCCTCACGAGTCACCCGGGTACGTAAAAATCAGACTTCAAATACCTTTTAACTTCTGTCTTCTGGCGCCGAGGCTGCTGCTTGCTGTTCCATTACAGCGGCGGACTTGGTGCTTGTGTGCATGATGTAGTCTCTTCTTGCATGACGATCTTCAGCACCGAAACTGACTGAAAACTACTGCTACTCTTCTTTTCTCCCTTCGTCTCTCGTCTGTCGGGCCCACTGCGTCTCGCATATTTATTCACTTCAGTTTACTGGAGGTGAACGCCGTCATGGTCATTGCCTCTTCTGTCACGTTGAAAAGCTTCTCGAAGAATCTTATTAACGTCGGTCATTGGCTCTTGGAATGTAGGCGAGGGCCTTCGCTCACATGCGACAACTGAGAAACACGTGAGCCGGTCGGGCGATGCCCTGACGGCTGAATAGACAGCGTCCGCTTATGTGGAACTTGCTGACTTCACGGTAATTGTCTCTTCTGCTCTGCTGTTCTGCCCACTGTTTGCCAGTATGTAACTCTCTAAACTAAACCAAGTTTTTCATTTATATTCTAATTTCTACTTCACTTTGATTTCACTAATTTATTTACTTAAGTGTCACTCAACAACTATCATCAACTCACCACGTCCAGTCTCAAAAGTAACCAACTCCCACGTCTATTTGAAGCGAACCTGGTTTGCATCCACGAAATGGTGCCACTAGCGCCCCTCTTAAGCGACTGGAGCGAAACGTGAATAGGCATCATTAAGCAGATGTAGAAAGACTCTTACTAACTTTCGTTTATGTCGCTCAGCTTCTTCTTGGTGCCTCGATTTTTTTCCTTCATTGTATTTAGGCACAGCGAACAAAACATTTCTCAGCTCTGAAAACATCAATATATCGTGTAACAACACCTGTAGCCTCATTAATGTCCTCAATTCCTAGGGAAAGAGTCCAAAAGATTCTTCTCATGTTTTGCATTCAGCTGAGGCAGCTCACTGATGTTAGATTCCGTATAGCTACAAAACTGCAAGGGTCTTAATTTCTAAGTTTCGATCACTGTTCCAAAGAGGCCCAGAAATGTTCTGTGTTATTAAGATAAGGTGGTTTAGCGGTCTTATAAAAGTGCAGTAGTGTGCCTGAGCGATGGTCGCACCAGAAACGTAAGCGTGCAGCGCTACGAGAAAGTCTGTCACCATGCTGGAAGATACAGCATGGTCATCATGAAGATGCAGAGTAACGGCAACATTTGGTCACCGAAATTATTTAAATAAGCATACTAGATCGACCAGAAAATGTGTGTCATAATACGAAAAACTCTCCCAAAACATTACGGTTGACACGCCTGATTTGTACAACGGTGCCCTCATATCACTGGATTATTTGAAAAGAGGTAAGATTGCGACTGGCCGTATTACACTATACCAGTACGCCTCCAGTGAGCCACAAACAATTCCTGTGTTGTCTGGCCCGCTGAAGACATGCACCTTTGCTCGCCGCAGCGAGCAATGGCCTTTTGCGATGTATCCGACTCGAAATGCCCATAAAATGGAGTTACATTTGCAGTGTTCTCCAGAAAATTTCTTGAGATGAACATGCATTCACAGTTAGCAACAACTCATCTAGGTTGTAAAATGGACTGTCCTTCACAAGGCATCGTACTTGCCTCAGGTCCCCGTCTGTTTGGATGTTTTTATCATCACTGATCTCGAGGGTCCATTTACACGCTCAGCTTTGTTTGAGCAGACCATGCTCACAACGACCGTCTACACATCTGGTCTGTGGTATTCGGTTAGGAACTACACTTCCCAAGCCAAACACTGCTTTTGTACAGTCCTGAATCAGAAGCCCGAGAGTGCAGAATATTCTCCAGCCATGGCCAAATTAAGTAAGATAACTATTCTGTCTAGTGATGTAATTTCAGAAGTTATAAAAATCTGAAAATTAACACGGAGAAGATGGACAAAAGAGTGGCGTCTAAGTCAAGCAACGCTTCCGCATCTTAATTTTTTGAAGGAACTAAAAACTGTAAAGGAGGACTTTTAACCACCTAAAAATGACGAATAGACATTATTTGTGATATTGCAGTATGTTACATCGTGTATAAGGAGAAATGATACTATAATGAGTTCTTATGAAATTTGTAAAATAACATTCAGTTATTTAGCAACTGACAGAAGCGGTGCTAATCGGAAAATTCCTGCAGTGGTATCATCTTCATTGTTGAGCTACATCTTTCAGGAAACATGTCGTGCCATCTATGTAGTACTGCACTAAAGAAGAAATACCTAAAGGTGAGAAATGAAGTTTACTACTTCGCTATCCTTTTCCTCACAGCTTCACTTGTGTACTCATTCCACACGTATACTGTAGACAACTCCTGTTCCTTCCTCTCAGTGTTCACCTGTTTCTCCTTCCAACCTTACTGCCCACCTCATGCTCCCAATTCGATATCACCATCTCCTCTTTCTCACGCCACCTCTCCTCCTCCCTCTCTCTTTGTCCAACTTTTGTGCCCATATCTCACATCACATCTTCTTCTGCCATCCCATTGTTCATATACTCCTACCCCCCTTCCTTTTTCAACTATCCTTTACCCCTGTACCCAGCCTCCTGTGTCTCCTCCTTCCCCTCCCTCTACCTGTCACTACACCACCCAATTTTCTATCCATCTCCTTCACAGTCTCTCTCTGCCCATCTCATTCTGTCACAGTTCTCTGTCAAGACCTTTCTCCTCTCTCACTATCCATCTCCTCCCTTCTCCCTGTCTCTGCTTAGTTGTGCCCATCTAACGGTAAAGCCCTTGCAAGGTAAGCCAATGTTGCCTCCACAACGTGCCTTCTCCCCACTCTCTCTGTGAATATCCATTGACCTATACATTTTGTACATCTCAACCACTCCATGTCTCTCTCTGTCCATCCCCTCCACCACCTCTATGTCCATCTACTTCTTCTCCTGTTCTCTGTCCATCTCATTCTTCGTTTATCTCAATGTCCATCTCCTTCCAACATCTCTCTGCTCAGCTGCACCCACCTGCACATGTTGCCCCTGAAAAGGAAGGTTGATAAAGCAGACTAATACTACTCCCACACAGTACACCTGTCGTACAGGGTAGCATACATGTTGAAGGCTGGAAAACCATTTCTTGCCTCTGATATGTAGGCGGCACTGCAAAGCAGTGCAGTAAGGCAGGGTGATACTATTGCCAAACGATCCACCTGTCATCCAGGACAGCTTATATGCCTACTCACCAAGGCTTGGGAAAAATCACGTTTCTGCCCAATCTTCTCTTCTGTAGGAGGTAGGAGATTATAAACTCAACAGTGCTAATACTCGTGAGGCCTGCTATTTCTGTGCCAAATTTGGTTGAAACAGATCCAGGGATTTTGTAGAAGATGTAGAATATACACACATACAGATTATATTTGGCTATGCATCACACACTCTTTTTCTATAATTAACCGAGTTAGACAAATAGTAGGTAGTTATGGCCTGGTGCCTGGCTACCAGGACCTCAGAAATGAAAAACCTGGTACGCTGTTCAAGTGATATTGTCGTGAGCATCTATGGAAAGAACTTGAAGGAGAGTGAAACCATGAATGGCTGACAAATTGTTAGACGTTGATGCCACATTGTAGAATGTAGAGGTCTAAGGCTCCCCGATTTAAAGTGGCTATCGGTAGCAGATCTGGTGACAGAGAACTATGCTCGAGCAGGTACACGTGTTTTCGGCACACATAGTTCAGTGCACTCTGTTTAACATTGGGCTCTGCAGCAGATGCCACGTAAGTATTTCTTTGTTTACATCTATGATATCATCATTTACTGTTGCAGTGGGCACAGGATCGCCGAGACTGAACTGTGGATCAGTGCAAACGTGTCGCCAGATGGGATTAATCACATTTCTTGTTACACAAGGTCAACGGTCGCGTCCAATGATGCAGTCATCCAGGTTAATGGCTGCTATAACCATGCACAGCATCATGGACACAAGGGAAGTATTATGCGGCGAGAGACATTCATTTGGGCTTCAGTGAAACCTATGGTAGTAATAGAATGCACTATGGCTGCTGTGGACTACGCCAACATTGCTATGGACTACCTTCATCCCTTAATATCTGGAGTCTTCCCTGAGAGCGATGGCATCTTCCAACAAGATGACTGTCCGGATCATAATGCTGGAATCTTGCTACAGTGGTTTGAGGAGGATGTTGCTGATGTCTTGGCCACAAAATTAAGGCTGATTTGAAACCGACTGAACACATCTGCACGTTACCAAACACCAGGCGAGAGTCCAACAATCACCGATCAGTGCTTCTACACGATTTTCGTAACCTGTACATACATCCAGACAATTCTACCAAGACCATATCGAGTCCATACGACGCAGAATCGTTGCCTTATTGCGTGCCGAGTGTGGGACATCACGGTATTAACTAGGTCTACATAATATTTTAGGTCATCAGTATATAAAATACATTCTGCATCTTGGGGAGGTAGCAAATCTCCAGAACTTAAGTAATAACAAAGCTCTTTTGTCTACACCGGATTTTAATTGAAACACTCATTGTAAAATAATAATCGTGCTTGTGAACCGGGACGACGAAGAATGCTGTATGTATCTGAAGTGATTATGTTAACAATGGGACGTAATTCGCTTAATGTCTATAACGGTACACTCTTTGAAATTCTTAATGTTGTGGGGATGAAACGCTGGAGGGGAAAGGTGAAGTACAACGAAGTCAAGACTGCAATTATGAGAGTCGTAGGAATTTCCCCTCTTTATGTAACAGGCGGTAGACATCTGCGGAATGCAGGCATCTCGGTTCGAATCTCGGTTCCACATACTGTGTTTCCGAATGTAATCTTCTTTTTACCGCACGATGATATTGATTCTTCCATCTCCTGGCACTTCACCTGAATCGCAATGCTGCAAACAGATCTGGGATTTATAGGTCGGAAACTCGTTCACAACGGTCGACCAGTAGACATAAGAACTTAACTCCAGACTAGGTTATAACAGGCTATTACAGACACTTATAGCAATCCTTGGGAAGTATTCTATACCGAGCGAGGTGGCGCAGTGGTTAGCGCACAGGACTCGCATTCGGGAGGACGACGGTTCAATCCAGTGTCCGGCCATCCTGATTTAGGTTTTCAGTGATATCCTTAAATCGCTCCAGGTAAATGCCGGTTTGGTTCCTTTCAAAGGGCACGGCCGACCTCCTTCTTCCCCGTCCATCCCTAAATTGATGAGACCGATGACCTCGCAGTTTGGTCTCTTCCCCAAAACAACACAACCCTTGGGAAGCAATTTATGCATACTCAGCACAATGACCAATTTAGATTGCATACGTGAATATGTTCTAATTCCTTATTATCGTGTAATTTATTTGCGGGATTAATGTTATTCGTGTATTGAAATTTCGTGCCGTGCAATTCGCATCTAAAATACTAAAATTTTCTGAGTGCTTCCGTCGTACTCCTCCGATTACCGACCTCTGGCGAGCTTGGGGCACGAGCACGACGGCAAGCCACGACACCAGCATTGTTAACAACGCGAATCCTGCAGACAACGGTCGGAACTTCATTCCTGTAAACTTGGGTACCCTTACGGTAAATAACCTTACGTTTTACAGGTGCTCAAGCAGCGGAAGATTAATTAGAACCACCATGTAATGTGACTTAAAACCAAGTGAAATCTCCCGAATAACCTGGCTCAGGACCGGGGACTTTGAACTATTGTTTATTTAATCGTGGGACAATATGTTAGAGGCAAAAACTTTATATGGTCTCCTGCATATGAAAGTATATTTGTTTATTTGTATACAGGGGAAAGTCGAAGTCTTCCTCCATATGTGCAGTATACGTGTGACAAGGCTTTTTTTTTTCTTTTTGCGTAACAGTTACGTATTTACATTTCCCCTCTGGGGCGGCATAGCAGCGGCCAAATTGCCGGTCTTCAGGCAGTTAAGTTAAAACATACCATTTCTGTGTAAAAATTTAAAAATATGAAATACGTTATAATATTTATGGTAACATCATTGCGATGTTGTGTACATCCATCTGATACGCGTGATATGATAGGAACTGGTAACTGTAGGTATGGGGTGTACCGTTGTTGTTCAGTGATAGAGACCCTTATGTCCCGGCTTAACGACGACTTAACTTCCGACTCAAACATCGGTACTCGTATAATAGCATAATCGCTGAGGAGCTCGCAAGACACGACGGGCCGCACCATACATCTACATCTACATGACTACTCTGCAATTCACATTTAAGTGCTTGGCAGAGGGTTCATCGAACCACAATCCTACTATCTCTCTACTATTTCACTCCCGAACAGCGAGCGGGAAAAACGAACACCTAAACCTTTCTGTTCTCTTATTTTATTTTGATGATCATTGCTACCTATGTAGGTTGGGCTCAACAAAATATTTTCGCATTCGGAAGAGAAAGTTGGTGACTGAAATTTCGTAAAAAGGTCTCGCCGCGACGAAAAACGTCTATGCTGTAATGACTTCCATCCCAACTCGTGTGTCATATCTGCCACACTCTCTCCCCTATAACGTGATAATACAAAACGAGCTGCCCTTTTTTGCACCCTTTCGACGTCCTCCGTCAATCCCACCTGGTAAGGATCCAACACCGCGCAGCAATATTCTAACAGAGGACGAACGAGTTTAGTGTAAGCTGTCTCTTTAGTGGACTTGTTGCATCTTCTAAGTGTCCTTCCAATGAAACGCAACCTTTGGCTCGCCTTCCCGACAATATTATCTATGTGGGCCTTCCAACTGAAGTTGTTCGTAATTTTAACACCCAGGTACTTAGTTGAATTGACAGCCTTGAGAATTGTACGATTTATCGAGTAATCGAATTCCAACGGATTTCTTTTGGAACTCATGTGGATCATCTCACACTTTTCGTTATTTAGCGTCAACTGCCACCTGACACACCATACAGCAATCTTTTCTAAATCGCTTTGCAACTGATACTGGTCTTCGGATGACCTCACTAGACGGTAAATTACAGCATCATCTGCGAACAATCTAAGAGAACTGCTCAGATTGTCACCCAGGCCATTTATATAGATCACAAACAGCAGAGGTCCCAGGACGCTTCCCTGGGGAACACCTGATATCACTTCAGTTTTACTCGATGATTTTCCGTCTATTACTACGAACTGCGACCTTCCTGACAGGAAATCACAAATCCAGTCGCACAACTGAGACGGTACCCCATAGCTCCGCAGCTTGATTAGAAGTCGCTTGTGAGGAACGGTGTCAAAAGCTTTCCGGAAATCTAGAAATACGGAATCAACTTGAGATCCCCTGTCGATAGCGGCCATTACTTCGTGCGAATAAAGAGCTAGCTGCGTTGCACAAGAGCGATGTTTTCTGAAGCCATGCTGATTACGTGTCAATAGATCGTTCCCTTCGAGGTGATTCATAATGTTTGAATACAGTATATGCTCCAAAACCCTAGTTGGAGTTACGAACGATGACGTTCGTGTTTAGGCTTTTTCTGCGCACCTACGATACGCATTTTCTGAAAGCCCATGAGCGTTCAGTAATGTTCTAAGCGCTCTGCCCTGAATGCCGTAGCTAATGCGAGCGGTAAACAAGATCATAGCGAATTGTTTAGTGAGTTTTTATTCTGTTATTTGCGAGTTGTTATCGCTGTTGGTAGTGGTAAGTGATACATTCTGCATGAGCAAGGGAGAGACATAGTTTGTGGGATACACGCTCTCTTCAACCGGAAAGTACGTGCATGCGCGTACCGCAACTGTCGCATGGAATCGTCAAGAATGCAATCGTCGTCCGTGCCTCGACATCGTTCGTGTATCGGACTTAGATGACGAGAAATGGTGTTAGCAACTACGGCGCGTTGCCAGTATACTGGAATGGGCATCGGTCAGGCAAATACACTTTGGATCGTCAAGTAGTCGTAGCTGGTGGCATCGCCTGGACTGATCATGGAAAGCTGCCGTTGCCTGTGGACTTCCATACGGTTCGGGTACTACGTGGAGGACCTTGCTACTTCACTAAGACTTTTTTTGGATAAGCAACCATGGACATTGTGCTTTAAACTATTGTGTTCTGTTTCGTACTCTAATGGTCACTGATTTGAAACACACAGATTACGAACTCATTCAGTTGTTGCATCTGCTTTTTATCCTAAGGATAAACACACACACCCATGCCCGAGGGAGGACTCGAACCTCCGCCGGGACCAACCGCATAGCCCATGACTGCAGCGCCCCTGACCGCTCGTCCAATCACGCGCAGATTCAAGTTAGTGAAAGTGTGAGAGGATCAAAATGCGCCGAAGTGCAGAATGGCGGAATATTCTGCAATAGAGACCCAAATGTTGTCTTGTGGCATTGGCGGTGTCAGTGCTTTGGGCAGAGTGGTCCGTTTTCAGAATTGACAGCTTATCTGAGATAATAGCCGAGCGATGGGCTGCCATTCATTTTCTCATCGCAGTAATTTCGTGACGAAGTGTCTAACGTGATGTGAAATGTCGTTTATTTTATTAATTCGTTACCACAGAAGTATCAGCTGGACCTTATCTCACGTAAATAAAGCTGCTGCTGTATTTCTGTACGGAAATGACAGGCGAGAAGAGAAGAGTCTCATGCTTTCAGTTCGGTATGATGGACGAGGTAGATGACACAGATCACGTCAAGTTGTCGTTTGCATTAGAAATGTCTTGATATGCTGAAATCCGACAACTTACATGATAATTCAGTGACAACTGTGACAGGACTGAGGACCTTTGTACCAAACAATTCCGTGAACATTACTGGAGTTTGGCGCTGGCAAAAGTGAAATCCTAGAGGCGTTACCTTGACAGCTAATATGTATTTCCTAAAAAGAAAAAACAATACTTGTTCTGCTGTCATGAGGAGCCAAACTAAGTGGTTAACCAAATGATGAATCTAAGAACACGCGAACACGTTTCAGATCAGATGGAATAATTCGGGATGTGGCATGGATAGATGGAAGAAAGTCTAAGCCTATTCGCAAACTTTCAGTTAAGAGTAGCATAATTCACTTCCTTCGCTGGCAAGTGCTATATCGAGCAGAGTTCACCTTGAAGTGTTTAGCATAGCAGTTTTGAAGCATGTCATCAGAAACAAAGGAGAAATAATGACGCAGGAGAAGACTGAAATGATTTTGACGTTAATTGCTAAGAGAGAGCAGATTGTCGACAAAACTCTTCAGGGTCTGTGACCGCACTGACAACATGTAAGATTCTCCGACCTTTCAGCCAGTGTTGCAGATTGTCTTATTCAGAGTGTTTTGCAAGAGTGGCGGAAACGTCAGAAAATTTTACATATTGACAGTGCAGTCATGTACCCTGGAGGACTTCATTGACAGTGACGAAGTCCACGGACGCCCATGCTTACAAACAGCACATTGTTTCAATAGCGGAATCTGCAGAGTAAGGTTTGGGGATGATGTTTGGTTTGTGAGGCGCTCAACTGTTCGGTCATCAGCGCCCACCAGAGTAAGGAGTGTAACACATGCAGAGGTGTGTGGCGAGCAGGGGGGTTGTACTAGTGAGCTGCAGACAACTATGTGGAAGACAAAGCTATTGTCACAGAAGATGGAGCATTGACTGCCTTTTGAAGTTGGAAGTAAGTGTAATGTCTCCAAGATTTCGACTAAGGTAACTGAGAACTCAGGTTCCTGATTGATACATAAAATGATTCTGAGAAGTGTAGTTTATCGAGTACGATTGTTTCTACCATGCATTTCAGAGAGCAGTGTGTAGTAATTGTACAGACAATACAACAACGGAAGAGTTTGATAATCTCTATACCTATTTGCATGTAGCCATGTCTTGCCCCCGAGGGCATGTTCTTATTGCGTTCGACGCCACATTGTGCGACTTGAGCGTAGGAGATGGGGAGATGTATTCGAAAAAGCGATATCACAGACGTATTGGGCACAATCATTTATGTCAACATGCCCACGTACAAAACTCACACAACAAAGTGAGTTAAGTAACAAATAAAAATCTGTATTAATTAAACGAAACACTAGCTTAACCTTATTCCACAAACTTTGTTATTGTACGACCTAGGTTTCGGGTCATATGCCCATTTTCTACTACACGACTTATTCCACAGAGGCCAATAAAGCAAATATGAACATTATAGCTTGTTAATTTATCGATTTTTAACTTAAACTATAAAATCACTGCAAGAATATTGTAATACTGTTGTTTAAGGGCTGTGCTATAATTTGAAAAGAAAACGGTCAGGTGTGAATAGCACTCACGCTCTGAGGGTTCCGTGGAAACTTAATTACGTATATGGATAGTTCATCTATAGGTTTTGATGAGTTTGTGAGTATTGCGTTGAGTTAGAAGCTTAAACTTTTCACACCGCAGAGAGAATGTAGGCCTTAGCAATTGATAATTTTCAAACTTGACACTTTGTAAGTAATCTGTTTAGGTTTTTATGTTGGTAACATCACGTAGCGCTCTGTATGAAAATCACTGATTGTGCTGTGTGCAGTCTGTGGCTGGTTGGCATTGTTGGAATATTCGCTATTGTAGCGTTGTGCAGTTGGAGGTGAGTCGCCAGCAGTGGTGGATGTGGGGAGAGACATGGCAGACTTTTGAGAGCGGGTGATCTGGACGTGTGTCCATCAGAATGAGTAAATTTGTAAGACTGGATGTCATGAACTGATATATATATATATTATGACTTGACTTTTGAACACTGTTAAGATAAATACATTGTTTGTTCTCTATGAAAATCTTTCATTTTCTAACTATGGCTATCAGTAGTTAGTGCCTTCAGTAGTTAGAATCTTTTATTTAGCTGGCAGTATTGGCGCTCGCTGTATTGCAGTAGTTCGAGTAACGAAGATTTTTATGAGTTAAGTGATTCATGAAAGGTATAGGTTATTGTTGGTCAGGGCCATTCTTTTGTAGGGATTGTTGCAAGTCAGATTGCATTACGCTAAAAATATTGTGTGTCAGTTTAGTGATGATCAGAACTAGTAAAGAGAGAAATGTCTGAGTACGTTCAGTTTTGCTCATCTGTTTGAAAATCAAATAACGTAAGAGGTTCATCAGCACAGTCATTTATAATTTTTCTAAGGAGATGTTACAACCTCTACCCCTTCCTGAGAAAAAGGAGTTTTTCCGACTGATGTACGGAAGCTTGAAAATACAGCCCTGTGTTTTGAAAGTGAGAGAGAAGAAAGAGATGCTAGAAGTTAATGAAGAACTGTGTTACAGAAAGATTTTACAGC
This sequence comes from Schistocerca gregaria, assembly GCF_023897955.1. Taxonomy (NCBI): domain Eukaryota; kingdom Metazoa; phylum Arthropoda; class Insecta; order Orthoptera; family Acrididae; genus Schistocerca; species Schistocerca gregaria. The sequence continues at coordinate 477,774,325 of NC_064923.1, forward strand.
TGAAAGGGAACTACTGAGACAGTATTAGTATAATAATTTATAGATTGTCCGTGGAAAATGCGGTTGGACACCTGCTACTACACCAGGAAACAATTAATTGTCTTCGTTCCAGTGCAGACAGTCGAGAGGAATAACGATCAAAATATAAGTCATAGTTTATGAGGTAAGTTAAGCATACTACATTACCAGAGATAAAGCTTTCTGTACAGCACAGAAGGAAGTTAAAAGTCGCGCTGAAACATTCGAAGAGCAAACAACATTACAGAAAACTATGGAAGAAAGTGTTCTATATTGTCACCGAAGCGTATTCTACCTTTGGTCTGTTGCTACAATAACACTATAAAATCATTACAAAATAGGACGTAGGATTCCCAGTAGTAGATGCCTGTGTATTAAAAATGATTCGTAGTGAAAGGAAGACCGATAATTTTTTAGAGTATTAAAAATATGATAACGGCACGCTCTGTGTATGACATAAGTAGTTGTGGCTCCATGTACATTAGCTGCGCAGTGAATCTGGTGGTTGTACTTGTCCATCTTTTCGACTCGTCTCTTATTTTCTGTAGGAGTATAGGTAAGAAAGAATTCACACACAGGAAACAGTTTCTTTTTTCATGACATTATCTTTATAGTGTGGCAGCAATAATAGAAAACAATATGTATAATCTAATTTCAAACCCATAATACACATGGTAGTCGATAGTAAATGCATATCTTACTAAATTGGGCTTACTAACAGAAACAATCAGAAAACAGTAAGCACCTTGACGTTTTCAGATTCAGTCGAAAGTAACTCAGAATTTGTTACCCATCAACACAATAATAACACCATTCAAAGAAGCCTTTATTCCAGACGCTATGCTGACGAAAGCATGACACTGAACCTCCCGCAATTAACAGAAATCATCATTATTAACTCCCAATAATAATTAATAAATAATGTTTTGCTTTAATCTCATAACGAAATCGGTTAGAATACATAACGGACTACGCAATCAGGTATCGATTAATTGTGATCCATACGTTGAATAAATCCGTTTCCCACGTAATTTGGAGCAACTGCTTTACTGAGAACTGGCAAAAATACCTTTGAAGAATGAGCGGTTTGCAATTCTTTGCCGTTTGCTCCTTAGCATGAAAGCTATTTATTAATAAAATACATTTCGATACATCTCATTTTTCGTAACAGCGGTGAATGTGTTGAATGCCTTTCTAGAAGGTCATTCCGTGACGATGTTACAAATTTTTATGGATGACGGAGGATATTAAATGTCAGAGGTGAAGGATCCTGGTCCGTAAACTACCGAATCGGAAGTTGGAAGCGAAAATCGTTCTGATATCTTTGACAGTTGACGTCTATTGCAAAGTCCTTGCTTTCCATACTTTGGGAGGAAGGAGAATGGACCAAAAGAAGAAAACAATATCCATTGAATATAAGCCCTAAAGTGCATATCATAAGAGCTATGAGCAACTGTTCATCTTTTCTGCTGTGAAATACATCTCGTCTGCTAAACTAGTGTTCTTGGCTCCAGCTCTCCACTGATGCACATCTACACAACGGCAGCTTAAATATTTGTCTTTTTCTCTGCTTTCCTCGTACTATATTTATTAAATTTCCTGTGTGTTTTTCTGTTTAAGACTTTTAACCTCTCATTTTGTAAGTATAAATTCATTTACTCTGTAGAGCAGTACTTGCTCACTGAACAGACAGCTACATAGCTCATTAACGCGTCAGTGTCCACTGATGGTACGTCAGGAGTGTAGCAAGCTGTATAGCTAGGATTCTATCTGATTTGATAGTGTACTTCTTCAGTTAGTCTTGGTAGGATGGTTAGGATGTGTGCATGCTGCATGCGCATGCAGGATGAGCTGGCCGCAATTAGCGAACAGCTGAATGCGCTTTTGGCTATGGTTAACCACCTTCAAGATGCTGCTTCGGATTTTAGCGTTGGCGCAGAACTTGGTGCTTCGCTTGGGATACCTCAGGTGACATTTGTTTTGCTCACTGACTCTGTTAGCCGCGCGGGATTAGCCGAGCGGTCTTAGCGCTGCAGTCATGGTCTGTGCGGCTGGTCCCGGCGGAGGTTCGAGTCCTCCCTCGGGCATGGGTGTGTGTGTTTGTCGTTAGGATAATTTAGGTTAAGTAGTGTGTAAGCTTAGGGACTGATGACCTTAGAAGTTAAGCCCCATAAGATTTCACACTTTTTTTTTTTTGACTCTGTTACCGAGGCACCTCCTAGTACACCAGACGTGATGGATGTGCCCTCACAGCAGGGTGACCGGCGGGTGGTAACGCGTTCGTGACGCTCGAGGTGGAGAGCCAACGTGGCCGCCTGGCCTCTCCCATTCACTCTGACAGTGGACAGGTGGCCTCTCCTTCAGCAGATTCTGAGCAGGCACACGGGGAGAGGTTTTTACTAATTATCGAGCGCTTCAACGTTAGGCACGTTGTGGAGACACTTAGGCAAATAACGTTCAGGGCTGGGAAGAAAGTAAATGTGAACTCCGTTATCTGCCGCGGGGCTCATCCGAGGTGTGGAGGTGGCCTTGCCTGCGGCTATCGAGCGTGCAGGATGCAGCTGTCTGTAAGTTGCGGCTGACGTCGGTACCAACGACGCCTGTCACACGGGCTCTTAGGCCATCCTCAGTTCACACACACGTCTGGAGGAGGTGGTGAAGTCTGCTAGTCCCGCGAGGTGCAAGTAGAACGAGCAGTTTGTATCGTTGTTCTCAGAGTAGATCGGGGTCCTTTGGTTTGGAGCCGAGTGGAGGGTCTCAACCAGAGGCTTCGTCGACTCTGTGACGGTCTTGGCTGCAGATTTCTAGGCCCGCATTATCGTGTGCGGATTTGTATCTCTTCCCTTGATAGGTCAAGGTTGTATTACGCAAAGGAAGCAGCTATTCGGGTAGCACAGTACTTGTAAAGTGCACATTATGGTTTCTTAGGCTAGACGGTACTTTGAGGTGCTCTGATGAACACTCGCCAGTCGATTTGCAGCGAAGGAAATCATACGGCATTCAGAATACAGACACTCAGACTGAAAAATTTTATAGTAAGCTGTTGAAGTATTACAATTTCCCGAATTTACTGCCCTCCGGGAAAGTTCTCGAGCTCACATTATTCTTGGGAGTGGCGTCTGGCTGAAATTTGAGATGGAAAGCTCTGAGGTATTTAACAAGTCATGGAACGTACATCGGTAAGAAAGATTACAAGCCATAGGAGGGGGGAGTGATCACTGCAGTTGGCAAAAATATTGTCTCTATTGAGGCCGAAGTTGAGTGTGACAGTGAAGTTATCTGGTGGCGTATAACAGGTGTAGGTGAAACCAAGTTAATTGTTGGATGTTTTTACAGGCCACCTGATTTCGCCGTGACTGTTTTAGAGCCACTCAAAAAAAGTCTACGGACAGTAGCGTGTAAATACCCAGATCATGCAATACTAGTTGGAGGCGGGTTTAACCTACCGAGTATAGACTAGCATGTCTATGGCTTCGTTGCCGGCGAACGGATACAGTCATGTGAAATAGTTTTGAACACTTTTCCTGAAAACTGTTTTGAGCAGCTAACTCGGCAACCCACATGCAATGGAAATACCTTAGACCTTGCAGCTACAAATAGCCCGGACCTTACCGACAATGTCAGTACGGAAACGGGGATTGGCGATCGTGATGTCATTGTAGCAACTATGATGGCGAAAGTTAATAAATCAGTCAAGAGGGTTAGAAGAGTGTTTCTGCTAGACAGAGCAAATAAGCAGTTGTTAGCATCTCACTTAGACAGTGCATTGGCATCACTTGCTTCCAGTAAGATGGATGCAAAGGAATTCTGGGCAAAGTTTAAGCAGATTGTAAATCGTGTCTGGAGATTTATGTGCCTAGTATAAAGGATGGAAAAGATCCACCATGGTTTAAAAACGAAATTCGGGAGACGCCGAGGAAGCAGAAGCCGTTGCACTATCGGTTCAAAAGGAAACGCACAAATGACGCCAAACGAAGTTTAATATAGATTCGTGGGTCCGCGAAAAGACCTATGCGCAAAGCATACAACAGCTACCACGATAACACCTTAGCAAATGTCTGGCAGAGAACCAGAGAAAATTCTGGTCATATGTAAAAACGCTAAGCGGGTCTACGATTTACATTAAGTCCCTTGTTGACCAGTCTGGTGTTGCAGTTCAAGATAGAAAAACGAAAGCTGAAGTTTTAAATTTCACGTTCAAGAAATCATTCACACAGCAGAATCGTACAAACATACTGTCAATTGGCCATAGAACTGACCCCCGTATGGACATCACAGCGGTAGGCATCAGCGGCAGTGAGAAACATTTGAAAGATTTGAAAGCAAATACAGGGTGTTTCAAAAATGACCGGTATATTTGAAACGGCAATAAAAACTAAACGAGCAGCGATAGAAATACACCGTTTGTTGCAATATGCTTGGGACAACAGTACATTTTCAGGCGGACAAACTTTCGAAAGTACAGTAGTTACAATTTTCAACAACAGATGGCGCTGCAAGTGATGTGAAAGATACAGAAGACAACGCAGTCTGTGGGTGCACCATTCTGTACGTCGTCTTTCTGCTGTAAGCGCGTGCTGTTCACAACGTGCAAGTGTGCTGTGGACAACATGGTTTATTCCTTAGAACAGAGGATTTTTCTGGTGTTGGAATTCCACCGCCTAGAACACAGTGTTGTTGCAACAAGACGAAGTTTTCAACGCAGGTTTAATGTAACCAAAGGACCGAAAAGCGATACAATAAAGGATCTGTTTGAAAAATTTAAACGGACTGGGAATGTGATGGATGAACGTGTTGGAAAGGTAGGGCGACCGTGTACGGCAACCACAGAGGGCAACGCGCAGCTAGTGCAGCAGGTGATCCAACAGCGGCCTCAGGTTTCCGTTCGCCGTGTTGCAGCTGCGGTCCAAATGACGCCAACGTCCACGTATCGTCTCATGCGCCAGAGTTTACACCCGTATCCATACAAAATTCAAACGCGGCAACCCCTCAGCGCCGCTACCATTGGTGCACGAGAGACATTCGCTAACGATATAGTGCACAGGATATGCATGTGGGCAGCATTTGGTTTACTGACGAAGCTTGTTTTTACCTGGACGGCTTCGCCAATAAGCAGAACTGGCGCATATGGGGAACGGAAAAGCCCCATGTCGCAGTCCCATCGTTCCTGCATCTTCAAAAAGTACTGGTCTGGGCCGCCATTTCTTCCAAAGGAATCATTGGCCCATTTTTCAGATCCGAAACGATTACTGCATCACGCTATCTGGACATTCTTCGTGAATTTGTGGCGGTACAAACTGCCTTAGACGACACTGCGAACACCTCGTGGTTTATGCAAGATGGTGCCCGGCCACATCGCACGGCCGACGTCTTTAATTTCCTGAATGAATATTTCGATGATCGTGTGATTGCTTTGGGCTATCCGAAACATACAGAAGGCGGCGTGGATTGACCTCCCTATTCGCCAGACATGAACCCCTGTGACTTCTTTCTGTGGGGACACTTGAAAGACCAGGTGTACCGCCAGAATCCAGAAACAATTGAACAGCTGAAGCAGTACATGTCATCTGCATGTGAAGCCATTCCGCCAGACACGTTGTCAAAGGTTTCGGGTAATTTCATTCAGAGACTACGCCATATTATTGCTACGCATGGTGGATATGTGGAAAATATCGTACAATAGAGTTTCTCCGGCCGCAGCACCATCTGTTGTTGACAATTGTAACTACTGTAATTTCTAAAGTTTGTCTGCCTGAAAATGTACTGTTGTCCCAAGCATATTGGAACAAACGGTGTATTTCTATCGCTGCTCGTTTAGTTTGTATTGCCGTTTCAAATATACCGGTCATTTTTGAAACACCCTGTAAATTACTAGGTCAGCATGGAACTCCGATTCGGTTTTACAGACAGTATTCTATGGCACTGGCCGCTTACCTAGCCTCCGTTTATCCTGGATCTTTCACCCAGCACTAAGTCGCAAGTGACTGGAAAAAGGTGCAGGTTCGTTTCCGGACCGAAGTCTCTTACCTCAGATTGGTACGTTAACCCTTCTCCATCATGGTTGAAAGCTTGTAACATCAACACGGAATTATCTTGTATTTCTACAATTTCTGCAATAAGTGTGTGTGTCTCAATACTGAGAGTGAGCCAGGAAAACTTATCACGGGGATCATCCCATCCATAAGTAAATGAGAGTAAACTTGTTAGTGATTGCTGTTTATTTGCCGGCCGTTGTGGACGAGCGGTTCTAGGCGCTTCAGTCCGGAACCGTGCTGCTGCTACGGTCGCAGGTTCGAATCCTGCCTCGTGCATGGATGTGTGTGATGTCCTCAGGTTAGTTAGATTTATGTAGTTGTAAGTCTAGGGGACTGAAGACCTCAGATGTTAAGTCCAATAATGCTTAGAGCCACTTGAACCATTTGCTAGTTGATTTGATTTCTTCATACAAAATAATTATCGATGAGTGTGGAGATGTTAATAGAAAATTTCTCATTAAAAATGAAGCATGTAAAATAATCAGTTAAAGGCAAGGAGATAAGCCAAAGACATGACACGAAGTATAGGTGGTCAGAAAAAATATTTATTGTATTAAGATAGGCAACCCATTTCAACACGATATACATCCGCAGAACATGATGTAAGGTGAGTTGTCTAACTTAGGGAACCTGAAGTAATTTTCAGTTTAGCCTTACTTTGCTCATCCTGTATGTTGACCAGACCTCGAATTTTTGCATAGTTGCACGTTAGTATAAAAATTGAAATACAAGGTATCAGTGCATATTTAACTAATTTGTGCATATTTATACATATATTTCAGTTTTTAGCAATGCTTCTTGAAATACAAATATTTCATCACAAAGCAGAGAAAGTCCTGAGCAAACATCTATCTCACTGTTCTGATTGTGTAGAATGACTGTTATGTGCCATGATTCTAAATGTATAAAAGGGCGCCGAAAAATGAGAAAGCTAGCAACAATCAACGGTCCTTAATATGGCATAAAAAATATGCCGCTCAACTGCTTAAGATAAACTAGCGTTCAATAGTCGTTGCATCATGAAATTCGAAACGGCTTTTTCTTACGTTACAACTAAGCCGTCTGTCACAACGACAACATTTCCAAGAATTGAAAGTGCATTTTCAGATAACTTTTAAATTTTTAACTGATGTGCTGTTACTCATAATCTATTAAGTATGAGTAGGAGGGGACAGAGTATTCCAATGCCGAAGGAGAAGAGTTGTGCAGCTTGTTTTGGGTGGACTGCTGTGGGGTGTTGTGGGGTTGTGAACCATTGAGGGCTACGCAAGGACAAAGCCTTCCCGTCGTTTCTAGGTCCCCGGTTCAATACATAATACATTACACACAAACAGCTTGTTTGCTTCAACAGTGGACGGATGGAACTTCTACTCTAACAGCAGATGTTAGGACAGTACTGTCCCAAGAGTACGAAAAACACGTAAGTTTTATTTTTGTATTTTTAAAATATTTTAAAAATCAATGAGATTTTCGAGTTAGTGATTGTCATTTTCATTTAACTAAAAAAACTCACATTCTATTTATACAACTGTTATAGCGCTCTGCGATAAAATGTTCCAGATTACACAACCTTTCCAAACAGCTGCTCACAGAAATGCTGTTAATAGAAATGCGTCCAAAGTTCGAACAATCTTACCAGCAGCATTTCCTGCAAGCAGAACTGGCAATGATGGCATTGGTAATTTTTCGGAAGATATCTGCAAAGCATTAGTTTCAACCTACATCCCTTTGAATATGTTACTTTAGAATTTACTGTAGAATTTTGAATATTTCAGGACACATTTTCCGAACGGAAATTTTCTGATGAATCAACAATAATGACTAACTATCTTGGCAAAGTTTATGCAGAGGTAAATTTAAAAATTTACTTAATGAAAATTGTTTTATTTGTAGATACAAAAATATTTTAAAATTGGAAAACAAAATGTATATGGCCTGCGCTGACACAGAGCTTGATTTAGTGTATTTTGTGATCAAGAAACACAGCATTTACAATTTTTTAAAAATCTGTTCATCCCAAAAGTGACATCAGAAGTTATACGCTGATTCTTACTAAGCTACACAAATTATAAAAATCGATGTACGTATCCATCCATGTATGTATATATGTTCCACATCCCCTCGTAAACCACTAGACACATTTCAATCGAACTTGGCACACATATCATCTACTATCTGGAAAGAATAATTGTAGAGGTAACAGCCACCCCCTTGTCAAACGGTTGAGGGTGGAAGCGAAAGAGCAGTGTTGCCCACTACACGAGAATACCCATGCTTTCATCACATAGTATTTGGAAATGGGGGCACTTAAGGACTCACAACAAACTTTACACATAATTTCAAACCCTTACGAAACTTTTTTCGTTGATGATCCCTACAAAAATACGATGACAGGAAAAATATTCGTCGCTAACTAAATTTTTGCTGTGCATCCAGTAAAGCAGTCACTTGAAGCATGAGATTTCAGTTTGTTATGTGTTCCCCACTACCTGTGTTCGCCACACAATTTGCAGACAGTATTCACATATACCACTCAATATACCAGAAAAATTACGTCATTGTACGACACTCAGTTCAGTAGATATGACGTGATAAACGCCGAATCCGAAAAAACTGCCGTATTATGCAAGACGTTTACATTTATTTTTTTTTGTTCGCAGTACTTTTCACAGACAGTATCCACATCTGCTGCTGTATGTACCTACAAAAAAAAAAATCATCGTACGACACATAGTACAGGAGATATGACGTCAAATCCTGAAATGCGAGCTAGACAGCTGCATCATGCATGATATATTAATTTCTTTACTAATAATTCTATTCACAAGACATTTCGAGGACAGTATCCACACATGCGTCTGATGTACATACAAAAAAAAATGTATGGCACATAGTTTGGCACTTATCACGTTGTTGTTGTTGTCTTCAGTCCTGAGACTGGTTTGATGCAGCTCTCCATGCTACTCTATCCTGTGCAAGCTGCTTCATCTCCCAGTACCTACTGCAACCTACATCCTTCTGAATCTGCTTAGTGTACTCATCTCTCGGTCTCCCTCTACGATTTTTACCCTCCACGCTGCCCTCCAACGCTAAATTTGTGATCCCTTGATGCCTCAAAACATGTCCTACCAACCGATCCCTTCTTCTAGTCAAGTTGTGCCACAAACTTCTCTTCTCCCCAATCCTATTCAATACCTCGTCATTAGTTACGTGATCTATCCACCTTATCTTCAGTATTCTTCTGTAGCACCACATTTCGAAAGCTTCTATTCTCTTCTTGTCCAAACTAGTTATCGTCAATGTTTCACTTCCATACATGGCTACACTCCAAACAAATACTTTCAGAAACGACTTCCTGATACATAAATCTATATTCGATGTTAACAAATTTCTCGTCTTCAGAAATGCTTTCCTTGCCATTGCCAGTCTACATTTTATATCCTCTCTACTTCGACCATCATCAGTTATTTTACTTCCTAAATAGCAGAACTCCTTAACTACTTGAAGTGTCTCATTTCCTAATCTAATTCCCTCAGCATCACCCGATTTAATTTGACTACATTCCATTATCCTCGTTTTGCTTTTGTTGATGTTCATCTTATATCCTTCTTTCAAGACACTGTCCATTCCGTTCAACTGCTCTTCCAAGTCCTTCGCCGTCTCTGACAGAATTACAATGTCATCGGCGAACCTCAAAGTTTTTACTTCGTCTCCATGAATTTTAATACCTACTCCAAATTTTTCTTTTGTTTCCTTTACTGCTTGCTCAATATACAGATTGAATAACATCGGGGAGAGGCTACAACCCTGTCTCACTCCTTTCCCAACCACTGCTTCCCTTTCATGCCCCACGACTTTTATGACTGCCATCTGGTTTCTGTACAAATTGTAAATAGCCTTTCGCTCCCTGTATTTTACCCCTGCCACCCTTAGAATTTGAAAAAGAGTATTCCAGTCAACATTGTCAAACGCTTTCTCTAAGTCTACAAATGCTAGAAACGTAGGTTTGCCTTTTCTTAATCTTTCTTCTAAGATAAGTCTTAAGGTCAGTATTGCCTCACGTGTTCCAACATTTCGACGGAATCCAAACTGATCCTCCCCGAAGTCCATTCGTCTGTAAAGAATTCGCGTTAGTATTTTGCAGCTGTGACTTATTAAACTGATAGTTCGGTAATTTTCACATCTGTCAGCACCTTATTTCTTTGGGATTGGAATTATTATATTCTTCTTGAAGTCTGAGGGTATTTCGCCTGTCTCATACATCTTGCTCACCAGCTGGTAGAGTTTTGTCATGACTGGCTCTCCCATGGCGCTCAGTAGTTCTAATGGAATGTTGTCTACTCCGGGGGCCTTGTATGACGTTAAATACGCATACGCGTGAACAACTGCGTCATCATGTAAAACTACACTCCTGGAAATTGAAATAAGAACACCGTGAATTCATTGTCCCAGGAAGGGGAAACTGTATTGACACATTCCTGGGGTCAGATACATCACATGATCACACTGACAGAACCACAGGCACATAGACACAGGCAACATAGAATGCACGATGTCGGCACTAGTACAGTGTATATCCACCTTTCGCAGGAATGCAGGCTGCTATTCTACCATGGAGACGATCGTAGAGATGCTGGATGTAGTCCTGTGGAACGGCTTGCCATGCCATTTCCACCTGGCGCCTCAGTTGGACCAGCGTTCGTGCTGGACGTGCAGACCGCGTCAGACGACGCTTCATCCAGTCCCAAACAATGGGGGACAGATCCGGAGATCTTGCTGGCCAGGGTAGTTGACTTACACCTTGTAGAGCACGTTGGGTGGCACGGGATACATGCGGACGTGCATTGTCCTGTTGGAACAGCAAGTTCTCTTGCCGGTCTAGGAATGGTAGAACGATGGGTTCGATGACGGTTTGGATGTACCGTGCACTATTCAGTGTCCCCTCGACGATCACCAGAGGCGTACGGCCAGTGTAGGAGATCGCTCCCTACACCATGATGCCGGGTGTGGCCCTGTGTGCCTCGGTCGTATGCAGTCCTGATTGTGGCGCTCACCTGCACGGCGCCAAACACGCATACGACCATCATTGGCACCAAGGCAGAAGCGACTCTCATCGCTGAAGACGACACGTCTCCATTCGTCCCTCCATTCACGCCTGTCGCGACACCACTGGAGGCGGGCTGCACGATGTTGGGGCGTGAGCGGAAGACGGCCTAACGGTGTGCGGGACCGTAGCCCAGCTTCATGGAGACGGTTGCGAATGGTCCTCGCCGATATCCCAGGAGCAACAGTGTCCCTAATTTGCTGGGAAGTGGCGGTGCGATCCCCTACGGCACTGCGTAGGATTCTACGGTCTTGGCGTGCATCCGTGCGTCGCTGCGGTCCGGTCCCAGGTCGACGGGCACGTGCACCTTCCGCCGACCACTGGCGACAACATCGATGTACCGTGGAGACCTCACGCCCCACGTGTTGAGCAATTCGGCGGTACGTCAGCCCGGCCTCCCGCATGCCCACTATACGCCCTCGCTCAAAGTTCGTCAATTGCACATACGGTTCACGTCCACGCTGTCGCGGCATGCTACCAGTGTTAAAGACTGCGATGGAGCTCCGTATGCCACGGCAAACTGGCTGACACTGACGGCGGCGGTGCACAAATGCTGCGCAGCTAGCGCCATTCGACGGCCAACACCGCGGTTCCTGGTGTGTCCGCTGTGCCGTGCGTGTGATCATTGCTTGTATAGCCCTCTCGCATTGTCCAGAGTAAGTATGGTGGGTCTGACACACCGGTGTCAATGTGTTCTTTTTTCCATTTCCAGGAGTGTATTACATTTATCACTTCTTAACTACTAACTCTATTCGCAACAATTTCATGGCCAATAACTAAATATACAACTGGATGTAAATGAAATATTATATCTTTGTACAGCACATATTTCAGGAGATATGACGTCATAAACATTAAACTGTGTGAAAATGAAATAGCAGGGCAAAATTCAATAGACATACAGAGGGAATATGTGTACAATTACGCGTGAAATATGTGATAAATATATTTGACGTATGAGTATGCGAGTAAAGCCACGGTAAAAATATCACCTAAATCCCTGGATCGATTTCAGTCAAATCTGTACACTTATTAGTTACAATCGGAAAAGAAATACTGTAGAGGTAAGAACCAGCAGTCTCCTATTGGGATGAGCGTGATAACTGGAGAAAGAAATATGGATGAGGAGGTGGACAGGCAGTGTGGGGGAAGAAGGAGAAAGGGACAGACAGGAGGAGGAGAGAGATGAGCACACTTAGGGAATGGGGAAATGGATAGAGGAGAGAAGAGGAAATGCACAGAGACAAGGGGAGTAAGAAACTGGTAGAAATGGGGAGTAGGAGGAGATGAACAGACGGAGGGAGAGGAGGAGATGGACACAGAAAGGAAAGCGGAGGAGATGAACAATAGATAACGAGAAGGTGATGGACAGAGAGAGGGGAAGTAGGAGACTGCAGGGGACTTCTAGCGACCTGTTGAGTCCATGCCACGTCGAGTTGCTGCACTACACCGTGCAAAAGGAGGTCCGACAAGATATAAGGAGGTATCCCATGACTTCTGTCACCTCCGGTTGAAGGTAAAGCATACGGAAGTTGTCGATAGGACATTGGAAGAGGGAAATTTGTCTACGAAAAAAAATAGCTTACGAAACGTTTGCAGATCGAATACTGGAAAACTGCTGAAGTGTGTGAGTCAGACAAACACTGGGCAAAGAGCGGGGTCGACGAAAGATAGTGCGAAGAGCCACAGGCAGAGACTGACATCTTAAGTAGTAGGGATTCGAAGAAAGATGGAACATCCTTCGTTGAAATCTGATCAGAAGATTTCGGGTATTGGTTTTGAGGATGACAGTAACGAACACTCTCCAACTCCATACGCATGGATCTCGTGGAGAACACGATGATAAAATTAGATAAATAATAGTTAGATGCGAGACATACAAACAAGCATGTTTTCCATCTACGAATAGAACGGGAAGGTACCTTAGCAACCTAATCAAAAAATATACCCTTTGCGACAAACTTTATGACTGCCGGAGTACGAATGTAAGAAAGAAACTGCGTGTTCGTAATACTCTAACAGAATAAATTAATAGCGTAGGTGTCCTAGTTGCTTGCTTATAACGACATCCCGCAGAGAAAATTATAGTTACGCAGTGCAGTTACGTATAGCAAAAAAAAAAACATAGACCAGAAAATGGTACTGGTTTGTACCTTCCTTGTTATAATTCACTCGTAACATTATCCATTGAAGTTTGCATTTTGTTTTGTCACAAATTACATGTTTCTATCGGAACCGATGAGCAACCTATAAGCAACCTTTTTCAAATGCTGGCGATTCTTGGGTTAGCATATTCGTCTAACTGACACAAATGAATTGTGGCTAAAGCACTAAACTCGTATTTAGCGGCAATGGCGTTCAAATACCAGCCTGGTCATCCTGTTTCAGAGTATCAGTTGGTTCCACAAAAGACTCCAGGTATTTGACGGGACGGATTCTTGAAAATAACGATATTCCTGTTTCTTTCCATTCTTCTCAAGCTTGTATCTCGTATTCACCTGGCCATCACCGGAGCATTAAACTGGTCTAATTTCTGCATTACAAATATCCGCTCAAGCAAAGTGTCAACCATACACACCGAATTATTTCATTCCAACCTTAACGGCATACAGGAGAGAACGATATTCCTGTTTCTTTCCATTCTTCTCAAGCTTGTATCTCGTATTCACCTGGCCATCACCGGAGCATTAAACTGGTCTAATTTCTGCATTACAAATATCCGCTCAAGCAAAGTGTCAACCATACACACCGAATTATTTCATTCCAACCTTAACGGCATACAGGAGAGAAGTATTGCACATAAACTACCTGCTATTTCCTCATCCCTGGATTAGCTCCAGCTTCCAGCGTATTGCCTGACTGAATGACGCACTTGGCGTCGTCTGATTTCCCAGTACCGATTATCGCTAAAAAATGACGGGATCTAATGCCGAGTGAGAGATAAAACGAACTTTCTATCAGCAAAGCCTCAATGCCCTATCATCGTCACTCTCAAACAGAGACAGACACATTCCTGGAATGTGTTTGATTGGGGGATATGCTTGCACTATAATATTGCATGTCGTGTCAACATCGTACCCATTTTCTTATTGTACAACTAGGAGCAACAGACCACCCATTTTTAAGACAGTAGGTGATGTGGAAGGACTCCTTAGTACGCCACAGTTGCTGAATAAAGCAATATCACAGTTTACAAATGTGTCCAATAAAATAAAAATGCATTGCAGTTAACAACTACAGTATTTTCAGACTGTGGGCAGTTGCTAAATCACTTAAGATTTAAAGATAGAGCTGGGCGGAACAGCGTAGAGTTTATCCTGGTGCCTTTCTTTATTGACAGGATACCAATTCTTAATCTATTGCTGTCTGCTATCAGCAAATAAGGTTACATAGTATGACAATACTGAAAAAAGAACAAGAGAATACTTTCACTGTGTTTATTGGATCTATTCAAACTCATCACACCACAATTCCTGCATATGTTGTACGATAGGAACGGGCCACAGTCAACACTTGGTTCAGAAAGGTGACAACGTAAGACATACCTAGCAGGTGAATGTGTAAGACAAAGTTCTACATACGACCGTCTCGCTAAAGGTCTGAACAACGTCTACTCTGACTACGGCCTCCATTTCTTCCTTATACTGAATTACTCAGTCTTCTTAACTCAGAGAACTGACAGTAAGCCATTTATACTTACCAGTGAATATTTGGTCACCCGAACTGCAGTCTCATTTGGAATAAGAGAGGGAAAGCTACGCACACATTTGGTGTACCTGGTTTGATGAGTTAACCCCTTCAGCTTATAGATGGTTCTTGCGTGAATATGCGGAGAAGTGAATTATGGTGCAGCATTTCGATTCCAACTCGTGAGAGCAGGGATGGCTGTTGCAGAACTTCGATCTTTCGAGCCAAACTCTCCTTCACTTTCACTCATACTACAGCGATCTAGTATATTTTATTACTTTTACTCTATCGATCACATATCCAAGATGGAAAGGAGTGGGATGAAAGGAATCCCAGTTTGGAGTGATAGGGAGAGGTTTCCAAATATAGCATTCGCCTGTGATGGACTGGAGGCCTGGAACATTTGTGATCTATCTGGGGCAAGGTTGTGTGCGTATGTATGTATGTATGTATTATATACAAGGGTTGCACAAAAATATGGAAACGCCAAAATATAACACTTTACCATACCCAGTACTGTGTAGGAAACCCGTTCGCATTCAAAATAGCTTCCAGTGGTTTTGGAATGAATAAATACAGGCCTTGTATGTTTTTCAACTAAATCTTATACCATTCTTCCTGCAAAATAGTGGCAAGCTCATCTAAGTATGATGGAAGTGGATAGCGATCTTGCAGCCTTCACTCCAAAGTAGACCATAAAGGCACAACAGTATTGAGATTTGGTGACTGTGGTAGCCCGGGGAAACGCAAAAATCCACTCTCGTGCTCACGAAACCAGCCTTGGACGATGCGAGCTGTATTAACAGGGGTACAGTCGTCTTGGAAAACAGCATTACCTTGAGGGACAAACATTGTATCGTCAGTTGGACTTTGATCGGCCTAAGGGTACACGCATTCCTTGACAGTAAAGCGAGTTTACACAGTAGCCATGACGGACGAGGAATACCACGGTATGGTTGCCCAAATCATCGCCAGATTATCACTCTTAGGACTTAGACTCGACCATAAGTTGGTAACAGGTGATACAAGACACATTCGACCAAATTCCTTTCTTCCATTGCTCCATTGTCCAGGTTTTATGACTTCGGCACCACGTTTTCCCGTTACTGGTATTCGCAGTAATGATGAGTGGTATTGGAATTCCATCTCGCCCTACAATTCTCTGCTGATGGAGCTCCCTTCCTGTTGTTTTTTTGCTTAGAGAGTTCGCGAATATGACATTCAGTTCTGCAGTGACTTTTGCAGCTGCCGTCCTCTTATTTGCCGTCAAATGGTTCAAATGGCTCTGAGCACTATGGGACTTAACAGCTATGGTCATCAGTCCCCTAGAACTTAGAACTACTTAAACCTAACTAACCTAAGGACATCACACAACACCCAGTCATCACGAGGCAGAGAAAATCCCTGACCCCGCCGGGAATCGAACCCGGGAACCCGAGCTCGGGAAACCATAATGCTACCGCACGACCACGAGCTGCGGACATTTCCCGTCACGTTGCCTTTCAATGGCCGCCTGTCACCATCATTCAACACATACTTTCGTCCGCGTTGTGACTTAGCGGATAATGTTTTCCCGCTTCCGAAGTACTTCGGCTCCCTTTGTCACTCGGGCACCCACTATACGAGCGCCGACCATTTGCCCACACTGGAATTCACTCACGTCCGACACAATGTATTCACAACTACGTAGAACACTCCTCTGACCGCAACTGCCACCCGCAACGTATTTAGGACATAGCACAGGTGCCGTTCGTAGTCAAATACAACAGCGTAACCTGTAGGCACCTGAACTCGATGCAGTTAACTTCGTCGCTGTCGCTGTTCTACGTCGCAGGCATGGGTAGACATGGGAAGGGAGGTGAAGCCAAGGGGAAGTCAAGATCTCGCCTTCTCACCGACCTACTGGAGTACCTGGCTGATGAAGTGCAAAGCGGAAAGAAGAGCGAGAAGAAGATGAAGACGCAGCAGTGCTACAAATGGCAACAGCTTGGCCATGTAGCAAAGTCCTGCAGCAATACGATCGTGTGCATGAAGTGTGCTAAGGCACATGGTACACGCAATTGTAATAAGCCACGAAATGTTGCTCCGAAGTTCGGCGGCGCACACGCTGCAAACCATCGTCGTGGAAGAATTGGAGCACGCAGAAGCGGAATAAGAAGACTGAGGCTGGAGAAGTGGCCCAACAAGACAAGGCGGCTGCCCCCCCCCCCCCCCCCATTCCAAGAAGGGGACGCGGGCCGCGTCGCCGCGAGGAAGACGACTACGATAGTTTCCGCGAAGCACTACAGAAAGCCACGGACCAGGTCGCTGCCGGACTTAAATCCGCCATGGCGGAGCAGACGGCGTCCCTGAGGGCGGAATTGGAAGAGACGCGCCGTCAGAAGTGGCAACTGACGGAACCCTTGACCCTTGCGACTCGCAAAGAAGAGGCGCCGACCGCCATTAGAAATGGGGTAGATGCAGAAACTCAGACGACCACCTTTCTGGCCGACACGGAACCGCAGGTTGCTGGAGAGGTTATCGAGGAAATGGAGGAGGTTGTACAGCAACCGGAAGAAGAGTACGACGAAGAGGCAGCAAAAGTCACTGCTGTCACTGCTATGGTCCAAGAGCAGGTTGCCAAACATGGCAAGCATGACCACCTGCCGCTGGCGGACAACCCTCGAGAGGCTAAGCTGGTGATGGACATGCTAGCGGAATCGCTGCGAGATGGTACGTATCTGTAGCTTTACCATCCATACCCTTTTATCCCTCCCAATGTTCCCAAACCCCATCTTCCCCACCAACCATATGACTTTGGTTGGGCACCTGCAAACCTGCACAACGTCATCTCTAAAAAAGACCTAGCCTTGATTAATTTCCATTCGATTTCACGCCCCGCGATTGGCAATGATTCATAGATGTGGTGCCAAGAGCAGGACCAAGAAGGAACATCGCTAGATCTACTAGCACATACAAGTTATTTTATCTTATCTTGCTCGGGCAAGTCTAGTTTTTCCCTTGTCCCAGTTATAACTTCCAAACCATCATTTTGGAGTAAATGTCACAGGACAAAGACTCCTCTTTATTAGGCAACCTCTGAGAGGCTGTTATTCACAGTGAGCAAGAGGGGACCAGTAGGCTTGGCTAGCATCTGTATTTATGTTCAGTTGTGAATTTCTCGCGGTGTTTCAATACTTTTGTCCAACACCTATGTGTATGTGTGCTGTGTAGATGGAACTGTGGGGTTTGTAATGGGTTCCTGAAAATCACTACTTGCGACTTATACCACATCGATTCTCGAAAGAATTGTGACTGCAAGTATGTCCCACACTACGTGTTTTTAAAATAATGTGGCCTTAGGAAGTCATGCAATAATGGGTAAACAGCCCGTTCATACTGTGAGTTCTGGTTGTCAATTCACCGAAGGAAAAGAGGTACATAAAGATAAACGTGTCCTTGGCCTAATTAGTAAATAACATACTGTTTTATAAAACTAGCAAATCATAAAATTTTTGGCAAAGGCCCACTGCGGCAGCAAAGTTAAGAATTCTGCATGTTCAAGCAGATATAAAAGAATTGCGTACCCATATCAGAAACAGACGTATGAGGTCAGCTCAGTCGAAAACGTGTGAAGTCGTAATTATGAAACAGTACTAAATGTTTCAATCACATTTCGTATCTTATATCAAGGCTAAAGAAGTACACAACAAAGTGGAATAGTTAGTTCAACTGAGCGAAACTGACGGACGACGGGTGATGCCACATGAATTCATTTTGTATTTATATCGAAATGCGATAGGAGCAACGCATTGATCTTCGAAGACTCCATGCAACTTGTAATCAGGAATTTAGAGAAAACAGAATTTGCTTTCATTCATAAGACTTGGACGATAAGGAAATGCGTGGGACAATGTAGATCTGGATCATAAATCAGTCGTTCCCGGAAGACACATCTGACTAATCACTTAGCTGACAAACAGCGAGGTTTCTGTATCGTGTCGATAAGACGACCTACTTCTACAAGCATGAACGCCCACTTATTTGGCACTTGACAGCTTTAAATCCTCTTGAGAAGCTTAAAGAGGTAGATTGTGCTATCAGGGAGATGTCTGAAAGCGTGGGTGCTTTGCGTAACGGTATGTCAGCCTTTAAAATTAAGTGCTTTCGTGCACGTTAGGCAGTCCTGTGCAAATACATCAAAATCTGTACCTTCGACTCGAAAGATTCCTATTTTCCTTCTCACTACACTGTAGATTAATTATTCTGTTAGTTCTGCTTAAATATACCCTTAGAAACAGTGCAAACGTAAATCGTGAATATTTTATTCACAGTGGATGTAAGAAACTCTCTGGTTGTTATGTTAAAATGTTAAGAAACGTTTCGCCGACATTGGCATTGAATTTCCGTTTGGCTGTTGACCTGTAGGCGACAAAAGTAATGAGATAGCGACACAGGCATAGACAGATGGCAGTACTATCGCATGCACAAGGTATAAAAGGGTAGTGCATTGGCGCAACTGTCATTTGTACTCAGATGATTCACGTTGAAAGTTCTCCGACACGATTAGATAGCACGACTGGAGCCAAGAGAATGGTAGTTGGAGCTAAACGCATGGGACATACCATTTCGGAAATCATTAGACGAGTCTATATTTCGCGATCCACAGTGCACTGAGAAAACAAAATTTAGGGCATTACCTCTCATACGAACAAAGCAGTCGCCGATGGCTTTCACTTAACGACCGAGGGCAGCGGCGTTTGAGTAAAATTGTCAGTGCTAACAGACAAGCAACACTGCGTGAAATAACCACAGATATCAATTTGGTATGTATGACGAAATTATCTATGACAACAGTGCGGGCTAAGGCAGTAGATGACCGACGTGATTGGCTTTGCCAACTGCAAGACACCATCTGCAGCGCCCCTCCGTGCTCCTGGCCATATCGGTTGGACACTAGACCACTGGAAAATAGTAGCCAGTCAGATGAGTCCTGATTTCAGTTGGTAAGAGCATATGGCTGGGTTCGAATGTGGTGCAGATACTGTGAAGCTATGGACTCAAGTTGTCAACAAGGCACTGTACAGGCTGGTGGTGGCTCCATAAAGGTTTAGGCTGTGTATACATGGAACGGACTGGATCCTCTGGTCCAACTGAATTGATCATTGACTAAAAATGGCTACATTCGGCTCCTCAGAAACGAGTTTCAGCCATTCATAGACTTCGTAGGGAAGTCAATATTCCGCCATCTACAGTGCAAGCGGTGTGGCGTGAATATCAAATTTTAGGCATTACCTCTCACCACGGCGAAGTCAATGGTCGACGACCTTTACTTGACGAACCAGGGGCGTTTGTGTACAGCTGTCACTGCTGGCTGGGAAGCAGACTGCGTGAAATAAGCGTAGGAGCCAATGTGAGATGTACGACGAACGTATCTTCTTGGATAGTTCGGCGAAATTTAGCGTTAATGGTTATGGCAGCTGACGACCGATGCGAGTGCTTTTACTAACAGCACGACGTCGCCTGCCACTTCTCTCTCGGGCTCGTGACCATGTCGGCGGACACGAGACGACTGAAAAAGAGTGGCCGGTCAGATGAGTGAGGGCTCCGGTTTGTAAGAGCTGATGGTAGGCTTCGAGTTGAAACGTCCCCTTAGAACTATTATACAAGACTGTGTAGGCATAGTTAGCAAATAAAAGATTTTAATAGAGAACAAACAATGTATTTACCTTAATAGTCATAATATATATATCAGTTCATGACACCAATTCTTACAAATTTCAAAACACGTCCACCACTGCTGGCGGCTCACCTTCAGCTGCGCTACGCTACGCGCTGTTAACAGCCAACAGCCCAACACTACAATGGCAGACAACAATGCAAACCAGCCACAGACTGCACACGGCACAGCCAGTGATTTTCATACAGAGCGCTACGTGGCGGCGGCGTTACCAATAAAAATACCTAAACAGCCTACTTACAGAGTGTGGTTCAAACTCCACGAAGCCATAGACTCCTGCCGTCAACAAGCCACTGTGCAAGCGCTCCATAATTGTGTGCGCTGTGTTTACAGTGAATATACTAGGTCCTTTGATCCAACTGAACCGATCAGTGACTGGAAATGGATGCGTTCGACTACTTGGAGATCATTTGCTGCATTCATGGGCTTTATATTCCAAAACAACAATGTGCCATGCCACTGGCCCACAATAGTTCCTGACTGACTTGAAGAACATTGTGTATAATTAGAGGGATTGATTTGACAATCCAGATCACGTGATATGAATGCTATATAAGATTTATGGGGCATAAATCAGAGGTCAGTTTGTTCACAAAATCCTCCACCGGCAACACTCTCAGAATGATGGATGACGACTGTAAGGCACCATGGATCAGTATTTCTGCAGGGGGCTTCAGTCGACTTGTTGAGTACCTGCCACGTCGATTTGCTGCACTACGCCGAACAAAACGCGGTCTGACAATGTTAGGAGGTATGGCTCTGAGCACTATGGGACTTAACATCTGCGGTCATCGGTCCCGTAGAACGTAGAACTACTTAAACCTAACTAACCTAAGAACATCACACACATCCATGCTCGAGGCAGGATTCGAATCTGCGACCGTAGCGATCACGCGGTTCCAGACTGAAGCGTCTAGAACCGCACGGCCACACCGGCCGGCTAGGAGGTATCTCACGACTTTTATCACGTCAGTGTAATTGAACAGTACTGGATCTCTTCGCCTATTTCGTCTTCGTACCTTACATTTATTTCCGGTTGGTGACAAGTTTCAGTCCCGGCACTTACACGAAGGTATTGTTTCTACCCTTTTGGTTCCTCCTGTAGCCCGTTTACAGCTGTCTGTCCCTAACAGATCTCCCAACAAACTTATCTCGCACAAGAGCCTTGCTCTTTACACCACTGTAGTGTTCTACATTACACGTTCAGCGGCGCTATCTCCTGAGCGTCATCAGGCGAACCCGGCGCCGACGGGAATGTAACATGACAGGGCGCCGTCGGCTACAAGCGCCTCGCGTCACGCAGAAGAAACAGAGAGAGAAAAAAATAAAATAAAAAAAAATAAACACGCAGCCGGGCAGTGTACCCGCCGGTGGGACTGGTCCCGAACTCGTCGGCGCAGACCGGCGTTTGTTTTTCATCGCGCCCGCGCCGGCGAGCGCCCTCTCGGAAGCGGCAGGCCCGCGCGTCAGTTGTTTGCGCCGGTATCGCTCGGCGTGTCAGCTCGTTAAGCCTCGCCAGATTTAATTTCATCTGACGTTCTTCAGCTGTCAATACCGAACACGGATTAGCCGACGGGCGGAGGCGGCCGAGTGAAGAGACGGGGCGGCGGAGGGATTGCAGGCCTGCCGGCTCCGAATCAAATAGAATTAAAACTGTCAGGCGCGCCGTGACGGACGGGCAGCTGCAGCTGTGCTGGAGAGCCGGAGCGCTGGAGAGGAGGCGAGGGCCGCTCCGGCGCTGGAGGAGCTCTCTCCGGGCTGGGCGCGAGCAGCGCTGCGCTGCAGCCTCGTCAGCTGCCAGCGACCAGATACCGCCCGTCTGTCACTCTGCACAGCTACCGCTGTGCTGCGAATCACGGCCCGATCGGAATCCCCGATACACGAGTCGCTCCTTGCATCATCGTCCATTCCTCCCACTCCTAGTGGATCACGCAGCATCTATTTGGATATTTTTCCTCTCAAGTGCTCTGCCTGAGGGCTGGTATCGTGCTCATCTTGCATGTCACCTCAGGGCAGCAATCACAGGTATTTCTTCATATTCCTGTTGACAGCTCCCCCCTTAGAATCTGTGCAATGAAAATACTGTTTCTCTTCTGAACTAGGGAAGATAACGGAGGAAAGTTTCCCGAAGCTGCGTTCTTGCACCAGTTTTTGTTCTACAGAAAACGACTCCTTTTTTTTTCGACCATCTACTCGCGTTCTACTGGCGGTTGTAATGGTACTTGAATTACGCAACCATTACGGCACCTCACCTGAACCTCTCGATACCAGTAATATTGTGCTGTGTTTCTGTAAAGTAGTTGACATATTTCTGAGACATCATTCAGATTTGATTTCATTAATGTAGAGGCACTTTGATACATTGATATGTTTATGTTGCAGTGATATTATTCTTGTTTGTATTCTTTCTTTTGTCACTATTATATTTGACATACTTGTAACTCAGATTTTTGGGCGCGTAAGGGATTATTAGTAGTTAGAGAGTCGGACACTCGGACCTTTAGAGAGTAAAGTCTTGGACGTCATGTTGGAAAGGCGCATGTTGTCGTCAGCGTATAAAAAGTGAACTTTAACATTGAGGAAGATGTTTTCAAGTATGTTTTGTATTGTGAAGTGATGTTTTGTGTGTTACGTGATATTGCAGCAAAAGTAATAAAAAAAAGAAGTGTAACTTAAATTCGGAGTGCTGATTACCTTTTTACATCACCATTCACCTGCAAAAGTGTAATCTTCAAGAATGGTTCGTGAAGCGCATCTACAAAACTTTTGAATATCGCATAATAAAACCTAGGCCTCTTTGCATCCGACCTTGGAATCATCACCACCTAGATTTTCGACGATTGAGTCGTTTACAACGAGACCAGCGTGGGAAATACGAAAAGATGAGTGCCTAGTTTATTTATTATTACCTGAAATGACTTTATTATCTGTGCTCTAATGACACCTGCCAAATAATAACTTTGTTGTTGCCCGAAAATGCAGTATTTAGCAGCGTGAGCAACACTACAATGATAACTAAATTTTGACCTTTGTTGTCGTAGGGTTGTTAGATGGTCGCTGCCAGAACTAACAGAGCGATGTACAGCTACCAAAGCAAATTATGCAGGTACTTCCGAAATTACGTTACACATGTCGTCTCATTGCACAAAAAGAGTTGCGTATTGTCAGAAGAGAGCACACAGTCTGGATATCTTGCAGACACATTTCTATTGCGGTATGGGCAAAAGGTGCATTATATTGGGAGAGTGAAATGACGCAGCAACTGGAAACAGACTCCAAAGTTGAACAACACGGAACACTACGGTTCTTGTTGCCGACAATACGTCTAAATTCTACACAGATTGAAAGGGTACAGTACCGCCCGACATTGAAAATAGGTACAACATTCTTCGTTATTCTTGTCAGTACAACACGTTTTTTCTAATAATAACTCAATTTCAATTGATACAGCAAAGCCAGATACCAGTGTGGGAAAGAATGAAAATTTATTTATTGAATTGATCACATCTGCACTCCCACAAAATAAATCCCTACATCCAATTTGGTGAGATCTGTGAAATGAATGAATGTATGGTCGTCTGCTAACCGCAGATAGTGAATGTGAATATATGATCATCTTTGAGACGATTCACTGGTCACCTTTGGTGAAACCAAAGAGATGAAACTTACTGGAGCTTTAAGCGCCTGAAATGTGGCTGACCAATACGGTAGCATGGTCTTCCCCCACCTCGACAGAGGTGCGAGATGACCTGAAGAACGGCCATGTTTCAGCACTCTGCCGCTGGATCTAGTGTTGGTAAGACCTGTCTTAGGTGTGCTCCGTAAAGACAAAAGAGTGGAGACATGGTATGCATGTGAAATACTTAAGAGTAGTTTGGAATAATAATTTCTCTATTTTCAGGAACTTTTGTGGGGAGAATTAAATGTCAGACAGGTAATATTAAGGGGATCGTAGTAATCTTCCGAAGTGACCAACGGTCACAATGAAACCACGTGTAGCAATAAGTTGAAATACTTCCGAGTGCTTAAGTTAAGCTGAATTACTAGCGTGTGTACTGTAAGTTGGAAATATTTAAGAAATGGCGCGTGCAGAGCTTGAAATTAGAGACGAGTACTTCCACGTGGTGAGTACTGTGTGACTCTCAATCTGTGTATGAGACAAAGGATAAAGAGAAGTAATCGTCCATGGTATCATTTGAGGACTCGTGTGTGTGATGAATATGTTCTTAATATTACTTTGCGTGTTATGTTTCCGTGTGACGCTTGATTCAAACTATAGTACTCTGAGAGAGAAGCAAGTTGAGTCAGCCGTCTATCCAACAACGCCACTTGGCTTGCATTGCACAGGAAGACGTGCATATATCCTCCAGAGTTCATAGTGGGAAAGAAAAATTACGAAGTGGGGCAGTGTCGTGTGAAACTGGGATAAATACTAATTGAAGTGGGAAAGCTGAAAGTGATGTGATTGTAACGTTGTGACTATTCTTTTTATTGTATGTTGCCAGTGTGATGTATTTCATGAAATTTAAGTATGTGTGGTTGGCATGGGAGAGTGACAAGATAGTTTCAAAGGCCGAGCGGTACAAAAAGGAACATGCATAATCCACTGATTATGCATGTTCCTTTTTGTACCGCTCGGTCTGGAGGAAATTTTCGTAATGATGGGAGTGAGAGTCGAAGTGTGAGATATAGAAAAAGATCCACCATCCTATCCAGAAGGTGCACTGTAGCGTTAAATAATTACGAGACCATAAGATAGATAGAGAACCTCCCCCCATGAACCATGGACCTTGCCGTTGGTGGGGAGGCTTGCGTGCCTCAGTGATACAGATGGCCGTACCGTAGGTGCAACCACAACGGAGGGGTATCTGTTGAGAGGCCAGACAAACGTGTGGTTCCTGAAGAGGGGCAGCAGCCTTTTCAGTAGTTGCAGGGGCAACAGTCTGGATGATTGACTGATCTGGCCTTGCAACATTAACCAAAACGGCCTTGCTGTGCTGGTACTGCGAACGGCTGAAAGCAAGGGGAAACTACAGCCGTAATTTTTCCCGAGGACATGCAGCTTTACTGTATGATTAAATGATGATGGCATCCTCTTGGGTAAAATATTCCGGAGGTAAAATAGTCCCCCATTCGGATCTCCGGGCGGGGACTACTCAGGAGGATGTCGTTATCAGGAGAAAGAAAACTGGCGTTCTACGGATCGGAGCGTGGAATGTCAGATCCCTTAATCGGGCAGGTAGGTTAGAAAATTTAAAAAGGGAAATGGATAGGTTAAAGTTAGATGTAGTGGGAATTAGTGAAGTTCGGTGGCAGGAGGAACAAGACTTCTGGTCAGGTGACTACAGGGTTATAAACACAAAGTCAAATAGGGGTAATGCAGGAGTAGGTTTAATAATGAATAGGAAAATAGGAATGCGGGTAAGCTACTACAAACAGCATAGTGAACGCATTATTGTGGCCAAGATAGATACGAAGCCCACACCTACTACAGTAGTACAAGTTTATATGCCAACTAGCTCTGCAGATGATGAAGAAATTGAAGAAATGTACGATGAAATAAAAGAAATTATTCAGATAGTGAAGGGAGACGAAAATTTAATAGTAATGGGTGACTGGAATTCGAGTGTAGGAAAACGGAGAGAAGGAAACATAGTAGGTGAATATGGATTGGGGCTAAGAAATGAAAGAGGAAGCCGCCTAGTAGAATTTTGCACAGAGCACAACTTAATCATAGCTAACACTTGGTTTAAGAATCATGAAAGAAGGTTGTATACGTGGAAGAACCCTGGAGATACTAAAAGGTATCAGATAGATCATATAATGGTAAGACAGAGATTTAGGAACCAGGTTTTAAGTTGTAAGACATTTCCAGGGGCAGATGTGGACTCTAACCACAATCTATTGGTTATGACCTGTAGATTAAAACTGAAGAAACTGCAAAAATGTGAGAAATTAAGGAGATGGGACCTGGATAAACTGAAAGAACCAGAGGTTGTACAGAGTTTCAGGGAGAGCATAAGGGAACAATTGACAGGAATAGGGGAAAGAAATACAGTAGAAGAAGAATGGGTAGCTCTGAGGGATGTAGTAGTGAAGGCAGCAGAGGATAAAGTAGGTACAAAGACGAGGGCTGCTAGAAATCCCTGGGTAACAGAAGAAATATTGAATTTAATTGATGAAAGGAGAAAATATAAAAATGCAGTAAATGAAGCAGGCAAAAAGGAATACAAACGTCTCAAAAATGAGATCGACAGGAAGTGCAAAATGGCTAAACAGGGATGGCTAGAGGACAAATGTAAGGATGTAGAAGCTTATCTCACTAGGGGTAAGATAGATACTGCCTACAGGAAAATTAAAGAGACCTTTGGAGAGAAGAGAACCACGTGTATGAATATCAAGAGCTCAGATGGCAGCCCAGTTCTAAGCAAAGAAGGGAAGGCAGAAAGGTGGAAGGAGTATATAGAAGGTTTATACAAGGGCGATGTACTTGAGGACAATATTATGGAAATAGGAGAGGATGTAGATGAAGACGAAATGGGAGATACGATACTGCGTGAAGAGTTTGACAGAGCACTTAAAGACCTGAGTCGAAACAAGACCCCCGGAGTAGACAACATTCCATTAGAACTACTGACGGCCTTGGGAGAGCCAGTCATGACAAAACTCTACCAGCTGGTGAGCAAGATGTATGAGATAGGCGAAATACCCTCAGACTTCAAGAAGAATATAATAATTCCAATCCCAAAGAAAGCAGGTGCTGACAGATGTGAAAATTACCGAACTATCAGTTTAATAAGCCACGGCTGCAAAATACTAACGCGAATTCTTTACAGACGAATGGAAAAACTGGTAGATGCAGACCTCGGGGAGGATCAGTTTGGATTCCGTCGAAATGTTGGAACACGTGAGGCAATACTGACCTTACGATTTATCTTAGAAGAAAGATTAAGAAAAGGCAAACCTACGTTTCTAGCATTTGTAGACTTAGAGAAAGCTTTTGACAATGTTGACTGGATTAATCTTTTTCAAATTCTAAAGGTGGCAGGGGTAAAATACAGGGAGCGAAAGGCTATTTATAATTTGTACAGAAACCAGAGGGCAGTAATAAGAGTCGAGGGGCATGAAAGGGAAGCAGTGGTTGGGAAAGGAGTGAGACAGGGTTGTAGCCTCTCCCCGATGTTTTTCAATCTGTATATTGAGCAAGCAGTAAAGGAAACAAAAGAAAAATTTGGAGTAGGTACTAAAATTCATGGAGACGAAGTAAAAACTTTGAGGTTCGCCGATGACATTGTAATTATGTCAGAGACAGAAAAGGACTTGGAAGAGCAGTTGAACGGAATGGACAGTGTCTTAAAAGGAGGATATAAGATGAACATCAACAAAAGCAAAACGAGGATAGTGAAATGTAGTCAAATTAAATCGGGTGATGCTGAGGGAATTAGATTGGGAAATGAGACACTTCAAGTAGTAAAGGAGTTTTTCTGTTTGGGGAGCAAAATAACTGATGATGGTCGAAGTAGAGAGGATATAAAATGTAGACTGGCAATGGCAAGGAAAGCGTTTCTGAAGAATAGAAATTTGTTAACATCGAATATAGATTTATGTATCAGGAAGTCGTTTCTGAAAGTATTTGTTTGGAGTGTAGCCATGTATGGAAGTGAAACATGGACGATAACTAGTTTGGACAAGAAGAGAATAGAAGCTTTCGAAATGTGGTGCTACAGAAGAATACTGAAGATAAGGTGGATAGATCACGTAACTAATGAGGAGGTATTGAATAGGATTGGGGAGAAGAGAAGTTTGTGGCACAACTTGACTAGAATAAGGGATCGGTTGGTAGGACATGTTTTGAGGCATCAAGGGATCACAAATTTAGCATTGGAGGGCAGCGTGGAGGGTAAAAATCGTAGAGGGAGACCGAGAGATGAGTACACTAAGCAGATTCAGAAGGATGTAGGTTGCAGTAGGTACTGGGAGATGAAGCAGCTTGCACAGGATAGAGTAGCATGGAGAGCTGCATCAAACCAGTCTCAGGACTGAAGACAACAACAACAAGATAGAGAATCACCAATGTAAAGCCATGTCCACTGGGCGGAATTTCTCATGTGTTATTGTTCTACGTTATGGAATTTGTGTGTTTAGGTTATAGAATTTATCGGAATAAATATGATAGTGAAAAGAAAAATATTGGTGGCCTTTTCCTTCGAATAGTATGTTGTCACGATACCCAGAATTTATAATGTGTGCGCCATTCATACTCAGTGCGATGGCCACATGTTGATCAAAGCCGTTAAATAAGAAAGAAAATGCGGTATTGCCAGTGCGTAGAGAACAGTCAAAGTTGTGTGAATTACTAATAGTCAGATGTGCGTTTCCGTTGCGTAATATCCAAACAGGAGAATAACTTTTAACTTAATTGTGAGTACTAGAGCTCATGTTACTTGATAAATAAAAAATGAATCCACTCGCTTTGCAGACCACTCATCTTGCAGGCCTGACTGCTTGATGCCATGGTATGAGCATGGCATGTGGCAGCCTCTCAAGATTCACAGTGAAATTCTGGCGTTGTGCACTTCTTCCCACTGATCTGCAGCTTGATGTCTGTGCCAAAATGTTGTCTTCATAGCCATCTGTTCATGTGAGCAGAGATGAAAGTCACAGGGAGCCAAATCTAGGCTACAGGGCTGGTAATCAGACACTTCCTATCGTAAACGGTGAAGGAGCATCGTCAAAGGGTTGAGCATTGTCATGAGAAAAGAAATGCATGACAGTTACGCTGTTGTGAGACATCATTTTCTAGGCATCTTTACGTCATCACTGTACTCTGAGAAATGAAAACAGCGACGTGACAAAATCGATGGGCGTAATAGCAACACTGTCCAAAACTTCATCGGATATTCACTTATTTTCCGACTAACTTTCGTAAATCAATTACATGCTCTTCCTTACCACCAAAAACAGTTTAAATTAACGGTCACTATCCTCGCTTTGACCCATGAGCCAGGGTTATATTATGTACATTTCAAAATCAATGGTTAGTACCCAAAGTTATCTGCCTACATTCAGCAAGGCACCAGTTCCGACCAGGCTGCAGAAAAGCACAACGCTATCATACCATAAACTGAGTTCACAAGGTTTCTTGCAACATCCATTAGTAGTCTTCTCCAGGATAGAAGATAATAATGGCTTAATACCGTTAGGGAAAATGTCATACAAAATCACCATACTTCGAATAGCCTCAGAAACAAATACAATTTTTTGGCTTCAGTTAAATCTCGCCAAGCCAATAGAGGAAGAAAGTACGTACTAGAACAGATAATTCATTCACAATGGTGGCTGGGTTTTCCCCACACCCCAGCTGGGTTTCCGCCTCCCCCCCCAACCCCCCTCCCCCACCCCATGACTTAATACAGACCCCTTCACCTGCTGCAAATGAAGAGAAATTCAAATTTTGCGAGAAATATTAGGCTACCTCCACTAATCTAATACCCCTCACCGCTCCCTACACCTATAATATCATCCACCATCCCTAATAATCTACCCTCGAAAAATGGCGGGAAATTCAAATTGATTTGTGGGAAATAGATCAATTGGGCTACCTCCAGTAATCTAAGCCTCACCACCCCTCCTGCCACCACGATGTCAGTCACCCTCCCACCACGCGTCCCTACCCCTAGAAATGGCGAGAAACGGTCAGACTGTGCTCAATTACTGGAGAGAAAGGTTAGGTTAGTGTACTTTATTTATCCCTGCATCCCTCCCACATATTCCCCTGCCTCCCACAACCACTTTTCGAGTTTCAGCTGCTTGTTTGGAGATGATGTCAGAGAGAGAAGATTTCAGTTATACAGCTATTATGTTGTTCATCACTCTTCTGAAATGCTGATTGGGCTTAGTTTATTATCGCTGCTGGAATCAGCAATGCTTAGGCACTTAATTTTTATTTTCCTCATTTTTCGAAACACAGTTCTACATTGGAAAACCCACACTGCTCTCTGAGCGCAGACAGAAAAATCTGAACAATTACATATCTAAACGTTCATGAAATATTTAGAAAGCCCACAGCATATCACGAAAAAAACGAAGACACAGCAGATCTGATGGCTAGAAGATTCTCCTAGAATTCCAAACACTCTCCTAGAGACGAGAAAAATGGGTGGAATTTTCGGAGAATTTCCCACGTCCGACAACCGCCAGTTTGGACAAAGCGTGGACTTGTAACTGAAAACTCGATCAAAGAAGACATCACATGACTCTCTGACATAACAGGACTTTCCGTACACGCCTTTTCTGCTCCTGACTTGTTCCAGCCAATCTGTAGGAACTCCTATACCCCACACAAAGGATGTCTTTTGACTCATGGAACTTATTGTGACTGGAACATCCTGACTGGTGTCCAGTGAATTTACCCGCCAAAATGCTGTTACTGGCGTGGGCACACAGTCCACCACTTTCACCAGATAGACCAATTACCAGAATTACTCTTTTGTACAGATCGAAAAACATACAGTAGTCATATTGGACTGAGAGTTAAACCCTTCAAAAGTGGTCTACAGATCATGAAATACATAAACTATTGCCAAATACAATTAGTCATTTAAACTGCTCTGCTACTGTCGAGAAGAGCTTGAAGTTCTCGGCATGAAACCGATCTCCAAGCAGGCTATACCATCACAAACGACTGCACCAATACAGCGTATCGCTTCGTGGCTGTAGTCATCACAATTTGTATCCTGCGCCCCATCATATACCGAGAAGACACGCAGATCCGAAAAGCAGAAGCACTAGATACCCCACCCCCCGCCCCCCGACTAAAACACATCACTCGCGAGATCGGTCGGTCATCCACCGCGACCAACGCTTATGATGCAACTGCCCCGCATGCACTGACCTGACGTGCAATCGGGGCGCCCTCCGTGGACAGCAGTCACTCAAGAAATGGCTCTGAGCACTATGGGACTTAACATCGTAGGTCATCAGTCGCCTAGAACGTAGAACTACTTAAACCTACCTAACCTAAAAGCATCACACACATCCACACCCGAGATAGGAGTCGCACGAGCGACCATAACAGGAGCGCGCTTCCGGACTGAAGCGCCTAGAACTGCTCGGCCAGAGCGGCCGGTGACAGCGGTCACTCTCTGAACATGTGTACAAAAGCTGAGCTGGTTCCTCTGGCACAAAGGAGTCCTTTAACGGTACTGTTTCCGACGTGGCCTGCATGTTGCGAGTCGCGACCATCTCCAGATAGAATATTTACTTTCTGAGCTCTGTCGATAACAGATGGTTCATCGAATTACTTTACCGATATTGAAACCGGTATCAGCTGGAATATTAGATGTTACACGCCAAAAGGACGATATTTGTGACATCTTTATGCTGAAATCATCGAGTAGCGTATGAACATATCCGGAATTTCATTTTTTTTTTCTAATCGTTTGCTGGAATATCATATGATATAGACGACTGTTCTCGACATCAACTACATAGCAGTATGCTACCGACCTCTAGCACAGCATTATTCCGAAGAGAAAGAGTGGAAATTATGTTTCCAGAGAGCCGGAACATGAATACGCAGAACCATCTCTCGTCTGCGAAGATTTGTACGTGAAAATTCGAAAATAGAGGAAAATGGTAGTTGCGTTCACATTTTTTGACGAATACTGATATCAATGATATAACAGATTTCAGATCGCCCTTGTACTTTACAAAGTCAACTAACGTTTACATATTCATAATCGTATATGTTCACATTACTAGAGGGCCAGTAAATGTCTTTTCCAAACGTGTTTAACTATCTCTATGCAAGCAACACATCACCATAGATGTTTTTTCAGTTAAATAAAGGCGGGAAACATATAGAATGGAATTATACCTCACAGATGATTAAAATTGTTCTGGAACTCTCAAACCTGCTCGATCAACAACCAATGAGAGAGACTTGTAACGACTTACTCATTACAACCTCGACAGAGAAGTTTGACGTCACTGATCACACCACCTCACAGTCGCACAAAAGGCTTCTGGAACTGTTGGATCTGCTGCACTGGCGACAGACAAAGAGAGAGACTTCTGACTACTTGTCCCACTACAGTCTCCAGCTCCGACAAATGCATGTGGCATCACAGATCACACCACCTACAGTCAAACACGGGGCTTAGTTCACCATTCACCGGCCGGCACGCAGACACGGTTATATCAACCGCATCCTCGATCCCGGCCTGACTGTTTTGGGAGGCTCAGTTGCGACTCGCACCTTACGCTGAAAATGTCCATTCCTTCTGCCACTCTGCCAAAGGCCCTGACATTAAGTAGAGTCGTCCTAGCAAAGCAGCCACATATTTATCAATGTAATTATAATTAAATATTACGATTGTGGCAGCAATCTGGTGGCACCTGACAATGAGACAAGCATCAGTACCATCTCCTCCTGACG
Source organism: Schistocerca gregaria (assembly GCF_023897955.1). Lineage (NCBI taxonomy): Eukaryota > Metazoa > Arthropoda > Insecta > Orthoptera > Acrididae > Schistocerca > Schistocerca gregaria. The sequence goes on from NC_064923.1 coordinate 477,807,327, forward strand.
ACTGTGGCTCTAGAAACATCAACTTGTCATGCAAATCTATATCCTCCTTGTGACTGGGCATAATTTTCCATGTAAAATATTTCATACGTTTTACCGATAATGATGCAATGAAATCTCAGTTTTAAATCTCAAATCCATATCTCGTGTATGATTGGATATGGTCTCACCCACACCAGTTTCATTGCACACATTTCTACGCTGACCATAGTAACTTTACACTCCAGCATACACGTGTTGCAGACAAGCAGTGCAATTAGAGTTTATATATGTGTTGTTGTGTCTTCAGTCCAGAGATTGGTTTGTTGCAGCTCTCCATGCTACTCTATGCTGTACAAGCTTCTTCATCTCCCATTACCTACTGCTACCTACATCCTTCTGAATCTGCTTAGTGTATTCATCTCTTGGGCTTCCTCTACAATTTTTACCCTCCAAGCTGCCCTCCAATACTAAATTGGTGATCCCTTGATGCTTCAGAACGTGTCCTACCAACCGATCCCTTAATCTAGTCAAGTTGTGCCACAGATTTCTCTTCTCCCCATTTCTGTTTAATACCTCCTCATTAGTTATGTGACCTACCCATCTCTTTTTGCCCTAGCTATTTATCGTCAATTTTCACTTCCATACATGGCTACATTCCATACAAATACTTTCAGAAACGACTACCTGTCACTTGAGTCTGTACTCGACGTTAACAAATTTGTCTTGTTCAGAAACACTTTCCTTGCCATTGCCAGTCTGCATTTTATATCCTTCCTACTTCGACCATCTTTAGTTATTTTGTTCCCCAAACAGGAAAACACATTTACTACTTTACGTGTCTCAGTTCCTAATCAAAATCCCTCACCATCGCCCGACTTAATTCGACTACATTCCATTATCCTCGTTTTTCTTTTGTTGATGTTAATCATATATCCTCGTTTCAAGACACTGTCCATTCCGTTCAGCTACCCGCCCACGTCGTTTGATGTCTCTGACACAATTACAATGTCATCGGCGAACCTCAAAGTTTTTATTTCTTCTCCATGTATTTTAATTCAAACACCGAATTTTCATTTTGTTTCTTTACTGCTTGCTCAATATACAGTTTGAATAACATCGGGGATAAGCTACAACCACTGCTTCCCTTTCATGCCTCTTGACTCTTATAACTGCCATCTGGCTTCTGTACAAATTGTAAATAGCCTTTCGCTCGCTGTATTTTACCCCTGCCACCTTCAGAATTTGAAAGAGAGTATTCCAGTCAACATTGTCAAAAGCTTTCTCTAAGTCTACAGATGCTAGAAACGTAGGTTTGCCTTTTCTTAATCTTTCTTCTAAGATAAGTCGTAAGGTAAGTATTGCCTCACGTGTTCCAATATTTCTACGGAATCCAAAATGATCCTCCCCGAGGTCCACATCTACCAGTTTTTCCATTCGCCTGTAAAGAATTCGCGTTAGTATTTTGCAGCTGTGACTTATTAAACTGATAGTTCGGTAATTTTCACATCTGTCAGCACCTGCTTTCTTTGGGATTGGAATTATTATATTCTTCTTGAAGTCTGGGGGTATTTCGCCTGTTTCATACATCTTGCTCATCAGATGGTAGACTTTTGTCAGGGCTGGCTCTCCCAAGGCTGTCAGTAGTTCTAATGGAATGTTGTCTACTCCCGGGGCTTCACGCAGTATCGTATCTCCCATTTCATCTTGATCTGCATCCTTTTCCATTTCCATAATATTGTCCTCAAGTACATTGACCTTGTATAGACCCCCTATATACTCTTTGCACCTTTCTGCTTTCCCTTCTTTGCTTAGAACTGGGTTTCCATCTGAGCTCTTGATATTCATACCAGTGGTGTATATAGCGTCCAAAAAAGTTATGGTTCATAATCCTACATGCTACGTGTCATGATTAGCTACAGCTGTAGGGAACTATCGGACATTAGGTATTCGAGTCAGTCAGATGCTAGGATTGACTGCAGGTATTTTGAATCAGCACTTTCGGAAGGTGCTGCATGCCGCCAAGACCGTCTCAAACAAGCGTTGTAAAACAGAGTCTTCTGGCACTATTTGATAATCAAAAGCACTCCCAAGGACGAAAGGGTTACAAAGACATCACCAATAATCGTTGATGTACTGTAATACACAGTGCAATCGATAGTGCAACAAAGAGCATGTGAGGATCTGCTAAAGGGAGCTGATGAGAGGACTTTCTGCATATCCATGAGGTTACAGCCTTGTTGCCTGCCCTGTTTGAACACTACAACAGATCCAATTGAATGCTTGCACTGGTGTACCATCCAGGCGTTTACAATATGAATCTATCACCCCTTACAGTCGGATACTTTCGTCAATTCGTTGAAATCACAAATCTCCAAATGATATCTATTCTCCCCTTATGGTTAGTTATAGTCAATATTTTACAAGTAGTCTGACCAATTCCCACACACGTCTGGTAATAAATAAGAACACTAACCACAGTCACTTAACATTTCAACAGCTCAACCTACCCGACAAGTAGCGTGATTATCAATTGTAAGTGTATAGCATCCAAAAAATTATGATATATCCACAATCACACTAGTTGGGTGTCGTTTTGCTCAGCCTATCACAGCTGTCCAATAGCAAAATTCTCCCGCCACGTCGTCGTTATCACATATTTGTCCAATAAAGGAGAGGTTTGCGAACTGTTGCAGATAATAGCGCTCTAAATCACCCAAGATCAAGCAATGTATACGAGTCGAACACAGGACATATCACACATCTGATGCAGTCTGCGGGAGCAATGAGGAAAAAGTTGAATGTACTACAAACGACGTGTCACACCATCTTCTCCTCTCTAGAATTCACAAGCAGTCTACCATTTGAAACGTTCCCTTAGAAAAATAAATGAATTACTGTGCTGATAAACCTCTTACGTTATTTGATTTTCAAACAGCTGAGCAAAACTGAACGTGCTCAGACATTTCTCTCTTTACTTGTTGTGATCATCAGTAAACTGACACAATATTTTTAGGGCAACGCAATCTGACTTTCAAAAATCCCTGCAAAAGAATGGCGCTGACTAACAATAACCTGTACCTTTCATGAACCAGCTACCTCACAAAAATATTCGTCACTCGAACTACTGCAATACAGCGAGCGCCACTACTGCCAACTAAATATAAGATTCTAACTACTGAAGGCACTAACTACTGATAGGCATAGTTAGCATATGAAAGATTTTGATAGAGACGAACAATGTGTTTACCTTAATAGTGTCCAAAAGTCATTATATATATATATATATATATATATATATATATATATATATATATCAGTTCATAACATCCAGTCTTACAAGTTTACTCTTTCTGATGGACACACGTCCAGATCATCCGCTCTCTAAACTCAGCCATCTCTCTTCCCACATCCACCACTGCTGGCGGCTACCTCCAACTGCGCAACGCTACGCGCTGTCCACATCCAACTGCCCAACACTACAATAGCGACTATTCCAACAATGGCAACCAGCCACAAACTGCACACAGCACAGTCAGTGGTTTTCATACAGAGCACTACGTGGTGTTACCAACATAAGAACCTAAGCAGGCCACTTTCACATTAAACCATACCTCGTTAAAAAATGGCTCCAGCGAACATTCCATCTACTTTCCATCATCCTTTAACACGGATCCATGTCAGTTTAGAGGCCGATGGTTCTCTCTTCCAGGAAAGCATCACAGACAGCAGTCAACTTGCGTGTATTCCTATTACCTCTGTAGACATACGGCAGAATGTTGTTAAAAACCGTGCAGTAACTGGTCTGTAACGTATTTGTTAGCTGACACCACATGGTTGTGATTTGTAGAGAGTAAAGAGTATCACATTTTAAATACTCTTTATTAGTGTTTGAAACAGTTAAGCGGTTTTTCTCAGCGTCAAACACGCGATCCATTCTGTAGTTGTATACTTCATTCCCGAAGCTCGTAATTGGGGATGTTTTCGTATTTAGGATGTGGTCCTTTATTATTCTTAAGAAAACGCAAGTTGCGGAAGAATGTCAACAAATTTTACAGCATTGTCTGCAGCGTACAATAGTGAAACAGTCCGGTTTCGATGGTTGATACAGCATGACAATGAGCCGTGTCACGAATCAGGTCTACAAGGCTAGAGTTTGTAGAGAGTAGCACTCCTAAATGGTCCGACCTGCCCAGAGTGCTGATTTGAACTTAGATGAATTAGAACATCGAAATCGCTCCACGTCCCAGGGTCCAACTTCACTAACTGCTCCGGTTTCGGCTCTTAAGGAAGAATGGGTTGCCATTCCTCCACAGACACTTAGATATGTTGTTGAAATTGTCCCCAGCAGAATTCGTGCCGTCGTAAAGGCGAAAGGTGAACACATCCCATATTAATGTTAACTAATAAGTCCCCGGTTCCTCTTGATCTGACAGTTCATATCTAGCGAGATGCAGAAGGAAGTTTCTTTTTATTTAGTCTAATATACTTTTAAATGGCACTTAAAAACCCTTGAGAAGACAAGTACAGAACTCATAAAATAATGCCTTCGTTGAAACATTTAGCAATGTTGTATGAGAAATATGGTGACATTAATAGCCAAGGCGGATGGACCCACTAATATCTTCTTATCTCCTTGTTGCATATAACGACGGTGTATCGCTTGGCGGTATTTACACTCAAATAGCGTATCACGGCCGTTTGTCACTCGATTTCATCTAACTGATATTACTATTCACAATTCAGGGCCAGTATTTCGGTTGATACAAGTCCAAAGACCATTATCCGTGTAACAACATTCATCATATCTCGGAATACCACCATTACCCCAAAATTCCGTTTTCATACCTTTAACCGCATACGAAATAAAAAAAAGTGTTACCACTAACCGAGTTGACTACAATCCTGTCGGGTTTTATTGAATTAAAAAAACCCATTTGCAATGCTGCTTCGATTATCTTCCTAAATCATAAAATGGAAATCTTTTTCTGGCCGTTGACATCAAATGTGGATTGTCGAATACATCCGTATTAGGAACACGTTTCTATGTCCACTAAATGCAACTACATACAACAGTACGAGATGGTCTTTGTACAGGCACATTAGTCAACTTCTGCTGAGATTGAGGCATACTTGAAATAGCCTTAGATTTTTACCTTAGCAGGAGGAAATATAATAACATAATTCTTTACCAAGATTAAACTACAGTTCAACGGTAGCCAGCTTGTGACATTTAAGTGTTAACACACATCTGGTCCCACTCATCTTCATATCTTCTGCTTTATTTCTTAAATTTTTCTCAGAAATCTTTCATAACTCTCTATCCTAGGTCACCTCCTACTAGTAGTCCATATTTCTCAGCCATATAGAAGAGGTTTCTGACCTTGGTTCTCAGGTAGGTGTTACTGCTTTTCCTGCTGCAGTTAAGTGGGATTAAGTTGTTTTATATGCCCATATGTTTGGTGTTCTCGAGCCAGATGTTACTGCAACACCAAGGTGAATAAAGTCTTGACGGCCTCCATTGTGTTTCCGGCAACGGCGAGATGATCTCTTGAGTCAGTGTAAATCCACTCTCCTTGGTGTTAATCTTGAACGTCATAGCATTAAATTTCCTCTCTAATTCCTGCCCTTTGTACTTGCTATCTCTGATCTTATATGAGACGGGAGATGATATCAGCAAAACGAGAAACTTTCGCAAACTTGATAATCTGTTGTTGCCGTCTGTATATTCTGTTATCACTCATTCTAACAGGTATGGAAATAAAGAAGGGCAGAAACTGAGACACAACATTTCCCTTATCTGTGTATGAGTGGAAAACGTCATTCGAAGGCTATGGCTAGCCACTGTTCCTGATAACAATGAAGCTCTTTTTTTTCTTTTCCTTTCTTGTGCCAATATACACTACTGGCCATTAAAATTGCTACACCGCAAAGATGACGTGCTACAGGCGCGAAATTTAATCGACAGGAAGAAGATACTGTGTTATGTAAACGATTCGCTTTTCAGAGCATTCACACAAGGTAGGCGCCGGTGGCGAAACCTACAACGTTCTCACATGAGGAAAGTTTCCAACCGAGTTCTCATACACAAACAGCAGTTGACCGGCGCCTGGTGAAACGTTGTTGTGATGCCTCGTGTAAGGAGGAGATATGCGTACCATCACGTTTTCGGCTTTGATAAAGGTCGGATTGTAGCCTATTGCGATTGCGGTTTATCGTATCGCGACATTGCTGCTCGCGTTGGTCGAGATCAAACGACTGTTAGCAGAATATGGAATCGGTGAGGGTAATACGGAACGCCGTGTATAAGTAGGCTGTGTGGGTTTTATATTGGTAACGCCACGTAGCGCTCTGTATGATCACTGGCTGTGCTGTGTGCAGTCTGTGGCTGGTTTACATTGTTGTCTGCCATTGTAATGTTGGGCTGTTGGCTGTTAACAGCGCGTAGAATTGTGCAGTTGGAGGTGAGCCGCCAGCAGTGGTGGATGTTGGGAGAGAGATGGCGGAGTTTTGAAATTTGTAAGACTGGATGTCATGAACTGCTATATATATTATAACTATTAAGGTAAATACATTGTTTGTTCTCTATTAAAATACTTTCATTTGCTAACTGCACCTATCAGTAGTTAGTGCCTTCCGTAGTTTGAATCTTTTATTTAGCTGGCAGTAGTGGTGCTCGCTGTATTGCAGTAGTTCGAGTAATGAAGATTTTTGTGAGGTAAGTGATTTGTGAAAGGTATAGGTTAATGTTAGTCAGGGCCATTCTTTTGTAGGGATTTTTGAAAGTCAGATTGTGTTGCGCTAAAAATAATATGTGTCAGTCGAAGCACAGTCTTGTATAATCGTTCAGAAGGGACGTTTCACGTGCTGGATCCCAACGGTCTCGTATCACTAACAGCAGAGATGATAGGCATCTTATCCGCATGGCTGTGACGGATCGTGCAGCCTCGTCTCGATCCCTAAGTCAACAGATGGGGACGTTTGCAAGACAACAACCATCTGCACGAACAGTTCGACGACGTTTGCAGCAGCATGGACTATCTGCTTGGAGACCATGGCTGCGGTTACCCTTGACGCTGCATCACAACCAGGAGCGCCTGCTATGGTGTACTCAGCGACGAACCTGGGTGCACGAATGGCAAAACGTCATTTTTTTTTCGGAAGAATCTAGGTTCTGTTCACAGCATCACGCTGGTCGCATCCTTGTTTGGCGACATCGCAGTGAACACACATTGGAAGCATGTATTCATCATCGCCATACTGGCGTATCATCCGGCGTGATGGTACGGGGTGCCATTCGTTATACGTCTGGGCCACCTCGTGTTCGCATTGATGGCACTTTGAACAGTGGACGTTACATTTCAGATGTGCTACGAACCGTGGCCCTACCCTTCATTCAATTCCTGCGAAACCCTGCATTTCAGCAGGATAATGAACGACCGCATGTTGTCTGGATACAGAAAATGTTGGACTGCTGCCCTGGCCAGCACATTCACCAGATCTCTCACCAACTGGATACATCTCGTCAATGGTGGCCGAGCAACTGGCTCGTCACATTACGCCAATCACTACTCTTGATGAACTGTGGTATCTTGTTGAAGCTGTACCTGTACATGCCATCCAAGCTCTGTTTGACTCAATGCCCAAGCGTATCAAGGCCGTTATTACGGCCAGAGGTGGTTGTTCTGGGTACTGATTTCTCAGGATCTATGAACCGAAATTACATGATAATGTAATCACATGTCAGTTCTAGTATAATATATTGGTCCAATGAATATCCGTTTATCATCTGCATTTCTTCTTGGTGTAGCGATTTTAATGGCCAGTAGTCTATAAACGCTGATTAGAAAGGTGAGGTGCTTTTCCGTTTTGCAAGGATGTAAATCACAATTTTTAACCTTTGTGATAGTCTCAAATTGGGTAGAACTGAGCAAGTGTGCAATCGGCTGAGGAAATGAGTGATTAGATTTATAAAACTATTAAGGCCCTTAAAGGGCCAAACGAAACTAATCATAATAAAACAAAATTTAAAAGCCATGTTGTTTCCTCAGGACGCACTGAACATCTACTGCTTAAGCGTTTTGTGTCCTAATGAATAAGAATACTAATTCATTTACATCACATAACCGGAAGAAACGTGCAGTGAATCACATCGCACAACGTACACTTAGAAGTGCTTAGATGGCGTATGTTGTTGCAACGCTTCTACAAAGGTCATCCTTTCACAACAGTCTCTTGAGAGCGTGTGCAGAGCAGCGTCTCTTCCACGAAACCATTAATCTACCATCGGTTTACACGTGTCAGGCAGGCCAGACTGAGAGAGCACTTGACAGATTGCATGTCACTATTTCAGATCCGCTGTACTGTTACGAAACCGCTGTTTTCTCCTGTTGACCAGATGACAAAACGGACATTTACGGTTTTTGACGAACTGAACACTATGACTGATAGTGGTAATCCACTGTCTGATACAAATTTCTGACGTGCGTTGTTCTCGTGGTTGGGAGAACCCGATACTTTCAGCAGCAAATTGAGGCTACATGTACAAAGAGCACTTCCATGCAAACTCATTCAAGAAGTACCCATAGGAAAAGTAAGGAATACAAATTGGTCCTCTTAACACTCCTTATTCATGCCTTTATGACTTAACTGTAGTAGATTAATAACGCACTCTATCCCTTATATTAACAAAACACTAAGTTGTTTGTGCAAGTTGTATTTCCTTGTCTGACCCTTTTCTGGAGTAATATCATCGTTCATTTTGTAATTATGTCGTTACTCAGTGTGGAAGGAAGGAGATCAGGTGAGAAAAATTGACAAAATGTCTGAAAAAAACATTTGTAACAATACTTACCTCAAAACGAAATTTGTTAACAACTTCAGCAAGGTGTCATCATCGGTACAAGACCTTGCCCGTTGTTGTGTGACACGCTGTAGTTTTTTCCCCTTTACTATTGCAGGTGCGATGTAAGATCATCCGTTCCGGTTTATACAACCAACTGGGGATCTATTGTCTTCATATTGTCTTCATCATGTGATCAATTAATCTCTGATTACAATGAAATCTTAAGACAACCATGTACAATGAAACTATACTAGATGAATTCTGTCTGCAGCCTCCACTTTTTCATCTCTCAAAGGTACCCATTCGTCTTCAGTTTCATTTTGTTCCCTGTTACAGTCGATCACTGTCAGACACCTCCTATGAAACTCCGAGCAATGTCTGGTTCTATCAATACATCGAGGTCTCATCTCCTTGAATGCATTTCTGTCTTAACCGATAAATTATGGACAGAGTTCACATCTGTTCTCCAAACATTTTGCCGTCTAACTTCTTTTGTCCCGTCATTACATACTCTACCTGAAACCATACGATGTCTCCAGGTCTCTTCCACGTACAGAGAATTATTTCACGGATATTAAATCCTGTATAATAATGGTTACATTGCACTCTATGCGAAACGCCATCAAGCGGCTTATTTTTCTCATTTTTTCCCTCAATCTCTATTATTCTTCCCTTCATTTTGCCACTAGCTAATTCTAGTCCATCTCCAAAGTAATTCAGATCGTTAAGAGAGATTAAATTTGTCTATTCTTCTATTTCTTCAGTCGTCAAACTACTTCATTAATTAAGAGGTGAGCAATGCAAGATGCTTTAATAATTTCCACACCGAAAGTCTGTCTCGAAATCTGGCAGAAAACCCAAAGAGATTCTGGTAATACATAAAGCACACCAGTGGCAAGGTGCAATCAATACCTTCACTACGCGATAACAACGATGAAGTCACTGATGACAGTACCACTAAAGCACAGTTATTAAACACGGTTCTCCGAAACTCCTTCACCAAAGAAGACGAAGTAAATATTCCTGAATTTCAATCAAGAACTGCCAAGATTAGAAACATAGAAATAGACTTCCTCGGTGTAGCAAATCAGCTTAAATCACTTAATAAAAGCAATGCTTCCGGTCTAGACTGTCTACCACTGAGGCTCCTTTCAGAGTATGTTGATACAATAGCTCCAAATTAGTAGTTGTATACAATCGCTCGCTCAAAAAAATATCCGTACCTAAAGACTGGAAAATTGTCAAGTCACACCAATGCCCAAAAAGGGAAGTGGGAGTAATCCGTTGAATTACAGGCCCATATCACTAATGTCGATTTGCAGTAGGGTTTTGGAACATATACTGTATTCATACATTATGAAGTACCTCGAAGAAAACGATTTATTGCCACATAGTCAGCACAGTTTCATAAAATATCGCTCTTGTGAAACACAACTAGCTCTTTATACTCATGAAGTAATGAGTGCTATCGACAGGGCAGGTAAAACTGATTTCATATTTTTAGTTTTCGAGAAGGCTTTCGACACCGTTCCTCACAAGCGTCTTCAAACCAAACTGCGTGCCTAGGGAATATAGCCTCAGTTGTGCGATTGGATTCGTGATTTCCTGTCAGAAAGGTCACAGTTCGTAGTAATAGACGCAAAGTCATCGAATAAAACAGAAATAATTTCCGGCGTTCCCCAAGGAAGTGTTATAGGCCCTCTATTGTTCCTGATCTATATTAACGACATAGGAGACAATCTCTTAGATTGTCTGCATATTATGCTGCCATTTACCGTCTTGTAAAGTCATCATATGGCCAAATCGAATTGAAAAATGATTTGGATAAGGTATCTGTGTGGTGCGAAAAGTGACAGTTGACCCTGAATAAAGAAAAGTGTGAAGTTATTCACGTGAGCTCTAAAAGAAACCCGCTAAATTTCGATTACGCGATAGGTTACACAATTCTAAATACTAAGGGATTACAATTACAAATACCCTAAATTGGAACGATCACATTGATAATGTTGTGGGTAGAGCCAACCAAAGACTGTGATTCATTGGCAGAACGTTTGGAAGGTGCAACAAGTCTACTAAAGAGACTGCTTACACCACGCTTGTCCACCTTATTCTGGAGTATTGCTGTGCCATGTGGGATCCTCAACAGATGGCACTAACGGGTGACATCGAAAAGTGCGAAGAAGTGCAGATCTTTTTGTATTATCGCGAAGTAGGTTAGATAGTGCCATAGGTATGATACGAGCATTGGAGTGGCAATCATTAAAACAAAGGCGTTTTTCGTTGCGACGGGATCTTCTCATGAAATTTCAATCACCAGTTTTCTCTTCCGATTGCGAAAACATTCTGTTGGCACCCGACTACATAAGGAGAAATGATCATCACGATAAAATAAGAGAAATCAGGACTCTCACAGAAAAATTTAAGTGCTCGTTTTTCCTGTGTGCCGTTTGAGAGTGGAACGGTAGAGAGACAGCTTGAAGGTAGTTCATTGAACCCTCTGCAATGCACTTTATTCTGAATAGCAGAGTAATTACGTAGATGTAGAACCTGTATCACTCTTAGTTCCTGATACAGCCACACTGGTGACAAGCGATCTAAAAGTTTTACATAAAGTTAAAAAAAGTAACAAACGTCTTTTAGGAATCAAGGTCGTATGCAAATAACAGTAAATAATGGCAACTTTCAACTGATTACACATCCAACTTCAGATCTGGAATAATGACAGAAGGTTGAGTACCAGTAGGGATTATACAAACCGTTATGATTTAGGCAAAAGATCAGCTACATACTGATTATAAAAAGATGTGTATTATCTGCTTGTAAGACGAGGTTAAGACACAGTGTCTGCATCACAGAGGACGCTCATGTATGAGACGGGTCCCTTTAAAATAATGGCATACACTGAGGTAGCAAAAGTCGCCGAGCGGTTCTAGGCTTTTCAGCCCAGAACCGCGCTGCTGCTACGGTCGCAGGTTCGAATCCTGCCTCGGGCATGGATGTGTGTGATGTCCTTAGTGCTAAGTCTAGGGGACTGATGACCACAGATGTTAAGTCCCATAGTGCTTAGAGTTATTTGATTTGGATACCTCCCAACATCATGTCGGACCTTCTTTTGCCTGGCGTTGTGGAGCAACTCGATGTTGCATAGACTTAACAAGTTGTTGGAAGTACCCTACAGAAATATTGAGCCATGATGCCTACATAGCTGCCCATAATTCCGAAAATGTTGCCTCTCGATTACGTCCCATAAATATTCGATTGGATTCAACTCGGGCTATCTGGGTGACCGAAACATTCGCTCGAATGTCGAGAATGTTCTTCAAACCAACTGCAAACAACTGCGACTTGTTGACATGGCGCATTGCATCGTTGTGTGGTTTCAAATGGTCTCCAAGTAGCCCAAAATAGTCATTTTCAGTCAATGATCGGTTCAGTTGGACAAGAGGACCCAGGACACTCCATGTAAACCCAGCCACCACCAGCTTGCACCGTGTCTCATTGACAACTAGCGTCCATTATCCCGCGGGGTCTGCACCACATTCGAACCGTAGTAGCTGCTCTTACCAACTGAAATCAGGTCTTTTCAGAATAGGGCATAGTTTTCTAGTTGCCTAGGATCCAACCGTTATGCCCATGAGTAGAGGCGCTGCAGACGACGTCATGCTGATAGTAAAGTCCATCAACGCCACATTTCGCTGCACTGTCCCAACGGATACGTTCGTCGTACGTCCCATATTGATATCTGCGTTTGTTTCAAGCATTGTCGCTTGTCCGTCAGCACTGACAACTCTACGAAAACTTCGCTGCTCTCGATCGTTAAGTGAAAGCTGTCGGCCACTGCGTTGTCTGTGGTGAGAGGCAATGCCTGAAATTTGATATTCTCACCGCACACCTGATGCTGTGGATCTCAGAATATTGAATTCACAAACGATTTTCGAAATAGAATGTCCAGTTTTTCTATCCAAGACGTTTCCCTTTGCGTGAATAATATGCTGTTCAAATTTGACACCATTCTGAGCAGTGGTTCTCTTTCTACAGCATTTTGCAACTGGAACTTTAATTATGGACACCCTGTACTTTTCTGCAGGCAACTACATCGTCTTCAAGCACTCATACTGTGCCGCTGTCTCTGTCGTTTATACGTCGTTTCCGTTATAATGAAATAATTAGCAGTTTTTATGCTTTCCAATTTTGTGGCTTCTTCTCGTTAGTCGGATTAATTATGAATCTTCTCTTGAAAACTTTAATGTTCGCGACAACAGTGTTGAGAACTTTAAACTGGAACTATTCGTCATATTCTGTGATCGTATTAATGCTGAAATTTCGATTGTAAATGGTTTAACATAATGACTGAACCATGAACGCTGAACCCTGAACATACTAAAAATCAGCGAGGTTAGCTAATCCAAGCCTCTGACAGTTAGTGATTCCACTTTGAACTTGAAGAATTGAATAAATGTTCTGTACCTGTAAAAGATACAAACGTAACTGCTCCTCGTGGGCCTGACAAAAACATTATCTATGCATCGGAAGATCTGCTCTTCACTGCAACAGCAACTGTAATATTGTCGTCAGCATCAGAGTGAAATAAATGACGCTGGTGTGCTTCTTTGTACAAGATAATTTTACTATAGTAAAAGGAAGTATGGAGTTGTAAGACAATGAAAAAAAACGTTAGTTCAGCATCACATCTGCGATGAAAATACAAAAACAAATATATGGCTTAAGTACTCGTTTTACGTTTTAATTTAAGTCCATCCCTTAGACAAGATTGTCAACCACAATGAAATAGAGTCAAGCATGGAATACGGAGTTTATGCTAAAACAGCATCAACATATTCTTCGAAATTTTTCTACATGATATACAGGGTGGTAAGAAACAATCTGAAAAGCTTGTAAAGGTATTTCAGGGCAGGTTGTGCTGAGAAATAATTCTTAAGAAAAAGGATTCGCTACGTTGCGCCGTTTCCGAGCAATACAGCATTGAAGGATAGCCAAATAGGCCGTAGCTGCTGCAATTTCAGATGTGGTAAATTCTTCTTTTGTGTGACCACACTGTCCGTAATTGCTTTATAATAATCGGAAGAATGTCAAATTCGTCTTTTCAGCTACAGGAAAATGCGTAATTTTGTCACCAAACAGATTTCAAGGAAGGAAAGAGACTAGGTTTAATGGCCCGTCGACGTCGAGGGCGTTAGAGACGGAGTACCAGCTCGGATTTTGTCAAGAATGGAGAAGGAAATGCCGGCCGCGGTGGACGAGTGGTTCTAGGCACTTCAGTCCGGAACCGCGCTGCTGCTATGGTCGCAGGTTCGAATCCTGCCTCGGGCATGGATGTGTGTGATGTTCTTAGGTTAGGTAGGTTTAAGTAGTTCTAAGTTCTATGGTATTGATGACCTCAGACGTTAAGTCCCATAGTGCTCAGAGCCATTTGAACTATTTGTTGAGAAGGAAATCGGCCGTGACCTTTGACAGGAACCATCCCGGAATTTGCCTTGAGTGATTTAGTGAAGTCACGGAAAACCTAAATCTGGATGGCCGGACAGCGGTTTGAACCGTCGTCCTCCTGAATATGAGTCTAGTTCGCTAACCATTACACCACTTCGCTTGGTCCCAAACATATTTCTTTTTACTGAATGAAACATCGTCACTGATCTGTAAAGCAAATACTTAAAATTTGGCCTGATTTCCAGATTGAAAAAAGTTCGTTACAAAAGATGTTAATTTTAGTTACGGTATTTTATATCTTGTTTCCGGTCATATCAGGAAACGCTGTCTGCTTGCATGTTTTTGAGGTATTACTTTGTTTGAAACTTTCGGTTCTGTACTAATCCCAATATGAAGCCCAACATATTGTAGCACCACTACTGTGTATTTGATCTTTCGGTTAAATACGTCTCGTGTGTTACGTATAGTATTACGTATTTTTACCGCTAGTTTTCCTTTGAGCTAAACATGTTCTCTTCCTCTGCATTCGTCGTTTGTGTCTTACCTCGGTTGATTATGTTATTGTATATTTATTTAATGTGCAAAAGAATATGAAGGACAGAATTCAGGATATATTGTAAATAGTGAGTAGTTAGGCAGGGGTAGACAGGGCGAAGAGGCAAAGATGAATGAAAAGCGAGTGCAAAGTAGTGGAATAGGGAGTGAGTCGGAGGAAAAGCTGTAAAGAGCAGTAGGTGAAATATAAGTGGAAGAGGTGGAATGAGAGAGAATGAGGAATGGTAGAGGAAAAGTTTTTTCTCCATTACGAGATTTTCCATTCATTTCATACTGTGTCTGGTTTACAATAGTTACCTGGTCGTTAACTCTTTATTGTACCATCTGTCTTTAGTAATTACTATGATGTTCACGTCTTTTCTTGCTGTGCTTAGCGTGTGGTATTGCTGTTAAAGATTGAAAGTTTCTTATTGAATTCATACTCGTCTTCGTAAGTGCCGAGTTGTGAAACCGTGTAAAACTAATTCTGTTAACGAAATACGTAAATCTCAGTATGGGGCAACATAACCCTGTCAAAATTTAGTTTTAAACGGAAATATGTGAAGTTCGCGTTAAACGATGCGAAATCCAGACTAAACACTACAGCGAAATATTCGTCTGCAAGAAAGAAATCCGTTTTCAATGACATTTCCGTGTACCATCTGACTGCAAAACAAAATGACACAGATTAGAATGTTGGCCCTGAATGTTGCTAATCTTTGTCTCTTGTCTTGCTATCAGAATTGTTATTGTAATGACACAGCAAATGAACATTAAAGTTAGCGCATCTGACTTTCTGATAAATACTGCTGGAAAATTCGCAAGACAGAACTTTACTGAAACCTTCTTCTGATATTAGGCCTCTGAACTGATAAGATATTATTTTCGCAAATACACTATGACAATCACTATACCTTACAGTGGACAAGAACTTCGATGGTAATTAAATTTGTTGACCTACCTGTGAGTACGGAATGTTCGTCTGTTCTGTATCTTGCTACTATCAGAAACAATGATGTGGCTGTCAAAAATCAAATCCCATTTGCCGTACTAGCGATGTACAATAAGAGACGGTATCTCACCTGTTATCATAAATGCTTCACATTACACAATTCGCGATGTCCAATGCGCCTCCGCAAACAGGGTCATCAACGTAAAAATGAAAATGGGAAACTAACGACTGATAAATAGTCAAAGATTCCACGTTAAATGTGTTTCATTAAGCTATGATAACAATACACTTCCTCATAAAGTTCTGACAACTGTGCAAGTTAGCGAAAATATTTCTTCATAATTCTCTTGTGTACAGTGCCTACCTTGACACTTGTTTCCTCTATAAGGCACGACCATGTGCTCCATTATAAAATTTTACAAGAAACTTCAACCATACGCAATGTTCTAACAATAAGAAGCTACACAGCTACAAACATAAAAACTAAATATATTGAAAGTTGGCTCTTATTATTTTTCTATTAACATAATCTCATCTGCTCAGTACCTCTCCTCGAAACATATAGTCACAAAATCCTTTTTAGATACTGCTGCCTTCTCTACTCAACAGGCCAGCTTCTATCCTTTTTAATCCGAATACATCGGCAGATTGTCCAGCACACACTGCCGCTACTCTCTGACTTAATCTGACCAACATCTCTTTTGTGAAACACAGTCATACAAAGAAAATGGTTATATCGATATTACAGAGGTTCTGTACATTTATCAAAGCCGCAACTTCATTTACATTTATGGCCATAACTTCCTGAAAAGCACAATGGCAAATAGGACACCCCCCTATCAAGGTAGTCTGCAAATATTGAATGGTTTTTACTATGTTTCAGAGTGCAGATGTGCTCTATATAAGACATGCATTATACAAAGTAACTGAAAAACTTGTGCAATGCAAAACACTTTTCCCATCCCTCTTACTCTCGTACTCTACCTCTCCCACTTTTATTTCACCTTTTGCTCTTCACTCTTTTTCTTCCAACTCACTCTCCATTCCATTTCTTTGCATTTGTTGTACACCTCCACCCTCCCTGTCTCCTTCTTCTAGCCTTCTCACCATTTAGATCTTGAACCCCATCACTATTCGTTCATTTTCCCTTACGCACTAGTTAAATACACTGTAATAAAATTAAACGATACAAGACGCATCTGAGGAAGCGCGGAGGAAGAGAACAGGTTGAGATCAAAACAAAACAACTCTAGATTGAATACACGAGACTTATTTAAGCCAGGCAAAGATACAAACAAACTGTAGTGGTGCTACATTAAATTGCATTTCACATTGAGAAATGCACAGTTCTGGAGAGCAATGTGGGATTAGATTAGTTTCAACTGTGCCAACCAAAATAATACCTCAAAAACGTGCAAGCAGACGGTATTTCTTAATGCGATCGAAAAGCAGGCTCAAAATACCGTGAGCAAAATTGAGATCTTTCGCAACAAACTGTTTTTCAATCTAGAGAGCAAAGCCAAATTGTAGATTTATTTCATCACGTATCACTGATGATATTTTATTTTAATAAAACGAGACGCATTTGGTGACAAAAATACGCATTTTTTCGTAAGTGAAAGAAAGGATTTGAAATACCTTCAGTAACAGCGAGAGTAGTCAGTCCTCTCAAAGCAGCATACCGGAAGCAAGTGTGTGCCATCACCAAATTCTGCCTGTCCGTTAACATGGCCGGAAAACATCTCACGGGAGCTATTTCTAAACGCATCAAGCCTATGAAGAGGTCTACACTACGCATGTGTTCAGATACGAAGTTCTTACATCGAGTTAACAGACAATAAGTAATACTGTAATAGCGAAGACATTTTCATATACAAAACTACTTCCTCTCAGGTTCCTCGTCCCACACACGACTGCTGCTCTCCTGTTGAACTTCCTCCGTTACGTATAAAATATTCGTTTCTATGTCCCAATGTTTCTTCGAGCCATTTTCACTTTCTCGAATTTGAAAACCATATCTCTCCCTCATTAAATTTTTACGGCACAGAGTACTGTTTCAGAAATTGAACAGTGACGAATGATGTAAAGAGTTATAGCTTTCAGGCAGTACAAAAAGGAAATAGAAGAATTATTATAACGCATAAGTGTGATATTCTTGTAAGCGACAAGAACAAGCGTTCCCAAATATCTGAATAGCATACTCCAGTCTCTATTTTCATCTCAAATTACTTTTCCCTTTCCTACATTCAACCATCACTCGTATTACCTTTTGCTAGGTGCCTTAGAAAGTACTGTTTCGTTTTTGTGCTACTTACGCACGGAAATACGATGTATACCTGTTCACATGTACCACCGCCGTATTCCGCATTACAGTGTGAAATGAAGCTGGAAGCGTAGGATATGTGCTTCAAATGTCCCACTGTTGAAACTGGCCAACTGCACTGATAATAAAAAGAATACATCCTACTTGGAGCATATTTTCATTCTCAAAACCCTAGAAGGTGTTCAACCAACCAGGTGTAAGATATTTATGAAATTTCATTGTATGTAAAACAGCTGCTCTTGTTCTTTAAAAGTATAAGTTTTATAACTGTATATGCAACGAAATTCCTCCTGTAATAGTTTTCTGTTCCTGTAGCTATTTTCAAAATTTCTTTGTTCGTCGAAGAACATTTGCTTCTCAGGTACGCTTTGTAATAGCTCGTACAACAGTTTCACTTTGTCTACGGTACTCTCTTTCACTCAGAACGAGTGGAAAATATGCTCTACTGCCAAGCACTTTGTTTTTGGCTGTTCAAAGCCGCGAACAGTCGACGTAATCAATGACCCCTTAATCGATACTGGCTGAGGTGACAGTTAAGGGCACTGGACATCAATCGCAATTGGCGCAGGGCAGCTTTATGACAGATCATGACAGCTGTCCATCGTAACAGTGATAGGCTAAACCGTTTCTTCGCTTCGATTGATGTAATATGAAATACAATTATAAGAAAAGATTTCAGTCGAAAATACCCACAGACAGTGATGCATTAATTAACAAAGCAATCCTTTTTTGCACAAATAGAGGAAAGTAGCGAAAACCTACTCCTGCAATGTAATTAATCTAGAGAGGAAAATACCGAACAACTGCACCTACAATGTGCCTACTTCTTTTTATCTCTTTTCGAACACAGCGGTCAAGGCAGTGTCACGTGACTGCTGCTTACCACGATACTTCAAAATGAAGTGTCACATGACGTCCCTAAGGCTATTTGCAGACGATGTAGTCGTATATGGGATGATAAATGTATTAGGAAGATTTTACTATATCAGAAAGAACAATCTTACAGCGCCTGGTGAAAATATTCGCAGCTGGTTCATAAATTAAATGTAAAGTAATACGCAAACATAGCTGTAGGGGCCCACACCGTTTGACGACGCAGTCAGCGATCTGTCAGCGGAATCAGTCTCATATGTGAAGTATGAACACCTACAAAACACTCGTTTGACTGATTCATAAGTACAGTTCTACTGTCTGGGAACTAAAGTGAGTTGGACTGACGTAATAGACAGAGAAAATTCAACGAAAAGCTGCAAGTTTCATCACTGATTCGTTTAGTCAGAATGAAAGTGTCACAAATATTCTCAGGCAGATGCAATGGGAGAAGCTACAAAGCAGGAGCCCCCAAGTTTCAGAATGAGTCAAGAACATACACTCTCTGACCAAAAGTATCCAGTACAAGTCACGAGAGACCCACTCACCAGTATCAAAGGAGGCGGGGCTTATAGTGTTATCAGTAGAAAAGCAGTAACATCGTAGTGGATCAATCAGGAGAGCTCAATCAGATCGAACGTATGCTAGTCATTGGCTGTCACCTGCGTGATTAACCCCTCAGGTACATTTCAGCACTTCTAAAACCGCCCGAGTCGGCTGTTAGTGATGGGACTCCGAAGTGAAAACGACAAAGAACAACAACAGCTGACCCAAAACCAGGCAGACATCATGTACTCACTGACAGGTATCGTCGACCATTGCAGAAGCTGGTTGTAAAAATCTGCATGAAATTAGTAGAAGGAATCACTGGGAGTTCCAAGATGCTTCCGGAGATGCAGCTAGTACAATGACTGTGCATAGGGAGTTAAAAGGAATGCGGTGCAGTTTTCGAGCAGCTGCTCATATGCCAAACATTTCTGTAATTAACGCTAATCGACGCTTGAGGTGGTGTAACTGGGCAGTGAATGACTGGAATCGAATGATCTGAATGGTTATACCTTATGCCAGTCAGTTGTGTGTTGTGCCGACATTGAAATCCTGAGGGTATTTTTTATGGTTAGAATGTGGTATCCTCATTCCGCTTAAGAAACTGCTAAATTCGAGAAATTTGAGGACATTTTCCATCACTGTGTATCGCTTCCAGTGGAGGAATATTTCAGAGACTCAGTTTTGTAAAACGAGCCAGATTAACTAATCTTTATTATTAAGCTATAAAGCTAAATTGGCAGCATTACATTCATTACACAGTTGTGGAAATCAGTATAAAGGCAGGGTTCTACAAAAGCAATAGACATGTATAGAATTCACTGCGAAAATAATAGTACATATAAGACATAAACAATCCTAACGGAGTTACATAGTTCTTTCATAAAGCGAGTAACAAAATAAGACGGTCACAATTTAATGATGGAAATTGCTATAAAGATACTCACTACTCTCGTGGGTTATTATTTTATTAGTACTTTGTGTAACCTCCATTCTAGCTAATTACTTTAAAAATTCTATTCGGAATTTTGTTAGGGTTTGTTGTTCCTGAAGTGAAACTGTCGCTCTTTTTTCTCGCATCGCTCTTTTCTGCCCACATACGGCCTGAAATTGCCTCTTACTGCGATCAACACGCCTTGGAAGTATTCCGCAAAGACTTTGCAAGGGGTACAAATACGGGCTACGTGGAGGCCAGAGCAGCACTTCCGTATCTTTATCTTCAAACAAGTTTTTCGTTGTAGCAGAAACATAAGCAAATGCGCTATCTTGTTGTATCATTAGCTTTCGCTCCCTAGGCTCTCATACATTCTAATCAGTTCTGTCACTGGCATCTTAGTGTACTTGTTAGAGTACATTCTAGTGTTCAGCCAAGCAATGAGTGATTTACTTTTAGCGTAAAAAGCTGCACAAATCATAACACGTTCACACCTATATTTCCGCTCATTCATAGCTTCTACTTTGTTCTCAGAGCATTCCAATAATACTGAAACCCATCCTGCCCATCAAAATTAAACTTTTTCTCATACTGAAGTGCACTTTATCTTTTTCTGAAGTCCGTGACATATGTTTTTCAGCAAACCCCTGTGTAACCTGTTTATTTTTGGGTGTCAGAGCGGGTTTCTCCAGTTGTTTCTGGAATGCCACATGTTTGACGTGTGAACAAAATTGTACGTGTGCCAGTTGCTGGCAACTGTCAGTCAGCAACAAGTTGACAAAAAAAGAGGTTTGTGGCCCTTGCTCTGCGCAAAGGTAACCTTTTATATGCTTCAGACGAATTTTTACTTGTCTATGTCATGTGTCCAATCTAACGACATTATCAATCACTGCATTTGAATAGTTTCTATATCTTGGCAGCCTGTGTACTTGAACTGTTCAATTTCCTGTCAGTTTGACGGTTTGAGAGTGCCATTTCCTTGTACGTACCGAGTTTCCCCTTTTCATTACATGATAACTGTGTTCCGTGTGGCGCTATCACAGTCGTGGTTTATTTACACAACAGGCATTCTGTTTACTATTTGCAGTAAAGGCACGTAAGCGCACCCTAACAGGGCATAGAGACGACTGCTTTTACACCGGATTCTACACTCTATTACGTAAATCGTGGATGTCTTGTTATATACTGTGCTAAAAATACGATACAATTAGACTGCATTTGTCGGTATACTGAATTTCATGCTATCGCATATACATTGCGCACAACGATTCCAGCCACAATGTTAATTTTCCATTAATTAACCCACGCCTTTAAACTGTTTTCCACTATTTTATGTATGTATATGGTGATGTCGGAAGTTTCCAGATGATATTCTAGGGCATCAAGGTACAGAAGATAAAAACTGAGGCAGTTCAGAGGCCACTATCTGCTATCGGTCCCATTTGGAAATTTCTGTAGTTAAAAATTTAAGAGCTATAGCACTAAAAATTTTATGGAATACAAATAAAATACTATTTCCTTATAGAAAAACTGGAATCGTTGTTAGTCTTCAATTACCAACGATATAAATCCTTTTGTAGTCAACGCAAGATGCAGTTTTGAAGCAGCGTAACCTTGGCAGCCCGCGCCGAGCACGTACGTATAAATAACGAGGTGTCTACATGTGGGACCTACGCGACCGCACCTTCCACGTTCGAGAGGACGGTGTCAAATCCACAGCAAGACGAATCCGGGCGTGACTGCCGCAGGGGTCCGTTCTCGGCCCCCTGCTGTACCCTCTGTATAAGTCTGACATGCTGAAAAGCCCAGAGTCGAGTTGGCGGTTTACGCAGACGACACTGCCCTCTTTGCGCGCAGTCTCAGCACCCACTTAATGAGGCGACGTCTTCAAGAAGCATGCGACAACCTTGAATCTTGGCCGACCAATTGGCAGCTCAAGATGAATGCGGCAAAAAGCCAAGCCCTGGTCATCACCAGGAAAAAGCTTCCAGTGGATTTAGTACCGCTTCGTATCATGGTAGGTCTCATCCCATGGTCACGAATCGGGAAATACCTCGGCGTGACCCCAGATCGGCACATGATCTGAGGACAAAACGCCCATGAAGTAAGAGGAAAAGCGTTGGGTCGCTTACGCATGCTTTATGCCATCTTAAATCCAGTTACGACGCTATCCACCCAGTGTGGATTAACATCATATCTAGCACATATCTGATCGGTTATAGAGCAATGCTTCTGTGGTATGGGGCAATAGTGCCAACATCCAAATTGAAAAAATACAGAAAGAGCCTAACAAAGGCCTGTGCTTTGCTCCGCACCTACCCCTGACGCTTTCCCACAAGGGGGTTTCACCAGCACGCTGGCGTTCCAGTGTTAAGCGACCGCATCAAACAGACCACCTGTTACGAATGATAAAAAACAGGCTTAAAAATCAAGTAAGATGTAGGCTTGGAAATTCTTGCTACCAGCGAGGCGAACGTGACAGGACGTGGACTATGCTGCATCACGAGGCTCGAGAGCCGTTACAAGCTGCAACCCTTGGACACAGCGAACGTAGCGGAGTACTGCCTGTTCGTCATGTAGGCTTCACATGCTGCCGCATGACACACACGTAATTCCCGAGAGTACTGGAAACTTCTAGAACAAGTGGTGTCAGGTTCACTACCGCCTATAAAAAGGCTAGCCGCCATAGTGTTGTGGGAGTGATGGCAGTGATGGAGCAGCTGGTCACTCGGTCAGATATGGTTTTGCTGGAATTATGGTGCTGTGAGATTGTAGTGCAGTGCTGCATAACCACGAGGGGACTTAGACTCATTTCCATGTAGTCAACACTTAAGTGCGCCCGCCTCAGCTTTACTGGGACTTAGACTCATGGAGCTATGGGAAGTTACACTACTAAGAAGGCACTTACTAAACAGATATTTATGAAAAGGATGTGGCAGGGGTGCTTCCAGTGTACATATCCTCATGCAATGATTTATGATTGCATCCAGTGTATTCTGAGATCGAAGCCCTCTTTTCAGTGGAGCAAGTGTACAGAAGGCAGCCCACGACCACGAGACCTCCTGCCAAGTAAGTTCTTTGACGCGCATTCTTGCACTCCTTCCACTCCCTCCCAGGACTCGTCAGTGGAACACGACACACCCGCCAGTTCTATGAAGAGGCTCAGCGGCTTGAAAACCCATCTGGGCAGCCAGATACTTAGGAGCCCGACAACAAGGTGGTCGGACCTATTGCGTGTATAAAGCGCGCAATAAGAGTAATAGGTTAATAAAACATGAACGACACCTAGAGCAAACACACCGGAAAGAGAAGTATAAAAAATCTAACAAACATAACAGACAAGGCACCAGAAGTGCCAGAACTGCGAAAGAAGCTAGATCAAGAAATCTCCAGAAGTCACGTGAGTGACTATACACGTGGGAGGCTAGTCAACCGTTGTCAGTCTTATGCGAATAAGGTATTCTCCTCTGGGAATCTCATCGCGTCCGCTTATGGCTTGGATGGTGTTAAACAAGACTGCCTTTATTGTGTTTGCATCGAATGGTATATCACGTAAGACTAGTGAAACTGTGTAAAACCGAATTTAGTTGGATTAAGGCGTGATGACTGGGTGTTGTGTCATGTCCTTACGTTAGTTAGGTTTAAGTAGTTCTAAGTTCTAGGGGACTGATGACCATAGATGTTAAGTGCCATAGTGCTCAGAGCCTTTGGATTAAGAAGTTATTAGGGAACCCCTGTTTCTTATCCGTGTTCTGTATGCCATCCGTTATACAGGGTGAGTCACTAACTATTGCCACCAAGAACAACTACAAAAGTATGATAGGAGCTGAAAAGTTTGTGTGAGGAAAGTTGCGTGAAACGACGGGGACCATAATATGACGTTGGTTTTTTGTTGCTAGGCGGTGTCGTGTCAGAGATATAAAGGTCAACTTAGTTTATTTTTATTTTTAATGGGATGCCACAGGTTGGTACTTACTTCCTGATAGCGGCTATCGAGACGGATCCACTGATGTGTCATAGTAAGGTCTTTGAAGGTTAACGAAGGTCACGAAGGGGGCATGAACGTCCATTTACATAATGTGTTCGAAGTGATGACCATTGGTGTCGAGCCAGTGCTGCAATCTTCTTATCATGGATTGAGTGGTATTCTTTATCACATCGGCACTTATCGGGGCACATGCTCTGACAATTCTCTCTCGCATATTTTCAGGTGTAGTTGGAATGCCTTTACAAACAATGTCTTTTACCAATCCCCACAAGAAAACGTCCAGAGGCGTCAAGTCTAGCGAACGAGTCGGCCACGACACATCGCCTCCGCGTCCAATGCAACAATTTTCGAATTGTCTCTGCAGTTCATTTCTAGCCATCAGCGAAAAATGTGCTGGGCACCCATCATGCTGATACCACATTCTGTTCCTTGTTCCTAAAGGTACTCCTTCCAATAACAAACCTATTGTTTCTTGCAGGAATGTGGTGTACTTCCTACCATTAAGATTTTCTTCGATGAAATAGGGGCCTGTAATACTGTTCTCCAGAGTCACACACCATACATTCACCGACCATGGTTTTTGGAGTGTAAATTGCCGCAGCCAACTTGGATTTTCTGTAGTCCAATAATGCATGTTATGCAAATTAACACTTCCATGGTTCGTGAATGTAGCTTCGTCAGTAAATAAAATCAAATTAATAAATATGACATCCCTCTGAATCTGAAGTTGAGCCCATCGGTAGAATTCAATGCGATGCATACAATCCATAACAGTTAATTCTTGATGGAGACTGATATGGTAAGTATTATATGTATGGCGATGCAGAACACGAACATCATTACTCTGGCTCATGCGAGATTCCCTTGAAGTTTGACGCTAACTAACACAAGGATCTCGAACCATAGTGTCAACAGTACCAGTTTCCGTTTCCTCGTTAGTAACTTTCCTTTGCCAGATATGTATCTGATGCGATAAAGATCCAGTTGTTCTCAATGTATCATACACATATTTAAATGTACGACGCGTAGGGTCAGTACGTCAAGGATATCTTTCAACGAATAAGTCTCTAGCTCTCACTGAATTTCGTCGGCATTCACCGTAAATGAGAAGCGTATCGACTTGTTCTTCGAAGGAATACATCATGCATTTCGCTTGATTCGACGATACTAGTCTTACCGTTCCTATTAGTGTTGTATTGCGAAACCGTCGAATGGTGTTTACACGTCAATGGCTCGTTAGAGGGATACGATGTATTCGGCGAATATTTACTATTTGCACGATATACGACAGAATTGTCAGAGCGTAGGCTTCGATAAGTGCCGATGTGATAAGGACTCGGGTAGGCGCGGCTAGGCGCGCCGGCCCCGGATCGAATCCACCCGACGGCTTAACGACGAGGACCATTGTGCTGGCCAGCCTGGATGTGGCTTTTAGGCGATTTTTCACATCCCGCTAGGTGAATACCGGGCTGGTCCCCATGCCCCGCCTCAATTACCCTACTCGCAGACATTTGAAAACGTTCGCAGTCTTTTATGGCTCTACACTAGATGCAGTCAGCTGGGGTACACTAATTCCGTCCTTCGCGTACAGGGTGGCAACAGGAAGGGCATCCGGCCACCCTCTAACATTAACATTCCCAAAACCATAGTAACAAGGCCGACACCGCGTTGCAGTGGGACAAAGGCGCAAGCAAAAGAAGAAAAAGGTTGTTATTTTGCTCCAGGTTATCTAATCTGAAGCCCAACTTCATTCCTTCTCATATGCACCTAATTCTTCAGAGAGTGTAGTTCTGACCATGGCTCACTTGCTGGTTACAGCAGCTGACCTCAAGGTGTGTCTGCAACTCTCGCCTTCGTGTCACGCGCCGGTAGCGGATGAAAATATTGTGCTCCTACAGTCTGCCTCCGTCATCCACTGAAAATCTCCACACCGGGTCAGTCGAGGTTCACACCGAATACCCCACGAGATTCGAACACTCGCACTTCAACCAAGCCTTAACCTCAAACAGCCACTACCTCCCGGCTGAGCCTCGCCACCTTGTCTCGGGACATAGCCTACCCACCTCGCCCTGGCTAGTCACTGGGCGGATAGGAGACACAGCTCCCAGTCAAAATTACTAGCAATAAAGATTAAGTTCGAACCATCATCTCCAAGAGAAGTGAGCCGATCAGCTCGCTCCCACCTCAGGCAGAAAGCACACTCGAAAACCACCCCTTCAGTTACATACCAGTGCCACGCTTCCCCTCCCATAAGAATTAAGACAAACGTCAAATGTTTCATTCTGAGATGTTTATCTGATCTCCCGTGTCTAGAGAAGATATTATCACACCTGAAAGCTCCGCCGCCTGCATTATTCCGACTCAGACTGGAGGAAAAACAGCATTAATGGGCACCTAGTAGTCCGACCTCGACAGCTGGAAGCTGAAGTTAATGCCTTAGCTCCGCCCCCTGCTTACGTCTAAGAGAAGCGCTGGAGCGCCGGTGCGACTGCACTGAAACATGACCGTCATATCCTGCTGCATGCGTGCCTCCCATCGACATTCTATGCAATTTCTGAAGCCAACTTCAAGGCACCCTGCGAATAACTCACCCATTCGACCCGTATATTAGAGCCAAGTGAAACGAGCTGTAGACACAAACCTACGCCCCAGAGCAGCACATCCGCTTTTGGAATCGTAGCAGCAAGACAAAGTTATGAAAAGAAATTACTGAAGAACCATTACACCTAAACATCATAACCACTCATTTATTGACAAACAAAACTGAAGCTAAAAAGGAAGCAAAGTTCGATAAAATGGAGATTTTTTTATATGAATATGGAATTATATTGGAAGAAGCAGGCCCAGACCAGACCGACGCCTCAAGACACCGTTGGCGGAGGAGATGTAATTGATTTGAGTTTCAAGTCTCTGTAACTGGTAGAATGGCTACCAGAGTGTGTTAGTGCTTTTCACTTTTAGTGTTGCTACCAGGCCTGGTGAAGTATGTAAGGAATGGAACAGCATAATATGTAAAGTGTTCATTATGAAGGACACAGTGACATCGAGTATTTGTGTGATAAAGTTATCAATTCCTGACAGAGCTGTAATGGGGCCTCATTGTAGGTCTCTGTTGGTATGGTGGTCAAATCGAGCACTGTCCAGATTTATGGATCAATCAGGTGTGACAGTGGTCCAGAATTGGATTACAAGGGAAGGTAAGGGCAAGCATACCCGTTGTCAAGGTTCTGATCGACTACGTAAGACAATGGCAGCGGAGGATCGGAGTGCACTAAGCATATCGTAACACTTTCACG
Organism: Schistocerca gregaria; assembly: GCF_023897955.1. Lineage (NCBI taxonomy): Eukaryota > Metazoa > Arthropoda > Insecta > Orthoptera > Acrididae > Schistocerca > Schistocerca gregaria. Next base: position 477,835,039 of record NC_064923.1, read on the forward strand.
TCAGCGCCTCCCATCCCAAAACTAGTTACGGATTGCCTGCAACACTCTGTGTTATCCTGCACCACTGGTCGAAAACTTTCAGCAGTCAGATGGAGTGTAGGCTGCTGTTAACACTGCAACATAGACGACTGCGTTTGGAGTGGTGTTGAGAGGCATGAACTGCTGATGAATGGAGTTTAACTGTGCTCAGCAGTGAGTCGTGGTTCTGCACTGCCCAGGATGATCATCGCTGGCGAGTATTGCGGCGGTCTTGTTAGAGGTCCCGTTCTTCCAATGGTGTGGAGAGACACAGTAGTGTTATTCAAGTGGTCGTGGTGATGGGAGCCATCGGGTATGACTTGAGGTCGTGGCTAGTAGAAACTGAGGGAACTCTGGCGCCAAAATTGTATGCCACAAACATCCTGCATCCGCATGTGTTACTTCTCAACAGACAGTCTCGTCAGGCTATTTTTAACAGGGCAACACTCTTACGCAATGGCGGTGTCTGTATGAACTGTGTGGCTGATGTTGAGTACTCACCTAGCCTGCAAGATCCTCAGATCTGTCCCCGACAGAACGTGTTTGGAACCAGTTCCAGTGCTAAATGCGATCCAGCGCCTTTATCCAGACTATCAAGGACCAGTGACAACCGTTGTGCACTATATTGCCTGACGAGTGGTTACAGTAGCTTTATGGCGCTCTTCTCAACCGAATCAGTGCATGAACCCAGGTCGGGGGACGTTCAGTGTCATATTGACAAGTGGACTCACACTGCCGAGTTCTCTGTAAATATGACTCGATTTGGCAGTCACTGAAATAACATCACATACGCTCTCAACCTGTGAAATTTCATTTCATTTCCTTTTTCCCTTCGGGTACTTTACTTTTTTGTCGGGCAGCGTAGCTAAGGGTTCGTTTAAGAGAGGAATTTCCGATTCCTTTTACAGCATTACTGCAGCCCTTATAGACGTCTGAACAACTGATTTAAACATGGTACGAAAGGAAAAAACTGGTAGATGCGGACATCGGGGAAGATCAGTATTGATTCCGTAGAAATGTTGGAACACGTGAGGCAATGCTGACCTTACGACTTATCTTAGAAGAAAGATTAAGAAAACGCAAATCTACGTTTCTAGCATTTGTAGACTTGGAGAAAGCTTTTGACAATGTTGACTGGAGTACTCTCTTTCACATTCTGAAGGTGGCAGGGGTAAAATACAGGGAGCGAAAGGCTATTTACAATTTGTACAGAAACCAGATGGCAGTCATAAGTGTCGAGGGGCATGAAATGGAAGCAGTGGTTGGGAAAGGAGTGAGACAGGGTTGTAGCCTCTCCCCGATGTTATTCAATCTGTATATTGAGCAAGCAGTAAAGGAAACAAAAGAAAAATTCGGAGTAGGTATTAAAATTCATGGAGAAGAAGTAAAAACTTTGTGGTTCGCCGATGACATTGTAATTCTGTCAGAGACAGCAAAGGACCAGGAAGTGCAGTTGAACGGGATGGACAGTGTCTTGAAAGGAGGATATAAGATGAACATCAACAAAAGCAAAACGAGGATAATGGAATGTAGTCAAATTAAATCGGGTGATGCTGAGGGAATTAGATTAGTAAATGAGACACTTAAAGTAGTAAAGGAGTTTTCCTGTTTAGGAAGTAAAATAACTGATGATGGTCTAAGTAGAGAGGATATAAAATGTAGAGTGGCGATGGCAAGGAAAGCGTTTCTGAAGAAGAGAAATTTGTTAACATCTAATATAGATTTAAGTGTCAGGAAGTCGTTTGTGAAAGTATTTGTATGGAGTGTAGCCATGTATGGAAGTGAAACATGGACGATTACTAGTTTGGACAAGAAGAGAATAGAAGCTTTCGAAATGTGTTGCTACAGAAGAATGCTGAAGATAAGGTGGATAGATCACGTAACTAATGAGGATGTATTGAATAGGATTGGGGAGAAGAGAAGTTTGTGGCGCAACTTGACTTGAAGAAGGGATCGGTTGGCAGGACATGTCCTGAGGCATCAAGGAATCACAAATTGAGCATTGGAGGGCAGCGTGGAGGGTAAAAATCGTAGAGGGAGACCAAGAGAGGAATACACTAAGCAGATTCAGAAGGATGTAGGTTGCAGTAGGTACTGGGAGATGAAGAAGCTTGCACAGGTCAGAGTAGCATGGAGAGTTGCATCAAACCAGTCTCAGGACTGAAGACAACAACAACAACAACACACCGTGCTAGTTGGCGCAGTGGTAAGAAAGGCGGTTCAAATCTCTACCAGTTATACTTATCTAGTTTTTCATGGTTTCCCTAGATGGCTGAAGGCAAACACGGAAACAGTCCCTTTTAAAGGACACTACCAATCTCCTTCCCAGTCCTTCTCCAATCCGAGCTAATGTTTGGTCTTTAAGGCCACGTTATGGGCATGACGTTAAAATCTAATCATCCTTCCTTGCAAAGCTCTAGTTTGCTGTCCGTTTCAGTTCCAAATGAATCACTCGATTTACTGATGAAAGCAGTGAGATGCGCCATCACTCAGGCGCGGCATACGACCAGAAAGTATCAGAACATCTTAATCGGTTATTTATCCAAATCCCCTACACAATTAAAAATATCAGGCAATTATGGAACAATTAGGAAGACACGATAGTTTGTCTGAGTAGATTACCAGAAACGACGATAACTGTATAGAAAAATTACCCCTCGTAGTTGACTCATGAGCCACAGAGAAACTGGTGAACAACATCGACGTACCACTTTCGACAGAGCACGTCAGAACACACAAGTCACTATGTATATACACGGAGCAGACAAAAGTCATGGGACATCCCTTCGCCCGATGTAGTGGAGCAACTCGACGTGGCATGGATTCAACAAGACGTTGGGAGTACCCCACAGACATACTGAGCCATGCTGCCTCTAGAGCCGTTCATAACTGCGAAAGTGTTGCCAGGGTTGTGTTCTGTGCATAAATTGACGTCTCTATTATGTTCCATAAATGGTCGATGGGATTCACGTCGGATGATCTGGATGGCCAAATCACTTGCTCGAATTGTCCAGAATGTTCTTGAAACAAGTCGCGAACAATTGTGGCTTGGCGAAATGTTCCGGAACATGAATCCATGAATAGCTCCAAAAGGACTCCAAACAGCCCAACATAACAATTTTCAGTGAATGATTGGTTTAGTTTGACCAGAGGATCCAGCTCATTCCATGTAAACACAGCCCACACCATTATGGAGTTACCAACAGCTTCCACAGTCCCCGTTGACAACTTGGATCCATGGTTAAGTGAGGTTTGAGCCATAGTCGACCCTGCTGTCAGCTCTTATCAACTAAAACCGGGACTCATCTCACCAGGCAACGGTTTCCCAGACGTCTAGTATCCAACCGAAGTAGAGACGAGCCCAGAAGAGGCACTACAGACGATGTCGTGCTGTTAACAAAGACACTCGCGTCGGTCTGCCTACGTAGCCCATTAATGTCGAATTTAGACGCACTGTCCTAAAGGATAAGTTCGTCGTACGTCCCACATCAATTTCTACGATTCTTTCACGTAATGTTGCGTTTCTGTTGGTACTAACTGCTCTACACAAACGACGCTGCTTTCGGTCGTAAAGTGAAAGCTGTCGGCAACTGCGTTGTTAGTAGTGAGAGGTAATGTCTTTACATTGGTATCAAGTCTCATTCTTGACACTGTGAATCTCGGAATATTGAACTCCCTAACGATTTCCGAAATGGAATGTCCCATGCGTCTAGCTCCAACTACCATTCCGTATTCAAAGTCTGTTAATTCCCGTCGTGCTGCCATTGTCACCTTGGAAATGGTTCAAATGGCTCTGAACACTACTGGACTTAACTTCTAAAGTCATCAGTCCCCTAGAACTTAGAACAAATTAAACCTAACTAATTCTAAGGTCATCAGTCCCCTAGAACTAAGAACTAATTAAACCTAACCTAAGGACATCACACACATCCATGCCCGAAGCAGGATTCGAACCTGCGACCGTAGCGGTGGCGCGGTTCCAAACTGTAGCGTCTAGAACCACTCTGCCACCCCGGCCGGCTCATCTTGGAAAGCTTTTCATATGAATTACCTGACCACGAATGACGGCTCTCCCAATGCAATGGCCTTTTATATCTCGCGTAGGCAAGTCTACTGCCATCCCATTTGTATATTGCGTACTCCTGCCGAACAACATCCGTCATCTTCGCTTACGTCGCTTCTAGAAGGCAGTCGTAGTAATACGCCCAAACAGTTTAAAAGCAGCCTTTTCAGATGTACAACCTCTCAGTTTTTCTCATTACGGTACCGAAACAACTGTAGGGTTCAGACTATGCAGTTGAGACCGTCCCGTCGGCAGCTCGTGGTCGTGCGGTAGGGTTCTCGCTTCCCGCGCCCAGGCTCCCGGATTCCATTCCCGGCGGGGTCAGGGATTTTCTTTGCCTCGTGATGAATGGGTGTTGTGTGATGTCCTTAGGTTAGTTAGGTTTAAGTAGTTCTAAGTTCTAGGGGACTGATGACCATATATGTTAAGTCCCATAGTGCTCAGAGCCATTTGAGATCGTCCAGCCAAAACACTTCAAAACACAACGACATGTGGGAAGGAAAATTCAGCGTTCGTGATTTTCTGGTACAGGAAACCGGATGAATTTTGTAGACGTCTCTAGTTCGACCGTACCCGTACGCTGACAAATAAAACCACGAACTGCCAATAAACGAAAACCCCTCGAGCCGGTAGCTAGCTTGTGTTTTTTCCGTTGTGTATGTGTGTGTGTGTGTACCCTTATCGCGATTCATGTCGGTATTCGGCTTTGCGCATAAAGCTTAGCTGTCTGCGCTTTGAAATACGCAAGCGACCGGCTACACAGAATGTACGCCGCAGCAAGGAGGGGTTGGGAGGAAGGGAGGGAGTGACGCGATTGTCGACTGTTTGATCGGATGTCTGTCTGCAGCGGCTGTCCGCGCGAGCTGCGCTACGGTCGGCAACGTACACACAGACGCTCCCAGACATGGGTGACAGTCGGCCAACACGAAGTGTGTACCGGCCATGCTGCTACTGGCAGGAGCGAAAGCTGGTCGGCTCCGCCGTCTGTCAATCATACAAGACAGGCGCCGAGGGAGGGAGGCAGAGAGGGAGGGAGAGAGAGAGAGAGAGAGAGAGAGAGAGAGAGAGAGAGAGAGAGAAGCTGTGGTAGAGGACGCACCGGCAGCCGGACCCCGCTGCGTTATTGATTAGGACACGGGCAAGTGACAGCCTGGAAATCTCGGGGAGGCGGCAGATTAGATTAGCCGCGGCTGACAGCCCGGTAAATGATGGCCGCCGGGTGGTGGGGGCGGCGGGGGCGATGGGGGCGGCGGTGGCAGCGGCGGCGGCGGCGGCGGTGGCGGCGGACGCCAGATTAACTTGTCACGGCGCGGCAAACATTTGCCCCGGGTCAATTGCGATCGGGGTCGCCTGCTGCCCGCTGTCACCTCCGCAGGGTCGGGTTGGGTTAGGAGACCGCCAGCTGCCCCGTGTCCTCGAGAAGGCGATGAACAAGCCCTCAGCAAGTGAAAAAGTTATCGACAGAAACGATATAGCCATATATATGGAGCAGGAGTTCTCAAGTTTGTTTGAGTCACGGAGCATCTTTGAAATACCGGTATGGATTTCAAGAAGGAACACTAAGTTTTAGCCTCCTGCGTCCTGAAGGCACATATACTCTCCCATTTTAATGAAAGTCTATTTATGGGCTACAACATGCATAAATTAGCACAAAATATTTAAAAAAATTATTTTGAATGGTTTCGGATTTGATATGTTCTAACAACCCTACTACAACAAAGGTCAAAAATTAATTATGATTGTATTGTTGCTCACGTTGCTAAATATTGCATTTTCGGGCAACAACAAAGTTATATTATGTGGCAGGTGTCATTAGAGCACAGTTAATACAGTCATTTCTTGAAATAATGGATAAACTAGGCAGTCATCCTTTCGTATTTCCCACGATGGTCTCGTTGTGAACTCATGGCTCAATCGTCGAAAATCTACGTAGTGATGATTCCAAGCCCGGATGCAAAGAGGCCTAGGTGTTATTCTGCGATATTAGAAAGTTTTATGGATGTGTTTCATAAACCATTCTTGAAGATTAATCTTTTGCAAGTTAGGACAATGGTGATGTAAAAAAGTAATCAGCACTCCGAATTTAAGTTGCACTTCTTTTTTATTACTTTTGTTACAATATCACGTAACTCGTTCCAAAACATTACTTCACAACATAAAACATACTTGAAAATATCTCCCTCACTGTTAAAGTTCACATTTCATAAACTGACTACAATTTGCGTCTTTTTAACATGACGACCAAAGCTTGACTCTCCAATAACCGCTTACGCGCCCAAAAATCAGAGTTACAAGTACGCCAAGTGACAAAAACAAAGAATACACATAAGAACAATGTCATTGCAATATATACATACCAATGTATCGAAGTACCTTTACGTTAAAGAAATCAAATCTGAATGTTGTCACCGAAATATGTTAACTATTTTACAGAAACAGTGTAGAATATTGCTGGTATCGAAAGGTGCGTAATGGTTACGTAATTAAAGTACCATTACAATGTGGGGACTCGACTATTACATAATACACATGAAAGGAAAAAAAACATATTCTATACTTACTTTGCATATTTAAGCTTCAACTTCAATTGATCTAGCTTTTTCATTACACACCGTGAAATTCCAAGAAATAGCTGCGTTCACTTGTGATGCAGAAAAATACCTTGCGTTCTGTACAACGAATGAAGTTGAGACCCTTACATTCTTGAGCCTACATTTGGATCGGTACTTCTGGTGATAATTTCTCATCTCTGACAAGTGTAACGTGTTTTATGACCTGCACTGAAGTGGTGACATCGCCTGAGGTACTGTCGGACGTTCGGACTCTTGCTGTCCATCATACTCTTTCGGGCTGCTCTCATTTTGTTCAGCAAGTTTAATTGTGTATTATTTGCATTATATTCCTACCTGTCTGTTTAGCTTGGATAGCGTCCTGTCTTTATTCTAGCCATGACGTAGACCCTATTATTCTTACTGTCCACCTTTTCGTTCTACTGAAACCTCCCCTTAGAAAAATTAGTGAATTACTGTGCTGATAAACCTCTTACGTTATTTGATTTTCAAAAAGTTGAGCAGAACTGAACGTACTCAGACATTTCTCTCCTTACTTATTCTGATCAACACTAAACTGACACACAATGTTTTTAGCACAACCAAATCTGAATTTCAATAATCCCTACAAAAGAATGGCCCTGACTAACAATAACCTATACCTTTCATGCATCACTTACCTCACAAAAATCTTAGTTAGTCGAACTACTCCAATACTGCGAGCGCCAATACTGCCAGCTAAATAAATGATTCTAATTACTGAAGGCGCTAAATACTGATAGGCATAGTTAGCAAATGAAAGATTTTGATAGAGAACAAACAATGTATTTACTTTAATAATGTTCAAAAGTCATCACATATATATATATATATATATATATATATATATATATATATATATATATATATATATATATCAGTGATATACAGTATACAGATTTACTCTTTCTGATGGACACACGTCCAGATCATCCGCTCTCAAAACTGCCATCTCTCTCCCCACATCCAACACTGCTGCCAGCTCACCTCCAACTGCGCAACGCTACGCGCTGTTCACATCCAACTGCCCAACAGTACAATAGCAAATATTCAAACAATGCAAACCAACCACAGACTTCTCACAGCACAGTCAGTGATTTTCATATAGAGCGCTACGTGGTGTTACCAACATAAAAACCTAAAGAGCTTACTTACACTACCTCTCATCCCATACTTCCCTACAACCCTGTCAGACATCTATTCCGACCACAAAGGAACTGTAGTGTGTAACAGCGTTTGGCTAGGGTGCTCACATATTAAGCATCCTCCTTTTACAACAAGCCTACAGGCAATTAGAGTACGAATGTAACCTCAATTATACACTTGGTCAACGTAAGAAATCACATGTTTTTGAAATTTTAATGTCAAAGGCAGCACATTTAGGCGTAAGTAGTTTAGTGTGCACGCATAAATTGATACGGTTAAGTAGCGTCATTGTAGTAAATGAGTCCGTGGGTATCATGGGTTATACCACGCAGAAAATTGTTCGGTAGTAACAGTAATATCACTTTCAAACAATGGATTTTGTGTCACGTTAGTTAGAAGACTTTTAAAAGCAAAGTATAAAAACACCCGAAGTAATAACATTTGCCGGCCGGTGTGGCCGAGCGGTTCAAAGCGCCTCAGTCTGGAACCGCGCGATCGCTACGGTCACAGGTTCGAATCCTGCCTCGGCCATGGATGTTTGTGATGTCCTTAGGTTACTTAGGTTTAAGTACTTTTAAGTTCTAGGGGACTGATGACCTCAGATGTTAAGTTACATAGTGCTCAGAGCCATTTGAACAAATAACATTTAATAAAGGTGTTTGATTTAACTTTGTTGTTCCAAATGTCGTTGTAGTTTAAAATTCGCTGCTCCTGAACCCGGCTGCTACCTGTTGGGATCGTTGAGAACGTGAAACAAGTGACAGACAGCAAGCGCCAACCTATAGCGTACGATACCAGCGCTCCCACTCACCAGCGTCAACGCACGACGGAACAAAATAAAACCGTGCGGCATCGTATATGACACCAAAGGACACAGTAAGATATGTCGCCAATGAATACTGTATTTGGTAACTAAAATGCCAATATTGTTGACGAAGCAAGGTGGTTTCACAATTTAAGCACACAAGACATTAATTTTAATCTCAGCAACTGTTTATTTTACCTACCAGGTTCACATTATACATGACTCCAACCCAGAAGAAAAAGGAAATAGGACAAATATTGCAGACACACAATTTTCTACATACGCAGAAGACGTTGTTCCAAGTTGTTACTTGGTTTCAGAAAAAAGGAACAAGAATTTCAGTGAGGTGGGTGAGACTGTTTTAATTTGTGCAATGAAACTACATATCGTTGAATTTTGGACAATTTCAATTGAATATCTTGCTCTCCATTGAAACGCGGCGTGTTTTGCTTTAGTAGAAACGTACGCAGAGAACTCTGACTGGCAGAAACAAGTCATTGAGAAAGGCAGTAGACTAAGTTTAGCTTAATCTGATAAGATTTTGATCTCCTCTTTTAAGGAACACCAAAAATCCGAAACCAACTGCTTAGTTTTTAACTCTGCTGTTATCTCGTCATCTGAAGTCAAATCAAGCATGCATATATGCCCTGACTTCGGAGAGACTAGCTTTATCGATACAGAATATGATTTACAATGTGTGGCACTTGAAACAGGTCAGGAAGTGTGATCTACAGGACAGCTTAGGAAATAAAATTTTTAGGTAAGGAACTCTAGTCCGGAAATCAATGTGTTGTAAGTTACGGAGCCAAACTGTCTTCTGTTTATTTATTTATTAGCCTTTGAGTATACCTCGTACAGTCATCCATGAAAATAAAGCAGAATTATACAAAACCCGCAGAGATAGCAAAATCAACTCGGTCAAACAAATACCAATAATGGTGACAAAAAAGGCGAAAACAGCTTGAAATAATATTCAGAATTTACACAAAGTTTGTTTAGTTTATCTGAGTTAATTCTCACCGCTCATGTCGCTTCCATTAGAATTTCCCTACGTTCCGCGAGTGCCGTTATCTCGCAATTATACACGGTGTAATCGGTAACTCTTCGCAACGTGCCATGATGTAGGTGAAGTCTAGACGAAGAGATTCATATACGACACATTTGGTCTCTAATGTCGTGAAACAGCCTCAAATTTCTCTACAGAAGCCAACTGAGCTACAACGCAAGCTCATCACGCGACATTGTGGCTAAAATCGTCCACGAATGCTTAAAAAAATGAAATAAAACAAACTTATCCTTGCAGTTGCAAAAAACAAAATTGGCGTCTCTGTAAATTTTACCTAAAAATATTGTGAACTGTAACTATAAAATTAATTATTAAATCTTTTTTTCTGTGTCTGGCGTTCTTACTACGAAACTGTTCTGTGCTTGTAGTAGTGTAAGATTTCTAGTTTATTTTTGACATTCAAAGAAAGTCATGTGACTTTTATATTTTCATTGTATGTGTTATCTTCCATATTTGTACACTAAACATTTTAGAAACACTTGTTTTCAATAGTAGATGTTACCCCACAGACTCTCAGTACAAACACTATGAACTTTGACTGCTAGTAGTATTGTCGCTATGGTGGAATTCTAAGAGAAGGTAGTGAGTCGAAGAGAAGCTAGTGAGTCGAAGAGAAGCTAGTGAGTGAGTCGGGTGTAGGTTATGCTACTGAGCGGTCTGAAACAGCTTGCAGAGAACAGAGATAAAGATACAGAGAATTATGATTTTTTGCGACTGGTCCTGGCGGAGGTTCGAGTCGTCCCTTGGGATAATTTAGGTTAAGGAGTGTGAAAGCTTAAGGACTGATGATGGTTCAAGTGGCTCTGAGCACTATGGGACTCAACTGCTGAGGTCATAAGTCCCCTACAAGCTAGAACTACTTAAAGCTAACTAACCTAAGGACATCACACACATCCATGCCCGAGGCAGGATTCGAACCTGCGACCGTTGCAGTCGCGCGGTTACAGACTGTAGCGCCTAGAACCGCTCGGCCACTGCGGTCGGCGGGGACTGATGATCTTAGCAGTTAAGTCCCATAAGATTTCACACACATTTGAACATTTGAATTATGAATTTAGAAATATGCTTTGGTAAAGATCCACTGACAGGTGAAGATATGAGGTAATGTTGTTGCTGCACATCTTGCTTGCACGTAGTTATGATGTGTATGGATAACGGAGGGACCGCTGTTATTTAATCTGTGTATAAGTGTGTGGCGGACGGGGTGGGTAGCAATCTGTGATTGTTTTCTGATGATGCTGTGCTGTACGGGAAGGTGTCGTGCTTGACACAGTCACGTCTTTTAAATATCTGGGCGTAACGTTGCAGCCGGCCGGTGTGACCGTGCAGTTCTAGGCACTTCAGTCTGGAACCGCGTGACCGCTACGGTCGCAGGTTCGAATCCTGCCTCGGGCATGGATGTGTGTGATGTCCTTAGGTTAGTTAGATTTAAGTAGTTCTAAGTTCTAGGGGACTGGTGACCTCAGATGTTAAGTCCCATAGTGCTCAGAGCCATTTGAACCATTTCGCAACGTTGCACAAGGAGGCCGCATGTATCATGCTAGAACGACCTGTTCTTAAGTACTGCGCGAGTGTTTGAGATCAGAAGGACAGATTAAAGGAAAGCATCTAACAAGTAAGTAATTTAGAGTCGGGCTGCTAGATATGTAACCGGTAGGTTCGAACAAGACGCTGGTATTGCGGCAGTGCTTCGGAAGCTCAAATGAGAATCCGTGGGAGGAAGGTAACATTCTTTTCGAGGCGCACAACTAAAAAAATTTAGAGAGATGGCATTTGAAGCTGACTGCAGAACGAATTTACTGCCGTCGGCATACTTTGTGCGTAAGGACCACGAAGATAACATACGAGAAAGCAGGACTGGTATGGAGGGGTGTAGGTAAGTCATTTTCACTCGGTCTATTTGAGGGTCGAACAGGAAAGGAAATGACGAGTAGTGGTGCAGGGTACCGTCCGCCACGCATCTTACGGTAGAGGATGTGTGCAGATTTAGACGTAGACCTAGAAAACGTGACGTTTTCTCTCACTACTCGGATGGGTTAATTTAGACAGCAGGTATTGAACTTTGTGACTATATACGCTACTGGCTATTAAAGTTGCTACACCACGAAGATGACGTGCTACAGAAGCGAAATTTAACCAACAGGAAGAACTTGCTGTGATATGCAAATGATTAGCTTTTCAGAGTATTCACACAAGGTTGGCGCCGGTGGCGTCACCTACAACTTGTTGACATGAGGAAAGTTTCCAACCAATTTCTCATACACAAACAGCAGTTGACCGGCGTTTCCTGATGAAACGTTGTTGTGATGCCTCGTGTAAGGAGGAGAAATGCGTACCTTCGCGTTTCCGACTTTAATAAAGGTCGGATTGTAGCCTATCGCGATTACGGTTTATCGTATCGCGACATTGCTGCTCGCGTTGGTCGAGATCCAATGACTGTTAGCATAAGATGAAATCAGTGGGTTCAGGAGTGTAATACGGAACACCGTGCTGGATCCCAAAGGCCTCGTATCAGTAGCAGTCGAGATGACAGGCATCTTATCCGCATGGCTGTAACGGATCGCGCAGCCACGTCTCCATCACTGAGTCAACAGATGGGGACGTTTGCAAAACAACAACCATCTGCACGAACAGTTCGACGACGTTTGCAGCAGCATGGACTATCAGCTCGAAGACCATCGCTGCGGTTACCCTTGACGCTGCATTAGAGACAGGAGCGCCTGCGATGGTGTACTCAACTATGAACCTGGGTGCACGAATGGCAAAACGTCATTTTTTCGGATGAATCCAGGTTTTGTTTACAGCATCATGATGGTAGCATCCATGTTTGGCGACATCGCGGCGAACGCACATTGGAAGCGGGTATTCGTCATCGCCATACTGACGTATCACCCGTCGTGATGGTATGGGGTACCACTGATTACACGTCTCGGCTACCTCTTGTTCGCATTTACGGCACCTTGAACAGTGGATGTTACATTTCAGATGTGTTACGACCCGTTGCTCTACCCTTCATTCAGTCCCTGTGTAAGTAGGCTGTTTAGGTTTTCTTATTGGTAACGCCACATAGCGCTCCGTATAAAAATCACTGGCTGTGCCGTGTGCAGTCTGTGGCTGGTTTGCATTGTTGTCTGCCATTGTAGTGTCGGGCAGCGGCAGCTGGATGCTAACAGCGCGTAGCGTTGCGCAGTTTGAGGTGAGCCGTCAGCAGTGGTGGACGTGGGGAGAGAGATGGCGGAGTTTTGAAATTTGTAAGAATTGGTGTCATGAACTGATATATATATATTGTGACTATAAAGGTAAATACATTGTTTGTTCCCTATTAAAATCTTTCGTGCCTTCAGTAGTTTAAATCTTTTATTTAGCTGGCAGTAGTGGCGCTCGCTGTATTGCAGTAGCTTGAGTAACGAAGATTTTTGTGAGGTAAGTGATTTGTGAAACGTATAGGTTAATGCTAGTCAAGGCCATTCTTTCGTAGGGATTTTTGGAAGTCAGATTGCGTTGCGCTAAAAAATATTGTGTTACAGTTTAAGCACAGTCTTGTAATAATTTTTCTAAGGGGACGTTTCATATGTCGACCCTTAGCCGAGGATACCTCACTGGAATCTTCTGATTTTTTCTTGTAGTTTGTGTAATTAATGTAGATTTTTTTTATTGCTAGCGCGTAATCATAGAGGGAATTTCCTTTGTAGTTGTAGTCTTTCATTGTTGTACAGTACAACAATTGTGGCATGCATGTAGAGTTGCACCAAGTATTTCGCAGCTGCGCTTGCAATTAACTAGATATTATTTTCAGTGCTATGTTAATGTGTTCTCTTATTTTTGCTCTTCAAATTGTGCTTTTCTGTGTTATCGTGTGAAATATTGTGACAATAATGGCGTGTGAAAAACGTAATACTAGGCTACAAAGTAAACTGATAAATGACAGTGAAGACGAAAGCAATGTGTTAGCGCCACCATGTAATGAATTCACAAATGTTCAAAGTAGTAATTTGGTAATAGTGCATAGGGAAATGGAGCGGGCTGCAAATAATGGTGTAGGAAGTGAAACAGTTAGTGAACAGGGAAGCATTATCGATCGATTGGTCGGCAACAGCTCGCGTCAGGAATCCGATATGACAGGACACAATCTTGCAAATACTGTACATTCAGGTTTTGCGTCCTCACCGTTTTCTCAAATAAGCCGAGACACATTTTCTGCTTGTCAAACTGTGAATGTTGCCGGTGCAAATGCACTGCCAAAAAGCATAGATGATCAGATTCCAGACACTAACACATTATTATTGCAATTAATGCAACAAATGAAACAAAACCAGAGACAAACACAGCAACAGTTAGACACAATGGAACAAAATCAGAGACAAACACAGCAACAGTTGGACACAATGGAACATAATCTTCAAAAGTTAGACACAATGGAACAAAATCAGAGACAAACACAGCAACAGTTGGACACAATGGAACATAATCTTCGGAAGTTAGACACCACACTTGAACAAACACGTGAAGATTTAACTACTGAGCTACATAACATTGAATCGAAATGTCAAAAAATCTGTAATGACGTAAAAACACAAATTTGTGAGCATTTTCAACCTATTTTTTCGCGGCATGAAAACTCATTACAGAATCACGAAGCAGCCATAAAAGAACTGCAAACTATTGTTCGTGAAACTCACGACACCTTGCAAGCTAAAATGGACTCAGTTGCAACCACCGATTCGGTTACGCAACTTGCAAGAACTCAGGAAAACTTAAAGGACACAGTAGATTCGATTTCAACACAAATGGACACTCTGAAACTTGGTTCAGAAAAACACACTGAGGAAATGTGTTCACTATCGGAGAAAGTAGCCGAACTTTCGGATCAGTTCACTAATTTATCTACGAAGGTAGATGATAATTTGAATGACACAAAACCGGTAGCCTTTAATGACACAGAAGAGTGCGAACAAATTAGGAAATTCAAACAAAGTCTGAATCAAATTAGTACACAACACCAAAGAGAAATCCGGGAAGTACAAGATCAGCTGACGCAGGTAATACAACAATTACGTGTTTCTGAGGACACTCGCGCTCCAATACGGGAAGAGGGACATAGAAATACGGAACAGCCACAAAATAATAACACAGGGCACTTCCGAAATTATGAAAGAAATTGGCAAGGTACACCGAATTCTGAGATGGAACCGCCTACACGATGTAACAATGACCCATATGTTACATGCCGAGACGATGATTTTGACTATAAGCTGTTCATTACTACACGTAAATTCAAAACATTTAAGAATTCTGGGAACGACATTCATCCACAAGCGTGGCTCCATCAATTCTCTCATTGTTTTCCTTCCAACTGGTCACTAGAGCACAGATTAGAATTTATGTGTGGCTACTTAGAGAATGAACCAGCTGTAAGAATGCGATCGGTCATTCACGATTGCCACAGTGAAGGAGAATTTTACCATGCCTTCCTCTCAGCATATTGGTCCCAAGCCACACAAGACCGAGTAAAACATGGCATCATGATGATGAAACATTTCGAACAATCTAAATTTTCCAGTCTTGTGAAATATTTTGAAGACATGTTGCACAAGAATCAGTACCTGTCAAACCCATACAGCCCGTCAGAACTCATCCGCATTTGCTTAATCAAATTGCCTGAACATTTACGGCATATTATTTTGGCAGGCCGTTGCAAAGACGACATTGAAGCTTTTCAGGGACTCTTACAAGAATTAGAAATTGACACTGACAATCGCGGAACGCGAAAACAGGAACACAACAATTACAGGTCACATCCGTCGCAATTCCGCGATGAAAGAAATAATAACTGGACACGACAAGGCTATTCTCACAATACAAATCGTGACCAAAACAGACACCACCCGTATGACAACCGTTGGCAGAGTAGTAATAATTACAGGGAAAGGTCACCTCTCCGCGGTAATGACTATCAAAGAGACAATCAGAGAAACAGACAATATGGGAACCAAAATAATTACTATCAAGGGAGACAGAATAACTTTAAACGCAACGGTCCAGCGCGCAGTTACGATTCAGAGAGAAATTCTCCACCACGTGACCAACAAGAAAGAAACTATGGAATCTACCGACATGACGACAGACGATATGATCGTAACGACAGACCTGAATTGCAGCAGAACTGGCGGGAATCAAACAGAGCAGGGCCCTCTCGACAAGGTGAATTTGTAGAAGTTAGGTCTCCAAATCCCAATAACGACGCGCGCCAACAAAGACACAATAGGCAATGACTCATACCGCTGGCAGCCTCAAAACGTACTTATGAAACTGACGACGCAGCTGCCGTAGCTAGTAATTACGTTAAAATGGAAGACATTAGGGACATATTACTCCAGGAACACGACGTAAAACATAACAACATTGCATATCCTGTGATTCACATTACTGTAAATGACGTAAAATTTACGGCAGTACTTGACTCAGGCAGTCCCATTTCAGGAATTAGTGAAACAGCTTTTAGCAAATGCAACAAATCGAACGATTGCCCCACACTTCCGTTACGCAAGATTAAATTACAAGGTGCAGTCACTGGAAAAAGTGTAGATGTACGCCAACAAACCAACTTAGAATTCTTTTGTCAGAGCCACAGCTTCTCTATGAACTTTCTGATTGTTCCATTGTTGTCGACGGAAATTATACTGGGAGTAGACTTTTTGAATGAATACAAAGCAATCTTAAACTTTCACGATGCTGAAATAAGTTTAGAAAAAGAAGGTAAGTCAATAGCTTTGAAATTTGAAGATTGGCTCTCAAACAATGACGAGGAATTTAATCGGCTTTACCTTCTGTTAGACAACAGTTCGGAATTTTCTACGGAACTAGACACTAACAGTCGCTCTGCAAGTACTGACAGGGATGATATCGACGGCATATTTGAAACTAATGAGTTAATTCAGAATAAAATTCAAACAATTGAGAATTGTAATGACACTGATAGGCAGGACCTTTTTCAGATTTTACAAGCACATTCCACAGTTTTTACTCACAAAACAGGAACAATCAAGGGATTTCAATACCAATTTCGTGTTCGTGAGCATACTAAATTTTGTGTTAGACCATACGTAATTCCAGCACATTATAGGGACCGTGTTAGAACAGAAATACAATTTATGCTTGACGACGGCATTATTGAGCCTGCAGTAAGCTCATACAACAATCCATTACATGTTGTTGAGAAGAAAAATGGATCGATCAGGCTTGTCTTAGATTCGAGACAAATCAATACTATCATTATTCCTGAAACAGACAGGCCGCAAACGTTGGAAGAACTGCTTCAAAATTTTAATGGTGTGAAAGTGTTGTCTTCCATTG
The DNA here is from genome assembly GCF_023897955.1 of Schistocerca gregaria. NCBI lineage: Eukaryota > Metazoa > Arthropoda > Insecta > Orthoptera > Acrididae > Schistocerca > Schistocerca gregaria. The sequence continues at coordinate 477,852,078 of NC_064923.1, forward strand.
ATCTCAGATCCAGCTTTTATCAGATCGAACTTCATCCAGAATGTAGAAAATATACAGCTTTCCTTTGTTTCGGCGTTTGTTATCAGTTTCGGAAACTTCCTTTTGGTTCGAACATTTCCTCGGCAGCATTCATTCGCGGGCTAAATTCCATATTACCTGAGCTCTTAAAACGTCACATCACCTTATATGTGGACGATATTCTGATAGCAGAAGCCTCATGGGAACAACATAATCGCATCCTCAACAGCGTGTTACATATCTTTGCAGAATCTGGAATTTCAGTTAAACTGGAAAAGTCTGAATTCGGTAGGACAAAAGTGAAGTTTTGGGACATATTATTTCTTCTGAAGGCATCCAGCCGGATCCTGAAAAGTTAGAAGCAATCAGAGCCATTCCAGTTCCATCCACAAAAAAACAAGTCCGCAGTTTTCTAGGTCTCGTAAATTTTTACCGTCGTTTTCTGAATATGCAAATTCTAGTTACACCAAAACTTTGTTCTCTCACTGGAAAAAATACTATTTGGAACTGGGACGAACAAGCACAGTTGGAATTCAATTCTTTGAAAGAATCGTTACTTAACGCGCCAATACTAGCTCATCCAGATCTCTCACAAGATTTTTGCCTAAGCACGGATTCTTCTAAAGTCGGTCTTGGTGCCCATTTATTTCAAGAAGCCACAGAAAATGACATTACTGTTCAGAAAACCATTGCTTTTGCTAGCCGAGTGCTAACAAAATCTGAAACAAAATTATTCCGTTACTGAATTAGAAGCTTTAGCTATCGTTTGGGCATTTAACAAATTGCGTTTCTTTCTTTATGGTAAGCACGTAAAAGTATACAGTGACCATCGTGCATTACAATTTCTTATGTCTTCAAAATTAAATCATGACAGGTTAAAACGTTGGGCATTGTTTCTGCAAGAATTCCACTTCACAATAGTCTACATTCCCGGCAAGGAGAACATTGTTGCGGACGCACTGTCACGCGCTCCGGCTGGGCTCGAGAAAAGTAACACAGAAAGCAACCTCGAGAGAAATTTCAGTATTCTTTACATCCAGAAAGTCACCTTTGAAAACTTCATCACCACATCTTTAAAGGACATTGCTCATGAACAAGATAAAGATCCGATTTGGAAAGACATCAAAAGTAAATGGCATGAAAAGACACACACACAGATTCGGCATTATTATCTGGTTAGAAACAACATACTGTTCAAACGATGCACTGTTGATGACAAGCTATGGGTACTTTGCATTCCAGACGATTTTGTTAATAAGCTCATTTGGTACATTCATTTCAGCTATGCACATTTTGGTCCACGAAAATGTTATCATATTCTTCGAACGACTTGTTATTTTAACAATATGGAAAAGAGAATTCGAAGAGTCTTGTCTATTTGAAAACTTTGACAAAAGGCGAAACCATCTACTGTCACTCATCGTGCTCCATTGTTTCCTATCATTCCTTCTAAATTAAAAGAATTTGCTGCTGTTGATCTCTTGGGACCGCTTGTCAGAACATCTAATGGATTTTCGTACGTTCTAGTCGCTGTTGAACTTACTTCAAAATTTGTTTCTTTCACTCCGTTACGTAAAGCCACTGGACGGTCTGTATCCAACGCCTTTGTTAGAAATTTCTTACGTGAAGTTGGTCACGTTAGTAAAGTAATTTCAGATAACGGACCGCAATTCAGATCTGCTGTTTGGTCACGCATGCTTCGTAACCATAAAATCAAATCTGTTTTTATTTCATTGTACTCACCACATTGTAACCCGTCTGAACGGATTATGAAAGAAATCAATAAGCTTTGCAGACTTTATTGTCACAGAAAGCATCAGCATTGGGACAGATATTTACACTTATTTCAAAACGTGCTGAATGAAATGCCTCATGACTCCACTGCTTTACCACCTGTTCTTGTACTGAAGAATAAAGAACCACCAAACAGAATCAAAGAGCTTGTACCTTTTCCGAATACACGTAAACTTCGACACAAAGACATAATTGATTTGGCTATTAAAAATATAAATTCTGCTGCAGAAAAAAGGAAAAAATTACACGGTAAAGCAAATGCAAATAAATTATATATTGGTCAGAAAGTTCTCATTAAAGTTCATCCATTGTCACATAAGAAGAAACACTTGAGTCACAAATTCTTTCTAATTTACAATGGACCTTACAGAATCCGACGTATACCACATGATAATTGCGTTGAAGTTGAAACTCTGCGTACTAGGAAGAGTAAAGGTTTACACCACATTTCACATGTAAAACCGTTTATTGAAAGATAATCTGCTTTTTAACTTCGTCTTTGCCATAAAACATTTCACTTCACATTTCTAGTATGCTTTGTCACACTGAGAAACTGTTAACATGCAACAATGTTTGAAGTTTACAATCCAGTGTAGAACCTACGGAACATATTTAAATTACGAATGCATTGTTATAGTGAACAGACGTGACAGTGTTATTGTCCGTGTACATTCTTGCTTGTTAGTTGCACGATTACGTAACGACCATAAGGCTCACATAGTTAGAACATTTACCAGTATTGCTAATGGGATTTTAATGCAACATTTTGGTTTACTGGAAAATACATTCTGGATTTAAAGTACTTTCTGTGAGATACCAGATGATACAGTGGCTAGTTAATGTGACAGCTACACGATTTCATCACGACGCTACTAATGAGTGACAATTTACAATGTTGCTTTTGCAGTTTATCTGTTTTATATCTGCACAGTTTTTCTGAATTTTTCTGGAAAGTAAAACATGTTTTAGTAGTAACGTTTGTGGTATAGCTGCAATGAGACAGCCTTTTCTGTAGCACAACAATACGTACAGTACAGTATTTACTTCATCACGGCAATAAGCGTAATAACTAAGATATCTATACGCAAAGCATTTCAATTTCGTTTATCATGAGGTAAGTACATTGACTTCTGCAGAACTTAGCTTTCGGAGGACAACAACTACGACACTTCCACAGAGACTGTCTTACAGCAAGACGCACATTTAGCGCTACAGGACACGCATTAAACTATTTATTTTTCAACATATTTGAATTACAAAGAAAGTTTTCCGTGATACATTTCATTCCATTGCTGTAATCTGTAACACCTGAGGATATAATTACATTATCCTCAGGGGGGTACACGCCTACTTTGTGTACCATGTGTGTGGCAAGCACAAGGAGCCCTAGCTAATATGGTATTTGCTTATACAACTTTACACATCGGTAACCGTATTTCTCTAACACATTAATTACACAGCTATCTGGTCATTTAACTGAGAGATAAACATTTTTTTTTACTACATCATCAGTGACACATGTTTACGCAATTACACAGTTGGATGATTTAACACCTATGAAATTGTATTTTGTCTGTACTTTATGAACAGTTCATATTTTTTCGGAACCATTGTGATACTATGAGAGCTTTGAATGACATATTTGGTATGGGATCATGATTTTTAAAGTATGTTTGAGGTAGATGACACTTTTGACATGAGCAGAGCATTTTTTTTAGGTTTTGAAATTATTGGAGGAAGCTACGACGATTTTGAGAATTGACTGAGGTGTTATGATGTTATTTTTACGACGACGATGTGTATTATGCTGCTGAGGTATGTGTAAGCTGATGCTATATGAGTTATTTGGTTATGCTACGTATCTGTTATGATGAAATATTGAAGAAGTGTCGACGAATAAGGTAAGGAATAATGAGTATTGGTTAGGGACTCTGGTTTGTGAAAAAGGTTGTTGGAAACCAGGAATCGTACTTTAAAAGTTATGAAAACTATGTATATGCGTGAATGTATCACTGTGCTGTCGAAAATTTTTGAACACTATTATTTGTAAATGATTTTATTTCTACAGATTTGTAACGCAAGTTCTTGACCTGTGAAATTTTTTATATGAGACTGCCACTGTAACGGAAACTGGTGTCGTAAATATTTCGATAAGACAGTTGAGGGACCACCTGCGCGTAATGCGTCGTGGGCACCCAGCTGGGCGACAGCCACCGGAAACAAGCCATTAGTGTGTCCCTTTCAGAGGCACAGGTGGAAAAAAAAAATAAAGAGGCCATTACCCTCGCTATTAAAATTCCTTTGTAGAAAGCATCGCAAAAAAGACACGCTCATTACTTGGAAAGATATTTTCTTACATATGCATACCTGACAATGACAAGCGTCTTTCTACGAGAGTTGAGAGGATTTGTACTAACTTATGAAATGTCACATGACTATTGAATGATATTTTTATGCTTTGCCTTTCATAGTTGCTTGTTTCATTTGATATCTGTTTTCCAGCTGTGTTACAGCATTGATTTTATAAAATAAAAGTAAATGCATTTGCTAATGTGAAAACTTTCTGTCAACAGATCTGTTAAATAATAATTTTATGATCCACATTCTTAAAAAAAAAGGAGCACTTGGAAAGGAAAGAACAATAAGAAGGGACTAGTAACAGGAACTGCATACATAATTTTCTTTTCAAGTACTTGGTAATTTATTTAATAGAATAAGTTGTGGTGCACCACTTTAATTACATAGTCATTAAGATGTGATTATAACTTTCCCTTATCTGCATTGTTGTCTTTAGTGTACTATTTTTTTCTGCTTGTGGGTTTGTCATGTTTAGGTATAAGTTATTACATTTATTGCTGCTTGCTATGCTTACTTGCATTTTTTATTCATTGCTGTTTGTGTTAATCGTTTTGTGCTGCTGCATTGCGTCGTCTCTTAGTTTAGCATCTGAGCTCAGTACATTTTAAGTTAGCTTAAAAGGGGGTAGACTATATAAGAAACTAACTATGATGAATTGGAAGAAAAGCATTGAGAAGCTTTAAGAAAATGGTTTGGCCAAAAAAGTAGTGTACAGTGGAGAAAAACTATTTTTGAAAGAGGATGTGAACAGAATACAGAAAGCAGGTTTAGATAGGACTTTTTGGGAATAATGATGAATTAAGGGAGATCTCTATGCAAAATACTGCAGTAAAACAAACCCTGTCCTTTCCTTTCGTATTATCCCTCTATGTGTTTATGTACCCTTGTATATTTGTCTTTTTCCTGTCTTTATGTGTTTAGCTAATAAGATTTATGTTGTAGAATTTTTCAAATACTATGTTATTTTCTTTGTAAATATGTTCAGACATTATTTATTGTGTTTTGTTTTAATGCTCATATGTGAAGTTGATGTTTCAAAAATTATTCTGATCTTTTATGTATGTACTTATGTCGTAATTTTTGTAACACTGATGTATTTGTTATTTCGATTCTTTTGTAAAGCCTGTATTACAGCAAATGTTATCTGTACTATTATGTTCTTTAATGATATATTTTGTCCTTTGTTATTGTATTCTTATGTTATAAAATTGTAATTGACACCAGTTCATCAAATTAAGTAACTTGTAAATTACATTTCACTGCACACGTTTCTTTTGGTCATAGTATATGGACAATATGTGAGAAGTAGGGACTGATAGTGTTTGCACATGTGTTAATAACTCAGTAAGGGACTGGATAACAGCATTGCTGGTTCTAAGGACATTTCAAAAACAATTTTTCTGAGTGCACAAGTGGTGGTTATGGACTTGTTATATTATCCGCAAGACTCTTCAATGGTGATTGTGCGCCTGCACAGTCAAACAGATGGCTGCTGGCCATCTCTACAAGGACTACAGTGGGTCTGCACCTTTGATGACCCACCAATACCATTATTTCTACAAGGACTGCAATGGGTCTGCACCTCTGGTGGCCCACCAATACCGTAATCTCTACCAGGACTACAGTGGGTCTGCTCTGTGATGACCTACCTACCGATAGTTTTCAACGTCGACTGACTCTGCTGTGGCCCATTACCTGTCTGCATGTCAAGAGTCAGCAATGCCTTTCTGTTGGAAGGACAACACTTCCTCAAGACTGCATGGAAATCCACTACTTCCGTGTGCATTTTCTTTTACTGCTCAGACTTTGAGAAAAACACTGCAATTTTACTTTGATGAATGATCAGGACTGTCTTTATGGACTGTGAGAAAATTTTAGCTTTTGACCAACATTGTATGTGTGTGCATTTCATTTCTTTGTTATTGTAATTATGAAAAAAATTTTCAAACCTGTATTGGCCACTGCCCAAAACAATTTGTAAATTTTTTTGTGGGGAGCATGGGGGCTATGTAAGTAGGCTGTTTAGGTTTTCTTATTGGTAACGCCACATAGCGCTCCGTATAAAAATCACTGGCTGTGCCGTGTGCAGTCTGTGGCTGGTTTGCATTGTTGTCTGCCATTGTAGTGTCGGGCAGCGGCAGCTGGATGCTAATAGCGCGTAGCGTTGCGCAGTTTGAGGTGAGCCGCCAACAGTGGTGGACGTGGGGAGAGAGATGGCGGAGTTTTGAAATTTGTAAGAATTGGTGTCATGAACTGATATATATATTGTGACTATAAAGGTAAATACATTGTTTGTTCCCTATTAAAATCTTTCGTGCCTTCAGTAGTTTAAATCTTTTATTTAGCTGGCAGTAGTGGCGCTCGCTGTATTGCAGTAGCTTGAGTAACGAAGATTTTTGTGAGGTAAGTGATTTGTGAAACGTATAGGTTAATGCTAGTCAGGGCCATTCTTTCGTAGGGATTTTTGGAAGTCAGATTGCGTTGCGCTAAAAAATATTGTGTTACAGTTTAAGCACAGTCTTGTAATAATTTTTCTAAGGGGACGTTTCACCTGCGAAACCCTACATTTCAGCAGGATAATGCACGACCGCATGTTGCACGTCCGGTACGGGCCTTTCTGGATGCAGATAACATTTGACTGCTGCCCTGGCCAGATCTCTCACCAACTGAATACGTCTGGTCAATGGTGGCCGAGCAACTGGCTCGTCACAATACGCCAGTCACTACTCTTGATGAACTGTGGTATGGTGTTGAAGCTGTATAGGCAGCTGTACCTGTACACGCCATCCAAGCTCTGTTTCACTCATGCCCAGGCGTATCAAGGGCGTTATTACGGCCAGAGGTGGTTGTTCTGGGTACTGATTTCTCAGGATCTATACACCCAAACTGAGTGAAAATGTAATCACATGTCAGTTCAAGTATCATATATTTGTCCTATGCATAGCCGTTTATCATCTGCATTTCATCTTGGTGTAGCAATTTTAATGGCCAGTAGTGTATATCGCCTTGAGGTCTTGAGAATGACAAAGGGTTATTTGGAGAACAGAGGTACATAGGAGATCAATTTTTGCCTTGCCAAACACACCAGTTAGCAGGACATGTAACCACTAAAATTGGTACGAGCTACACTCCGCCGTTCGCTACAGAATGGCTTCCCGACAATGCACGTAGTTGTACATACACCATGGAATGTAGTTCGAGCATCTTAGACCGCATTTTGCCGCAGATCTGCCTACAGAGACGAGACTCGATCAAATGTACACCCGCGATGATATCTCCTACAAAATACTGTCTGCTGCTGATAACGCTGTCCCATGTGAGTACTCGGCACCTTCGCATCCTTCCCAGTAATAACTCACCATTTGACGCTTTTCGTGTCGTTTACACACTTCGCTGACACACTCTGGTGGTCGTTCTGTCTTTCAAAGAGAATTGCAGCTCTAATCATTTACATGCCCGCTGACTGTGTGTAAGTGTACGAAGTTACATTGACATCCGACTATGTCTACCTGCTACTTCACTGCTTTGTCAAGAGGAGTACAACAATGGGACGCATACCTGTGGCAGTAACCACCTTAAGTCGTGACACAATCAAAATAAGCCTCGATGGTTCTTCTGGCGTTAACTATCAGCTCATAAGAAACTGATTCCTGCGTAAAAACAAATGTTAAAACTTGCGTCAGTGCCCCTGATAATTAGATCACATAGTGACATCTCCGTCGACCATACAGAAACACACTGTAAACCTTTGATACTTTCATCAGATAACAGCACTTTCGCTGCCGTATAAGTGTTTCAGAACTAGTTTCCTCTCACTTTACGAAAGGATAAGAGCATATCGGTTTCCTTAACCGAATAGCTGGGGCGCCATATACGGAAGAGGTTCAACTGGTCGGAGAGTCATTAATGCTAACGCAGTCACTGGCGTCGGACTCTCCCGACCATTAGCTCAGTGTAAATATTTGCTACTCTCTTTGAAAGTTTCGATTACTATCTGTGCTCGACTTCAGCGTTACTCAGACTCCTTCAAAAGCTTTTATTCTCCACCAGTTAATGCGTAATTGGCCATTATCGTCGCCGATAGAAGTGTTTAAAGATTACCCAATACTTAAACGCTCAGCTTTCAAAAGATATCTTTTTCCCGGAGTGGTATGAGTGCTCATTTACTTGTGATATTCGCCGATTTTCCTCCTTAATTTTGCCGCAAAATCTGTTTTCTGGAAATGAAGCTTTTACGTCATTTCTTACAATCTTTTCAAAAATGTTATTGTAAGCAGACATTGTTATTAGCTGTTGGCTGGCAGCTATTGTTGTTTTAGGGCAGAGAATAACTTTTTGTGAGATGTCGCAGATATTGAAGGTAAAAGCGATGAACCTAGTCTACCTTTCGTGTCTGTACTGCTCTTCATTGCGTGTCAATCTATACATTACTTTATTTAGGGAACAGACATAAATATGTCACTTCAATAAACCGACAATTGCCCCAAAATGAATTATTTTCAGACAGCATGAAATTTACACCACAAGACGGCACAGGAAAGCAGTTCTCTTCAAACAACCGACACAATGAAAAATTAAATACTCAAATCGTATCTGACGCAAAAGCACTTTACGGTACGTTCCCTGTTGGCATTCCGAAGTACGTAACTACTATCCAGGGGATAATCAAAGACCAACAGGACGACAACTGTTTAACAAATGCCACCCACTGACAAAGAAGCTTTTTTGGCACTCCTGTTGCGCAACAGAAGCTTGGAGCGATAGCAAAGTAAATAAGTTAGGCGGTCCTCTGTTTATATTCTGTTCTGTAATTCATAATGGAGTAAGCAGTTTTGCCCGTCTCTCAGACTAGAATCATTTATATTTCATGCTCGCATACGTCGATAAAGGGTTTGTGTGTTGCATATTAAAGACAATGAACGCTACGTAAGTAGTCTGTACACTATAATTATGGACATTGATTTCAGTAACTGTCTCGTGCTGCCAGCTCATAGAGACACGTCAGTTTGTCGTCTAGTTATCGACAAGCCGTTAGACACCAACGGCAATGAACAAGAAACTTACTATCTACCTTTCGCGAAGAGAGGCAATAAATATCTATCACATCAGAATTTTCTTGGTCTAACTAATAAATACATCTTCTAGTTTTCTAGCCGAATAAAAGTTACAGATTCTATAGCAGTTCTCTTACTGAAACGATAATGAAGTAAACTTCTTTCATCCAGTTACATTTAAGCATCTTCATTAGTTGACAACGAAAACAACTTCTCCCCAAATTCATTAATTGCAGCTTTCCTTTTTATTGCTATAGGCTATACCATTGTTTGTAAAGGGTTTATTCGGAAGTAAAAGAAACTTCATACAATTCTGATACTTAAATTCCTCTAAAGACTGAATAATCTGACCTATACCGGTGTTTACGAAGTAGAAATATAATTTTTAACGCAATAAACAAAAACCAATGTGAACAACATTTTAATACACCGACTGTGAAATATCTAGTAGCACAGACAAAGTAGGCGGAAGCAACAGCTGAAGAACAAATAGTTGAACAAAACAACTTATCTATCAATCTTGTATGCAGGTATATCGAAGTTAATATTCTTAACAACAATTATAAGAACTTGCTATTTACGCAACGTTACTAACAAGGAAACATAGTATGATACATCAGCGTTGAAATCAGATGAAATATACAACAACTTCTATAATATGACCGTAAAAATGATTATAGAACTTTCATTCGCTTATTAAAAGGGTAGTTATGAAACAAAAGTTTCTTTTATTATATAGAGAAATAACTGACTAATGAATCTAGTGGCATCAACAGTTAAAGTGCAGCTGAAGAGAGATAATAAGGACAACCCGATCACAGATTCTCCATTGAAACTCCATAAACCACTGTGAAGAGCATGGTGGAGGATATTTTTCATTGTAGCATGGAGAGCTGCATCAAGCCTGTCTCATGACTGAAGACCAGAACAACAAAAACCAATCACTAGCATTACTTCCCATTCAAAAAAAAAAAAAAAAAAAAATAAAAAAATAAAAAAAATAAAAAAAAAAAAGCTCTGAGCACTATGGGACTTAACATCTACGGTCATCAGTCCCCTAGAACTTAGAACTACTTGAACCTAGCTAAAGGACATCACACAACACCCAGGCATCACGAGGCCGAGAAAATCCCTGACCCCACCGGGAATCGAGCTCGGGAACCCGGGCACGGGAACGAGAACGCTACCGCACGACCACGAGCTGCGAGCACTGTCCATTCCATTCGCGTATGAATCACTGTAAGGATATTTGCACGAAAGTCTTTGTACGGGCTCTAATCAGTTTAATCGTGCCCTTTATACACAGTTTTTTCTGTCTTTATTGTTTCTGATTTCGATATTCAGCCATCTCCTTGTGTATAAGTGCACAGACACTGTCGCTGACCTCTGAAAAGTGATTGTGTCTTCCGTAATCTTATCCACAAGCGATACGTTCGGGCTCTACAAAATTCCTAGGAGCCTCACTTTATGCTGGTCCTTAAAACCTTTGCAGTAGGCCTTCGCGAGATGGTTAGCATTTACCTTCTAGAGTTTGGCTGTTCAGGATTTTCGGAAGTTCCACGATGCCCATTCGAGGGTCAGGCAAACCCGTGACATTCGAGCTGCCATTCTTGATATAAGTTCGGTCTCTCTTTTCAGTCCTATCTGATATGTGTGCCACATACAGTACTCTAGGATAGGTCCCACAAGTGATTAATATACGATCACATTTGCAGACTTACGACATTTTCTCAGTATCCCACCATTGAACCGATGTCTACCACCTTGTTTACCTGCGACTTATACAATGAGATCATACTGTGTCGTACTTCTGCTAATTATTGTGCTATGATATTTGTACGATTCCAATTTGCGAATCTTTGATATTGTCATAACTTAATATGAATAAATTATTGTCCATCTGAAAATGTGAAGTGATCCACTTGAAATGCGCCGTGGAAAAGTAGTAAAAATATTTGTTGACAAGCGACGTGAGATCTACTCAAGATTACTTTAAACGAAATTAATACGAGCCCCACTAATAACGAAGAAACCCAAGTTCATAAGTCTGTGGATAAATTTATATCGCAGGCCTTGGTTGTTACTGGTTACCAGTCCACGAACGTGTTTTTTGTTTGAGGTGTTTTTAACTTTGCAAATCTCAAAACGCTGCAGAATGCGTGTGTATATTGCACCCGTGTACAAACAACAAATTGTGTGTTGTGGGCATCCGCATCTGTAGAACTGTACCACTATAAATAAGACTGTTCCAGCTGTATGATAAATTTTTATTTATGATCCAACTGGTTTCGTGGCATTAGAGCCACAACTTCAGGGATACGTATTTATTTCAAAATTTACTTCAAACGCTACCGTTTAAACTAGCTGGATCATAAATAAAGATTTATATACAGCTGAAGCAGTTTTATTCATCATGGTACAAACAACAAAACAGGTGGCTTGTGACATAATTTCCATTGCATCAAATAATCTCTACTGCCAACTTATAGCGTGTTTTACGATTCAAATGAAAATTACTGGATTTAGGTTCCACCTTTTATGCAAAACATTGCTTTTTCTTGCATAAAAGGCGGAATCTGTAACCAATAACTTAACTTCAGATACGGAAGGGAATAAAAGAGCTGCAGATCCTAAAAATGAACGTATGTAAATATCTGTACCAGTTATTAACAACGGAAGAAAACTACCAGATCCAAAAATGCTGTCATACAGAGAAAAAAAATACATCAATGATGAAAGAGTACACTGCAACAGAACATTATTCAACACTCTAAATATATTGTCAAGCAACTGACAGTATGCAACGCTCTAAACAAATTTCAAACAATACACAATAAACTTGTTCCAAACCCACACATGAACACAAACAATTGCACACGAAAGCAAAATCACGTCTGAAAAAAATCAGGCTTCCAAGCCAACAATTGAAAACAAATCAGAGAAATAAACGACTGTCAGCGGTGTATCTGAAATGTGAAAAACTATGTAAGCCACAGCAACATGACAACATCAAGAATTCACCAATGAACATGAGAAAACGAAAGTAAACGCCCTGAACCTGTTACACTATATATAAAGAGCAAAACTCACCAAATAGGTATCCAAACCAAATACTTAAACTAAACTCCGCCCGAACAGGCCATGAAGGCCCAACGATACCGACCGGCCGTCGCGTCATCCTGAGGCTACAGGCGTCGCTGGATGCGGATATGGAGGGGCATGTGGTAAGCACACCGCTCTCCCGGCCGTATCTCAGTTTACGAGACTAGAGCTACTACTTCAATAAATAGCTCCTCAGTTTGCCTCACAAGGGCTGAGTGCACCCCGCTTGCCAACAGCGCTTGGCAGACCGGGTAATTACCCATCCAAGTGTTAGCCCAGCCCGACAGCGCTTAACTTCGGTGATATGAAGGGAACAAATAGGTACTATTTCCGCGGCAAGGCCGTTTATTATCCAAACTAAAACTTCAAGAAATTTTATCGATGTCCACACGTCATTTTAAACATAAAACAACAACAAATGTAGCTGGCAAATACCTATAATAAGGAAGTGCAGTCCTGAACAGGTCAACCACATAGTAATCTTTAGCGTCAAAATGGGCACATGACACAATTAAACGGGAGTACATAGTTTGAAGGTTATATTCTAAACAAAAATAAAATCAGCCTTCGTCCTAAAAATCCCTGTGTTACAGATGACGTGCAGAATTAATATAGACTCCTGGTTGATTTTTGTCGGCAACCACAGGGCGCACATAATGTAAAAGAAAGATAAGTTACATACATAATCCAAATGACAACAACATCTGATGTTAACACATTTCTAGACTACATAGAAATTGTATTGTATATTAAAGAAACACTAAAAGAAAAAAATGCCTCTGAAGATGCCACAGCTGTGGAGAAATGTCTTTGGGGATTAAGCAATAAAAAATATTTAAAAAAATTGCGTTCTTGCGAGAAGGCAGACAATCCTTAATTAAATAGAATCAAATTGAATTCCATATAACTTAAAATTTTGCTGAAGACCAGTTATATGGAAAATTCAGTGCATTTAAAGGACGATCGGAGCCCCTCACAACTTGTCGATTCTGTTCTAAAGCAGGTAGTGTTTATAATACATCGATGGAACCAAGTGAAAGTGCAGATGTAGATGTAGGTGTTTTAATTAATTTATAGTAATTAAAGTAAAACTAGCTACCAGAATTGAAGTATCCTGATACCATTCCTGGATTGACAAACAGCGACTGCTTTAATAGCGACTCAGTGTCAAAACTGAGATAAGTATATCACTCGTGTCAAGCGTTGCAGGATCATTTCATGGGAACTATCCTCATAAAACTTGTTACGTCACTGGTCTGAATAAGAAGTGGTTCTGATTTCCAAGAAATGTTAGTAAAGATAGGAATAATTTCTAAAAGAGAAACCAAATTTGGAAACTTGAACCACGCGATGAAACGTTATAAAGCAAATAGCAGTGAAAAGATCAGCATGGAAAGATAAGGATAATTTCAACGAACGGAAACAGGTCTTTAAGGTAGTTCATTTTGAACCGCATGACAGACACTATCGGTTTGAAACTTATACCTCAACAAGGTGGTTTTAGATCTGGTAAATCATGCACCAGCCACATTCTGTATCTGACAGAACAGGGCACGAAAATAAAAGCATTACAGGGCTGGCAGCTCAACTTCAACACGGCATACGATACAGTCTACCATTGGTCGCTCTTCCAGAAAGTGCAGAACGAACTCAGAGATTACCATTTCGTGAAGATCATAGAGTCTCTCTTACAAAATAGATAATGTTACGTCGTTCTCGGTGGAAAGAAACGAAGATGGAGAAACGAAAGAAATGGAATGACCCAGGGAAGCGTTCTGGCCACTTTCCTTTTTTAGCTTTGAGACTAGATGTGGTACGTTAGTCAAGAACTTACGAAGGTGACGAAGACGCCATTATCAGCACCTCACTGAATTTAAACGAAGTGTTGAAGTAGGGCTACGAGAAGCTGGATGTTGTTTCTGCGATATTGGAGAAATACTTGTCAGGAATGCACCCACTTACATGACTGCTAGCAGTGGAGGCCTTTCGAATGTCCGATCGCAAGAAGACGGGGCTCAGGACGGTCATGTGGCACTACCGAAAGGGAAGACCATCTTGTTGGGCGTATGGCTGTGTCACATTGTGCTGCATCTGCAACAGCAATGTGAGCAGCAGTTGGCACCTCAGCAGCTCAACGAACTGTTACAAATCGGTTACTTCAGGGCAGCTGCAAGCCAGACGCCTTGTAGAGTGCATTCTACCAGCCCCAAACCACCGCCATTATATACTTCGGCGGTGTCAAGCGAAAATTCATTGGAGGGCAGGGAGGAGGCCTTTTTTTCTGATGAAAGCTGGTTCTGCCTCGGCGCCAGTGATGGCCGTGTGTTGGTTAGGAGGAGACCAGCTAAGTATCTGTAACCAACTTGCCGGCCGGAGTGGCCGAGCGGTTCTAGGCGCCACAGTCAGGAACCGCGAGACCACTACGGTCGCAGGTTCGAATCCTGCCTCGGGCATGGATGTGTGTGATGTCCTTAGGTTAGTTAGGTTTAAGTAGTTGTAAGTTCTAGGGGACTTATGACCACAGCAGTTAAGTCCCATAGTGCTCAGAGCCATTTGAACAATTTTTGTAACAAAACTTGTCTGCGTTCTAGACACACTGAGCCTACGCCTAGAATTATGGTCTGGGGTGCAATTCTTTATAATACAGGATCATTCTAGTGTTTATCCACTGCACGCTGAATACACGTTTGCAAGTTGCGATTTGACTTGTTGTTCTGCCATTCATGGATAGCATTCCTGGCGGTGCTTTCCAGCAGGATGACAGTCGTCCTCATGCCGCTGTTGTAGCCCAACATGCTCTGAAGAGTATCGACATAATGTCGCGGCCTGTTCGATCACCAGATCTGTCTCCGATCGAGCACGTATGAGGAATTCATCACACGGCAACTCCAACGTCATCCAGAACCACCATTGGCCATCCCGGTTACGACCGACCCACAAACTGACATCCTGCACCTGCACAACACATGTCATGCACGTTTGAGTGCTTTCATTCAACATTCTGGAGTATACAGCGGTTGTTAGCTTACCAAGCTTTCGTATTTGCCCTTACGTTAACCATTGCAGTGTTAATCACGTAAATATATTATCTAGGAAAATTTATTCCCGAATTTTTATTACTCTACATTAATTATTTTTTGGCGTTCTGATTAATTTCCATCAATATATTACGTGTTTAAATAGTTACGTTTGTATAACGTTAGACAATCAATTGACCTATTATTTTTACATTTTATTCACAATTTATAATAGTTTCTGAGTAAGTTACCCTTGACTGCAGTTGACGTAATAAGCAAATGTAGGCACCTTCGTACACCGTTTAACGTATGAATGAATAGCCATTAGCAGCAGTTATCGATGTATTTCTGATCTTTTGTATACGTTATAGAAGACTCCAGCCAAATATGACGCTACAGTGTTTCTGATCTTTGTTTTAAGTTGTGTAATGGCAGACTTCCCAAATTAGTAAACACTTTCGTATCTTTCCAGTAATTGTAAACTGAAGATGGCCGATTAAACGTGTCGAAACCGGTCATTTTAATAAACGAGATATTGTGTGATCTCGACTGGTTTTACTAACTGATATATTGCAAATGCTTAGGAAATCTGAGCTTTTAGGAAAGAAGGAACTGGCTTGCGAACTTACTTAAGCCGGCCGTTCTAGGCGCTACAGTCTGCAACCGCGCGACCGCTGCGGTCGCAGGTTCGAATCCTGCCTCGGGCATGGATGTGTGTGATGTTCTTAGGTTAGTTAGGTTTAAGTAGTTCAAAGTTCTAGTGGACTGATGACCTCAGAAGTTAAGTCCCATAGTGCTCAGAGCCATTTGAACCATTTTTGAACTTATTTGTGTCTTGAAGGTAAGGAGAAGAAAAGATCAGCTTTCCGTTTGGTGTACGGTGACTTTGTGTACATATGAGTGGGCGGGAGGTGTTTGAAAATTACCACTGGTACTGTGTTCTGTTGCGACGGGCCGCCGCCTGTGTCTGCGATGGGCGTTGCCCTCCGTTGGTGGAATCCACGGCCGCGAGCGGGTTGCGCGCGGCGGTAATAATAATGTTTGTCGGAGAACCTGTTTACTCGCCCGGCGGACGGATTATAGGCGTCTCCCCGACAGCGGGGCCATCCATCACGGCGCGGCGGGCCCACCGCCCGTGTCTACAATGTATGTCCTTGTTCACCTTTCCACGCCCGCCGCCGTCATTTACGCCTCTGAATCGCATAATGACCTCACAAAGCAGCAGCTAATTCTACGTTACACGACGTTTCTGTGCTGCGTGTAATTACGTTCGGCAAGGTTGCCGCAAACACCTAGAGAAGAATTCCTGAGCTGCATGCCTGTAAATAGTTGGCTCAGCTTCTGCGTCCTTCTGCATTAATCAATAAATTACGTTATTTATCCGGAGTTGAAAGCCTCGATTGGCTTCGTAATCCTCCAACTCGTTCTGATCAAAGACTATGTAGCCTTGTAATGCTAAGTAGAATTGATTTTTGATAGTTTATCAGTTTGCTCTAATTAAATACTGAGTGGAGTCCAAGATACAGCGCCTCAGCGTAATCCGAACGTCTTATAATATCATAAATTTCTCCCTGACAGAAAATTACGTTACGTCGTCCTTAATACATGCTTAACCAATTGTGTGTAAGTCGTTTGCTATACGTCATATGTAATATATGTTAACTGTAGGTATCTGAGCTGGCCGAGGTGACCGAGCGGTTCTAGGCGCTACAGTCTGGAACCGCGAACGGCTACGGTCGTATGTTCGAATCCTGCCTCGGGCATGGATGTGTGTGATGTCCTTAGGTTAGTTAGGTTTAAGTAGTTCTAAGTCTAGGGGACTGATGACCTCAGCTGTTAAGTCCCATGGTGCTTAGAGCCATTTGAACCATTTCTT